>NW_025814835.1:29790000-30406686 GCF_022079265.1 Lynx rufus
GTGGATCCTGAGAAACTTAACAGAAGACCATGGGGGAGGGGAAGGAAAAAAAAGTTACAGAGGGAGGGACCCAAACCATAAGAGACTCTTAAAAACTGAGAACAATCTGAGGGTTGATGGGGGGTGGGACGGTAGGTGATGGGTATTGAGGGCACCTGTTGGGATGAGCTCTGGGTGTTGTATGGAAACCAATTTGACAATAAATTTCATATTAAAAAAATAAAAAATAAAATGTAGTTGTAGGTATTTCAAAGTGTGGTTAAGATGGGACCTGAGGCTGGGAGTGTCATCCTAGGATAGGTCCTGAGATGTCTGCTTGCTCATATTAGATATCTCAAAACTACAGACTCTTTCAGCCCAACCTGTAAACTTTACAAGTTCCAATGATGATAATTCTATTGCCAACATAGCCATGTGTGCTGCCAATTGATTTTAAGGTACTACCATTCTCTAGGGTTTTGTAGGCGTCTTCTTTTGCCTTTTATTCTTAGAAAATTCGTACATTGTCCAAGCTTATATTTTAGTGTTGGGCTTCTTTAGCAGATGGCAATGCTTAAACTGAGGGTGGTTGGTTGTAGAAATCGTCTATTCCTTTGAAGGAGCAACTGCCTCCCAAATAGCTTGCTAAAGAGGAACTAGCACTTTCCTTTCCTCTTTCCTTTCTCATCAAGAATGCTCTGGGTTCACAGCAACCACTGGAGCCTGTCAGCATGCCCATCATGACTGCAAACCAGCCCAGCTGAGGGGTGCACTTGCGGGAAATTCTCAGGGCTTGGGTGTTTGGTTTGCCTCTTCCTGTTTGCCTTATAGCTTTAAATAATGTGGTTGCTTCACAACCACTTGTTTTTTGAGTAGGGAACAGGGCATATTTTTCTAGCAGATAAAATGACTTCCCACCATTCACTCTTTGTTATTTCCCCTTTCTGAAGGGCGGTCTGATGAATGCAGGGCAATGTGTAATACACGCTTTCCTGTTTTCTGCTCTTTCTCCATTGGGCTTGTCAGTCAGTCATGGGCTTGGTTCTGGGGAGGATGTGGCATTCATGAGAAGGAGGTCGAAGAGAATTTGTGTGTATTATCCTTCTCAGCACACATGTTAGTTCAATACTGGAATCAGGTGCCAGTGGCAGTTAATAATACCCACAATGCTATTTATCCAGGTTATGCATTGGAAAGCCAGCCATTAATAAGGGGGGGGGATAATAATAATAATACCCAGTATTATATCACAACTTCATGACATATCCTATCCTGCACCTCTGTAGTGACTCACTGATGAATTGTGATATGGTTTGGTTGGTGAGACACTAATCATCGGATTAAACTGACTTTGGGAGAAAACGGTATGTTTAGGATCTAGGCTGCTTTAGACAAATACACTTCGACCATTCATCATTTTTGATCCTCCATCCTACACCAAAAATCTCTATATCACTGCTCCCACAGTCTGTTGCATTCAGCAAGCTTCCCATCTCAATTTAGCTTTATCCCCCTACCAGCAAGTCTGAACCCCCTTTCTACCTCCAGAGATTTCCTAATATCTGATGTTGCAAGATAGGAGATTGATGTTGGCCATCTGTCCCATGGCCAGTAGCATTGAGTGTAAATAGTTGTTTAAATAGCAACTGCATACATGAATTTTTCTTCAGTGCTATATTCATTATGACCATTTTCTTCTTAAAAATTTTATCAAAGAAGATTTCTATTTAACTTTAACTTATTAATACTAAATGAACTAGAAATAAGGTATGTACAGGTAATGGATTCAGGCCATGGGTATTTTTGTTATGTGATATATGATGTCACTCAGAGCTACCCTAAGAAAGAAAGCCTTGTTTATATGGTGGGAGTGTAGAAGGTCTCATAACTTCATATGTCAGCAAAAGCCTACCTAGTTTGTCCTCGTAGCTATTATTTAATTTATTATGAAAACTATTTTTCTTTATAATAAAGCGTTTCCTACCGAATGTGTAAATATTTTTTTTAAATTAGCATCTATTTCAAGACACAAGTGGGAACAAACCTTGATACATACTGGGTAGTAACTAGGATAAAGGGTACTGAATGTAAAGATGAGAGGTGTATTGGGTGCATAGATTCTGCTCACTACTTATATTTCCAAGGGCCTGTCCCATTGAAATATCTTAGCAAGATAAATGCAACATGATAGTCAAATCAGGTCCTGGGCTCTGAGACCCCAGTTGGACGATCATGAGTCAGCTACTGACTGTATACATATTAAGTCAGTTTTTGACTGCAGTGAACAGTGAGAACTAATCTGCAAACCTCTTCAGAGGCACCAACTACTCCTTTTACCACCTCTTGTACGAAGGAGTCACATTATCCAAGTAGGATCATCTCCTCTTTTTTCCCTGATAGTCTTTTCAGCTGGGAATAAAATATTTTGGGCCTTTGGAACAGTTGGAGTAGATATTAGACTTTGAGAACCAGATATCTAAGATTCTGAAGAGGGGTCACTTTGTAGAGCCTCAAATGGTGTCAGGAGAAAGGGAAAGTTCTACAGGAAAAAGAGGAAGAGGTAAGGTAACATTTTTCAGCCTGGTAGCAACTCTTAGGTTAAATGCTCAATAGCTTACAGAATTTTCTTTCTGCTACAAGAGCCCAAAGTGTGCAATGGAGAGAATAATCCCTACACCTCCCACTGGGAATTTCACCAAAATGGTAAGAAGAAGCTACATAAGAGTTTATCTACAACTGTAAGGGATGTGGACTTAAGCAAAGACCATACTTACTATGACTTTATTCTTGCTCCTAATGTGATAATAGTATACGATATAGGCCTTCACATATGGAATGGGGGTAGAAATGGGATTATATCTCAGAAGGACTGATCACCAGACAATAAAAAGACAACATTTATTTAACAACCCAAACAATCTTTTAGGCATAGTATGCATTCTCATGTGGGACTGGGCACGGGGAGGGCTGATGAAGAAATTAAAGATGCCTCCCTGACTCACAGCCTAACTGGGGATTTGAAACCTATACACAGGAAACAGCTTATGGAATAAAAACAAGCAAAGTGTTAAAAAATAAGATTGTTGGGACACCTGGATGGCTCAGTTGGTTGAGCATCAGACTTTGGCTCAGGTCATGATCTCAAAATTCATGGGTTTGAGCCCCATGATGGGCTTTGCACTGACAGCACAAAGCCTTCTTCAGATTCTCTGTCTCCCTCTCTCTGCTCCTTCCCCACTCATTCCCCCCCCCCAGAAATAAACATTTATTAAGTAAGTATATAGACAGTAAAAAGTAAAATTAACACTTTGTTTAATAGCAACAAAGGAATGTTAAAGGCAAACATTGTTTTGGTGTTTTGTTTTGCTTTTTGGCATTTTCCAAAATGCAAAGGAACAGGAAATGGAAAAGGAGTAAAAAAAATAAAGGTAAATGAGATGAAAGGCAAATTTTAATTCCTGTCTAGAATTAAAATTTGGACCGTTAAAAGGAAACATTCTCTAACTTCATAGGGCTGAGTTCCCTTTCTTCCCTTCTATGGTCATCAAGGAGTCACTGATTCTACACATCTCTGACAAGTCTTATCTTCTCTATGAAATCTGAGTTTATCATTCCAAACACAGAGGTAGTGTCCTTTTCTGAAGTCCTTATCATTTATCATTTTCCCTGTTCTGATCCCCAGTTCCCAATGGTGTGTATCCAGCCTCACAGTGGAAGAATATGGAGGTGTGTCTCAGGCAAGAGAGGGGCTGAAAGACTTAGGAACCATCACTGAAGCTATGGGGTTTGATATCTTTGTGAAGACACAGCCAGGAGAGAACATAATCATTTCTTTCAAAGAGTTGGTAGGTTGACATGCAGAAAAAGAAATAGGTTTCTCCTCTACCTTCCCAGAGCACTAGGAACTAGGCTAATAAGTAGATAGTACTGGGAAAAGATTCAGTTTGACAGAAGAAAAAAAATAAAATTAATAGTTGAAGATCCCAAAATAGAACATAAAATAAAGGCTTCCTCTTCATCTGAAATACTCAAGAGAAGCACAGTTATCATCCATTACGGATGCTTTGTACAGGGGATTCTTGCACAGGTCTCTAGTATGAACTAGATTAGATTATTTTAATGATTGCTTCTAAATTTAAGACTATATTATGCTAAACCTAAAGCATAAATTATGTATATTTTTACAAAAGTAATCTGCATGTATGCTAAAAATTAAAATACTGTTAAGAAAAAATAATTGCTTGTATGAATCAGACATACATTCTTATATTTTATATTACTTTCCAGAATTTTATTTATATATAAATCTCAGTAAGAACTTATATTCTACATATTATTTTCCAGCTTGCAATTCCACCTCATCAGTACATCTTGAGAATCTTCTCATTTGAAAAAAAATATAGATCTAAGTGATTTTAATAGTTGTGTCTTGTACTAAATCTTATTACACATTAAGGTTATCTTTAATTTTTTTCATGATTAATAATTGTACAGCAAAAATCTTTATATATATATATCTTAAATTTGTCTAATTATTTCTTTAGAATATGTTTTTTATAAGTAAAGCTAATAGACCAACTTTATGTATATTCTTCATATTTTTAAGGCAATACTAACCTCCAGAAAAGTGGAATTAATTCCTACTCTCAGTAGCTGTATATGAGTAAGCCTGTTTTTACCCAAACCCTTGCCAAAGCTGAACATTATCTTTTTTGATCCTTGCAAATTTGACAGGTGAAAAATTATATCTTGTTTTGTTATTTCATTACTCGTGAAATTAAATATGTTTTCATGCATTTTCAAGTCATTTATAATTACTCTTCTGTGAATTGCCTATTTATATCCTTTGCCCATTTTTCTCCTGGAGAATTCTTATTGATTTATGACAACTGTTTGTATATTAATGATATAAGCCATTTTTATTTATGTTGCTGGTATTTTCTATTTTGTTATTTGTCTTTTACTTATATATATTTTTTACCTAGAGAACTATTAAAGAATTTTAATTCTAATATAGTTAGCATATAATGTTGGTTGCAGATGTACAATATAGTGATTTAACAATTCTATGCATTACTCAGTGCTCATCATGATTAGTGTACTCTTAATCCCCATACCTATTACACCCACTCCCCCACCACATCCCCTCTGGTAACTATCAGTTTGTTCTTTATAGTTAAGAGTCTGTTTTTTGGTTTGTCTCTTTTTTTTTTTTTTTGAGAAGTTTTACATTTTTATTTGGTTTAATTTCTCAGTATTTTCTTTTATAATTCGCATTTTTACACTGTGATTGGGAAGTTCTTTTCACCTGAAGTGTGAATATCAACTTTTAAAAGCAGGATTTGTATTTAATTTGTATATTTCTTTACATGCCCTGAAATACTTCATGTACTTCTAGACTTATGTTTACTGATTGAGAAGTCCCTGGTAAAATATAGTTTAGTAGACAAATAGACTCCTTTCTTTTACTCTTTCTGATCAGAGCCCTTTTTTTTATTATAATAAATATATATATTTCCTTTATATTAACCTTCTAAGATAAGGCTTAGGTAGGCTTTGAAGTAAATCTCCCTAAGAAATTGACGTTGTTGGAAGAAATATTCTTGGCTCAAAGTAATTTTATTATTATAGGATGGATTTGGTTCATGTGTGTGTGTATGCACCCATATAGGAACATACATACAAGTAAACACATACGATTTATATGTAGTTATTTTCTCAATGTTACCTCCAAGATCTTTGGATTTCTAAAAATATTGCAAGTTCATCTGTAGAGATCATCTTCATGGACTCCCCTATAATATGGAAGCTTTATATGTGGATAGTCATTTGCAGTCATTAATAGATCTTTGCCATTATAATTATTAACAAAGTGATTTATTAAGCATCTTTTCCCTGTAAGTCACTGTAGGATATTATGGAGATAAAAAGGATGAAATACTTGTCTGGATTTCAGTGGATTATATTTCAGGTAGATTATATTGAAGAAGGAAATGGCTAGAGATTGTGAAGCCACTGCAATGGTCAGGATAGGGAGATGATGAAGACCCGAACCACACTAGTGGCCCCATCAGTGGGAAAGCGGGAAGTAATCTGCATGAACTGTGCTGCAAAGAAAGCACTGTCAGAACCATTAGGAAGTCAATTTCAAGACAGAGGGCATCAGGCCTATGTGTTAGGGAAAAGAGAATCATACCATCTAAAGATAGTAAGGTTCATAAAAGAAGGGTGTAGTGAAAGAATTAATTTTATTTTTGATGTATTTCCTGGAATGAGAACAATGCACATTTCATAAAAAATGGTATGTGTTTGCCTGGCTATGAGCCTGGCTTTTAGCATTTAGCATCATACAAGGAGGAAAAAGTTCCCTACAGTCCTTGAAAATTTATACAATATTTTAAAGGTTTTTAAATGTTTACTTTTTAAAATTTATTTTTGAGAGAGAGAGAGAGGGAGACAGAGACAGAAGGGGAGAGGCAGAAAGAGACAAACAGGGGAGAGGCAGAGAGCGAGGGAGACATAGAATCTGAAGCAGGCTTCTGGGTCTGACCTGGCAGCACAGAGCCCGATGCGGGACTTGAATCCAAGAACCTGAAATCGTGACCTGAGCTGAAGTTGGAGATTTAACAAACTAAGCCACCCAGGGCCCCTATCTTTAAAATCTTTGTAAAAATATTACCTACAGAAGTAGAATAGAAATTTTATAAGAGGGATGAAGGGAAAATCTCATTCAGATTGAAGGTAGAGCACATGCACAGAAAAAGATGAGTGGAATAGTATGGTTATTCAAAGAACTACAACTGATTGCATTTTTGTGAAATGAAAAGTGGGACTAACAGAATTTTGAGAGATGGAACATGATTTTCTCTGTCTTCCCTGCAAGAACTTGGAGGTCATATGCTTAAGATGGCAGCACCAAAAGATGGAAGAAGCCTGAATCTTGAGTCATTAGTTGGCAGAAAATTATAATAAAGAGACTCATCTTAACTGAGGTATAACCTTATTACATTATACTATGAAAATTTGGGGTTGGTGTGTTTCAACAGCCAAACACTAATACCAAACACTAATACTCACCTCATAAAGTTATTTTAAGTTTCAAAGTAACACATGATAAATAGTATATTGACTAGCATCAGCACGGAGTAAGTTCTGGATAATTGTATAGCAATTATAATTATGTATTATTATAAGTTATATATTATGCATATTAAATGACTATTAGTTATCCTTTCATAGACAAATGAGAAATGGAAAAGTAAATAAAATCCAGTGTTCACTCTTTACTTTCTCCCCACAGTCTGAATTAGGAATTCTTCCTTTGCTACCACACCTCACCAGGAATCTTCATTATAGCACTCATCATCTTGTGTTGTATTTATTGGCCTGTATAGACTTCACACCAATTATACTATAGTGCTTTGGGATGGACATTGTATTTTATTTATCTTTGTAAATCTAGATTCCAGCATACAGCCTGGTACAAAGAAGCAGGCAACAGATATTCAGTTATAAACTTGGACAAAAGCATAGAGATTGGCAGTCAATTCAACACTTTTTTTCTTAAAAAAAAAGATTAAGAAATTGAGTACAGAGATGTTAAATAATTTGCCTAATGTCATCCAGCTGGTTAGTGGAAGAGCTTAGAATCAAATCCAGTTTTCTTGAAAGGCAGTTCCCACTCTATTACACATTTCCTCCACTGAATTGGAAAACAAAGAATATTTCAACAAAATAATCAGTGAGATTTTCTCATTCTGAAGGTTTCTTTGGGCCAGTGAGTTTTTCCAGTAATAACCCTTAAAGTTCACAAATTCTCTAGAAGAGGAAGGGGCAGCTTACACAAAACCACAGACAGGATTTGAGCATAGGGCCTATCTTGAGGTTCGGCAGCCTCGTATACGCACCTGCAATGGGGCATCAAAGAGACACTTATAAAACCACAATAAGACTCTCTGCCCCCCCCCTTTTTTTTGAGAGTGTTAGCTTCTGCCTAGGGTTATGAGGAATGAAATAGCTTCCAGGAGAGACTGCTTGGGCTAATGAAATTTTAGAACCCGAAACTGAAATTTGCCACTGGGGGAAGGGGCTGAGATAGTTTTGTTAGTGCACAGCTGTGGCAGGAGGCTTCAAAGGAAAGAAACAAAATTAAGAAACAACAACCCCCTCCCTTTACCATCAAGCCCTACTGATTTCAAATATGCTGAAGGAGAGCACAATTTAAGAAACATCTGGCACATTGGGGAGTTAGAAGGTAACCAGAACACCAGAGAAGTGAACCTGGGAACACACCTGGTGGGGCCCGCAGTAATTAGGTCATGATGCATATGTGTCCAAATAAACAGCCTCAAAGTCCCTTAATCTCAACACACTCTCAAGGGCTCTTAATCTAAAAGCTAGAATTCTAAAGGTGAAAGTAAGAAAGGTATCCTCCCTTGTCCATGCACGTACACACAGGTATGCATATATGCACAGGTACACATACACATGTACATTAACCAACAATTCAAGGGAAAAAAAACCGATTAAGACTATAAGCTGATCCTATTATGCTAAGAACACAAAAGACCTTATAGCTGAGTGAATTAGGTTCCAAATTAAAGTGAATAGTGGAGTTTGGGGAGGGAAAAGAAGAGAAGAATGAAAGTTACGTAGCATTAATGCATTATAAATTTTGTTTTTTAACAAGTACAAGTAGAAAAATGTATCCTGTATTGTTGACACCAAAATCTTAGTTTGTTGGTTAATACTAGAGTGAAGGGTTGATTGTATGACAATTACTTCTTTGAGGCAAATACACTTACACCAATGATTTGGACCCCTCCAAGAGAGTGTTCCAATATGGGTAGCCTGAGCTTTAAGAAACTGTTATTATAAATACTTGGTTTTACAAAATAATCAAATGTGTATTATCTTTTGTCAACCACAATGGCTTTGTGTGAAGGTCAAATCATACAGCATATGTACTCACCTTGGGTATCTGTACTATATAGGTGCAAGTCTTAAGGCTAAACTCAGACTATCTAAATCATCCTTGTCATCTCACTTCTCTAATCTTATTCCACTATTTCTCTCACAGCCAATTAATTCATCATATACTTAGAACTACAATGTAAAACAAAGGAGATGTGTTTTTTTCTCAGCTTTATGCTGATCAAAACCATATCTGAAGCATTGACTCAAGTTCTTAGAGTGTCATTTTAAAGTTCATTGCTACCACTAGCAACCAGAATGGTGGGAAATGTAACCAGTATGAATAAGAAAAGGCTATCTTTTATTATTTAAATGACTTACATGAAAGAGAATTTTGAGGGAGATGGGTGGGAAGCCAATGTTTAAGAAGGAGAATCATTGTCTGGTGTCTGACTGGCATAATTCTAAAGGATGCCTCCACCCCACCTGCCTGCCCCAATCCCAACTCCCTATTAGGTTTCAGCAGTTTTTGAATGCTACTCTTTTCTTTTAAGTGTATTTATTTAGTTTGAGAGAGAGAGAGAGAGAGAGAGAGAGAGAGAGAGAGAGAGAAAGAAATAATGCTTGCACACAGGTAGGGCAGAGAGAAAATCCCAAGCAGGCTCTCTGCTGTCAGTGCAGAGACCAATGTGGGGCTCCATCTCAGAAATGGAACCGTGAGATCATGACCTGAGCTAAAATCAAGTGTCAGATGCTTAACCAACTAAGCCACCCAGGCACCCCTTGAAAGCTAGTCTTATTTGCAGTTATGATGTCTGTCTATGCAGGAGGCTTTAATTGAGAAGCTTGCTATCAGACCGATTTAAATTCATGGTGAATGAGTCTCCAAAACTCTCATCTTTGGAGAAGGCTTCTTGGGAAGAGTGAAGAATCAAATCCAGGTTTCCTGAAAGACAGGGTTATGACAAATGTGGAGATGTGCCACGTGAATGTACAACATTGTAAAGTAAGGGTTGGGTGCATCACGGAAGCCTCCATCTGAAGCAGCAGTGAATCTTAGTCAAGACGATGTCTCCTACTGATGGCATCTGGGCTATATCCGTGAAATTCAAAATAGTAATAGTAGCAATAGTAGTAATGATAGGACAAACCAATGAAAAGAAGCCCATTACCTCAGATTCAGAGCCCTTATTCTAGTTCTGCATCTGCTTTAAGTCTAGTTTAATTATCAGAGGATGTACTGTTTTGAGCTTCAAATTCCACTGGGTATGACTCTACCTCATGTGACTCTACCTATAGACATACCTCTGGAATGTTTTCCAGACTGCTACATTCTTTCTTTTCTCAAATGACTAATCATTTGTCTATGTTTTCCTTTGTCTAGGTCTTACTGTGTCTATGCAGGGCATAGACAAATTGAAATAGACTGATTGCAGCTCCTTTAAGACTAGAGTACTCTGATCTAGAGTTTAGAACCACCTGGAGAGTTTTAAAAGTAGGAATTCCCAAAATTGGGGGCCTTCATTGAAACAATTATCTTACACTTTCTACTTGGCTCTGACATAATTCTGCATTCCTATATGTGTGTGTGTGTTATAACCATGCTAATTCTTGGATTCTTTTTTGATGCTCTATGTATATTTAGATCTGGTGATACTTCAAAGCTATTAATTGTTTTGTTCTAGTTTATTCTTTGTTTCAATTGTTGGTTCTGCTCACATCCAACTCTGAATTTTGGTTTTTCTTATATTTATGATGCACACTGTCAATTGGTGCCCACTGTTTTCTCTTTGGAACAGATTACTCTTGTTTGTGTTTGCAAAGAGGGAAGAGATAGTAAGAAAGTCATGACTAAGGATCCGCAGTGTAAGCACTCAACCTTGTCTAGTCACCCTGCATGATCACAGGCAAGTTTAAGAGATATAATGTTGAAGGAAAATAGGGAACAAATTCATGGCATATTACTGTGCAGTGTTGGTCCCAGACTGCATGAACTCGGTTGGATTGTGTCTGGGACCTTGCAGTAGCAAGGACTAAGTACAACCATCCTGATTTCCCTTTTTTGAAACTCTGTGATTTAATGCTCTGATAAAGAAAGAAAAAAAGCAGCAAACAAAATCCAGTGGAAAGGCATGGCATGTAAGTGTTTCTTCTCAAAGTGTCAGCAGCTGGTTTAACCATCGACTGCCTGTCCTTTCTACCTTGGTCCTCTTCATGGTCTGGTTAGATATTAAAAGTACCAGGAGCCTCACTACTGAGAAGCATTTTAGGCCAGTTTTATGTCAACCCTCAGTATATTTCTGAGAAACAGATTTCCGAAAAATGACCAAATGGCAGATTCCAAAGAGGGCACAACACCTAATAATGCAAGGGTTTATACCCTTCGTGATGTCATAAGCTTCAGGGCCTGGCTGGAACCTAGGTGGAAAAATATCCTTGGCCTTCAACTATACTGGCACTTATCCTTTTTGCAGCTGAGCCTGGAATGGGGTCTTGAACTGCTAGTGAGTGGATTGTACTGGTGCTATTCACTAAGACCAGATTCATATAGTTTAAAAATTCTATCTACTGAATACTTTGTATCATATTAGTCTTGTTCCACTTTATTTTGCTGGCCATATATTGTGAATATATTTGAGTTTGACCAAAGAGCAAGGGAAATTTCAGATGAGGAATGTGTCACAAAAAAAGAGTCAATATCTAAATTAATGTTTTTGCAATCTGTAAAAACAATTTCTTTTGGAAAAAGAAACAAATAACTAAACCTCAGAATGTGCAAGTGGGTGATTCATATATTCCATAGAGTGAAAACGTTAAATTCTGAAAGCCTTTAGGCTGTGATTTTCTTGTCTCTCCCCTGTAACTTAAAATAGATGGAGGAAAAAGACAGCAGAGAGAAGGAGGGGGGATTAAATGAATCAAGAGGGGGACTGTCAAAGCTGCTATAAAGTCTGCAGGAAGGCAATAGCAGTAAGAAAAAGTAAAAAGGCTACAGTCATAAAGATGATGGCATTTGTGAAGCAGCGGAAAGAAATGTCAGAAGGAGTGCTTTCTAAATCTGAATAATATAGGACTTAGACATTTCACATTCTAGATTATTTTATTGGTTCAACCAATCCACCTTGTACTAAATTTTGCATGTGCAAATAATTGGGTGCTTCAGTAGAAAGGCCTTAAAGGCTTAGGTAATCCATTCATTCTATTACTCTATAGCCATCATGAAACGTGTGTGTGTGTATGTGTATGTGTATATATATATACATATATATATATACACACAGATATAGGGTAGGTGAGTTTCTTAAGATTAGCTTTAGAGTTTATCAAAATTTGATAATCCTCTAAAACAGTGGTTTCCCAGCCCAGCTGTGATTTTGGATTGCTTAGAACTTAAAAAAAAAAAATTTCTTCTTCTTATTTTTTTTATTGTGACTTCCCAGAGGCTATCCAAAATCTACTGCATTCAGAATTCAGAATATTGGAGGTGATGTATCTGGAATCTGTGACCTAAAGGTTTGCCGCATTTGGGAACCATAATTCTGAAGCAGTGTAAGGAAATTGATCTCTTAATTAATTTTCTAGTACTCTAAAAAGACAAAAGTCATATATTAAATAATTACCACTTTAATATTTAGGGGAGAATGAGCACACAAAAGAATAATTGTTTTGTATTGTTTTCCTGATTGTAAGGTGTAAACTATCATGAGACCTGTTTTGGCTAACCTAGGCTTTCAAGTAATGTTCTTTGAAAAAAGACAATCAGAAATGGATTACAGGAGAAAAAAAAATAGGACCTGTAAGTTAAAATGAAGAGGGAAGAAGAAAAAGACCACTAGACTAGAAATCAGAAGAAATATGTGCAGTGTCATCTTTAAACTGGAAACTAGCTCTGCTTCCTTTTCTGTAAAATAAGTCAGTTGGATTTTTTTTGAATCTGTCTCTTCAAATTCTAACATTCCATACTTCCATGATTCTAGAGACTATTGTATTTAGAGATAGCACATGGTGAAATAATAACAACTTGAGATGCCAGTATACTTGAAATATCTGTAATTGTTTTAGCATTTATCAATAATTAAAATCACTTAGTGTTAGCTATAAAAGGTGGCATTTCTTTACATTCTATCAAGTTTTGAACTAAAAGCCCACTGGAGAGGCTAATATGTTTTTTTTTAGTTAAAAGATCTTTAAAGATTCTGCCCTCAACTTTCTGGATTATCCAGCTTTTCCCACACTTTATTCATATTTGTATTATTTACTGCTATACCATAGCAATAAGTACAGTGACCCACAAATTTTAATTTGTTTATTCATTTATTATTCATATGGTGATTGGACAACGTTGAATAGGTGCCTAAAATGTGCCAGAACTGTGCTGGATGCTAAGGATATAATAAGGAGTAAAATCAAGTGTGGTCTCCACTCATTCAGAGTTACATGGGATAGTGGGTGAAGAGATATTCATTACATGATTTCACAATCAATATTAAATTCCAATTGTGATATACATCCTGAAAGAAAAGGAAAATTTAGGCTGAGAAGTAGGAGGCCAATGTGTCTTCAGATGAGTAGAATGGAACTAGGCAAAGCTAGAGAAGAGAAGTTAGGGCAGAAGAACCTGCATGTATAAAGTTCCAGTGGTTGAGGAGACTGAGGGCCAGAAAACAAGAAGGAGATGTTTTAGAACTTGGTTTGAGTGGTAGTATGAGGAGTGACCACATAGACCCTGAAGGCTATCTGTGGTAGTCGTTGTTATTCACCAAATACTTCTAGTGTTCCGTCTGGGAACATGATAGAATAGTACCTTCCTGTGCATCTTGGAGTTCGATGAGGCCCTTTGACTTCTTTTGATTTTAGATCTTCTAACAGGTGTGGTTTTAATTTGTGTTTCCCTAATAAGTAATGATATTGAACATTTTTCATGGTTTTATTTCTCAACCTTGATCTTAAATTTTCCTTGGTGAAGTGTCTGTTCAAATCTTTGCCTATTTTTTTTTAACTGGGCTTGATTTATTATTATTGAGTTGTGAAAATTATTTATTCTGGATATTAGTCCTTTACCAGATGAGTTTTTGCAAATATTGTCTCCTAATCTATGGTTTGTCCTTTTAGTTTCTAAAAAGTGTCTTTTGGCAATCCAAAGTTAATAATTTTGATAAAGTCTACTTTATCAAGCTATTATTTTAAGACTCCATTTATAATTGAAATGAAAAGATAAAATACCAGGTAAATATTTAATAATAAATGTATAATATCTGTATGAGGAAATGTTTAAAGATTTCCAAAAGAGACACAAGTAGAGTCGAATAAAAATAAAGAAATGCCATGTTGGTTATTTTTTTTTTATGTTAGATATGTTGATTCTAAAGTTCATAGAAGAAAATAAATAAGACTAGCCAGGAACATCTTAAAGAAGTACAGTGATCAACTATTCTCACTATATATTAAAATATACCATAAAATATTTCTATGTAAAACGTTGTATTAAACCACCACCAACAAGACACTAGCCATCATTAGTGAGGAATATAAGACTCAAAAAATGAACCTATGTATATATGGCAATTAGGTACATGGTAAAGGTGATATTTCAAATAATTATAGAAAAAATGGACTTTTATTAAAATGGTTTTAAAAATACAGGCTAGCCATAAAAATATTGTTACACACTTTATAAATTTCACATAGATCTCAAATACAAATATACAAAATAAGACCAAACAAGTGCAGTATAAAAAGTGAATTCTATAATAATCTGCCAGTGTGGAAAGTTTTTTCTTACATGATTCAAACCCAGAAGCAATAAAAAAGATAATAAAAATTACAAGAAGGAAATAAGAAATTCCATGGCAAAATCACCATGAAAAAAGTCAAAATACAAATAAGAAATCAGAAAATATCTCAAAATTAAAATCTACCTAAAATATAAAATGTCCTAAAAAAATAGAGATGACAAAACCCAAAAACCTAGTAGGAAAAAAATAGACAAAAGACACAACCATGGAGTTCATTTTCACAGGAAATAAAAGAGAACAAAAAGGCCTTTAAATGCATAACATTTTTTTTTCTTTATTTCACCTTAATAAGAGATATTGAGAGGACTCCTTGGTAACACTATTTTCTTATCTATTAGATGAGCTAAGTCAGTATTATCTAGTTTCCCCCATCTCCACTCTCACAAGGAAATAAACTGCTTTGACAAAGCTGCTATAAGACAGACACTCTCACACATTGCTGGAGGGAATGGAAAATAATACAAATAGCATTGTGAGGAATTTCACAATAATACAACAAAATTATACATGTACCTTTCCTTTTATTCAGCAATCCCATTTTTAGGAATATATCCTAAAGATACACCTCAACAAGCACAAAAGAACATATTCACAAATTTATTCTCTGTTTAGCAGTAGGGGGTGCAATAGGCGGTATTTAAAGGAGCTCTGGATGCTGCTGCACAAGAGAATACCATAAGATCTTAAAATGTAACGGGTATAATCTCTATGCTGATTTGATATTCAGTGTACATTATTATAAGAGCAAGCCAAGTTTCTGAAGAGTATTCATACAATGTTTTCATTCATGTAAACCAGTGTTTCTCAACTGGTTTTGACCAGTTTTGACCTCTAGGAAATATTGGGTAATGTTTAAAAACATTTTTGGTGGGGCGCCTGGGTGGCGCAGTCGGTTAAGCGTCCGACTTCAGCCAGGTCACGATCTCGCGGTCCGTGAGTTCGAGCCCCGCGTCAGGCTCTGGGCTGATGGCTCGGAGCCTGGAGCCTGTTTCCGATTCTGTGTCTCCCTCTCTCTCTGCCCCTCCCCCGTTCATGCTCTGTCTCTCTCTGTCCCAAAAAGAAATAAAAAAAAAAATTAAAAAAAAAAAAACATTTTTGGTGGTCATAACTAAAAGGTGCTATTGGTATCTAGTGGGTACAATCAGTGATATTCAGAATAAACTAATACAACAAAGAATTAGCAATACATCTAGCAATCAGATCTTGGTTCTTCACTAAAAGGAATCAGGAATTTGGGCGAAAAGGAATCAGGAATTTATATCTAATACTAGATATAAAATAGGGAAAAATACAAGTTGACTTTGTAATATCTTCTGGTACCAGAAAGAACCATGCACCCAGAATCTAGTGAGAGCATATCAAGAGGAATGAGAAGCCAGCTTGCAAGGGCTTCCATTGGCCAATATGGACACATTTGGGCATAAAGAATTTCCTGAAAAGAATATCTATAATTGAACAATGTTGAATATGTATTTCATTTATTTAGTGATAAGTTGAAGACGGACATGGGAGAAAGAAGGTGAGAGATTATAAAGGGAAAAAGCACATTTTGTTACCATTGACAGTGATTATTATACCAACTCCTTGCTGAAGAAGAGGAGGGTGGTGGTGGTGAGGAGGAGGAGGATGTGGAGGAGAGAGCAGCAGTTAAAAAGAATTAAGCATTTATTGAGACTTTAAGAGAAATGATAATTCATCCATAGTTGATGTATCAGCTCAGGCTGCTATAAAAAAAGTCTGCCTAGACTAAGAGGCATACACAAAAGAAATTTATTTTCTCACACTTCTGGAAGGCCAGCATCAGGGTGCCAACATAGTTGGTTTCTGGTGAGAGCTCTCCCCTTGGATTGCACACATCTACCCTCCTGCTGTGTGTTTACTTGACCTCCACACAAGTGTTGACTCTTCTGATAGACATTAATCCCATCATGAGGCCCTCATGACGATATCTATCCCTAAGTACTTCCCACAGATCCTATCTCCAAATACCATTACTTTGGAGGGCAGGAGTGGAACACATGAATTTGGGGAGATGGGTACATATTCAGTCCACAACAGTTAATAAGGGAAGGTTTTCTTTGCATAAGGATTCCAGTTAAGACATGTTGAATAAATAATAAAATTTAAAAATCACCTTTCAGCAAACTCCAAATAAAGAATTGGTTCAGGCAAGACTCATCAGTGGATGCTAAAATAATTGGGTGAAAGTTTGTGGGAAACAAGAAATTTAAAAAATGTTAAAGCTTCACTCTAACAATTATTTATTAGTTGCTAAAAAAATATCTTAAGACAGAGACAGATGATGATTTTCCCTTAACCAAATGATCAAACTTAGTATCACTAATAATTACCAGTCTGATATTTGTATCCTGATGTGATATAATGTGGTGTCCACAGCATCACCTCTAAAATCAAAAATATTTAATCTGAATTGAATCAAGTCTTCAGAACTAACTGCAATTTTAAGAACTATAAATAATAAAAACTTCGGCAATAAGATGTGGAGACAATCAGATAACTCTGGAAGGTAGAACTTTTGTAGAAAAACTGACCTGCTTCATTAAGGAAAAAAAGAATATATACAGGTTTACAAAGAAATAATCAAATTCTGGTGACAACTGGGAAAATTTGAATGTGGACAAGATATTAGCACACTGGGAAATATTGCTTTTTTTAAGTGTGATATTACTATTGCAGTTTATGTGAAAAGAATGTTCTTAATTTTAGGAAATGCACACTGAAGTATTTTAGAGAAGTATAATATCTTCAATTTTTTCAAATGGTTTAATCTATAAACAAATGTGCACACACAAGTAAAGCAAATATGGTAAAATGTTAATTTTTATCGGGCTTTTAAATTAATCATATCTTTACTTTAAAATTTCTATATGCTTGAAAAGATTTAAATACAGACATACCTTGATTTTTGCACTTTGCAGATACTGTTTTATTTTTTATTTTTATTTTCTGTAACAGTTTGAAGGTTTGTGGCAACCTTATGTCAAGGAATTCTATAGGTGTTATTTTTCCATTTGCTTATTTTGTATCTGTGTTGAATTTTGGTAATTCTCATAGTATTTCAAACTCTTCCATTATTATATTTGTTATAGTAATATGACCAGTGATCTTTGATGTTACTATTGTAATTGTTTTTGGGTGACACAAACTATGCCCAAATAAGATAGCAAATTTAATTGCTAAATGTTGTGTATATTTTTGACTGTCCCCACTGACCAGCTGTTCTTGCATCTTTCTCTCTCTCCTTGGGTCTCCCTAATCCTTTTGACACAACAATATTGAAATTAGACCAATTAATAACCTTACAGTAGACTCTAACTATTCAAGTGAGAGGAAGAATCACACATCCCTCACTTTAATTAAAAAATTAGAAATAATTAAGCTTAGTAGAGAAGGTATGTCAAAAGCCTAGATAGGCCAAAAGCTAGGTTTCTGCACCAAACAGCCACGTTGTGAATGCAAAGGAAAAGCTCTTGAATGAAACTAAAAGTGCTACTCCAGTGAACATACAAATAATAAGAAAAAGAAATAGCTTTATTGCTGATTTGGAGAAAATTTTAGTGGTCTAGAGAGAAGATCAAACCAGCTACAACATTCCCTCAAGCCAAAACCTAATCCAGAGCAAGACCCTAACTCTCTTCAATTCTATGAAGGCTGAGAGAGGTGAGGAAGCTGCAGAAGAAAAATTGAAAGCTAAAGTTGGTTTATAAGGCTTAAGGAAGGAATCCATCTCAATAACATAAAAGTACAAGGTGAAGCAGCAAGTTATTGAGGAAATCTAGCTAAGATAGAGAAGGTGACAACACTAAGCAACATATTTGCAATAAAAATGAAGCAGTCTTATACTGGAAGAAGATGTCATCTAAGACTTTCATAGCTAGAGAGGAGAAGTCAGTGCCTGGCTTCAAAGGACAGGCTTACTCTCTTGTTATGGGCTAATACAACTAAATAGTGACTTTAAATTGAAGCCAGTGCCCATTTAGTTTCTGAAAACCATAGGGCAATTAAGAATTATGCTAAATCTGCTCTGCCTGTATTCTATAAATGGAACAAAATCTGGATAACAGCACATCTGTTTACAACATGATTTACTAAATATTTTAAAGCCATACCATATGTTTTCACTCTTATGTGGATCCTGAGAAACTTAACAGAAGTCCATGGGGGAGGGGAAGAAAAAAAATGGTTAGGGAGGGAGAGAACAAAAGCATAAGAGACTCTTAAAAACTGAGAACAAACTGAGGGTAGATGGGGGGTGGGAGGGATGGGAGGGTGGGTGATGGGTATTGAGGATGAGCACTGGGTGTTGTATGGAAACCAATTTGACAATAAACTTCATATAAAAAAAATAAGCCCACCATTGAGAGCTCTGATGGAGATGTATGAGATTAGTTTTGTTTACATGCCTGCTGACAACATCTATTCTACAGCCCATGGATCAAGGAGAAATTTCAAATTTTATGATTTAAGAAATACTTTTTGTAAGGCTATTGATGCCACAAATAGTAATTCTTCTGATGAATCTGGGCAAAGTCCATTGAAAACCTTCTCGGAACGATTCACCATTCTAGATGCCATTAAGAACATTTGTGGAAAGAGGTCAAATATCAACACTAACAGGAGTTTGGAAGAAGTTAATTCCAGCAATCATGGATGATTTGGAGAAGTTCAAGACTTTGGTAGAGGAAGTAACTGCAGATGTGGTAAAAATAGTAAGAGAGCTAGAATTAGAAGTGGAGCTGAGGATGTGACTGAATTGGCACAATCTCATGATAAAACTTGAATGGATAAAGAGTTGCTTCTTATGGATGAGCAAAGAAAGTTGATTCTTGAGATAAAACCTACTGTGGTAAAGATGTTGTAAAGATTATTGAAATGACAACAAAGGATTTAAAATATTGCATAAACTTAGTTGATAAAGTAGTGGCAGGGTTTGAGAAGACTGACTCCAATTTTGAAAGAAGTTTTATTCTGGGTAAAATGCTATCAAACTGCATAGCATGCTACAGCAATCATTTATGAAGATTCAATAGTGAGGAAATAGAAGAGTCAATAGATGTGGCAAACTTCATCATTTTTTTTTTTTTTTTGTATTTGGTTTCTATTTTTTTTTTTTTAATATGAAGTTTATTGACAAATTGGTTTCCATACAACACCCAGTGCTCATCCCAAAAGGTGCCCTCCTCAATACCCATCACCCACCCGCCCCTCCCTCCCACCCCCCATTAACCCTCAGTTTGTTCTCAGTTTTTAAGAGTCTCTTATGCTTTGGCTCTCTCCCACTCTAACCTCTTTTTTTTTTTTTTTCCTTCCCCTCCCCCATGGGTTCCTGTTAAGTTTCTCAGGATCCACATAAGAGTGAAACCATATGGTATCTGTCTTTCTCTGTATGGCTTATTTCACTTAGCATCACACTCTCCAGTTCCATCCACGTTGCTACAAAAGGCCATATTTCATTTTTTCTCATTGCCACGTAGTATTCCATTGTGTATATAAACCACAATTTCTTTATCCATTCATCAGTTGATGGACATTTGGGCTCTTTCCATAATTTGGCTATTGTTGAGAGTGCTGCTATGAACATTGGGGTACAAGTGCCCCTATGCATCAGTACTCCTGTATCCCTTGGGTAGATTCCTAGCAGTGCTATTGCTGGGTCATAGGGTAGGTCTATTTTTAATTTTCTGAGGAACCTCCACACTGCTTTCCAGAGCGGCTGCACCAATTTGCATTCCCACCAACAGTGCAAGAGGGTTCCCGTTTCTCCACATCCTCTCCAGCATCTATAGTCTCCTGATTTGTTCATTTTGGCCACTCTGACTGGCGTGAGGTGATACCTGAGTGTGGTTTTGATTTGTATTTCCCTGATGAGGAGCGACGCTGAACATCTTTTCATGTGCCTGTTGGCCATCTGGATGTCTTCTTTAGAGAAGTGTCTATTCATGTTTTCTGCCCATTTCTTCACTGGGTTATTTGTTTTTCGGGTGTGGAGTTTGGTGAGCTCTTTATAGATTTTAGATACTAGCCCTTTGTCCGATATGTCATTTGCAAATATCTTTTCCCATTCCGTTGGTTGCCTTTTAGTTTTGTTGGTTGTTTCCTTGGCTGTGCAGAAGCTTTTTATCTTCATAAGGTCCCAGTAATTCACTTTTGCTTTTAATTCCCTTGCCTTTGGGGATGTGTCGAGGAAGAGATTGCTACGGCTGAGGTCAGAGAGGTCTTTTCCTGCTTTCTCCTCTAAGGTTCTGATGGTTTCCTGTCTCACATTTAGGTCCTTTATCCATTTTGAGTTTATTTTTGTAAATGGTGTGAGAAAGTGGTCTAGTTTCAACCTTCTGCATGTTGCTGTCCAGTTCTCCCAGCACCATTTGTTAAAGAGGCTGTCTTTTTTCCATTGGATGTTCTTTCCTGCTTTGTCAAAGATGAGTTGGCCATACGTTTGTGGGTCTAGTTCTGGGGTTTCTATTCTATTCCATTGGTCTATGTGTCTGTTTTTGTGCCAATACCATGCTGTCTTGATGATGACAGCTTTGTAGTAGAGGCTGAAGTCTGGGATTGTGATGCCTCCTGCTTTGGTCTTCTTCTTCAAAATTCCTTTGGCTATTCGGGGCCTTTTGTGGTTCCATATGAATTTTAGGATTGCTTGTTCTAGTTTCGAGAAGAATGCTGGTGCAATTTTGATTGGGATTGCATTGAATGTGTAGATAGCTTTGGGTAGTATTGACATTTTGATAATATTTATTTTTCCAATCCATGAGCAGGGAATGTCTTTCCATTTCTTTAAATCTTCTTCAATTACCTTCATAAGCTTTCTATAGTTTTCAGCATACAGATCCTTTACATCTTTGGTTAGATTTATTCCTAGGTATTTTATGCTTCTTGGTGCAATTGTGAATGGGATCAGTTTCTTTATTTGTCTTTCTGTTGCTTCATTGTTAGTGTATAAGAATGCAACTGATTTCTGTACATTGATTTTGTATCCTGCAACTTTGCTGAATTCATGTATCAGTTCTAGCAGACTTTTGGTGGAGTCTATCGGATTTTCCATGTATAATATCATGTCATCTGCAAAAAGCGAAAGCTTGACTTCATCTTTGCCAATTTTGATGCCTTTGATTTCCTTTTGTTGTCTGATTGCTGATGCTAGAACTTCCAGCACTATGTTAAACAACAACGGTGAGAGTGGGCATCCCTGTCGTGTTCCTGATCTCAGGGAAAAAGCTCTCAGTTTTTCCCCGTTGAGGATGATGTTAGCTGTGGGCTTTTCATAAATGGCTTTTATGATCTTTAAGTATGTTCCTTCTATCCCGACTTTCTCAAGGGTTTTTATTAAGAAAGGGTGCTGGATTTTGTCAAAGGCCTTTTCTGCATCGATTGACAGGATCATATGGTTCTTCTCTTTTTTTTTGTTAATGTGATGTATCACGTTGATTGATTTGCGAATGTTGAACCAGCCCTGCATCCCAGGAATGAATCCCACTTGATCATGGTGAATAATTCTTTTTATATGCTGTTGAATTCGATTTGCTAGTATCTTATTGAGAATTTTGGCATCCATATTCATCAGGGATATTGGCCTGTAGTTCTCTTTTTTTACTGGGTCTCTGTCTGGTTTAGGAATCAAAGTAATACTGGCTTCATAGAATGAGTCTGGAAGTTTTCCTTCCCTTTCTATTTCTTGGAATATCTTGAGAAGGATAGGTATTATCTCTGCTTTAAACGTCTGGTAGAACTCCCTTGGGAAGCCATCTGGTCCTGGACTCTTATTTGTTGGGAGATTTTTGATAACCGATTCAATTTCTTCGCTGGTTATGGGTCTGTTCAAGCTTTCTATTTCCTCCTGATTGAGTTTTGGAAGAGTGTGGGTGTTCAGGAATTTGTCCATTTCTTCCAGGTTGTCCAATTTGTTGGCATATAATTTTTCATAGTATTCCCTGATAATTGTTTGTATCTCTGAGGGATTGGTTGTAATAATTCCATTTTCATTCATGATTTTATCTATTTGGGTCATCTCCCTTTTCTTTTTGAGAAGCCTGGCTAGCGGTTTGTCAATTTTGTTTATTTTTTCAAAAAATCAACTCTTGGTTTCGTTGATCTGCTCTACAGTTTTTTTAGATTCTATATTGTTTATTTCTGCTCTGATCTTTATTATTTCTCTTCTTCTGCTGGGTTTAGGCTGCCTTTGCTGTTCTGCTTCTAGTTCCTTTAGGTGTGCTGTTAGATTTTGTATTTGGGATTTTTCTTGTTTCTTGAGATAGGCCTGGATTGCAATGTATTTTCCTCTCAGGACTGCCTTCGCTGCATCCCAAAGCGTTTGGATTGTTGTATTTTCATTTTCGTTTGTTTCCATATATTTTTTGATTTCTTCTCTAATTGCCTGGTTGACCCACTCATTCGTTAGTAGGGTGTTCTTTAACCTCCATGCTTTTGGAGGCTTTCCAGACTTTTTCCTGTGGTTGATTTCAAGCTTCATAGCATTGTGGTCTGAAAGTATGCATGGTATAATTTCAATTCTTGTAAACTTATGAAGGGCTGTTTTGTGACCCAGTATATGATCTATCTTGGAGAATGTTCCATGTGCACTCGAGAAGAAAGTATATTCTGTTGCTTTGGGATGCAGAGTTCTAAATATATCTGTCAAGTCCATCTGATCCAGTGTCTCATTCAGGGCCCTTGTTTCTTTATTGACCGTGTGTCTAGATGATCTATCCATTTCTGTAAGTGGAGTGTTAAAGTCCCCAGCAATTACCACATTCTTATCAATAAGGTTGCTTCTGTTTATGAGTAATTGTTTTATATATTTGGGGGCTCCGGTATTCGGCGCATAGACATTTATAATTGTTAGCTCTTCCTGATGGATAGACCCTGTAACTATTATATAATGTCCTTCTTCATCTCTTGTTACAGCCTTTAATTTAAAGTCTAGTTTGTCTGATATAAGTATGGCTACTCCAGCTTTCTTCTGGCTTCCAGTAGCATGATAAATAGTTCTCCATCCCCTCACTCTCAATCTAAAGGTGTCCTCAGGTCTAAAATGAGTCTCTTGTAGACAGCAAATAGATGGGTCTTGTTTTTTTATCCATTCTGATACCCTATGTCTTTTGGTTGGCGCATTTAATCCATTTACATTCAGTGTTATTATAGAAAGATACGGGTTTAGAGTCATTGTGATGTCTGTATGTTTTATGCTTGTAGTGATGTCACTGGTACTTTGTCTCACAGGGTCCCCCTTAGGATCTCTTGTAGGGCTGGTTTAGTGGTGACAAATTCCTTCAGTTTTTGTTTGTTTGGGAAGACCTTTATCTCTCCTTCTATTCTAAATGACAGACTTGCTGGATAAAGGATTCTTGGCTGCATATTTTTGCTGTCTAGCACCCTAAAAATCTCGTGCCAATTCTTTCTGGCCTGCCAAGTTTCAAAAGAGAGATCAGTCACGAGTCTTATAGGTCTCCCTTTATATGTGAGGGCACGTTTACCCCTTGCTGCTTTCAGAATTTTCTCTTTATCCTTGTATTTTGCCAGTTTCACTATGATATGTCGTGCAGAAGATCGATTCAAGTTATGTCTGAAGGGAGTTCTCTGTGCCTCTTGGATTTCAATGCCTTTTTCCTTCCCCAGTTCAGGGAAGTTCTCAGCTATGATTTCTTCAAGTACCCCTTCAGCACCTTTCCCTCTCTCTTCCTCCTCTGGGATACCAATTATGCGTATATTATTTCTTTTTAGTGTATCACTTAGTTCTCTAATTTTCCCCTCATACTCCTGGATTTTTTTATCTCTCTTTTTCTCAGCTTCCTCTTTTTCCATAACTTTATCTTCTAGTTCACCTATTCTCTCCTCTGCCTCTTCCATCCGAGCCGTGATGGTTTGCATTTTGTTTTCCATTTCCTTTAAAGCGTTTTTCAGCTCCTCGTGACTGTTCATTAGTCCCCTGATGTCTGTAGCAAGAGATTCTCTGCTGTCCTGTATGCTGTTTTCCAGCCCAGCGATTAATTTTATGACTATTATTCTAAATTCACTTTCTGTTATATTATTTAAATCCTTTTTGATCAGCTCATTAGCTGTTGTTATTTCCTGGAGATTCTTCTGAGGGGAATTCTTCCGCTTGGTCATTTTGGATAGTCCCTGGTGTGGTGAGGGCCTGCAGGGCACTTCCCCTGTGCTGTGGTGTATAACTGGAGTTGGTGGGCGGGGCCGCAGTCCGACCTGATGTCTGCCCCCAGCCCACCGCTGGGGCCACAGTCAGACTGGTGTGTGCCTCCTCTTCCCCTCTCCTAGGGGCGGGATTCACTGTGGGGTGGCGTGGCCCGTCTGGGCTACTTGCACACTGCCAGGCTTGTGATTCTGGGGATCTGGCGTATTAGCTGGGGTGGGAAGGCAAGGTGCACGGCGGCAGGGGTGCAGGCTTAGCTCGCTTCTCCTTAGGTGATCCACTTCAGGAGGGGCCCTGTGGCAGCCGGAGGGAGTCAGATCGCTGCCGGAGGTTTGGCTCCGCAGAAGCACAGAGTTGGGTGTTTGCGCGGAGCGAGCAATTTCCCTGGCCGGAGCCGGTTCCCTTTGGGATTTTGGCTGGGGGATGGGCGGGGGAGATGGCGCTGGCGAGCGCCTTTGTTCCCCGCCAAACTGAGCTCTGTCGTCCGGGGGCTCCGCAGCTCACCCTCCCTTTGTCCTCCAGCCTTCCCGCTTTCCGAGCAGAGCTGTTAACTTATGACCTCCCAGACGCTAAGTCGCGCTTGCTGTCAGAACACAGTCCGTCAGGCCCCTCCGCTTTTGCAAGCCAGACTCGGGGGCTCTGCTTGGCCGGCGAGCCGCCCCTCCGCCCCGGCTCCCTCCCGCCAGTCCGTGGAGCGCGCACCGCCTCGCCGCCCTTCCTACCCTCTTCCGTGGGCCTCTCGTCTGCACTTGGGTCCGGTGACTCTGTTCTGCTAATCCTCTGGCGGTTTTCTGGGTTATTTAGGCAGGTGTAGGTGGAATCTAAGTGATCAGCAGGACGCGCGGTGAGCCCAGCGTCCTCCTACGCCGCCATCTTCCTTCAGCCCCCTGGTTTCTATTCAACTTCATCATTGTTTTAAGAAATTGCCACAGCTTCCCCAACCTTCAGCAACTACCAGTAAGCAGCCATCAACATGGAGGCAAGACCTTCCACCAGCAAAAAGATTAAGACTTGCTGAAAGCTCAGATCAGTTAACATTTGTTAATAATAGCCTATTTTTTAATGAACAAATGTAGTTTTTAGACACAGTGCTATTGCACACTTAGTAGACTATAGTATAGTGTAAACTATATATAGTGTAAACTATATATAGTGTAAACTATATATAACTTTTATATGCATAGGAAATAAAAAAATCATTGAACTTGCTTTTATTGCAATATTGTCTTTGTTGCTGTAGTCTGGAACTGTACCCATAATATCTCCAAGGTATGCCTGTACCAAGTATAGTGGAGGGGAACTTCTGGTCAAGACAGAAGTTTGTTAATTTTTGTTTGCTGTGATGCATCTCTTTTTTCCCTCAAGCCTTACCTATGACAGTTATAGGGCTTGTTTCAACAGAAGTCCACAAAGACTCAGCCCACAACTCTCAGCCCACAATCACTGCTGTGATTTACACATGGTCTTAGAAGTCCTGAAGCACGATGCTTGAATTTACCTCCACCTTCTTGGTACCATTGTTTCTGGTCCTTCTTCCTATACAGGGTTTTCTCTTCTTATTTACATAAATATTTTATCATATATTTTACACACAGGGGCATGCACGCGCACACACACACACATGCACAAATTCCTAGGTATATGGAGTTGAGTGATAAAAGGATCATGCCTTTTCATTTGTTGATGGTTTTCTTCACCATGCAAAAATTTAACTATGATAGAATCACAATTGTTTATATAAGCTTATGTTGCCCTTTCCTGAGGAGATAGATTCAGAAAAATATTGCTAAAGCCAATGTCCCTATGTTTTCCTTAGGATTTTTATGGCTTCATGTCTCATATTTAAGACTTTAATTCATTTTGAGTTTATTTTTATGTGTAGTGTAACAAAGTGGTCCATTTTCATTCTTTTGCATGTAGCTGTCTAGTTTTCCCAACACCATTGACGAGATGGTCTTTTCTCCATTGTATATTTTTGGCTACTTTGTCATAGATTAATTGGCCATATAAGCATGGACTTATTCCTGGGCTCTCTATTCTTTTCCATTGATCTATTTATCTGTTTTGTGCAAATACTCTATTGTTTTGGTTACTACAACTTTGTAGTGTAGTTTAAAATCTGGGTTTGTTCTTCTTTCTCAGGATTGAGTTGGTTTTCCAGGGTCTTTTGTAGTTCCAGACAAATTTTAGGATTTTTTAATCTAGTTCTGTAAAAAATATCATTGATATTTTGATAGGGATTTCATTCCATGAGCATGGTAGATCTTTCCATTTATTTGTATTGTCTTCAATGTCTTTCATCGATGTATTATAGTCTTTTCATCGATGTATACATCGATTTATGTATTATAGTTTTCAAAGTACAGGTCTTTCATTTCCTTGGTTAAATTTATTCCTAGGTATTTTCTTTTTGATGCAATTGTTTCCTTAATTTCTCTTTCTACTGCTTTATTATTAGTGTATAAAAATACAACAGATTTCTACATATTGCTTTTTATCCTGAATCTTTACTAAATCCATTTGTTACTTCGAATAGTTTTTGTTTGCTGGAGACTTCAGTGTTTTCTGTGTATAGTATCACGACATCTGCAAATAATGACAACTTTACTTCTTCACCAATTTGGATAACTTTTATTTCTTCTTTTTTTATTCTTTTTGTCAGATTGTTGTGCCTAGAACTTCCAGTACTATATTGGGTAAAAGTGGTGAGAGTGAACACCCTTGTCTTGTTCCTGATCTCAGAGGAAAAGCTTTCAGTTTTTTACTTTGAGTAAGAGGTTAGCTATGGATTTGTCATATATGGCCCTCATTATGTTGAAGTATGCTCCCTCTACATTCACTCTATTGAGAATTTTATCATAAACAGATGTTGAGTTTTATTAAATGCTTTTCATCTATTGAAATTATTATATGATTTTCATTCTTCATTTGTTTTTCTTTTTAATTTTTTTTAACGTTTATTTTTTGAGACAGAGAGAGACAGAGCATGAATGGGGGAGGGTCAGAGAGAGGGAGACACAGAATCTGAAACAGGCTCCAGGCTCTGAGCTGTCAGCACAGAGCCCGACGTGGGGCTCGAACTCACGGTCCGCGAGATCATGACCTGAGCCAAAGTCGGACGTTTAACTGACTGAGCCACCCAGACACCCCTCATTCTTCATTTGTTAATGTGGTGTATCATGTTGATTGATTTGCAGATATTAAACCATCCATCCTTCCATCCCTGGAATAAATCATGCTTGATTCTGGTGAGTTATCATTTTAATGTATTGTTTAATTTGGTTTGGTAATATTTTGTTGAGGATTTTTGCATCTCTGTTCATCAGGGATATTGGTGTATAATTTTCCTTTTTTTTTTTTTTGGTAGTGTCTTTTTGGTATTTCTATCAGGGTCTCTTAGAATAAATTTGGAATCACTACTTCTTCTATTTTTTTTGGAATATTTTAACAAGTATATGTACTAACATTTTATTTTTTATTTAAAATTTTTTTTATTCATTTAAATTCTAGTTAGTTAACATACAGTGCAATATTGGTTTCAGGAGTTGAATTCAGTGACTTATCGCTTACATACAATACTCAGTTCTTATCACAAATGTCATCCTTAATGTACTAACTTTTTAAATGTTCATTTGAATTAACCTGTGAAGCCATTTAGTCCTGAACTTTTCTGTGTTGAGTGTTTTTTGATTACTAATTTGGTTTTGTTACTAGTAATTGGTCTTTTCAGATTTTTTATTTCTTCCTGATTCATCCTTGAAAGATTATATGTATTTAGGAATTTATCCATTTGTTTTATGTTGTCCAATTTTTTGGCAGGTAATTTTTTTGTAGTAGTCTTTTATAGTCCCTGTATTTATGTGGTGTCTGTTGTAACTTCTCTTTAATTTTTGCTTTTATTTATTTGAGTTCTCTATTTTTCTTGGTGAGTCTAAAGATTTATCAATTTCTTTAATGAACTATAAATGACATACAATGTTATCTTAGTTTGAAGTGTATAACATAATGGTTTGATATTTATACACATTATGCCATGGTCACTACAATATGCATGGTTACCATTTGTCAGCATATATTATTATAGTATTATTGACTATATTTCCTATACTGTAATTTTCATCCTCTTATTTATTGTATAAATGGGAGTTTTGACCTCTTCACCCCCTTCCCTTTGGTAACCACTAATTTGTTCTCTGTATGTATGATTGCACATATAAGTGAAATCATACTGTATGTATCTTTCTCTGTCCGACTTATATCACTTGACATACTACCCTCTGGGTCCATCTACATTGTCAAAAATGACAATATATTATTCCTTTTTATGGCTGCGTAATATCCATTGTGTATACATAACACATCTTGTTCATTCATCAATGGACACTTAGTTTGGTTTCATGTCTTGGCTATTGTAAATAATGCTGTAATGAACATAGGGATGCATATACCTTTTCAAGTTAGTGTGGCTTTTTTTGAGTAAGTACACAGTAGTGGAATTACTGGATCATATTTCTCTTTTTAAATTATTTTTTTGAGTTTATTTTTTTTTCAAGAGAAAGAGCAGGGGAGGGGCAGAGAGAGAGAGGGAAAGAGAGAATCCCAAGCACGTTCTGCACTGTCAGTGCAGAGCCTGATGTGGAGCTCAATCCCATGAACAGTGAGATCATGACCTGAGCCAAAACCAAGTGTCAGACACTTAACCAACTGACTAACCCAGGAGCCTCTCATATTTCTATTTTTAATTTTTTGAGGAAGCTTCATATTGTTTTCCATAGTGGTTACACCAACTTACATTTCTACCAACTGTGCATGATGGTTCCTCTTTCTCCACATCTTCACTAATACTTGTCAGAATGGCTAGTATCAAAAAGAAACAATGTGTGAAGTGACATCTGTTTTTAAAACATAATTTATTGTCAAGTTGGCTAACATACAGTGTATACAGTATGCTCTTGGTTTGGGGGGTAGATTTCCGTGGTTCATCGCTTACATGTAACACCTAGTGCTCATCCCAACAAGTACCCTCCTCAATGCCCATCACCCACTTTCCCCTCTCCCCCACCCCCATCAACCCTCAGTTTGTTCTCTGTATTTAAGAGTCTCTTATGGTTTGCCTCCCTCCTCTGTTTGTAACTATTTTTATCCCCTTCCCTTCCCCCATGGTCTTCTATTAAGTTTCTCAAGTTCCACATGAGTGAAAACATATGATATCTGTCGTTTGCTGACTGACTTATTTCACTTAGCATAATATCCTCCAGTTCCATTCACATTGCTGCAAATGGCAGCATCTCATTCTTTCTCAATGCCAAGTAGTATTCCATTGTATATATAAACCACATCTTCTTTACTCATTCATCAGTTGATGGACATTTAGGCTCTTTCCATAATTCAACTATTGTTGAAAGTGCTGCTATAAACATTGGGGTACATGTGCCCCTATGAATCAGCACTTCTGTATCCTTTGGATAAATTACTAGTAGTGCCATTGCTGGGTCATAGGGTAGTTCTATTTTTAATTTTGGGGGGAATCTGCACACTGTTTCCTAGAGTGGCTGCACCGGTTTGCATTCCCACCAAAGTGCAAGAGGGTTCCCATTTCTCCACATCCTCGCTAGCATCTGTTGTTTTCTGAGTTGTTAATTTTAACCACTCTGACTGGTGTGAGGTGGTATCTAAATGTGGTTTTGATTTGCATTTCCCTGATGATTAGTGGTGTTAGGAATGTTTTTATGTGTCTTTTTATGTAAATCAGATTGTTTTTATGGTGTTGAATTGTATATGTTCTTTATTTAGTTTGGATATTAACCATTTATTGGATATGTCATTTGCAAATATCTTCTCACATTCAGTAGGTTGCTTTTTTGTTTTGTTGATGGTTTCCTTTCCTATACAAAGTTTTTTATTTTAGTGTAATAACAATACTATATATTTTACTTTTGTTTTCCTTGCCTGAAGAGACATTCCAAAAATATATTGCTAAGTCTGGTGTCTTGAGAGATCACTGCCTATTTTCTGTTAGGAGCTTTATGGTTTCAGGTTTTACATTTAGGTTTCTAACCTATTTTGAGTTTATACTTGTGAATGATATAAGAAAGTGTTCCAATTTCATTCTTTTGCATGTAGCTGTCCACTTTCCCCAAAAATTTATTGAAGAGATTGTCTTTTCCCCCATTGTTATTCTTTTCTCTTTCATTATAGATTAATTGACCATATAACTATGGGTTTATATCTAGGCTCTCCATCCTGTTCTGTTGATTTATGTGTCTATTTTTGTGCTAGTACCATCCTGTTTTAAATACTAAAGCTTTGTAGTATAGTTTGAAATCTAAACATTGTGATACTTCCAGGTTTGTTTTGCTTTCTTAAAATTGCTTTGGACATTCAGGGTCTTTTGTGGTTCCATACAAATTTTTGGACTATTTCTTCTGATTCTGTGAAAAATGCTGTTGGTATTTTCATAGGGATTACATTGACTCTGAATATCGCTTTGGCTAGTATGGATATTTTAACAATGTTCTTCCAATTCATGAGCATAGTATACCTTTCCATTTGTTTGTGTCATCTGCATTTTCTTTAATCAATATCTTAGTTTTCAGAGTGAGTGTTTTTCATTTCCTTGGTTAAATTTATTCCTAGGTTTTAATTTGTGTGTGTGTGTAATTGTAAATGGGACCACATTCTTAATTTCTTTCTGCTACTTTATTATTAGTTTATAGAAATACAACAAATTTTCGTGTATTAATATTATATCCTGCAACTTTACTGAATTTATTTCTTAGTTTTACCAGTTTTTTGGTGGAGACTTTAAGGTTTCTATATATGGTATGTTATTTGCAAATAGTGATGATTTTACTTTTTCCTTACCAATTTTGAAGCATTTTATTATTTTTTGTCTTGTCTGATTGCTGTGGTAAGGACTTCCACTACTATGCATACTATGCCCAATAAAAGTAGTGAGGTGGACATCCTTCTTTTGTTGTTGATCTTAGATGAAAACTTTTAGTTTTTCACCTTGAGTGTGATGTTAGCTGTAGGCTTGTCATATATAGCCTTTGTTACGTTGAGGTATATTTCTTCTGTGCCCATTCTGTTGAGAGTTTTTATCATGACAGGTGCTGAATTTTGTCAAATAGTTTTTCTGCATCTACTGAGACGATTATCTGATTTCTGTTCTTCATTTTGTTAATGTGGTGTGTCAGGTTGATTGATTTACAGATATTGACCCACCTTCCATCCCTGGAATAAATCCCACTTGATTGTGGTGAATGGTCATTTTAATGTATTTTTGAATTTAGTTTGCTAATATTTTGTTGGAGATACTGTGTCTACATTTATCAAGGATATTCGTCTGTAATTTTCCTTTTTTTTAAAGTATCTTTGTCTGATTTTGGCATCAGGGTAAGCTGGCCTCTTATAATTGGAAGCATTGCTTGCTCTTCTATTCTTTGGAATAGTTTGAGGAGAATAGTTATTAACTGGCCTTTATATGGTATGATTTATTTGGTAGATTTTTCCCATGAAGTCATCTAGTCCTGAACTTTTGTATGTTGGTTTTCTTTTTTTGATTGCTGATTCAAATTTGTTACTAGTAATAGGTCTGTTCATATCTGTATGTCTTTAGATCTAAAGTGAGTCTCTTGTAGGCACTCCATGTTACAGAAGTTTTCATCTATTATTTCTTCAAGTAAGTTTTTTGACCCTTTCTCTCTCTCTTCTCCTTCTGGGACCTTCTCCTTCTGGGACTGCCTTATTTAAATGTAGTATGACTGACACGGTCTCAGAGGTCCCTTAGACTATTCTCATTTTTTACATTCTCTTCTTTTTTTGCAGTTAATCTTGGGTGCTTTCTATTACTTTGTCTTCCAGACTGCTGATCTGTTTTTCTGCACCATCTAATCAGCTATTGATTCCCTCTAGAGTATTTTTCATTTCAATTATTGTATTCTTCAGTTCTGATTGGTTATATATATATATATATATATATATATATATATATACACACACACACATACACGTATATGTATATATATGTATATGTATGTATATGTATTTTGTATATATATGTATATGTATGTGTGTATATATGTGCGTATATATGTGCATATATATATATATATATATATATATATATAATTCTCACTTTGTTCATTTACTCTTCTCTTAGGTCTTGGTGAGCATCCCTATGACCATTATTTTGAACTCTTTACCAGATAGATTGTGTATCTCTGTTTCGTTTAGTTCTTTTCTCAGGGTTTGTCTTATTCTTTCATTTGGAACATATTCCTCTTATCAATTTGCCTTACCCTCTGTGTTTGTTTCTATTTTTAGGTAGGTCAACTATGTCTCCTGGTCTTGAAAGTAAGGGCTTTATGTAGAAGGCATCCTGTGGGGCCCAACTGTGCAATCTCCCCTAGTCACCGGAACCAGGCACTCCAGGGATACACCCTCCTATTGTGACTAGGCTGTGACTGCTTCAGGCACACTAGTGGGTGGGGTGGCTCTCAGCCTGGTTGTGAGCAATGACCAGCCATGACTAGTACAAGAACACTGGGGCAGGGATGGCCCCTGGCACATTTGACTGAGTTGCCTCACTATAGTGCCTGTGGGCAGGTCTGGCCCCAAACCAGTTGGCTGTAATAATCAGCCATGATTGCTGTAGGTGTACGGGTAAACAGTGGTGGCCCCTGGAATGGCTGGCTGAGCAGCATGGCTATAACTGCTGAGGGCTTGCTGGTATGTGGGGTTAGCTCCCAGCCTGGCTGGCTCAGAGGCCCAGCATAACTGCTGTGAGCATGCTGATGGGCAGAGCTGCCCCACCCCACCCCCAGGGCAAGAGCTACCCTGAAGGGGCATTGGTGTTGACAAAGGTTACCTGCCAGGTGTGGTGGAAAGATTGTTGCTTTAGGAGGATGTTAGTCCTGACCAAGGCTACCCTCTGGGTGTGGCAGGGAGGGAGCTGGTTTGTAGGGAAACCCCCTAAGTTAGGCAGGTTTGGCAGGTGGGTGTGTGTGGGAATGCCAGGGAAAGGCAAGCAGTGTTGGCAAAGTAGATAGTGTCACAAGTGGCTCCCACAAGTGTTCAGCCAGTCAAAGGAGGGAAAGTTAAATGGCACCCACTGGCACTTCTGTTCTTAGAGAAAGCTCCCACAGATTCATGCCCCTCTGGAACATGCCCTAAAATTAGTCAATAAATTTTCACATATAACTCAGGTGCTATGTTTTCCTTCCTTCCTTCCTTCTCATATTTATTCAGTTTTGGAGGTCAGAAGTCTAAAAATAATCAGGCAGGTTGCATGTCTTTTGGACAGCATAGGGAAGAATTTGTTCCTTTGCCTTTTCTAGCTTTTAAAGACTGCCAGCATTCCCTGGTTCATGGCCTCATCATTCTGACCCCTGCCTCTACCATCACATCTGCTTCTCTGACTCTGGAACTTTTACCTCACTCTTTAATTTACAAGGACCCTTGTGAATACATTGGGCCCACCCAGATAATGCAGGATAATCTTTTTATGTAAGATCCTCAATCTCTGCAAAATCTCTTTACCATGTAAAGCAATGAATGTATTCACAGGTTTGGGGAATTAGAACATGGACATCTTTAGGATGCCATTATTTTTCCAGGAGCTTTTCAAACTGCTGATTCCTGCTGTGTCTCAAACCCTGAATGATATAGCTCCCTGGTCCTTTAAGAGTGGAGTCTCAGTTTCCTATAGTCCTTTGGCTCTTGCAGAGTTAAGCCCTGCTGATTTTCAAAGCCTAGACATTATGAGGGCTTATCTTCCTGATGTAGGTCCCCAAGGCAAGTTGTGCCCAGAGTGGGGCTTGATCCCCTTGCTCCTCAGGGAGTATCTCTGCATGATCTCTCTCCCATTGTGGATCACTCTGCTAGGGTTTGATTCCTGACTACATCTCTGCCCCTTCTGTCCTTCTCATTGTGGCTTCTTTATGTCTTTAGCTATGAAAGATCTGTTCCACTGATCTTCAGATTGTTTTCAGAGTCACTTGCATCATAGGTAGCTGTTGCCTTGATATGTCTGTGGGAGGAGGTGAACTCAGGTTTTTCTATTCTGCTGTCTTCTCCAACAGCTTTTGAGACATGCTTATAAAAAAAATTCACCTCTGACCTTATTAAGAAATAAAGTCTCTCATACTTTTTATCATTTTCTTTATATTTACATCTTTGATTTTTATGAATACTTAGCTTATGGAAGGCATAAAATAGAAAACTATATAGTGAATTATAGTTTTCTATAGTTTTCTACAGCTTGTCAGGTGGACCAGAGATTAGGGGGAAGGAATAGTACATAAACAAAAAAGCCCACACAATATTTTCAGAAGAGAGGTGGCCACCCAGGTCAGAAGGCATAGTACAGCATATAGGAGTTTCACTTGGCCTTCAGAGTCTTGAATGATGCCAAGGTGCTATGGGTGATTTTCTCCTCACATCAGCAGGGCCTGGTGTATCTAGAATATTTAGAGACTGTTATGTCACAGCCCTTTATGACCTGCTGCTTTATGATCCCCCCCCCCCCGCAGAAAAATACACATGCACACACACAAACATATACACACACAACTAGGCATTTCTATTTGTGAAAATATATAAACACATCCATTTCTCCTGGATAAGCTCTATGTCACCAGACCTATATTATCTTTTTGTGTGTGTGGGGGGGGAACAAGGTCAGTTCCCTGGTGTTCCTAAATGTTCGTTTTTCAGAGAGAGAGAACATGAGCAGGGGAGGGGCAGGGGAGGGCAGAGGATCCAAAGCCAACTCTGCACTGACAGCAGAAAGCCTGATGCAGGGCTGAGACTCATGAACCATGAGATCATGGCCTAAGCTGAAGTCATATGTTTAACCAACTGGCCACCCAGGTGCCCTAGTGCCCTGGTGTTCCTAAATAAAATATCTTAATTTCCAATTTCCTATCATTCCATCATTTATCCAAAGCTACCCATTTGTCTCAACCAAATATATTGACTACAAATTGTACCACAATTATTTGAAATACCTCTTATATCAGACAAAATTACCATTGGCTTTTAAGTTAATTTCTGAACTCTATTCTGTTTCATTTATTTTTCTTTTTTTCCTGTATTGGTACCAAACTACTTTAACTATTATTGCTGTTTGTTATGTTTTTTTCTCTCTGATGGGCTAGTTTCTCTTCTAATTCTTCTTTCTAAGGTGTCTTCTTCACCTTAGAAGGCTGCATGAATGTTCATCCTACAAAAACTAGTTTGGGTGCCCATGGTCAGTGCTGATTCATTAGAAATGAGGGGGCTTGAGGAAATTAAGTAAAGAAATTATACAGTGCTTGATTTGTATAGTTTATACTCTTACTGGTAAAGCCAGTATTAAAACTCTGCAGTATGCCCTCTAAACATGGGAAGATAAATCTGAAAAACCTATATATATGTATCTAAATCTGTGTGTGTGTGTGTGTGTGTGTGTGTGTGTGTGTGTGTGTGTTAAAACCACATTAATTATTTTTAAGAGTTATTGAGAGGTCAGTAGGAATTTTGGTGAAAATTTATAAAGTAAAAGGTAAAAATCAGAAAATTCTTTACAGATAAGTAACAAGTGTAATTCAAAAAAAGCAAATGCATTGCTTTTTAGAATTCCAACTTCTCTTAAAGAAAAGACCTCACCAAGACTCCAGATCCAGCTGGATTTAGATGGGCAGGTTGGGGTAGGCACTTGGGGAAGTTAAATTGCTTTATAATTATGGCTGAAATTATGTTGGAGGGTGGGAGCCTGGGAGATAGGGACCAGCAAGTGGGGCATTGCACGGGCATGAGAGTTTTGAGATGTCTTGGAGATGGAACATCCCCAAAGAGATTTAATAGACAAATAGTATTTAATTATCAATATTATTTAATTATCAATTTAATTATTTAATTATCATTATTAGACTATTACATTATTTTCCATGCAATGTGTTAATACTTCCCTCCCACTTTGTTACTCTTTAAAAATTTTTTAATGTTTATTTTTAAGAGGGAGAGAGAGAGTGTGTGTAAGCAGGGGAGGGGCAGAGAGGGAGTGTGAAGCAGGTTCCAGGCTCTGAGCTGTCAGCACAGAACCTGATGGGGGACTTGAACTCACAAACCAAGAGGTCATGAACTAAGCCAAAGTCAGATATCTAACCAACTAAGCCACCCAGGTGGCTTTGTCACTCTTAAAGTAACTTTATTAAAGGTTACATTGCTTATTCATGTATTCTGTGAAAGTGGAGTAGCTGTTTGGGTTGATAGTGCAAAACCAGATTATGTTTGGGTGCTGGAGCTAGAGACAGAAGAAATCCTGAAAGTATAAAGTCCTAGGAATTCCTGGGAAAACTTCAAATTTTCAGGGCTGTGAACTTGATGATGTCAAATCTAAGAACGCAAAGGAGTAAAAATTGACTTGATTCATATCTTGATTTGGGAATAAGTAGAAAATGTGTGTGTGTGTGTGTGTGTGTGTGTATGTCACACATGCTATAAATTTGGAGTTGGAAAATAACAAGATGCAGAGAAAGGTAGAGGGATTTAGTAGTCCATGATGTACTGTTGGATCTGGGTAATGGGGAGAGGATGGAAGTTTACCTCCCACTTCCTGTCCCCTCTTTCATCCTTGAGAGTCATTTGTATCCCAAGCGATACACGATACAGGATTATGCAGGATACAGGGATACAGGAGTGCTGATGCATAGGGGCACTTGTATCCCAACGTTTATAGAAGCACTTGCAACAATAGCCAAATTATGGGAAGAGCCTAAATGTCCATCAACTGATGAATGGATAAAGAAATTGTGGTTTATATATACAATGGAATACTACTTGGCAATGAGAAAGAATCAAATATGGCCTTTTGTAGCAACGTGGATGGAGCTGGAGAGTGTTATGCTAAGTGAAATAAGTCATACAGAGAAAGACAGATACCATATGTTTTCACTCTTATGTGGATCCTGAGAAACTTAACAGAAGACCATGGGGGAGGGGAAGGGGAAAAAAAACTTAGGGAGAGAGGCAAACCATAAGAGACTCTTAAAAACTGGGAATAAACTGAGTATTGATGGGGGTTGGGAGGGAGGGGAAAGTGGGTGATGGGCATTGAGGAGGGCACCTGTTGGGATGAGCACTGGGTGTTGTATGGAAACCAATTTGACAATAAATTTCATATTAAAAAATTAAAAAGATTTGAAAAAGTAAAAAAACATTGGGGTATAACTGCCCCTATGCATCAGTACTCCCTTTGTAGCAACATGGATGGAACTGGAGAGTGTTATGCTAAGTGAAATAAGCCATACAGAGAAAGACAGATACCATATGGTTTCACTCTTATGTGGATCCTGAGAAACTTAACAGAAACCCATGGGGGAGGGGAAGGAAAAAAAGAGGTTAGAGTGGAAGAGAGCCAAAGCATAAGAGACTCTTAAAAACTGAGCACAAACTGAGGGTTGATGGGGGGTGGGAGGGAGGGGAGGGTGGGTGATGGGTATTGAGGAGGGCACCTTTTGGGATGAGCATTGGGTGTTGTATGGAAACCAATTTGACAATAAACTTCATATATTGAAAAAAAAAGTAAAAAAAAAAAAAAGAGTCATTTGTGACTATCTGTTGGCTCTGTGACATAGACCCGGACCAGAGTTCATGCTTATTGCTGCTTGAGGGAGCAGTGCCATGTAAAAGTTTGAGACAGATTTCTATCTCCTGAATAGCCACAGTGCCTCCACTCCCAAAGCTCAAATTCCTGGGTCATTTTAACTAATATATACATTTTGTATCTATGAGGAAATTCCTTATTTTTCTGTACTCCCAACAGGTGAACCAATTTGTGGGAAAAAACAGGCAGAACTAAAGTAACAACCCTAGATCCAACACCCAGGGTGGATGGACTCATGTTTTCCCCATTCCTCTTCCCACTTTACCAAATCAATTATGTTTATATAGGTATCTGAGATATCTGAGATGGACCCTCTCAGGAAACACGAGAACATTTTCCTTTTAGAAGAATAGGGTGATAAGGGAAGATTGTTTTATCCAAAGTTCACAAATAAATCTGTCTGGGGGTGGTGGAGAACTCCAGGGTAAAATCTCAGATATTATGATTCTCTGCCCCTGGACTGGATTATTAAGACAGCATAAGATCTGTCTAGTGGAACAGAGTCATATAATAAGCGTTCATCATTCTCCTTCCCCTATCCCATGTTTCTGGGCCAATACTCATTCTTAGAAATGATTCTTAGAGCAAGCCTGAGTCTCTGAAAGGCTTTGATCAGATGCTAAAGCTGAGCTCTGGTCTCAAGGAGCAGAATCTATCTGACAAAGCATATGCTCATCTAAAGTCAGAGATTTTGTACCTGTCCTCAGCAGAGCGTTACTGACTGGAAAATATTTGGAAAATCACAAACAGGAAGCCCTTCTTTTTGAGTTTTAAAAAAAGAAATGATAGGAAATGCTTTTACCCTTTTTAAGTGAATAACATGTAATGAACACAGAGTTCCATGAATTCAAAGTTGAAAGTCATTATTTCAGGATCATGGTAGATTTGGGTATGGGGGAGGATGTCCTTACCTGATCTCATGGCCTCTCACCATACTAGATCCACTTATGGACGCCACTAAATCATTTGCCCGCCATTTTTTGCTACCTACCTCTCTACTTCACCATGACAGATATCATCTTAATGTTGTTTCAATCTGAATTGCTTCCCCTTTTATTGAATGCTGTCGCAGAGAGCTCATCTCCAGAGTGTCCCTGTGGGTTGGCCTCTTCTCCAACATTCCAAGTCCTGAGAAACTCATGCCTGTGTACTTCAGCTTTTTAATGGAGGCAGTTATCTAACAAGAGATTGTCCATTCCACCATCTCACACTGTTCTCCATAGAGTGTCTTTCTCTTCATTGTTTGCAGGCCTTTCTCTGAGGATACTTTACAACTAGGTATGTGAAGGCTAGTCATTTCTTTATGCTTTAACTTACTGTCCAAGAGCACCTAAGATATGAGTCATGAGAAAGTAGACATCCAGATGTGGTTGAAGAAACAAGAAATCTGGGATCATTTCTAAAACAACTAAAGCAGGGCTATGAACTGAATTCTAGAAAAGGCTTAGAATTACTTTCTAGAGAGCAGGACACTTCATACCTTCTGGAGTACTGAAGACAAACCAGAGCATTTGTACAATTAAACCATCAATGGGAATCTACTGCTTACAAACAAAAATATTCTGAGAGCCAGTGATCTTGAAAAGTTCCCAAACTCAAAATGGAGACTTGAGTATTCTAGGGGGTCCAGACACTGAGGAATGCCCTGCACTACCAAGAATGCTGGAAGGGCAAGATCTAGGGGGTTCATATATGAAAGACTATTTTGGTAGAGAGTCAAAGCTCTAATTGGTGGGAGAAAAACAGAGACAGGCTCATGGTGATGTTGAAGAGTTTCTTGACTCAGAGAGTTTGTCTTTTGAGGGCTTAGAGCCCTAGGCCCAGAACATGTGAGGAGGAGATAGGATAGCTTCACAGGGGCACTACATCTACCTGGATGACAGGAGCAACAGGGGTGGCCAGAGCATAAGATCTAAGGTTCAGATCCCATTGAGGAGACAGGAGTTTAGTTCCAAATATGAAAAAAGGACCCTGAGAAACTCCAATCCAGAAGAATATGTAGGATTGGTAATCTTTTCACTACAGAAATGATAAGCCACTCTTCCCGGGATGGGGGACCAAGACCTTCATGTTTCTGCCCCCAAAAGAGACAGACTAATCAAAAAAAAGGAACTAAGACAAAAGATGAGTTGTTTGTTACAGTGGATTTGTTTCAGGAGAAAAAGGAAAGTCAGAAAGTTCCCCTGAATCAAACTGGATCAGTGTCTGTCTCCTAGCAACTGTGTTCCAGGTGTCCTTCTTCCTTGCCTTCCTGTGAGCCTGTGTCTTCTATCCAGCCCCACTATCAGGTTCCAAGTGTTCCATGTCCCACAGATCACCATCAGCACTGTTTTCTGCTCTGTATTATGGGATGTGTATCTTCCACTCAGGCAGAAAGTCTTCCTTTGTGCATGTAGTATGGTCTCTCTTACTTCCCAAATTTTCTTTAAAAATATATTTGTTTTGTCAAATAGGAGAGATGTGTCTTCTGTCTTAAGGACATTTGGGGCCAAGGTTTAAGGTATCTCAGTGGCTTGGACTGAAGTGGTAGCTTCAGCTCCTATTGAATACCTGCTTTGCCTCTAAAAGAAGACCCTTTGTTGCAAGTATGGTTTTTTAGGAAGCTTGATTTTTTTTTTTTGAGAGAGAGAAAGAGAGAGGGAAAGAGACAGAGTGTAAGCAGGTGTTGGGGAGGGGCAGAGAGAGAGAAGGAGAGACACAGAACTCAAAATGGGCTCCAGGCTCCATGGGTGTCAGCACAGAGCCCAATGTGGGGCTCGAACTCATGAACCATGAAATCATGACCTGGGCCGAAGTCAGACGTTTAGCTGACTGAGCCACCCAGGTGTCCCCAGGAAGATTGATTTTTGCCAATGCTGTTACTTTTGTTTCTATTTTTATACAAAGTGCCAGTGGTCATTTCAAAATTCTTTGTTGGACATTCCATATGGGAAACAACTGATCTGAGTCTAGAAAACTATATAATATATATATATATATATATATATATATATATATATTATACTAGATATAATACATATACTATACTAGATATAATATATAAACTATATTATATATTATATATATATACTATACTAGATGCTATATATATATATATATATACTATACTAGAAAACTATATTATATATTATATATATATACTATACTAGATATAATATATATACTATACTAGAGATAATATATAAACTATATTATATATATATATTTATATATATATGTATATACTATATTAGATGCATCTCCAGATGTTCCAGGGAGATATGCTAGCTGCTTCACAATCATATACCATTTCCTACATAGTTCTGGAGACCATAAGTCCAACATAAAGGTGTTCGCAAGCTTGCCTTCCTTCTGATGGCTCTAGGGTGGGAGTAGGGTAGAATCATTCCTTGCCTCCTCTGACTTCTAGTGGCTATGGGTGTTTTATGGCTTAAAGCTACATCACTCCAGTCTTTGCCTTCATCTTTACATGGTCTTCTCCTCTCCTCCCTCATCTAGCCTTTAAGCAGTATATGCCTCTCTCTATTTGGATGAGTCTGTCTGGGAGTCTCAACAGGCAGCTGAAGTCACCCTGGAGTAGCACAGCACCCGTGGGGACCCCATCACATTGATAGAAAGTTTCAGAATTGCCTACTGCAGCCCAGCGAGTGATCTCAAATCTTGAGTCATGAAACTCAGAGAATTTACTGTCTATTTGGAAAGAAGTCAGCTTGGGCTAAAAACATGGATAAAACTGATTTATTATTAGCTCAAGTCTTTACTTCTCATTCCCAGAATATACACATAGTCAAGATGTTTGTAGTAAAGCTGGCAAAGTCACATCTGTAATAAGTCATCTTCCTCCAGGGTTGTAGGGCTGGTCTACACAAATGAATTTTGTTTCCCTCCTTACATGCTAGAATTGCAGTTCCTGCTCCTTACTTCAGTCAATGTTTTGTCTTTTCTCTTCTGGTTAACCACAGTAATACAGCAGTTGGTCAGTAAATATTTGAAGATGGATAGAATGAATAAGCTGCAAAAGCTAACTCTGGCACCTATTTTGTGTTCCTTTCTATCCTCTACTACTTCCCAGGAGTACTTACCAAAAAGCCTTTGCTGTGTTCAGGATATGAAGCCCTGGGCCTGGCAGAGGGTGGAGCTATTTCTTGGGGAGGGGAAGCAATCACTAGTACCTCAAAAGTGGGTATCTGCATGGACTGATGTGCTCCTCAGCAGGGCTGGCCTGGCTATCCTGCTCTAACTATCTTTCATGCACTGCAAACTCTGCTAAGCAGTCATGGACCAAGGGACTCTTGACAACAAGTGAAACCAGAGGAAGATAGCAATTTGTCTTCTTCCTTCTAAGCTGATCCTCACAAAGGCAGCTTATTAATATAAGAAACTACAAAGGAGCCAGAATCAACCAGGCCTGGGCAAGATGGTTGAGAGGCAACTGTTAAGCCACCCTATAGTCCTCTTTCTCTCCAAATTCCACCACTGACCTGCTGCTGCCCAAAATTCTGCCATTGAGGGATCAGACAGTCCTTTATGTCTCTAGATATGTAGTTCCTTAAGAAAAAGCAACAGCCCCAAAGGCCCCTATTCTGAATTATATTGTCAGATTTTTCCAAGATGACAACTGGATAGCACAGAGGTAATCTCGGAGAAAGAGCATGGATCTATGCCCTTTCCAATTAAGGCGAGAATGAATGGAGTGCAGCATGGCTTCTGGGGACACAGCAAGGAAGTGGGGGAGGGACCCTGAGAGTAACACGCAAGGCAAAAGGCAAATCAAATATGTCTTGAAAAACTAAGTATGCATGCTGGAAGGTTGGGGGTGGGATGGGAAATGAAGCAAAAGAAAGACAAAAGCATATGAGAGGATGCAGGAAGAGAGGGGATGGGAACAGTGGGAAAGGGGTCAATTACTACACAGAGTGTCATCTGTTCTTCCACTATCATGAGCATCTTATTTCATTTAATCTTCAAAGCAGCAATGTCAGGGTTTTATTATCTTCCTATGTACAGATGAAGAACCTAGACTGATAGATTAGCGACTTGCCCAAGCTAGGGTGTGGGATAAGTAGGGCATGGTGAAGGTCAAATAGGTCCCTTCTATACCAGACACCAGAGATCCTGTTTGTAGGTTGTGCTGTGTGTGTATATATGGAGAAAATTGGAGCATAACATTCTTCTTAAAAGAATAGTTACCTGATTTCTAGATTAATAGGTAAATATTTCTCTGGATTTAAATGCAAATGTTAATAAGGTAGCACTGTAGCTCAGATAACTTGTTCAGACTAGCTTACTTTCATATAAAGGACTTTATGAAACTAGAGCTGAGGAATAAAAGGGAAAGTACATTTGATAGAGGAGGGTTGATGGAATGGTCTGGAATAGGACATTTGGATGAAGACAGGCCCAGAAGACACCACCTGGGGATGGTACAGAACTGGGAAGGAAACCATGGCAAAGTAACTTTTCCTGCATAGTGTCATCATTTAGATCTGTGTTTTTCAAACTGTGAGTTGTGATTTAAAATATGCAAAAAGAAACCTCATAAAATAGAATATAAAAAGTAAAATTACATATAGTAAGGTAAGTAACATTTCATGGAATTTCAGCTTTAGGTAAGGATACTGGTGTGAATATGTACACTGGATCATGATGTTAGACACATTTTATGGTGAGATTTTCGTGTGAGATTTTGGGGGGAACTCATTAAGAAATCTATGACTGAGTCCACTTTTACTGACTCAGGAATTATCAATGATTTCCAGAAATCTACATTTTTAATGAGCTGGTCTTGGACCATCCTTGGAGGGAGGAACCTGCTTGAGGATTCACTGTGACTCAGACCCAAGTAGTGCAAATAACCAGAAATATGCCCATGTGGCATTTAGTTTTAAAAAATTTGTTTGTTAACTACTAACACATTGTATTTCGCTAAATACTCTCACAGACATGATCTTGGCAAAGCTTTTTCCAAATACAGTGAGGGGTAATTTGAGAGCCACTAGAAGACTCTTTCCTAAACAAGGTATTTCTCCCTACATTACATGTTGTGGGCCAAAATACTGACCATACTTCAGATCATTAGAGTCAAGGATCCAAGTTGGAAGCAAGAGGCGCAAAGTCTTGTGTAAGGTCTGGACAAAATCAAGAGGTCAGGATCTAAATAAAAGCAGAAACTGAGTGGGATGTGAACAACAGAGGTAATAAAGAGTGGAAAGACTCCACTATACTTTCTGAAGGAAACATTCACCCATCCATCCTCACAATTGACCTATAATAAGTCCATTTATCAATTTGAATGTTATTAATAGTTAAGAATATAGACACTGGGGTACCTGGGTGGCTCAGTTGGTTAAGTGTCTGACTCTTGGTTTTGGCTCAGGGCATGATTTCATAGTTCGTGGGTTCAAGCCCTACACTAGGCTCTGTGCTGATGGCGCAAAGCCTGCTTGGGATTCTCTTTCTCCCTCTCTCCCCTTCCCCTGTGCGAGTTCTCTCTCTCTCTCTCTCTCTCTCTCTCTCTCTCTCTCTCTCTCTCAAAATAAATAAATAAACTTAAAAAATAAAAAAAACCCTCCATCCTGGATTCCAATCCAGATGTTCCCTACAAACTCTGAATTTAAATTATTTAATCTTCTTTACTGCAAAGAAACGCAAACAGATCATACTAGCACCTTCCTGTGAGGTTAATGAGAAGTGAAATTATATATAAAATGCTTGGAGAATTGCTGGGCACATGGCAGGCCCACACTCAGGAAATTCTGCTATTATTATCTGGGGAGCTTTCATTCACTGTTTGTTGTGTGATGAGCCCTGGACTAGGAATGCACATGAGTGAGTCAACACAGCCTGCAGACCTGTGGTTTCAGCAGACATTCCGGTGCCTCCCTCTTCCTTAGGGTAAGCATCCCAGCTCCTTGGCCTGCTTTGCTACCCTTCAGAATCTAGTGGTCCTTGCTCTCTGGCTTCATCTACTCTAGCCATATATAGAGACCTTGTGTTCCAATATAACCAGCCACTTTCTGGAAAAGTAAACCTTACTTGTTGTGGAAGGTGAAATCCTATTCTGTCTTCAAGGGTTTGCTCAAATGACTTCTTTAATCAACTGTTCCTCACTTTGCCTCCCTTCCCGTGGATACTTGTTAATCACCCTCCCCAAAGCATTTCCTTTATTATCATGAAGTTCCAAACTGTTATGTTTTGCTTACCTTTCAGACTCTTTCTCTATTTTTCCTGTAAAAGCTATAAGCAGTCACCATTCAGACCTGGGTATACATGACATTTGTTTTGTTATCATGACTTCAGTTTTTCTTTTACCTCTGAAACCTCAGTTTAATTGTATCAGGCAAATTATCCTGTTCCTTCTTGTGAAGTCAATTCAATTCAGGGATTCTGCAGTCTAAGGTGGTTACTAATATCTTGGTGACTGCCTAATTTGTCATTTCAAACTTCTGCCTGTATCTAGTATATATCATTCCTTTCTCTTTCTCTCTCCTCTTAGGCATACTTTGATCACAGGGCCTTTTTTCCCCCATAGTGTGGCTTTTGACCGTGTGGAAAGAGAGAAAGAAAGAATTACGGTTGTTGTGGTTTATTCAGGCAATATTCAATTTTATTCTAGGTTCCCAGCAAAAATCACACAGAGGAGGTGGTTGGATTTCTCTTTGTCCACACCAGTTCTGTGATTCCTTTACCTCCTCTGCTTGGCTAACCTCTGTGGTCTTTCCCTTGGGCTTAGAAGAACCAGGATGGTCTTCTTCAAAGACTCCCTGAGATCTGTGGGGAACAAGTACATGAATACCCTACCCTCTGCGTGCTAGCAACTGCAACACAGTTCCTGCATGCCCCACTGACACAAGGAGCTTCACACTCCCAGAAACCTCGAGAGAAGGGGAAGTGTTGGTTCTTTTGCTTACCTACATCCCCTGACCTCAAGGGATATGTCCAGCACTCTTCCACTCCCATAGGGACAGGGAAATAGGTCCCTCACACTTTCTAAAACTTGACATCCTGGTTGCAAAAGCTACTAAACCAATTTAGATTTCCTTGGAACTTTGAAGAAGTGGAGGGTTTGGCATTCCTTTTCCCTACAACAATTCCCTTAGGAGCCAGTCACTTGGAACTGAGCATCTTTTTTCTTTTTCTTTTTTTTTTTTTTTTAGCCATAAGGTCCCATCATAGCAATCCATGTATCTTCTGCTTAGTCCTTGGGTGTGGCCAACAGGGAACTAGGGAATGAGGAAAAAGAGTTACTAGTTAATATTGTATATTATGTGAAATTTTAGGCATCTCTAAGATGGGAAACAGCATATTCAACTTTGAATATAGCTCTACTTTTACAGAATACCTGGGAAACAGTTGGATACAATAATTGTTTATGGAATGAAGGAATGCCCTGAACCTTTATAAGTGATTTTCTAATACACTATGTCCAGACTTTAAGAGGATCTCAGTCAACTCTAGAATGTTGCCATTAGTGGTTGAAGCCAGAGAGAGGTTCAGTTCATGCAAAAGTGCAGATCTCAGAGTTGGTGGTTTTTGGAATAATAATGCCAGACGAGAAGCTGGAAGTACTGTGGCCACTGATTAAGGAATCTAGGGGAAATTTTTCCAGTTTTTCTTGTTCTTGTTCAAGTGAATGGTGACATGGGATAATTCCTAGTGCCTTTCAACCTTAAATATTTTGTGAGTGTATTGTTCCCTTTTTATTAGTTCTTTGGTTTTAAATGAATCACTTAATGACCTACAACCTCAGGTACTCAACTAAATAATGAAGGAGCTGAACTGTATATTTACATATCCATTCTTCTATGTATTTATTAAACAATATGTTGTATGTCTAGTAGGGCTTGTTTTAGAATCCTGAAAAATAATGTTGGGTAGAGACAGTGAGTTTTAAGGACTGTCATTACAAATTTGGCATTAATCTCCCACTTGGGTGGCTACAACCATTGTCCTGATGTTTAAAACTAGACTTTCTGATGAAGGCAATGCATGCTACTCCTCACTTGTTCCAGGGACTTAGAGACCAGAGGAACTGTTTCAGAGGTAGAGCTTTCACAAGATGAAAGGCTGGGTCTAGACTCTAGATTCTGTGCCACAATCCAGTCAAAATTGTTCCGCTTTCTGCTGGCAGAACTTTTGTACTTGGAGTCATCCCAGATAAAACATGGTTGTCAAGTTAGAGAGGGACTCACAGTAACATAGATGTTAGCTCAAGACCTTCTTGGTATAGGTTTCCTATGTCAAGGAGTCAATTTCTCCTCCAATAGGCACTGGGGATTTGTGGGAGTTATCTTTCTGGGAACTCCTCCTTTTAGGTCATAAGCAAGTGTGTCTAGTTCTCTCAGGAACTGAGAGGGAATCTCCTTCATACTACCTTCTCATAGGACTTCGTTGTCAGCAATTTTGGAGTTGGGTCCCTTGTGATCTGTCTTGATCAAATGCTTATTGAGCCCTATTATGTGCAAGGTATGGCATACTGTGGTGACAGCTGTAGAAGTAAAGAGTTAGAAAGGCATAATTTATTTCTTAAAGAAGCCCACAGCCAGAAATAAAGAAAAATGTAAACAACTATATTACAATAGGAGGGCTGCTGTAATAAAAGCATATTTTGAGGGTTATAATGAAGGTTATAACAAAGTAGAGGGCAGGTTTGACAGAAAAGGTGACAACGGAGTGCTAGGTTTTATATAAATAGGAGCTTTGAAGAAAGGAGATATGTGAGGATGAATTCTGGATTAGGTGTAAAGGCAGGAGCCAAGTACCTGGGCCAGATGACCTCAGCATACATTGGTCAATGTCAGGAACCTGAGCCCAGGTTTACACTTTGTAGGCCATTAGTCTCATTAGTAATGATGCCATGTAAACTTTCCACATTAATTATCCACTACGTGAATGAGTTATAGTTTTATATGCACCATTTTAATGAAAGTTGTGATAATTGCTAATTGGGATAAGTATCAATAGCAATATTTTATTTCTACAAAATAAGACTTGGAAAAATATAACAGATTAAAATTCCAGGTAATAGTATGATGTTACCATTAACAGAGGTTGTAAACAATAGTCTTCATTAACTCTTTGATTTAATATATAAGAGCCCTAAATAGGTCAAGTAACTTTTAAGAAACAGGAATCATGTAAAATGCTCAGGGTTAAACTGTGAACATAGTGTGTAGAATCCAGGTCACCTTATCGTAAGGTTTGAGAGATTTTCACTAAACAACCTGCCTCTCTGGGCACAGGGCTAAACTGCTTCTATTCTAAGGCAGATACTCTTCAAGGACATATGACAGCAGGTGAACAAATTAAATGCTGCCAAGTGTCTTAGCATAGGTTCTGATTTGGAGGAAAGAAGAGGGCAGAGCACAGGGGAGGAGGAAGAGCATAGGAAACCAGCTCAGGCTGTACCTTTACAGAGCAATGCCTGTTGATATCCCAGCTTTCAAAATCAGCTTTTCTCATCTCCCACTCTGGCCAATAGAGTAGCCAGACAGTAAACTACTTAATTTAAATTATGTTCTCATCTCACTGAGTATGGGACACAATTCTCTTGTATTTTCTGATAAGACTGATAATGAAGCGATCAGTCTATAGGATTCCCGAGTGGCAGTGAACGTGCATTTGCATAATGATATTATAGCGTCTGTCGAACCCGCTAGCGGTGATCCATCCATACGCGAGAAATATAGGTCAGCAAAGATGCAGCAGCAATGAGAGAGGCAGGGCTATTCACTTATTAGAGTAAGAAAGGTCTTCTCTATCCTTTAGCTCAGCACGACAGAAATAAATGTAATGGAATGGATCAGGGGATTCTATTGGCTTTTGAACAATCAAAGAAGATGCATCAATTCTGTCTCCTGGTTTAAATTCAGTTCAAAGTCTACTTAACCCTTTCATTACCATTGGCAGACTATCCCTCCTACACTTCTTTAACCCAGAAAAGATAGTGTGTTCTAATAATATTATGAGAAATCAGGAGTCCTAGTGGCCCCATTCAGTTGTGGGGGGGGCAGTTAAGGAAATTAGCCACTGTGCTTTCCCTTTGTGTTCCCTGATCCCTAAAATCTATGAAATTTCCAGCCCCATACATGTTATTCATTTTGGGGCTTTGTTTTTGTTGTTGTTGTTGTTGTTGTTATTTATTGTCTTTACTTTGATTTTGGCACCTCATTTATTTACTTTTCCGTTGCTCTTCTTTCCATTGTGTCTCTAGATCTTGTATGTAAGATAAAGCATACTTTCTCACAAGAATTGTACATTTGCTGGTGGCAAATACCTCACTTTGTTTTTCCCCTGGAAAGCATTTACCATGGCACCTACTAAGGCTGGACACACACACACACACACACACGCACGCATGCGCATGTGGGCACCCAGAGGCCTTCTAAGACTCCATTGAATGGATTTGGAGTTCTAGTATCACCACAGAGTTAATTTCAAGGAAGCAAAGGAAACTTAAGAAATCAGGTCATCTTAGAACAAGGGAATAGTACAACTACAACATTTGGGGAAAGTGGCAAGATACTTTATCCTTAAATTTCTAATATGATATGCACATTATCTCAACTAAAAACGAACTCTTCTAACAGTTATTTTAACTTGCCTTACCATACCATATTGTTTTTTTTTTCAGTTAAAAATATGTGCTTCACCACTATGCCAAGAAACTGTGATTATCCTCTAATGGCTTCAATGGTTGTTAACAAATGGAAATTGATTTTATATTTCAGTGTGTATATAGATGGTGAGAGAAAGGATTCTTTATATAAGAAAAGATCTAGTTACTGGCGCATTCCCTATGTGACTATTGTCTTAAATTGATATGTTCAATTACTCTGAATTAAAATACACATGAAATGTACACATGCAGAATGCAGGCACATTTACTCATATACATACTCATAGATCTCTCACATCAATTAGGGTGGGGTTACCTTGATTGTGAGGGCATTTTGGGAAAAGTGGAAGGGAAAACTTCTCATTGTCTGACAGTAATTCAGTGTGATGACTTTGTGGCCAGATGATTTTCAGAATGTTGATTAGCACAGGGTTGGATTTCAAAGGTAAAATGCTACCCGCACCGCCCCCCATACAAAGGCGCACGTGTACACACACACACACACACACACACACACACACACACACACCAAGCAACCCAGTTCATAGCTCAAATTAGCAGATCTGCTCAGCTTTAGTTAGCTCAACTTGTGGCAAGGGAAGGAACTTGAGGTTTGACCAGTTCCCAGGAACTCTGGAAGCTGGATTACCCCAAATGAAAGAGTTGGACTAGAATGGAATACAAAAGTTTATTTTTCTTCTGGTTTAGACCTCAGTCTTTGTTCTTGATCTGATCTCTGGGCTGCCTTCCATCATCTCCAGGCTCTGCAGCTCTTGCCAGTCTGGATTTTGGCCACAGACTGGAGTCAAAAAAAAAAATGCCTGAACCAAAAAACATCCAGAGCCAAAATTAAATAAATCACTGCCACCAAAGGAGAAAGAAATTCTATTTCCCTTTTCTTAACTGTGACAAAAAATTTTATGTTGCTTGCCCATCACATTGAACTATGAGATCATGCCTTGGAGTTAGGCATTTTGGCATGTCCTGCAGCCATTGTTTCCATGGTAGTGATCAAAGAATTCCTGCTGCCCTTAATTCACCTTGCTGACCTAGGTCTGGGGTCACTATCTGCTGATACAGAACACTTTATGAGGCATTTAGACAATGTAATTTTAAACATGATATTTTTGTTTGGAATAAGAAACATGCCACACCTTTCTCAAATCTCACAACCTTCAAGAACAATATATGTCAGATTATTATGCACACAACAACTATGCAAAACTGTAATGACTATACCCTTAGTCTGACTGCCTTGTTTTAGATAGCAAATGGGGAAAAATGGGATTTGAATGCTAGTGAAACCATCTGCTTATTGATTGCCTAAAAGACTTAAGCACTTGCCCCAGAATCTTGGATAGAAATGAAACTTGGAACCTCTTTGTTGTTATCTATTGTGTGTCAGAATTTTTGTAGCAACTGAAATGTCACCATTTTTGTTGAAACAGTATTCTTCTGGCATCACTTGGTCTCTTTATTTTCACTGATGATTTTCATTTCTCATTTTGTATCCAACTACTCTTGACAAAGTTTCTTAATCCATCAGATAAGAAGTTTGTGGGAAATTATTTGGTTTACAGGACTTTCTCTTATATAATATGTTTAGTTTATTTAGTAGTAGTGGAATGTGGGAGAAGAGGATGGAAGCTTGGCTTGTTTTCACTAATCATTCTCTTGGTATTTTTGCAAGATTGATGGCTTTCGTTCTTCAAAGACATTGCTGGCCCACTTTCCACAAAGGCAGTTGAAGTCTGACTCAAGGCTTAAAGAAATCTCAGTGACCTCATGACTCATTCCACCTCCTTCTTGATCTTTTTGCTATTATGTTTATGTGGGTATCACACACTAACATGGGACAGGAATTTTGTGACTGTTGTAAATTTAACCCATGCTTAACTCCATAATTTATTCCCTCATGGTGAAATATTGCCCCTCTTTGGATATTTTCATTCTCCATTTTCACTTTAATTTGGTATTAGATTAAAAAGTTTAAAACATTTTTCAAAGTAAACTTCTGGACCAGAAAATATACATTTTATTATGATACTAAAACATATTCTTGATTTATATTTTGTTGTTGTCACTGCTATTTTTGAGAGTGGGTGAAGAGGTGGGAGGAACCTGTTAAATTTAAACTATTATGGGTTTGAGTATAACTTATTATGACATTTATGATAACATTCAATTAGGTAGTTTGTTTACAGTTAACCAATTTCCAAGCCAATTTGCATACATGGACACTATTGTAGTTTTGGTGGTAGTTCTGTCATGTGTCTTTTTTATGAAAACAACCTACAACCTGAGGAGTATGATGGGTAAGTTCTTATAAGAACCATTTTCAAAAAGCAAACTATTCATATGTGACACATATAATAGATGGATGATAAAGACAAAATAGAAAATCCGGGTCTAATATTTAGATATGAATAATGTCTACTGCATAGGACAAGAAGTAAAATCAAGGTTATCATATATTTATATAATGAGAGAGAAAACAACTTTCTACATACTTTTATGATGAAATTCAATGTAAATTGTAATAACTGTTTAATGTAAAATAGGTATACTGTTGTGTTCACCAAAAATGATATGCCCAAGTTCTAACCCCAGGTACCTGTAAATGTGCCCTTTTTTTGAAATGGGGTTTTTACAGATCTAATTAAATTAAGGATCTCAAGATAACACCATCTGGATTTAAGGGTGGGGATGCATGCAACTTTCCTTATAAGAAAAAGAGCACAGAGATTCAGACCCAGAGAAGATGGACGCAGATTGGTATGATGCAGCCATAAGCCAAGGAATGCCAAAAGCTACCAGAAGCTAGAGGCAAGGAAGGATTCTTCTCAATATTTATAGCAGCACTATCAATAATAGCCAAAATTATGGAAAGAGCCCAAATGTCCATAAACTGATGAATGGATTAAGAAAATGTGGTGTGTATGTATAATGTATATGTAGATATATATGTATCTACATCTACATACATACATTTACATACAGTGGAATACTACTTGGAAATGAAAAAGAATGAAATCTTGCCATTTGCAACAACGTGGCTAGAACTGGAGTGTATTATGTTAAGTGAAATAAGTCAGAGGAAGACAAATATATTATTTAACTCATATGTGGAATTTAAGAAACACAACAGATGGACATAGGGGGAGGGAAAGAGAAATATGATGAAAACAGAGAAGGAGGTAAACTATAAGAGACTCTTAAATACAGAGAGTATTTAAGGGCTGATGGGGGCTGATGGGGGATGGGATAAATGAGTGATGGGCATTAAGGAGGGTACTTGTTGGGATGAACACTGGGTGCTCTATGTAAGAGATGAATGAATCACTGGCTTCTACTCCTGAAGCTAAGACTATACTGTATGTTAACTAACTTGGGAATAAAAAAAGAAGGAAAGAAAAAGAAAAGAAAAAGAAAAGAAATTTTGGAGAGAGTGTGTCCCAGCAAACACCTTGCTTCTGGTGTTCCTAACTGTAAGAATATAAGTTTCTATTTCAGCCACCCCATTTGCATTATTTTGTTATAGCAGCCCCTAAAGCTGATACATACTACTGAGTATGGCAGGATAACAATTAAGAGTTGGATTTTAAAATTACTGTTCCCTATCATGAAAATTATTCACAAATGTTTATCTGTAAAAAAAAAAAATTAACAGTACTTGCCAAAACAGGCAGCAAGCCAGACTGAACCCACAGGCCTTAATATGCCTGTTATAAAAGATCACTTGTCTAATTCATGATTTGTTTATGTTCTTTGTCCAAATCTAAATCTGTGTCAATACCTAAATATAAACTCACCTTTAAATATTTTTTTATAGTTTATTCATTTTTGAGAGACAGAGACAGAGCATGAGTGGGGGAGGGGGGAAGAGAGAGAGAGAGAGAGAGAGAGAGAGAGAGAGAGACACACAGAATCGGAAGCAGGCTCCAGGCTATGAGCTGCCAGCACAGAGCCTGACATGGGGCTCTAACTCACAAACCACGAGATCATGACCTGAGCCAAAGCCGGACGCCCACCCAACTGAGCCACCCAGGTACCCCTATGATCTCACCTTTAAATGCTATTTTTCAACAAAGATTTTTTTTTCTCTTATGAGGGTAAAACAATATTTGTTAAAATTGTTGGAAAACACAAATCTGTGACACTTGGGGAACAGCTTAGGAATAGGTAGCTTTGGGAAGGAGGAACCTGGATGGCCAGGGAGAAAATGAAATTCCTGGGAATTGGAATGTGACAGGGAAGGTAGTGAGAATAAACTGTTGCCTGAAGGTAGACTGGTCCACACCCCAGACAACTGTGGCCCAGAATTTTGGTATGTTGACCAACCTTCAACTTTATCTTCATATAGTTTTCCTATCTTCTTCTAAAATTTGGAAGTCCCTGTTGACTGGGTAATCTTTCTTATCAAGAAACACCTGAGCTGAAATATCTGCAGAAAAGTCTGTCTTTCCAGTGCGTGCAGGGACCCCCAATCATTTGTGGCAGCTCACCTGGTACCATTTCATTGTTGCTGAGATTATCCTGTCCTGAAACCTAACAAACTTCCTTTAATCCTCAAATAATTCTAATAAATGATCTGTTGATTGCTTTCTGAATACCACAAAGGGCCAGTTTTTAGGTGGTTTGTAAAATCCACTGTTTTAGATATTCTTTAATTGAACATTCCACGGTCCTCCCCCACCCCTCTTTTTAGGTATCTACTTGCTTCAGCTATTTATCAATCATCCCCAACAAGGTGAAGTGGTCAGGGCAATTACAGAATCCAAGACAGGTCACAATGGCCATATATTTGGAACGGGGGAGACAGTTTCTGGGAAGCAGAAATGTAAAGAACACAGGAGTTATTCTAGGAAGCCATTATTTAATCTTAGAGTTGGATGCCAGAGAACTCAGAAGTCTAGAAAAATAAAATATTAGAGGCAGAGTGTCAGGGAGATTAATTTTTCAGCTAAGAGCAAATGCAGAAGATTAGACAGACTTGCTAGAATATAGCTTTGATCATGGGATAGGGGCAACAGTTAAATTTGAATCCTTAGTTTAAGGCTCCTGGATTTTCTCTTTTAGGGACTAAAAGAGGGTGAAGAAAATGTTAGAGGAGACCAGATGACAGGCGAATAAACAAATGTGCACCTCCTGGCAGTGAAGTGAAGGAAGGGGTGGATTAGCGGCCCTCTATCAGTGAGGGCTGAAGGTTCTCCACCTCCTGGCTAAGGAATCTCTATGTGTCTCATGTTTTTAGTTTATTTTCTCATTCATGGAATCTCCTCTCTATATAAGTCCATTATCTAGGTAGACCTACCTAGGATACACACCAAAAGGTAAAATAAAGGCGAGAGACTATTCCAATGGAAATTCAGAATAATAATTGCGAGGAGCAAATGTGAAGATACAACTTGCACCTGGTCTTCATGTCTTTAGGTTTGCTGTATCAAATATGTGAACAAAGGGCATGCTGCATCCTTATTCACTGATGCCTTAATATCAACTTTGCCTCTATTTTATCCTCTTTTTTTCTGTAAGATAATTCATTAATAAAGGAAAATATTTTCCCCTCAGAGATGGGTCTAAGGAAAAATGGTTGAACAACATCAGGAAGAAACCACGGTCATTTTGGGAGACATCAGTTATAAGTTATAGCCTCTAGTGTTTCTCTGTCATTTAGTAAATTATTTCAAGTTTAGTTTTGGATTAAAATAAAAAATTTAATTTAGATAACTTATTTGTTTTTTTAAGAGTCAAATTCAGGATAAGGAAGACTAACTTTTCTAAGCCACTAGAAGCCCAGAAAATTATAAGCAAAACTGCAACTTGAGATACTACATTAAAATAATTTTAAATTATTTTTTCAAAATATTGCACTTTTATGGAGCAATTAAATATTCTTAACTTATTACACATGAAATTAATCCTAGAGAACTATTTGATAACTGATTAAATGATTTTAAATATGAACATGTATAGGATCTAAGATCTTTATTTTCAGATGAGGCAGCTGAGGCCAAAAACTTTAAATGACTTCCCAGATGCAGTTTTGGCCCACTGCATAAGCAGAACTGGAACTCAGGGATTTTTTATTTCCAGGCCTGTGCTTTATTCTGCAGCTAGTGGTGGTAGAGTTGGGATTTAGACACAGATATTGAGGTTCCAGATCCCATGCCTTTATCTACCACCTCTCCTGTCCCTTTGAATCCAGCCCACCTCTCTCCAGTCCCAAGTTTCTTTTACCTCACTGCAGACTACTTCCTTTTCAATTGTGGAGTAGACTTTCAGCTTGTCTTTATAAAAAAAAATCATCACATAAAGCACAAATGTGAATTCTCTGTAGATACATAAATAGAATCTGCCATCAAAATTAGAGACAGCTACTTGGAAGGTTTAGGATATGGGACAAAAATCCCAGATTTGCAATGCTCTTTTATTTGAAATTAAATTTTTGGATGGTCTAATGAGCTCTTATATCAGTGCATGGAGGGGTTTCAAAAGTGCATGACATGTGTCATTACAACAAATGACTCTGGCTCAGACACTGAACAAGTTCACTGGCTTCAATAAATCCTAACGTTTCTCATCTCTCACCTGTGTTGGCCACACATCACCGCAATATTCACGTGGAGGTGATTGACATCGCAGAATAAGATTTATTTTTAAGTTGAATAGTTTTTTTTTCTTTCACAAAGAGTACAGATTAATTTTTCATTAAGTACATATGGAGATATCTTGCAATGATACTTTAGAAAGCCCCATAGACATAGCATAATTTGCTTCCACTCCATCATCAAATGAAAATGAAATGCTAGTGTGGGGACCAAGGAAGATAGACCAAGACAGTTGAATTATTCACTTTTGAAGGCTTCCAGTTCAAATGTTTTGCAAGCTCATTTGCAGCTGGGTTGCAGCAGGCTCCATCCATGTCTATCTAATGAAACTCACGCTGAAAATCTCAGTTGGAAGTTCAGGGAATCAGGACCATTCATCAAACCTCGTCATAATTATTTAATAAGCAACATTAAACGTTCAGTCAAGTCTTTAACTCATCAGTTCAGTTATCACAGTTTAGTGCATGCAAACATCATTTACAAGGTTTCCCGCTGAACGATAGAGGATACAAATAAACCCCATAAATTAAACCAACGCTCAAAATAACCTTCTCTTGCCTGTCTGCCCTGCCTTACCTTTTCCATACTTGAAAGGGCTTCTGAAATGGGCTCCCTCACAGGAAATGTAGGTAGGTGGGGAGTTTATTTAGCTGGTGTAGTTTCTGTGTGTTTGCACAAGTGTGTGTGCATGCATGCACACACACATGCACACACTGTTGGACCAGTGAAGGTTCACATTTTTCCAAGCCTGCAGGTGGCTTGCTTCTTTCAGTGTGTCCAGCTGTTACTTGTATGCCCATTGTGAGGAGAAAAGTAAGCATTTTTGTGAATACCTGGCTATTCTTTATCCCACGATAATTAGGACACAGAGAATCATCTGCAGAGGCAGGACATGGGTGTGAAGAAAACAAGGAAATTGAAGAGTTGATGGGGAAGGAAAAGTGATAAGTGGTCTTTAAAGTAGAAATTCACAATTGAGCTCTCAGAACGCTTGATGTGCTGTTACATCTTGTGAGGTGTGTCACAGGTAACTTGCTTAAAATATGTTAGAGTAGATTCAAGATTATTCTTACTATAACATCATTCACTCATATGAATTCCGTCTTGCTTTTTTGGGAAAGAGAATGGTTTTGATCACATTACTGGAGGAATTTTCATGAAACTCTGTTTATCTACACTTTAGCCCTTGGTATGTTGAGTGTGTGTATGTGTGCACACACAGATAATTGTTGCCTTAGGAGACTTACAAAGAGGACATTAGGTGCTGTAAACTTTGCTTGTGTTTCTCATTCTTGTGGTTCCGGTGAAGCGGCTGCAGCATTTCTTGGTCCTGGGTCAGCCAAGCTTCTACAGCTTTCTTGGGCAATGGAACAAACAGTAGTAGCTGAGGAGCCATGAGATCTAGTTTATTCCTCCACTTTTGTTATTTACTAGCTGTGTACCCATATGCAAGTCTTGTTTTCTTAATTACATGAGGAGGCCAAATTTCTGATAAAATTTTATTAAATGAGTTATTAAATCAGAAATTGCCTTAAAACATAAATGCTCTTCAAATCTTAGTTTTTAGTGTAAAGTTTCTAGTGTGTGTGTGTGTGTGTGTGTGTGTATAGTGGTAAGAAGTAGAGCTTAGTAGAGCTTTATATATATTAAATATGTATACACTATATATACATGCCTATATATATATATATATATATATATATATATATATATATATAGTTGACCCTTGAACAACATGAGTTTTAACTGCATGGGTCCACTTATATGCAGATTTATTTTGATAAATACAATACTGTAAATGCATTTTATCTTCCTTATATTTTTCTTAATATTTTCTTTTCTCTAGCTTACTTTGTTGTAAGAATTCAGGATATGATACATATACAAAATATGTGTTGAATGTTCATGTTATCAGTAAGTTTAAAGTCAACAGTAGGCTATTAGTAGTTAAGCTCCTGGGGAGCCAAAATCATATGCAGATTTTTGACTGTGTGGGGGATCAGCACCCCTTACCCCTGCATCAGCTGTGTGTGTGTATATATGTGTGTGCGTGTGTGTGTGTGTGTGTAGAGAGAGATAAGAGAGAGAGTAGATATCTTTATCTATATACAGATATACATAAAGAATAGAATATCCTGTGTGTGTGTGCGTGTGTGTGTGTGTGTGTATACCTTCATACCAGAGGTAGAAATTACAAACTTTAAGATTATATACTATAATAAATTCTAATAAGAAGGAATGATCAATACTTTAAACTATACCTGTTAATGATTACTGACTTTTGGAGAGGTGTTCCACCCAAAAGATGCCACTGCATATTCATGATCTCTCCATGGATAATCATAGTGCACTGAAATAAATATTGATATCTTGCATGTAATAGTGAGATCGGTGGATATGTTGTAGTAAAATATGCTTTGGAATTGCTATTCAAATCATTTTAAGGCCTTATCAGGCATGCCTTATTTTCCTTTGCTTTCTGTGCCCTGATATCACCGGGTCCCACTCTATTTAACTATTCCTCAGAACAAGGTCTTTCCACTCATAGGGACTTAAAATATGTTGTTTCCTTCACCTGTTACTTTCCTTCTTATACTCTCTTTCCAATCTCTTCCAATACACACACATCTGATCACCTTGCAGTTATGTTTCAGATCTCATACCCATTAACCTCCTTGGACAACTCAAATCTACTACCCCCTCCAGTTTTCTGTTATTACAACACTATCATTTTTCTGTCTTGCACTTACCACAATTGTAAACAGATTAGTTTTGCTACAACCATTGACTGCCTGCCCTGTTGTCTACTAAATCTGCCATAAGATCATAGAGTACGTTTGCTTTCATTCATTGCTATATTCCCAGAGCCTCATTTGGTGCTTAGTACATTATAGGAGATCAGTGAGTGTGGAAAAGATGACTTGCTCTCCCTCTCTTCTGGTTCAACTAGGTTATCTAGAGTTTCAAAATGGTGTAATGCTTAAGGTGATATTTGCCATCCAGCTCATTTAGTGCACATGCATCTATTATGTCCCTGTTCTAGATCAGACTACAGGATATAGTCATTCAGAGAGAGATAGATGATTGTGTTGACATTGAGATCAGTAAGATTTAAATCAACAGAAAAGTCAGAGGACATTCTAGAAGAAGAGGAAGAACACATCAGAAAGCAGAAGATGAGAAAATATAGTCAAGTGATAATGCTTTAATCACTTTGACATAACAGTTCAAGGAAAGTGATATAAGATGTATGTAACAACATATGTATGAAATGTATGTAAGAATCATATTGTGGGTAATATTCTAGACAAATCTGCCTAACTTTGCAAGCAGCTAACACTGTTGAAACTTTGCATTTAGCCTACTCCAGATATTTGGAGTTCTTCATAACTGTATTTGTGAAATCTTTATCCACAGTCTCACACAGCTGATATGCAATATCTTATTTAGCCTTCATATCCGGCCTTTGGGTCTTACAAATGAGAAATCTGAAATTTAAAGAAGTGAACTAGCTTCACCAAGGTCCCTGTGGTAAAGGATAGAGCTAGAAGTTGAGCGCATACAGTCTTCCACCAGAACCCATGCCCTTAGTTTGAATATGGAGCTAGTAGAAATCATTTCCACAGGAGGACCTGAGGTCTTATCACTTCACCTTACACTTCAGAGTAGATTATGGCCTCTGTACACTACCTGGACCTGGTCACAGACACATGACAGAATTCTGCTTCACCTCCAGAGGAAATGTAAATTCAGTTTAATAAATTTACATCCAAAAAGAACATAGTTAATACAAAGTGAATTTTTTTTTTTTTTTGGTTTTGCCAGCAAGGAGTAAAGGGATGGCAGACATCACTGGCTTACAAGCTATCCAAGCTTGTCTTAGCTCTGTTGTCATTATTAATTATGTATGAGATGTTGGGTAAATCACTGCTCTTTGCCCTGCAGTTTCTTTACCCATAAAAATATCAAGTTGAACTAGAGTATTTCTAAGATCCTGTATCACACTCCTTATGTGTGATACACTCCTTACTACAAATCTTCTTGGTCCTAATTCTGATGCTAGCCTCTGTTGCAGGGGCATGAGGCTTTGCTCAGCATCATGCAGGTGTAGTTCCTTCGGGCCTGTGCTAAGTATCTCTTCCTTCCTGCCTGGGACTTCTCCTACATTAGAATATGTTTACAGAGCTCTGCCTGTCACTTAGAATACACAACCTGGAAGTCCCCTTTTGTCCTCTAGAAGGTGATTCTGAATGCAATTTATGAGGCTCCCTCAAACCTCCTATACGTTTGAGAGTGAGTGAGTATTCCTGTGATGGCCAACTCAACACATCCTTTATTGACTTTCCTCCATTTGATGTTCATTTTTATCTGCTGTATTCCCTACACACTATCCCCAGGCAAGCCATTATCTTGGCTCTGGTTTGGAGATCACACAGGCTAAGAGAGGCACCTTCCACAATCAGGCTTGTTGAATTCCTGGGAGCCTTTCCAGATTTTCCATCAAACTTTTTGAAAGTTGCTAAAATGATTATTGGGTACTTTTCAAGTAAGATTTACCTTTTTGGAAAATCAGGCAGAATCCAAAATAGTTAAAGGATTTTTCTAATAATCATCAACAACTACAATGTCACTTTGTAAAATCAGTTGGGAACAGATTCTAAACTGAATTACCCTATTTCCAACACTTTGCAACCTTTAGCATAATTTTTCAAAATATTTGATAAATTATACATACATTTATATTATTTTTCTTAAAGATTATTTCCCAGTAAAAAAGGATTATTTCCCAGCAAATGTACATAGTATTGATTTCAGAAGGAAATATTCAAAATCTGGTGACAGGTTTGGTGAGGTGGTGATGAAGTTAATTTGCAGAACATATGGAGGGAAATGGAATGGGGGTGGCTATGGAGAAGGTGGGAAGAAGATAGAAAAGATGTGGTTCTGTTCAGTGTTCTGAAATCCTTCAAGACAATTTTTTTTTCTTTTTCTTTTTTGGAGACTTCATTAACTTCATTAAATCATTACTATATCCAAATGCCAGATAAAACCATCTTTATGAATGAGTCCTCAAATATATTCCACAGCAAAGCCAAGGAGTGGAAAGAGCATTTGCATTGCATGGCATTAAGTTCATGAACTTGTGGTTACTCACCCATAAAATGAAGGTGTTGGATGACTAAAGAGTTCTTATGACTCTCCAGTCGAAGAACCAGATAGTAGAAAATAAGATCTGTGAGATCAGACACCAATTCTCTCTTTGCTGCTGGTGTTTTCAGATAACACAGAATTTTCTCAGTACTTGCATAGCTTTTGGTTACTAGATCAGACCTGATTATCCATTCTTGCAGTTTGTGAAGTTGTCATGAAGATCACATGAAACACCTATGGAACAATGCCTGACACATGGGAAAACATTTGTAAATTTTAGCTTTAAATTTGTAAATATCCTTTGTAAGACAAAATATAAGTGGTTACTGTCTAGGCCATTCTTTTATAATGAAGATGGGCAGTAAAAATTATTGGCTCAATAAACAAAGTTTCTTCTGCAAGTTACTTGAAAAATACAGAATGTTTTAGGTGACAATAAACTCAGCAAGATTTTAGAGTGTGATATAGAGGGCAAAATGATCACTTCACTGTAAATTTTTCCCTCCCTGGCTGGCATAGTATTGGCATGGTATTAAATAAAATTCATCAAGGACCCACAATGTAGCCAGGCATTATTACAGATATGTAATTCTCACAACAACCTTAAGAGATCACTCTTACTGTTATCCTGTTCTTAGAGACAGTGATTTGAGACACAGAGAGGTTAAGTAATCTGCCCAAAGCAACACAACTAGCAAATGTGGAAGTTTGGATTTAAACTTTGGCAGTCTGATTGCAGGATAAGTATATTCAACCAATATCCTGAACTAACTCTAAAGTTGGCCAAATGGAATTTATAAGCACACTCTAGGGAGAGGAACACATTATTACTCGGTAATTGGTCAAACTTCAAGTCCTCTTTCTGGCCCATCTTCTATTATTCTCTAGCACTACTTAGTGCTCCAAGAAATTAAACCTCCTTTATCAACTTTGCATGTATCATTCTCAATATAGGTCTTCCCAAGACATTGCCTCAGGTACCCCTTGGACTTGCTCTGTCTCATCGAATTTCACCTATTGTCTAATACCTGTCATGAGGTCCAAATCTTTCAAAAAACCCCTTCAAACTGTTGTGCCAAAACCGGTCTCCCTCCCCACTGAACTGCTACATTTTGGTTTGCACTGATCACCTTTTTTCTTCTTTAAGCATTCTATAGGGTTTTTTTTTTTTAACGTTTGTTTATTTTTGAGACAGAGAGAGACAGAGCATGAATGGGGGAGGGTCAGAGAGAGGGAGACACAGAATCTGAAACAGGCTCCAGGCTCTGAGCTGTCAGCACAGAGCCCGACGCGGGGCTCGAACTCACGAGCTGTGAGATTGTGACCTGAGCTGAAGTCGGACGCTTAACCGACTGAGCCACCCAGGCGCCCCTAAGCATTCTATAGGTTTTGATTTCTAACTAGGTAAATATCAATCACTGTAACCCCTATAAACAAAAAACTCTTTGCCGCAGCTCGCTCCTTCCTTCCTTCCTTCCTTCCTTCCTTCCTTCCTTCCTTCCTTCCTTCCTTCCTTCTTTCTTTTCTCTTTTCTTTTCTTTTCTTTTCTTTTCTTTTCTTTTCTTTTCTTTTCTTTTCTTTTCTTTTCTTTTCTTTTCTTTTCTTTTCTTTTCTTTCCAGAGTAAAGAGTTCTTAGACCAAAAAGTGAAAAAAACACTGTGGATTATCCCTAGGTTCATAATATGTTCATTTCTTGCTATGACCTCATAAGTCATTGTTATGGAATTCCAAGCACCAATATAAGTCCCTGACTGGACTTAGGTTTTTGGTCCTTCTAGCTCAGATTCTGTTTTCTGGTTATCCAAAAGACTATGACCAAAGTTAGCTTGTTTCCTCTTTGGCTTTTTGCCTATTTGTCATTTTTTTTCCCTCTAGTCTTTTTTTCCCTCAGTCAGTATATTTATTCAGATATTGTACATCCTATTATAATATTGGTATTTGTGGAGGGTGCATGGAGGATGATGTGGTCTATCTAGAAGTTAGCACTCATAGGCATCATTTGAAGATGTAAAGAATATCACTGAATCAGTATATTTATGTATCGAGGTACGCAATTACAAAACATACCGAGGTTAAACAGTTGAAGGAACAGTATACCACATGAAAAGATGTTCAGCGTCGCTCCTTATCAGGGAAATACAAATCAAAACCACACTCAGGTATCACCTCACGCCAGTCAGAGTGGCCAAAATGAACAAATCAGGAGACTATAGATGCTGGAGAGGATGTGGAGAAACGGGAACCCTCTTGCACTGTTGGTGGGAATGCAAATTGGTGCAGCCGCTCTGGAAAGCAGTGTGGAGGTTCCTCAGAAAATTAAAAATAGACCTACCCTATGACCCAGCAATAGCACTGCTAGGAATTTATCCAAGGGATACAGGAGTACTGATGCATAGGGGCACTTGTACCCCAATGTTCATAGCAGCATTCTCAACAATAGCCAAATTATGGAAAGAGCCTAAATGTCCATCAACTGATGAATGGATAAAGAAATTGTGGTATATATACACAATGGAATACTACGTGGCAATGAGAAAAAATGAAATATGGCCTTTTGTAGCAACGTGGATGGAACTGGAGAGTGTAATGCTAAGTGAAATAAGCCATACAGAGAAAGACAGATACCATATGGTTTCACTCTTATGTGGATCCTGAGAAACTTAACAGGAACCCATGGGAGAGGGGAAGGAAAAAAAAAAAAAAGAGGTTAGAGTGGGAGAGAGCCAAAGCATAAGAGACTGTTAAAAACTGAGAACAAACTGAGGGTTGATGGGGGGTGGGAGGGAGGGGAGGGTGGGTGATGGGTATTGAGGAGGGCACCTTTTGGGATGAGCACTGGGTGTTGTATGGAAACCAATTTGTCAATAAATTTCATATATATATTAAAATAAATAAATAAATAAAGAGTATTCTGGTTTCTATTTCTGCACAGCAAAGTATTCTCAAAACTTAGTAGCTTAAAACAACAGCTCTCATGATTTTATGGGTTGACTGGACTCAGCTATGAGGCTATTGTTTAGGATTTTTATACAGCAGTCATCAAAAGGTGGCTGGGTCTCAAGTTATCTGAAAGTTTGACTCAGCTGAGCATCTAAAATGGCTCATTCATAAGACATTTGGCTGATGCTAGCTGTCATCCCGTATCTTAACTGGACTGTCAACTGGGTGGTTTACATGTGGTCTCTTTTAGCAACTTGGCCCTCAGTATAATAACTAGGATTCTAAAAGGAGAGTCAGAAAGTGAGTGTTCTAAGATATTCATATGTCTTCTGACCTACCACTGGAATTCTCAAAACATCACTTCTTCTGCATTCTATTGGTGAAGGCAAGTCACTAAAGGCTGTATAGATTTAAACAGAGATTCAGCTTCTTTCTATATAAGGAGGAATATGAATTTACAGAGAGGAAAGGAATTGATGGTGGGCATCTTAGACTGTCACAGAGAATTTTAAAAACCATTCATTACTAAAAACGTATTATTTATTAAAATGTATTTCTTTGGGTGCCTGGGTGTCTCAGTCAATTAAGCATCTGACTCTTGATTCTGGCTCAGGTCATGATCTCACAGTTCTTGAGACGTGGGCTGAAAGTGTGGAGCCCACTTGGGATTTTCTCTCTCCCTCTCTTCCCTCAGCCTCTCTCTCAAAATAAACACTTAAAATGGGGGTATTTCTTGATCACTTACTATGCTCCAGGAATTTTAATAGCAGTATTTCAGCAAACGAAATAAGGTTTTTACTTCAATAGATTTGATGGTTAATTTTATGTGTCAATTTGACCTATCACAGGGTGTTCAGATTAAACATTTCTGGCTGTGTTTGTTTCTGGATGAGATTAGCATTTTTGTATCAGTGGATCCAGTAAAGCAGATTGTCCCTATCAATGTGGGTGGGAATCATCCAATCTGTTGCAGACCTGAGTAGAACAAAAAGCAGAGGAAAAAAGAATTTATTTTTCTTCTTGCCTAATTACTGAAGCTGGGATATTGATCTTATCCTGCCTTTGGAGCTCCTGGTTCTCAGGCTTTCATACCAAGACTGGAATCTATCTATACCATGAGCTTCCCTGGTTCTCAGGCCTTCAGACAAATTGAATTACACCATAGGCTTTCCTGGATCTCCAGCTTGCAAGAAGCGGATCAGGGGACCTCTCAGCCTCCATAAGTGCATTAGCCAGTTCCTTATAATTATCTATCTATCTTTTATCTATCATCTATGTCCATCTCTATCTCGTGTGTGTGTGTGTGTGTGTGTGTGTGTGTGTGTGTGTGTGATGAGTGCTATGAACAAAATAGGATATAGGGTAAAGGTAGAGTAATGGGGGTACTAATTTAGGGGAAGTCATCAAGAGGACCTCTCTTGAGAGGTAAAACTAGATGATGAAGACTTGATTGAAGTGAGGGAGTAAGGTGTGCTATTACCTGGGAAAGTGTTCTCTAGGCAGAGAGGTGGCAGTGTGCTTCATAGAATAATAGGATGGCAAGTATGTCAAGAGTGGAGTGAGAGTAAGAGGTTGGAAATGAGTTTAGAGTTTGTCAGGAGCCAGATAACTTACTACCTTGTAATCCATGGAGGAAATATATTCTAATTTTTATTTCATTCTAATTGTGATGAGAAACCATTGGAAAATTGGAGAACTATGATGTGATTTATGCTTTACAATGTAAGTGTTACACAACTAGAGACTTGGCAAGGGAGCTGGGGGAGAAATCAGGAACAAGAGTGGGAATAAATAGACCAATTAGAGGGTCTATAGTGGTTCATGGAAGAGTTGATGGTGGTTTGTACAAGGATACCAGTAATACAAAACTTAAAATATTATTCAATAACATTTTGAAGTTTGAGCCAACAGGATTTGTAGATAGAACATAAACCACAGTTGACTCCAATGTTTCACTCTGAGTGAAAGAATTAATGATAAACTTTTACAAGACTGAGAATTACTAAAGGAAAAACCGGTGTGAAGGATTGGAAATCAGTTGATTTTTTCTTTGTTTACCTACAGTGAAATGCAGCAATCTTAAGTGTACATTTATTAGAACTGATAATTGTATACATCTATGTAATCCAAATTCCTATCAAAACATTGACCATGACCATTGCCCTAGAAAATTTCTTTATACTTCTTCCCAGCCCAGCCCATCCCACCTCCAGAAACAACCAATCTTATAATTTTTTTCCTACTCTAAGCTCTTTTTACCTGTTTCAGAACTTCATATTACTGGACTCATATGATTCCATTGACTTAGGAGAAAGTGAGTTGGTTTTGAAATGACATGTTTATTATCTTTATTAAATATCCATGTGAAGATGCCACATAGTCAGGATCAACTAAAGATGGCCAATAAGTTACTCTGTTGACAAAGGTGGCAGATAAAGCATATGGGGGAAATGCAGAGGAGGAGTCTAACTGGAGGTGAGTTTTGAGCATAGTTTTCAGAAAGGTGGTGCTTTTCAATTAGATTTTTGGGAAATGACACTAGGGTGGCAAGACAGTTTAATTTTGGGGGGAGCAAAATGTTGGGTAAGTCATGGTGGTGAGTATTGAAAAAAAGGGCTGAGGAGACTGAATTAAGGCTATTGGACAATGTCAGTAGAAACACAAAATGTCGTTTAGGGAATTTGTTCTTGCAGGTTTTGACTCCAGCATTGATTTGATGATTTCAGGCTAATGGTGGAGAGCCAAATTCAATATGTGGGGTTTTGTCCTTTCAACACAACCTTGTAAAACCATGATGAGAGGCTGAAGTTTGACAGCTTCCTTGTAATGTGAAAGAAATCACAATTTTTAATCACTTACTTTGGGTGAGACAGTGAATAATGGCCTAAGAAGAATAGATTATTGTTATTTGTTGCAGTTTGTGGGTGGTCTATTTGGCCCACTCAAACCGACCTCAACTCTAACAGTAAGCCAGAAGAAGGATTCCTCCCACCCTGCCATTCAGAGGAAATTGGAAGGTGGGTGCTAATCCTGAACCTGACACCACACTGAGTCACTGCTGTGTCCTTTACTCTTAAAATATAAAACACGAAAGAAGTCTATTTAAGAATAAATGTATTACTTATTAGACAGATGCCTTTGGGGAGTGGTTTGATAGGGACTTAAAAACTCTACAGACCCAAAATATCTCCTCCTCCTTGAAATCTGTTGTGTTTTACTTTGGAACATGAAGGTTTTGGGTTTCCCAGACTATCTGCTGCCCCAGTAAGTACCCTTGGGAAGGAGAAGGTATGAAATTCTCATCAGCTGGGAGATCTATTTTATCTATCTGAGGGCAAAGTCCTGTGGGAACAGGACACAGAAGGGAGGTGGGATGCTCAGAGGGGGAAAGAGTCCTAAAACGAAGGCTGTTTGCATAGGGAATCCCCAGAGAGATACTACAGATACCCCCACTTTTTAAAAGTTCGTATTATGCCACTCCATTTTTGTGAAAGACCTCCATTAGTGCCTGTTTTTGCTAATTGGAAGAAAATTTTTGCTTTTATGAAAAAGAGGAACAGCAAAAATATTGTTGAGCATTTGTATTACAGCAAGCCAGTATATAGAGACAGCGCACACCCTGAGCAGCAAAGGTGGCCTGTCAAATTTCTTCCATGGTAAGTATATTCAGCATCTCAGCATCAACTGCCGTAGCTTTGAACTGTGTGAGTATCTGTGCTTTATCTCAATTTATTTTGTGTATCCATTAGCAAGATGTGTCCTAACATATTAGAGAAGTCTAAGAGAGGGTATTTTTGGTCCTGAGAATGCTCAGAATTTTTTCCATATAAATTGATGGCACTTGCCTTTTCACTTTACACCATTTCAGCCTATGAAAGTTTTCATAAGAACGCTCTACTTTCGGATAGTAGGGGAAACCTGTATTGACTTCAGCAATTCACCAAGTTTTGCATCTGTCCATATCACACTGCTGGGGTCCCCTTCCAAGGCCATTGTTCACTTTGTCTCCTCCTCCTCTTTAATGTGCTACAGACTGTACCTCTTAGCCATTATCTGAAGCACTTATGCATACTCATCCATCAGGAAGCGTCCCTTTCTCTTTTGCCCTCTCTCTGTCCTTTTGGCTCGCCTTCTTTCTGCTCCATTTAGAAATGTTGACAAGGCATTGTTCGCTGCTGACTAGTTTGGTTTTTAAGTTTAGTTATTAAGCTGCTATTTTGTTGTTATTGTTGTTTTCCACAGCACTGGATCTTAATAGCTGCTGAACTGCAAATAATGAAAAAAGCAAACAACTAGAAAACGAAATTGTTGAGAAGTAATATTTCCCAAATAATGACACCTGAGCTGGCAGAGCAGGAGGCATTTCAGTAGCATGGACTGCAGAGGAGATAACTGTTAAAATCTTTGAGGCTGGAATTCCATTAGTGGCGATGGGGATATTAGGGAGTTTATGTGTCTGCTATTTTTAGTGAAGAAAACTAAGGGATTGTAATAGCACTGGCTTTCTACATGTTTGAGGCATTCATTGGGCTTAGTAGAAAGAAGTGTTTAAGTGAAGAATGGAATTGGAAAAGGAGGGTAAAATGCGTGATATGCATTGTGGGGGTAGTTGAGATCAGTGGAGGAAAGTGATGATGAGAATACTTAGGAAGAATGTGGGAACATCTCACCTCGTAGCCATTTCCCCACTGGACCATGGTTAAAGACAAACAGGCAGATATGAAGAATGAAAGTGTCCTTAATTAAACTAAGACTCACAATTCTATCCAGTCTCCTCCTTCAAAATTTTGTTTTCATGATCATGGATAAAAAACAGTTTTGTGATTTTTTGAGTCATATTTCATATCAAGGAGGGAAGTCCATAATTCAAATTTTTGACCAGGGTAGAGTAAGGCTAGCAAGAGGAGGCAGTATACAAACATGGTTACTGTGCTAATTGTTCCTTTTCAACTGTTGAGCATGACCAGCTTTCTTTCACCTGGCATGGGATGGGTAATAGCTTGCCTAACTGTACTAGGTAGTCTTTTTCAGATTTAGGATTGTTCAAAATCTGGAATTGGGTGAGATCAGCCATGTTCTCCAGGCTAAGGACAATTAGGAAGCATCCCTTCAGTATTTAGAGTTGTTGTAAGACAAGTCCATGTTCACCCTGGTAGCCTCAGCTAAAAAAAGATCTGATCCACCAGTTTAACTCTGGAGAGAGAAAAGACATTTGAAGGCTCTGGAACTGGGTGGCTTTGCCTTAATGCCGCTTCCAGGGGTCCACAGGATCCAGAGTTAGAGACCTACAAAACTATACTAATCCTTATGTCTATGAGACTCGGGGCTGCTATAGGATTTATTTGCACAGGAACATATCCCAGCCTGACTAATTAAATGTAGTATTACCTAAGAACATCTGGCTGAAATGAAGAACCAAGGGACAGCAGGAGATGCAGATTATGGGAGATAGATTTTGATGGGGCGTAACAGTGGAAAGCAGAAATATGAGCCAGTTATTGAGCACTTTTATGTGCCAGACACCATGCTAGGTGCTTTATGTACATTTTCTCATTACATTCTTATAATCATTATATGATATAGGCATTATGGCTCCCATTTTCATGTTAAGTAAACTGGCATTCAGAGACGCTGAACAACTTGTCTACTTAGAACACAGTTGCTAAATAGTCATACCAGGACTCAAACCTATGTCTGTCTGAACTGAAATGCCATATTATTAACGACAGAATTTAATTTTCCATCAAACACAAGAGTAACCTCAAATTTTGTTTTAGTTATTCACCCCAGACCAACACTTTGGGAAGTATTTTGCACTATAAAATTGCAAGCTGCCTTGCATGAGTTAATGCTGAACATTTATGCAATTTTAGCCAGTTATATTCCAATTCATCTACTGTAATCTTTCCTGGAGGAAAGAGGGAGGGGTAGTTGGTGAGGGGGGGTCCCTCATTTACCATTAATTTGTGTAGAAAAATTCCATTTGAAATGCCTAACAAATTGAATTAAATTGAGAAAGGTCATAAGAGTTTATCAGTTGAAGTCATCAAGACAGCAGTAAAGAAAGTAGTTAGGAGGCTGATTTTATATTAGCTGGCAAGCCAGCCAGGTCACTCTATTAAAATTCCAAGAAAGCCTGCATCACTGTGCTGCTCAATGTGACAATTAAATGTAATATGTAATTTCTTCCACTACCCATTACACTGATGGCCAAGGTAGCCACTCAAAATGAAAGCTACAGGAACAATTAATGCAGCACAGGGTGGCATGTGTGTGGTGGGGCCATGTGGTTTGTTTCATTACAACATATTAGTCCCTGCTATTTTCCTCTCTTTGGTGGCCATTCTTAACTTTGAGCTGTAATCTGAGTCCTAATACATTTATCCAACTTTGTTTATCACTGATGCGTAACTAGCAGTTATGCCTGGCTCCCCTATTTCCTAACGTTGATATGCCATCCAGTCATTCACATCTCAAGAGCATAGTGCATAGGGTTATTTTATTTGGCAGTTTAAAGCTACATATGTATTTATTTTTATCCTGAACAAGCACATGAGCATGCCCATTGAAAGCTCTTCATGTGAATGGTTCTCTGCCTTGACTTGGAGTCAAGGAGTCTTGCATCTATTTTCAGCTGTATGGTCCATTGGCTTGGCATGTGGAAGCAGTCACATTAACTCCCACCCAGGACTGAGTTTGCTGTTTCTAAGAAGAGATATTTCTCTGACTAATCCCAAAAGGCTTTTCTAAATGAGCAACTGATGATTCTTGAGTCCAATATGTGAAGATATAATGAAAGAATGCCATTTAGTTTCAGGTAATATCATTAGTATAGAAGCAAAACTGGCACTTTTCTAAATGATGAAACAACCAAAAATTCAAACTTCTAAATTGGACACAATAATGGGGGGGGTATTGTATTGTTTTAAAGGAAACAAAATTATTTTTATGAACTTACTTTTTGCTAACAGCAAGCAGGAGGAAGTTATTTCCTACACATTTATGGGTTAAAAGTTATTATCCAAGGTACACAAAAGAGCCATTAAAATCAATATGAACATTACCCACTCAACTGAGAAAGACATGTAAGTATAGGTATTGGGTGAAAAAGATAAAAATCAATAATATCTTATCAAATTTTCAGTTTAATAATGATTTTAAATGTGAAATACATCATACTTTTTAAAGGGTATATCTTATTATTATTATTATTATTATTATTATTATTATTATTATTCAGTAGTCCCACCCCAGCTTAAAGAAGAAACCAGTGTATTTGAAATCCTCAGCATATACTTTTCCCTTAAATCTCCTATTTCTTGTGAGAAATAACTACTATTTTCAATTTTATATGAATTATTTTCTTGAATTGCTAATTATTTTACTACATGTGTGTATATGACTTAATATATAGGTTGCCTATGTTTAAATGTCATGGTAATAGAAACATGTATTCTTTAGTCACTTCCTTCTTTCACCCAAACAATGTTTTTACTCCATATTGTATGTAAAGATCTATTTATTTCTATTTCTACATAGTACTCCAGCATTAAAAACATATCTAATTTTATTTATTCATTCTGCTGTTGGTAGACATTTAGTTTGATTTCAAGTTTTGCTATTACAAATAATGCTCCAGAAGCATCCTCATGGAATTATCCTGGCATATGTGAAGAAGAATTTTTCTTAGTTAAATATATCTAGAAGTAGATTTATTGGGTCATAAGTAGGATGATAAGTTAGTGTATTGTTCAACCTGAAACATTTTGAAAAATTAAAGGGAGTAGTATTAAAGATTACTCTAAGAGAATAAGGGTAAACTGGATACTCCCATATGTATGGCTTCCCACGTCACAATAGGTTCAAATTTGGTGGCTAATTTCAAATGGTTTTCCTAAGTTTTACGAATTTAAACTCCCATCAGTCATGTCTAAGAGTTCTTTTGCTCTCCATTTTTATCAAGGACGTTAAACAGGCTATTTCTCTGCTATTTATTAAGATTGAATTTTTGTTTTTGTTTTTACATGCACTAGTGACTTATTTTTCCTCTTAAATATTTATATAATAGTTATTTATATTTTTTGCCCACTTTTCTATTAGAACGTTTGCCTTTTTCTTATTTTATAGGAGTCCCATTAATTATAAAGTTTTCCTATATGCGTGGCTATATTTCTGAAATATTTATTCTTTTTATGTTTATCCTTGTGACAATACCACAATATCATAATTATAAAATTATGATAAATTTGACGTTCTGTAGTTTTCCTGTGACATAAATATATTTCCATTTTTCTTGCCAGATATTCACTGAGTCTTCTAAATACGAAGTGCTTTTAAATAGTTATGAAAAGTTCTCAGCTAGTATTCTATAATCATTACTTCTTCATTTCTGTCCTTATCTGGAAATCCAGTCAGATGCATGTTGGACCCCATAATTTCATTCATCCTCTCTTAATGTCTGTTTTATGTTTTTCTTTTCTCTAGTTGGGTGATTTTTTCAGATCTCTTTCAATTTATCAATTCTCTCTTCATCTATGTGTAAACTGCTATATTAACCTTCCACTGAATTTTGGATTTCAATTATCATGTTTTAAATTTCTACAAAATTCATTTGGTTCTTTACCAATATGGCTTGTTAATTTTACACTCTCTTTTTTATTTTTTTACGAAGTGCCCTCTATTTAATTTTTAAACAAATTTATATTATTAATATTATAGTTTAGGTATCTTCAATGTTTGCAAATCTTGGTAAAATGCTCTTGTTACTTCTGACCCTTAAGCATAGTGGAATGATTTCCCATGTACTTAGTGAATTATGATTGTGATGTTCATTCCTAAACTCATGTGAAAGGAACATTTTCCTCCCTTTATTTTTTTTCCTGCTCCTTATTAAAGCAAAATAGGCAGTTTTTTGTTTTTTGTTTTTTGTGGGGTTTTTTTTTGGGGGGGGGAAGCATTTTGTTTTCCTAACTCACCAGTGAATGTATCACTCTTCAGGTGTCCTCGCTTTATTCAGAGATTTATGATTCAAATTCCCCTGAGCTGCAGGCTTTTTCTCTTACTCCTGGTTTTACATCGTTTAATAAAACTCCTGAAAATTCTGGCTTCAATTTGCTCAGCCCAGTAAATCACTTTCTGATCTGCTTGAAATATACAGAATGCTGTACTTAATAATTGAGAATACATGTCAATTATTTTAATTGAAAACATGACAATATAAATAGGCCACAAAGCAAATCTCAACAAAAGATAATGGGTTAAAATCACAAAGAATATGTTGTTTGATGACAGTGGATTTAAGCTACAGGGGGAAAAACACTTTATAAAATTCTCAACAGCTTCTATTCCAAGCAACACACTTATAAATAACCTACACTTATAAATAACAATACAATTAATAAATCATGTTTGAAAGTAGAAAATACTTTTAAATATGACATACATGATCCTATGGGTTATCACTAATGCTGTGACTGGAGGGAAATTCATAGCCTTACATGTATTTGTTAAGAAAAAAAAGCTTTCTGCCTGTGGACCCTGCCGAGTAAGCATTGCAAATATCTCCCCTTCCACCGCCATCATGTCTAAGTCAGAGTCTTCCAAAGAGCCTGAACAGCTGCAAGAGGTTTTCATCAGTGGTTTGATGAGAGTCTGAGGAGCCATTTTGAACATTGGGGAATGCTTACAGACTTTGTGGTAATGAGAGATCCAAACACCAAGCAATCCAGAGGCTTTGGGTTTGTCACGTATGCCAGTGTGGAAGAGGTAGATGCAGCCATGAATGCAAGGCCACACAAGGTGGATTAAGAGTTGTAGGACCAAAGAGGGCTGTCTCAAGAGAAGATTCTCAAAGACTTGGTGCCTACTTAACTGTGAAAAAGATTTTTGTTGGTGGCATTAAAGAAGATACATGAAGAACATCTAAGAGATTGTTTTGAACAGTATATGAAAATTGAACTGATTGAAATCATGACTGACTGAAGCAGTGGCAAAAAGAGAGGCTTTGCTTTTGTAACATTTGATGACCATGACTTTGTAGACAAGATTGTTGTTCAAAAATACCATACTGTGAATGGCCACAACTGTGAAGTAAGGAAAGCTCTATTTAAGCAGGAGATGGCTAGTGCTTCATCCAGCAAAAGAAGTTGAAGTGGTTCTAAAAACTTTGGTGGTGGTTGTGGAAGTGGTTTTGGTAGGAATGACAGCTTTGGTTCTGGAGGAAACTTCAGTGGGTGAGGTGGCTTTGGTGGCAGTCAAGATGGTGGTGGATATGGTGACAGTGGGGATGGCTATAACGGATTTGGTGATGATGGAAGCAACTTTGGAGGTGGAAAGCTATAATGATTTTGGCAATTACAAAAATAAGTCTTCAAATTTTGGACCCATGAAACGAGGAAATTTTGGAGACAGAAACTGTGGCCCCTGTGGTGGTGGAGACCAGTACTTTGACAAACCACAAAACCAAGGTGGCTATGGTGGTTCTAGCAGCAGCAGCAGTAGCTGTGGCAGTGGCAGAAGGTTTTGATTACTGCCAGGAAACAAAGCTTAGCAGGAGAGGAGAGCCAGAGAAGTGACAGGGAAGCTACAGGTTACAACGGATTTGTGAACTCAGCCAAGCACAGTGGTGGCAGAGCCTAGATGCGACAAAGAAGACATGTTTTAAACAATATTCATGTGTATGGGCAAAAACTTGAGGACTGTATTTGTGATTAATTGTATAACAGGTTAGTTTCTGTTCTGTGGAAATTGTAAAGCATTCCACAAAGGGTTTTAATGTAGATGTTTTTTTGTACCCATGCTGTTGATTGCTATATGTAATAGTCTGATCATGATGCTGAATAAATGTGTCTTCAAAAAAAAAAGAATAAATAAAAGTCAATGAGCTAAGAATTCATATGAAGTACAATTAAATCTAAATGAAGAATGAGAGAAATGATAAAAATTCATGAAGAAATTAATATAGAAAATATATTAGAGATTTTTTTAAAACTGAAAAATTGGTTCATTTAAAAGGTTAAATTGATAAATTTGGGGGAGACTAATAAGAAAGAGGGAGGACAAACAATATTAATGTAAATGTTAAAAATATTTAAATCCTACATATTTTAGGATTTTGATATAAAAATACTATAAACAACTTTGTGGCAATGAATCCAAAATTTAAATGAGATAAAAATATTTCTAAAGAGGAAAAGAATAAAAGAATAAATATTACATAAGAATAAAATCGAAACAGAATTTTAAAGAAAATTTAGCATAAAGAAATCTCTAGTATCAGAGTGGATTATTGGATTATTTAAGAAATAAATAATTCCGATGTTACATAAAAATTTTCATATAAAACAAGGAAATGTCTCTCTTTCTCTTTCTCTCTCCTTCTTTTATTCTTTTCATAAGACCAGGATGTTCTACCAAAAGAAATTTAAAATAACAGTATCCTCATGAATATAGATTTAAAATCCTAAATAAAACATTAATGATAAAGTTGAATTTATATACAAAAATGCGTCACAAACAGGTTGTGTTTAATTCTAGAAATTCAAAGTTTGTTCAATGTAAGAAAAAACAATCAGCATACTATACCTTTATAGATTAAAATGTGTGTGTAGGGGCGTAATCACATGATCATCTAAACAGGTGCAACAAAGATATTTGAAAAAATTCAGCAATCATGCCAGAGATGAAATCTGGAATCAGATTGGAATCGCTAGACTGGGAATTTAAAACAACTATGGTTAATATGCTAAGGGCTCTAATAGATAGACCATATACAAGAACAGATGGACAATATAAGCAGAGAGATGGAAATTCCAAGAAAGAATTTTAAAAATGTTAGAAATAAAAACACTACAGCATAAATAAGAATGACTTTGATGGGCTCATTAACAGACTGGAAATGGTTGAGGGAATAATCTCTGAACTTGAGAATATGTCAATAGAAACTTCCCAAACAGATAAACAAAGAGGAAAAAATACGGGGAAGGAAGGAAGGAAGGAGAAGGAGGATATCTAAGAACTGTGAACCAAATACAAAATAAATAACGTGTGTAATGGAAAACCAGGAGAAGAAAGAATGTGAGGAAGAGTGTAGAAGTATTTGAAGCAATAATGACTGAGGATTTCTCCAAATTAATGTCAGACACCAAACAGATCCAGGAAGGCCAGAGAACACCAAACAGGATAAATTCAAAAAACAAACAAACAAATGACACACATAATTTTCAAACTACAGAAAATCAAAGATAATATAGAACCAGAGAAAAATTTCCTAAATCATTCCATGAAGCCGGTATTATCTTAATAACAAAACCAGACAACGACATTACAAGAAAATTACAGACCAATCAATATCTCTCACGAACATAGATACAAAAAATCCTCAAGAATGTATTAGCAAATCAATCTAACAGTGTATAAAGATAATTATACACTTGACCAAGTAGGGTCTATTCCAGGTATACAAGGCAGGTTCAATGTAATCTATCATATCAACAGGCTAAAGAAAAATCACATAATCATATCAATGGATGCAGACAAAACAGTTGACAATATAAACATCTATTCATAGTAAAAACTTTCAGCAAACTAGGAATAGAGGGAACTTCCTCAATTTGACAAGGAACCTCTACAAAAAGCTGTAGCTAATATCATACTCAATGGTGACAAACTGTAACTTTCCCCACTAGAATCAGGAGTAGGGCAAAGATGTTCCCTCTCACCACTGTTTTTCAACGTGATACTGGAAGTCCTAGCTAATGCTTTAATAAGACAAGAAAGGGAAATAAAAGTTATACTGAGTTGGAAGGAAGGAATAAAAACTGTCTTTGTAGAGTACATGATTGTCTATTTGGAAAACCTGAAAGAATCAACCAAAAACTCTTGTAACTTATTAGTAATTATAGCAAGGTTGCAGCATACAAGGTTAATACAGGAAAGTAAGTCACTTTCCTATATACCAAAAATAAAGAAATGGAATTTGAAATTAAAACATAGTACTATTTACATTAGTACTCAAAAAGTTAAATTGTTAGGTATAAATCTAACAAAATATGTGCAAGATATATATGAGAAAAACTATAAAACTCTGGTGAAAGAAATGGAAGAATAAATAAATGGAGAAATATACCATGTTCATGGATAGAAAGACTCAATATTGTTAAGATGTTAGTTGGCCCCAACTTGATTGGTAGATTCAGTGAAATTCCAATAAAAATCTGAGTGTGCTATTTTGTGGTTATCGATAAACTGATTTCAAAGTTTACAGAGGCAAAAGACCCAGAATAACCAATGTAGTAGCTAAGGAGAATAAAGTCAGAGGACTGATACTTTTCAACTCTAAGACTTATTGTAAAACTACAATAATCAAGACAGTATGCTGTTGGTAAAAACATTAGACAAACAGATCAATGGAAGAGAATAGAAAGCTCAGAAATAGGCTATGTAACTATAGTTAACTGATTACTGAAAAAAGTAAAAACGAGGATAGTCTTTTCAGCAAATGGTGCTAGAGCGCCTTAATATTAATGTCCACATGCAAAAAAAGTGCATATAGATACATAGAAACAGACCTTACATCCTTCATACATATACACCCATACATACACCTCAAAGTGGACTATAAACCTAGATGATAAGCCATGAAAATTCAGAGGAAATTTAAATGCATATTACGAAGTGAAAGAAGCCAATCTCTAAGGGCTACAAACTGTGTAATTCTAACTATATAACACTCCGGAAAAGGCAAAACTGTTAACTATAGTAAAAAGATCAGTTGTTGACAGAGGTCTGGGAGAAGGGAATGGGTGGATAAGCAGAACAGAGAGGATTTTTAGGACAGCGAAACTACTGTGTATTATACTATAATAGTGGACACATGTCATTATATATCTGTCACAATACCAAGATTAAACCCTAATGTAAACTATAAATTTTGGATAACAATGATATACCAATGTAGGTACATTCATTGTAACAAACATACCACTCTCATGTAGGATTTTGATAGGGAGGCTAGGCATACGTGGAGGCAGGAAATGTATGGGAAATTTCTGTACCTTTTCCTTAATTTTGCTATGAATCCTAAGTTGCTTTAAAAATAAAAGCTATTAAAATTATATAAAAGAACAAGAAGAGTTAAGACAATGTTGAAGAAGAAAAAATACCACCTATTAAAACTTATTATAAACCTTTAATATTTAACACTGGAGTTACTGTAAGGATAGTAATTAATGGAGTTAGACAGAATAAAGAGCCAGAAACAGCCCATAAAAAATAGGCTTAAAAATAGTTCCTTGGCACAAAAACAGATACTCAGATCAATGGAACAGATAGAGAACCCAGAAATGGACCCACAAATTTATGGCCAATTAATCTTTGACAAAGCAGGAAAGAATATCCAATGGAATAAAGACAGTCTCTTCAGCAAGTGGTGCTGGCAAACTTGGACAGCAACATGCAGAAAAATGAACCTGGACCACTTTCTTACACCATACACAAAAATGAACTCAAAATGGATGAAAGACCTAAATGTAAGACAGGAAGCCATGAAAATCCTCGAGGAGAAAGCAGGCAAAAGCCTCTTTGACCTTGGCCACAGCAACTTCTTACTCAACACGTCTCTGGAGGCAAGGGAAACAAAAGCAAAAACGAACTATTGGGACCTCACCAAAATAAAAAGCTTCTGCACAGCAAAGGAAATAGTCAGCAAAACTAAAAGGTAACTGACGGAATGGGAGAAGATATTTGCAAATGACATATCAGATAAAGGGTTAGTATCCAAAATCTATAAAGAACTTATCAAACTCAACACCCAAAAAACAAATAATCCAGTAAAAAAATGGGCAAAAGACATGAACAGACACTTCTCCAAAGAAGACGTCCAGATGGCCAACCAACACATGAAAAATGCTCAACGTCACTCATCATCAGGGAAATGAATATCAAAACCACAGTGAGATATCACCTTACACCTGTCTGAATGGCTAACATTAACAACTCAGGCAACAACAAATGTTAGTGAGAATGAGAAAGAGGATCTCTTTTGCACTGCTGGTGAGAATGCAAACTGGTGTAGCCACCAGTATGGAGGTTCCTCAAAAATTAAAAATAGAACTACCCTATGACTCAGCAATTGCACTGCTAGGTATTTATCCAAGGGATACAGGTATGCTGTTTTGAAGGGGCACATGCCCCCCAATGTTTATAACAGCACTATCAACAATAGCCAAAGTATGGAAAGAGCCCAAATGTCCATTGATAGATGAATGGATAAAGAAGATGTGGCATATATACACAATGGAGTATTACTCAGCAATCAAAAAAGAATGAAATCTTGCCATTTGCAACTACATGGATGGAACTAGAGGGTATTATGCTAAGTGAAATTAGAGAAAGATAAATACCATATGACTTCACTCATATGAGGACTTTAAGATACAAAACAGATGAACACAAAGGAAAGGAAGCAAAAATAATATAAAAACAGGGAGGGAGACAAAACATCAGAGACTCTTAAATATGGAGAACAAACAGAGGGTTACTGGAGGGGCTTTGAGAGGGGGAATGGGCTAAATGAGTAAGGGGCATTAAGGAATCTACTCCTGAAATCCTTGTTGCACTATATGCTAACTAACTTGGATGTAAATTTAAAAAAAAATAATTAAAAAAATAAACAATGCCTACAACAAAAATGGTACTGCAAAAGAGATGAGAAGACATTCTTCCCCATAAATTGCATTGATTCAACTAGATATCCATAGCAAAAAAAAAAAAAAAAAAAAAAGACTTGAAACTACTGCATGCTAACAAGATGTAAATCTAAGTGTTGGAAATCTCAAGGTAAAAATTAAACCAACCTTTTGTAATCTATGAGAATATCCTCATGAATTTGGGATAGGTAAGGATTTCTCAAACAAATCACAGCAGACTCTAATTAAAAGATTGCCAAAGACAACTAGATTAAAATTGGGAATTTCTGATCATGGAAAGACAACTTTAAGAAAGTAAAAAAGATGGGACTCCTGACTGGCTCAGTCAGAGGAGTGTGCAACTCTTCATCTCAGGGTCATGAATTTAGCCCCACATTCAGTATAGAGATTACTTAAATAAAAACATTCTTAAAAAGTCACAAAAGAAAGAAAAATTATTCAGCAACACATACACATATGCATAAAGTATATAAAGAACTTAAGGGAAATACAGACAATTCAGAAAAAAATGGGCAAGAGAATCAAATATTTCACAAGAGAGTGTTTCTAAATGGTCAATAAACCTGTAACTCAGTGCTTTAACTCATTAGTCAACAGAGAAATGCAAATTAAAGATGAGGCATCACTACACACCTACTAAAATGGCTGGTGGGAGTGTAAACTGGTATATTCACTTTGAAAATATATTGACGTGTTCTACTTAATCTGAACACATATACCCTATGACCCAATAATTCCTTCTCAGTATATACCCAACAGAAACATGTGCAGCAATAGAAAAGTACAAGAATATTTATAGTAGCACAATGCTTAGTAACCTCAAACTGGAAACATCCCTGATTTATAAACGGATAAATAAATCTGGTATATTACCATCGATTCCTAAACAGCAGTGAAAATGAACAGATATTATGCGCAAAAAATGGCAAATCTCACATTTATAGAGAATTCTGAAAACAGGCAGACATAGTATATGTTATTAGAAGACAGGAGAGTTGTTCACTTGGGTGAGATGGGAGGCTTGTGATTGCAAAAGACCAGCAAGTGAGACCTAGATGTCAATAATGTTCAGTTTCTTCATCTGGTGGTATTTTCACTTTGGGATAATTCATTGAGCCATTCACATATGAATTGAACACTTCTCTCTTTGCATGTTCTACTTCAACTAAAAGGTTTTTTGTTACTAACTCAGCCATTATTAACCAAGTAATCAATTATGAAATGCCTTATTGTATCATCATCATCAACAACAACAACATTAAAATATTGGTAACCTGGGAAGTAAAGAATTATAAATCAGATTTCTGTCCTTATGTGGATGGTCAAGGGCAAAATCATAACTTGATTTTTTTAAATTTCCACATAATTCTTATCACTTTCAAATGCCTACTACTGTTGCATAGATTTACATGATATATCCCAGTGCTACTTCTCTGACATGTTCTCTTATTCTTCCCTTTCTTCACTCCTTTCCAGCAAAACTGGCCTCCCAGTTTCTCCATGTTCCTTCTTTTCCCTTCCATCTGGATGCAGTTCACTCAGATACTCAAATGCCTAGTTCTTTGACTTCCTTCAGATTTCTGCTGCAATATCACCTCTGCACAGCCTTTTAGGCTACCCTATCCAAAGTAACACTCTTTGTTTCTGGTCCCATAGCCTGGTTTATTTGTCATGGTAAAATGTATTACTACATGAAATTTTATTATGTATTTATTTGCTATCGTTTATAATCCCCCTTAAGTATAAACTCCATGGGCACAGGAACTTTGTTCTATTCAGTACTACGTCATTAGCACCCAGAACAATTTCTGGTACACGGTTGGTGCTGTATTATTTAAATGGCTGAATAAATGAATGGTTCATTTGCAATAAAGGCCAATGAAACACCACATGGACAAATTATTTTGTTGATTGGTGGCAATTCATTTGAACTAACACAAGACTCTGGACAACTTGGTGTTAACCCACCTTTGGTATATTTGAGCAATCTTAAACCTCAAAACTCAGACTTGACCATCCTCCTCCTTTATCCTGCTGTGCATATGCTATTGAATTGCACAGTCCCTGGCGGGAAAACATTAAACAAACAGAACCCTGGGTTGCTATGCTGTTAAAGCCAGAAGTACATCATTCATTATGTGAATAAAATACATAGAGAATAAAATAGCCACAGAGTAATGGGAGTTTTATTCTCTCTCTATTCCATTTCACTCCCTCTCTATTTTACTTACGTTATGAAATGATGCTCCCGCCGCTGGCTGATAAATGTTGATTAATCTGATGGAGAGTTGGATTTGTTAGCGGGCAAAAGCAATGTAAATAAATCGAGCAGGTGAACTGGAGTTCACAGTGTCATTTCTGAGATTAAAGAGCCTGTCTAGCCCTCCAAGCTCACTTATTACAATCAGGATGTGTGCTCTTCTTGTAAACAGACCGAGTAAGCCCCTTCAAGCAGCTCAACAGTCCTCCTTTTGTGTGGTCTACTGTCTGTCCCTTCATCAAGCTTCATCTCTTGGGAATCTCCTGTACTGTCAATTTTTGTTTCTCCCCTTGGGGCTAGAATTTGGGGTAAAGCAGGCTAGAGAAAATAGATAGGTCAGTTTTTCTTTTTAATCCAGCCAGTCAATAATTGTATTTATAAAATGCAAGAACTTACAATATGCAAGGCCCTGAGCTAAATGCTTGCAAAATAACAACAATGAAGAGAAAATGAAAGCAGCAATAGTAATTAACACCTATATAGCAATTTGCTGTTTATAAAGCACTTTACTTATTTTATAGGTTGATGCTTAAGGTAATCTTAAAAATAGGCATCGTTGTTATCTCTAGGTCAGCCAGGTGTCACCCATGTCATCCTTTATTTGAAATGCATTTAGGCACTTATATAATGGATTAATCCCCCCATTTCAGATTCTGCAGGAGGTTCTACCTTCCTCAAAATTTGTTACAAGCCTGTGGGAAGCTTATGGTTTTCTTTTCATTTCTGGCTCCGGGTATTGAGTCTACTGAAAAATCATTCCCTCTACCTCACCATAGCTTTGTTCCTGTGATTTTTCTCTTCTGTTCCATATTGGCTTAGATATGGAGTTCAGACCCATTTATGCAATTGTCTAATAAGCCACACTCTTGAACAGAGCTCTAATGTGTATTCGTGCAGACCTTAGAAGGCTTGGAAACTACTCTCCTTGGAGATTTCCCTTGTAGCTTCCAAGGCAGTAACGTTTTTTAGTTTTTGTTGCCTATTCTTTTGATGTATCATCTAAGAAATTGTGCTAAAACTAATGTCAAAGATCTTTTGCCTAGGTTTTCTTCTAGGACTTTTATGGTTTTGGGTCTTACCTTTAAGTCTTTGATCCATTTCAAGTTAATTTTCGTGAGAGGTATAAGATAAGGGTCAAATTTCATTCCTTTGCATGTGGATATCCAGATTTCCCAACATTTATTGAATAAACTTTCTTCTCATTGCATATTCTTGGTATGCTTGAAAACATTAGTTGATGGTATATGCATAGGTTTACGTCTGGGCTCTCTATTCTACAATAAATAAATGGAACTAAATGAACCAAAGAGCTTTTGCACAGCAAAGAAAATAAATTGGAAAGGTAACCTACAAAATGGGAGAAAATATTTGCAAACCATATATGTGATAATATAATCCAAAATATATAAAGAACTCATATAACTCAGTATCAAAACAAAACATAATCCCATAAAAATGGGTGAAGGACCTGAATAGATGTTTTTCCAAAGAAGACATACAAATAGCCAATAGTTATATAAAAAGGTATTAAGTATTACTAATCATCAGGGAAATGAAAAAGCCACAATGAGTTATCACCTCATACCTCTCAGGATGGCTATTGTCAAAAATACAAGAGTAGCAAGTGTCAGCAAGAATGTGGATGTGGAGACTACTGAGAATATAAAATGGTGTAGCCATTATGGAAAACAGTATGGAAATTCTTCAAAAAGTTAAAAATTGGGTTGCCTGGGTGACTCAGTTGGTTAAGCGTCTGACTCTTCATTTTGGACTAGGTCACAATCTGATGGTTTGTGAGATCAAGCCCTGAGTCAGGCTCTGTGCTGTCAGCTCAGAGATTTGAGATTCTCTCTCTTTCTCTCTCTCTCTCTTCCCCTCCCCCACTCACTCATTCTCTCTCCCACCTCTGAAAATAAATAACCTCTTAAAAAATTAAAAATTGAACTACCATATGGTCCAGCAATCCTACTCCAGGTTATATACCTAAAGGAATTTAAATCAGTATCTACAAGAAATATCTGTACAGTCGTGTTTATTGCATCATTATTCACAATAGCCAAGATATGTATATAATGTAAATGTCCTTCAATTGATGAATGGATAAAGAAAATGTGAGACAGATAGATAGATATAATGGTATATTGTTTAACCATAAAAAAAGGAAATCCTGCCATGTGTGACAAGAAGAATGAATCTCGAGGGCATTAATAGTAACAGAAATAAACTAGAAAGAGAAAGACAAAAACTGTATGATATCATTTATGTGGACTCTAAACAACACACACACACACACACACACACACACACACACACAAAACCCTAATTTCATAGAAACAGAGAAGACAATGGTCATTACCAGGGGCTAGGGGGAGAGAGAAATGGGGAGGTGTAGGTCAAAGGGCACACATTTTCAGTTATAAAATGAATAAGTTTTGAGGCTCTGATGTACAGCATGGTAACTAGAGTTAATAATACAGTATTATATACTAGAAAGTTGTTGAGAGCAAATGAAGCATGCTCACCACACACAGTTACCTATTTTAACTGAGGTGATAAGTGTGTTAATTATCTTGATTTTGGTAGTCATTCTATAATATACATATGTATCAAATCATCATGTTGTATAATTTAAATATATACAATTATATTTGTCAACTATCCCTTATGCTCACAAAGATACTGTTGGCTGCTTTACATTATTATGTAGATAGGTTTCAATCCTAACTGTTGCTCAGCCTTTGACTTCCAGAATTTGCCTCCTGTGAACCTGTACTAAAAATTACGGCTGTGATGCAATCACTATATATTGTAAACAATAATAGGATGTAGCAGAAGTTCTGAAACAAATTTTCCTGCTCCTTGGGCCAGATAATATTGCCAGGAAGTATGCTCCACTGCTGTCTTCATTTATAAACTTAGAATGGCAGCTGAAATATGTTAGTGAGGAGAGTGGTTCAGGTATTCAAACTCTCAAATAAATTTTGGCTCCACTGGCCCAGTGTGAACTAAGCTCCTAAGTACAGTTGTTAGGACTATGTTCTGCACATAAACTTCCAAGCCAAGGATGCAAATGTGAATAGGTATACAGGCTGAATTCTAATCACTGAGACATGAACCTTGATTTGAGACTGGGTCAGCAAAGAGCTTCAGATTCTATGTCTCCCTCTCTCTCTGCCCCTCCCCTATTCAGTCTCTAGCTCTCCTTCAAAAATAAACATTAAACAAGACATTAAAGACTGGGTCAGCAAAGAGGGAAGTGCACCTTTTAGAAATTAAGTGAGGGGACAATATTTTTTTTATTTTGAACTAGGCACTATACCTAATAGCTGTAGTACTGAAGGTGGCCTTTGACAATAACTTAACCTGTGCCTCAGTTTTCACTGTGAGGACTAAACAAATTAATGTATATGAGATGCTTAAAACTGATTAATATTGAAGCACCATTTTTGGTTAGTTGATTCATCAGCTCTTTCTCAGCTGCCACTATGCGCCAGACATCTTACAGCTAGCAGTAGCCTGTTGAGTTTTCCCTAGTGCACTATAAGGGAAAGCCACTGGGTTCTTGAGCATGGTCTTTAAAATGGACAGCCTTGACTTCAATGGTCCTCCCATTTCCTTCCCCTTCTTCCTGCCTGGGATGGAAATGTGATGCTGGAGGTGCTGCATGTATCCTGTAGTCTAATGAACAAAAACCATATGCTAGGGTTAGGAGCTGGGAAAACATAAGGTGCCATGTATTTAAAGGTATGATTAAGACACACATCCTTGGGGGCCCGATCCTGGAATTTTTATTCAGTAAAACAGATAATCTTATGCCTTACATGTTTCAGCCATGTTAGTGGGGTTTTCTGTTACTTGCAGCTGAATATATTCATGACAGGTATAGCTATAGCAATAATTATTATTACTATTATTATTTTCTGTTAGGAAAAGGGAAGCAACATTCTGTGTAAGCAACCCTCAGAGACTGAGGTATTTTGCTTCTGGCTACACCTACTTTACAGGTGAAGAAACTGAATAAATTAAATTGCCCATATTTCACAGCTTGTAACCAGGAAAGACAGAATTCATAGCTATACACCTGCCAGCTTTTCTACTATTGCATGTTGTTGCCAAGTTTCCATCATATGGTTGCACTTAAAAATATCATCTAATTGTCTTAAATTTAAACCATTTTGTTTTATGTTAGCTATGCTGTTGAGAGCCAGTTGAACCTTGAAGATATCATGTAATATATTAAGTATATATTCTAGTTATGTAGCATCTGCATATTCAATCCAGGATCATTCAAATGCTTTATGCCATAGTGTAAAATTATTATGACACATGATTAAATAATAACACAGTTAAGCTGAACTTCGTATTCAGAGATCTGCCTCACACCACCAGATAACAACTGATTATTCATCACTTGTTAACTGCTGTTATTAGAATAATAATAGCAAAGGTTTTCTTTCTGCACTTTCAAAGACCATGCACTTTTTAAAGTGCTTTATATATATTATTTAATTGAATCTTTACAGAAACCCATGAAGTGGACCCTATCATTATTTTCATTTTTCATTTGAGAAAACAGAGGGATAGAGGCAATAGGTGTATTTCTCCAGGTAAGCAGTAGACTAGATTATAATGCAGGTAAGCTCTGAATAGTTCTCAATATTTATAGAGGGGGGCATATTATGCTGGAAGAGAGCACATGATACTTCATCCATTTCTAATTGACTTCTTTCAGCCAAGAGGCCTGGTGAGACAATATTAATATACAGTCAGGTCTTGAGGCTGAGCAGGGGATTCTTTTTGACATGTAGCGTATATAGTGTAACGAAGTTCTGGTATCAGATATTCAGAGGCCTTGGGGAAGGCATGTCCAAAACCTATCTTGGAGAAAAAAGAGCTCCACGCCAGCAGCATGGTAGCATCAGCAGCACACTGCAGGGAGCTTCTGGGATCTGGTTCACAAGCTTCTGCCATCACATGTGCACATCTCTAGTCTCTGCCTTCCTTCCCATTTCCATGGGTGTCCTTTCATGCTTCTAACAAGAGCATCAATCCCGCATCTCTCTCTCTCTCTCTCTTTTAGCAGCTTTATTGAATAATAATTCATACTATATACAGTTCACCTTTTTAAAGTGTATAATTCAATGTTTTTTATTATATTTACAAATATGTGCAACCATCAGGACAGTCAATTTTAGAGCATCCGTTTTAGAACATCATTACAAAAATAAACTCTGTACCCTATAGCTATTATCTCCCCAGCCTCCTTGTTCAAAGCAATCACTAATCTACTTTCTTTATTTTCCTATTCTGGACATTTCAGATAAGTGAATTATATGGAATGTGGTCTTATTTTGGTATCAGTTTATTACTAGCTTTAGAATGGTTTGGGAAGTGTTCCTTCTATTTTTTGGAAGAATTTGGGAAGAATTGGTATTAATTCTTCTTTACTTGTTACAATTCACCAGCAAAGATGTCTGGACCTGAGCATTTCTTAGTAGGTAGTTTTGTAATTACTAATTAAATCATTTTATTCTGTGTCATGATGGTTAATTTTATGTGTCAACTTTCCTGGACCATGGGATGCTCAGATATTTGGTCAAACATTATTACGATTGTTTCTGTGAGGGTGTTACTGAATGAAATTAACATTTAAGTTGGCAAACTGCGTAAAACAGATTGTCCTCTCCAATGTAGGTGGGCCTCATTTTATCATTTGAAGGCCTGAACAGAACAAAAAGGCCGACACTTCACTAAGTAAGAGAGAATTCTTCCTCCCTGACAGACTTTGAATTGAATGGTTTTTTTTTTGTTTTTTGTTTTGTTTTGTTTTCTTGCCTTCAATCTACACTGGAACATCAAATCTTCCAAGGGCACTAGCCTGCAAGCATTTGAACTGAAACTATGTCAACTGCTCACTTGGACTGGAACTAAACCATTAGCTCTGCTGGGTCTCTAGCTTGCTCACTCACTCTTCAGATCTTGGGACTTTCTGGTGTCCATAATCATATGAGTCATTTCTTTTTTTTTTTTAAGCCAGTTCTTACTATAAATCTCTCTCTCCTCATAAAGATAGAACTTAATCAGAATATATATATATATATATATATATACACACACACACACATATATATATACACACACACACAATACAGACATATACATGTATTTCTCAGTTAATACATGTATATTAACAGTTAAAACATGTATAGGATTCATGTTTTTGTTGTAGTTGTTGTTGGTGTTGTGTACCACTTTGAATGTGTTATCCCACTGCCTTCTAGTTTTTGTTTTGCTTTTGATGAGAAGTCAGCTGCTAATCTCACTGGAATTCATTTATGAGTGATAAGTCATTTTTGTCTCACTACTTTCAAGATTTTCTCCTTGCCTTTGGCTTTCAGAGTATTTATGATGATAGGTCTGTTTATGTATGTCCTACTTGGTATTTATCCTACTTGGAGTTGATTGAGTTTACCAGATGAGGTTGGTGCTTACCTTACAAATTTGAGAACTTTTGACTATTATTTTATTCAGTGCTCATTCTGTCTTTTCTCCCCCTCTCCTTCTTGTACTCCCAATATGTGTATTTTGTTGTATTTCTTGGTGTTCAGCATTTCTCTGACACTGTTAATTTTTCTTCACTCTTTTTCTTTCTGTTATTTGGATTAACTAGTCTATCTTCAAGTTTGCTCATTCTTTTTTATGTCAGTTCAAGCGTACTGTTAAGTACCTCTAGTTTTTTATACTTTTCAACTGTATAATTACCATTTGGTTCTTTTTATAGTTTCTGTCTCTTCATCGACATTCTTTATTTGGTATGACATTGTCTTCATACCTTCCTTTATTTTTTTTTACCATAATTTTCTTTAGTTCCATGAATGTATGTATAATGACTACTTTGAAGTGTTTTGTTTTTTTCCTGTTGAATCAAACATCTTATCACTCTCATAGTTTCTATTGTGTGCTTTTTCCAGTGTATGGGCTATTGTTTCCACTTTTTTTTGCATATTTTGTAATTTTTGGTTGGGAAATGAGCATTTTAGATAATATATTATAGCAGTTATGAGTACTGGATTTCTCCTCTGGGACTTGTTTATTTGTTTAATGACTTACTGGGAAATACCTTTTTTATCTTAGTTATTATTTGTCTCTCCTACTAGAATACACCCTATCTGAGGACAAGGATTTCTGTCTTATTTTTTCTTTATTGCTGCAGATGAAGTACCTAAAACAATGGTTGGCATGTTGTAGGCATCACATTGAGATTGGCTGAATGACTATTGAATACTATGGAAGCTATAACATGTCAAGTCTAGAAAATGGACCCAATTCTCATAACTGGGATGAATGGATGGATTTATTTATTTATTTATTTATTTATTTATTTATTTATTTTTTCTTCATAACTGGGATTTAGAATGTTCCTATATATTGTCTATTTTATGGATGGATTTGGCCCATTTAGGCAGGTTATGCCTTCTCAGACAATTCATGACAATGTTCCTGTTCTCCTTTTCTTTCTCCTCCTCTTTGCTTCACCCCCTCTTACTCTACTTCATTTGTTTATTTTCTTTTCTGTACATGCTATTTTTAAGAATTTTATCCAGAGAAAAATTTCTTCCTACTTCCTGTTGAGTCACATATTCAAAAATTTGGGGAGACTTTTCCTAAATGTTTTCTCCTTCAATCTTTTTTTTTTTCTCGTTCAATCTTTTGAGAAAATTTTCACCCTTTGCAAAGAACCCTTTAGGGGAAAAATCATTTAATATTATATTTTCATCTTTTTCATATTTTATCTATTTTTCTATGTTTATTTGGAGAAATAAATAAAAACTCTATCCAGGATTATATATCTTTAAAGATTCTTATCTAGATCTTCAATTCCCCAGGAATAACCTTGTTTGTTCTGACGGATGGTATGATTTTTAGGAGACATCAGAGATAGTAGATTAGGTATACTAATGAAACTTGAGACTTTTTGTCATATTTCATGTTCATTTTGTAGAAAAAATGTTGTTTTCAGTTAGCCAGGTGAGTAGAAATTTACCAGAGATTATGATACTGGATTTAATTTAGTTTATTCTAATCAGATTATTTTCCTTCTGAGAACTAACACAACAGGACAGGGAGAGAGTTTAAAGTTTTGATTGATGGAAAGAAAGAAGGGTAAATTTTGAATGAGCAGCCTCATTTGTCAGGAGGAGTTGGGGGATGGCTGGCTGCGTGGAATTCCTACAGTTTGGGCCTTGAGCCAGACTGATGATTGCACAGGCAAATGGACTCTTTGGCCACACAGGACATCAGTTGTGAGAAGAAAGCTGGGATGGAAGGGGAGAAGGACTAAAAAGAAACTGCACAGTTCCAGCAAGAGCCATCACTCGCCTGTACATTCTGTTACAAACAGGCTTTTCCACAAAACCCAAAGGGGCTATTGCATAGTCAGGGTTAAATAACTTAATTATAATCTTTTACTTGTCATGCAGTTTACACACTCATGCAGTGAATGGGTGCTTGTGCCTATGGCATCTTCACAAATTATGAAATAATAGGCAGTAAAATAATAAACTATAAGCTCCCTCTTTGTCACATTTGTTGCATTCTTTATCACATCTGTTGTATTTTTTTTTAACAGTGTGATGATCAATTATTCATGACAGAATGATAGCGATTTCATAATAATCTCACTCAGAGATGAAATCACCTTGTCCATTGAGGTGCCCATAGACTCTGTATCAGTAGAGTAATAAGTCACTGTTAAGCACCCACCTGCTCTGGGCATTTCTCTTCATCTTATTTGTCCAGACTTTTAAAAATTACTGCAGAAGAATTCTGCAGTAGTCACTAAAGCAGATTATAGCACTAGTCACCATGCCATGCTTAATAAATAACCCACTGCTATGTTCCAGAAAATAAATATAAAATAATGGATATTTGGAAGAGAGAGAAACAAACCGAAAATACTTGGAATAATTTTTTGAAGTGGTAAATGTCATGTAATTGCCCTGTTCTCAATTGGTTGGTCAGGGATGAGGTGGGGGTAGGGGAGAGATCAGAATTCCATCTCTGAAGAAGCAGGGAATAGCTCAAATTCACAGTTGATGGATGTCTAATGTGCCAGTGGAAATAAAGCTGATTTAAGGGAAGACAATGAGGTCTGGTAGAGTTCAGGGTAATTCTTCAGGGATCAGGAGAATCATCCTCACTGCTAAATTAAATTGAGGTCAGAAACAACCCTGGTGATAAGGGTAAGGAGTAACACCTTATTCTGTGGGAATAAGCTTGAGGGATTTTAAATTTCTGGTTTGTCTTTATGTTTCCCTTATTCATTTGGTGTGAAATCTGTGATCTCCAAAACTGACTATGGTAATTATTTAAACCTTTTTTTCCCTGACATTTTAAAAATTAATCTTGAGTTTGAAAATGTGTTTGTCTTTAAACAAATCTTTTTGGAATCAACACCAAACCGTGGGGGCTAAATTTCTTCTTATTTTTTTCTTAATATGCTATTGTCTTATTTGTGGAATTTCTGGTACTTGAACTATTCAGTGCATTGGAGAAGAGCTGGCCTTTAAATGTAAAGTTGATAAAGCTGTTTTGGATACTGACTCCTTTTGTTTTCATATTCTTTCAACCTTGTTCCATACTGTGTATTTTGGGAACCTAGAGCCAGTCTATTCACAATCAAAACTTGTTCTCAGACACTTTTGTTTCTACTGAGGTCTGATAATACAATTACAGAGTTTCCAAATTATAAGGCATCATAAGGTCCATTATTTCATGATGGTCCAATAATAATAGTTTCATTTCTCTCCCGCAGACTTTGTGTTTAAATATCTAACTGATAAAGCTCCCAAAAGGGAATTTTATGTTCATGAAAGTGGGGGAGGATTATTTTTTACTTGGGGCCTCCTGGAACCTTTTCAACAATACTGTACAGGTGATCACCTGATGACAAGTAGGATTGATGAGGGTATAATATCTCTTGGCCTCAAATGAAAAAAAAAAAGTGACTGTCAGATTATCTGTTTCTGGATTTTGTTTTTAACCAATTGAAAGTCATCCTCCAGGAATTCTTTCCCGAGTTTCAGGAGAAATTTCCAGACTATTTCCTGTTCTGCAACATCTCATGAACTCAGTGAGGTACCTTAAAGAGTACATATTCCCAGGAATGCAAATAGATTTTATCTGGCATACCAATTTCAATCCATTTTCATTGATTGCTTTAAGTGATGTATTGGAATAGAGTTTCATGGTATAGCAGAAAAAGGGGTGAATAGAGAAAAAGAGAGCAAATTATGATTCTTTTATATTTTGGTCACAAGATGGTATTGATCTCAGTGTGAAAGTGTGAACAACTTTAAATTCAGTTTCTTATAACATCAAATGACTTGAAGGCTTAATGGCTTCTAGATTCATTACAGAAATCTGTCACCACTTAATAAAATAAAGAGGTTTCAACACTATAGTAGGAAATAAAGAAGTCTTAAAGAACATATATTTTTTTAAATGTTCCTTTTATTTTTGAGAGAGGCAGAGCACGAGCGGGGGAGGGGCAGAGAGAGAAAGAGAGAGAATCCAAAGCAGGCTCCAGGCTCTGACCTGTGACTGGCACAGAGCCGGATGTGGGTCTCAAACCCACAAACATGAGATAATGACTTGAGCTAAAGTTGGAAGCTTAACAGACTGAACCACCAGGCACCCCAAGGAACATGTATTAAGGTTTATAGTTGATCCACATCATCTACATCTAGTCCAAGGCAAATAACATCACAATAACAATAATATTCCTTGAAAAAATAGCATGAAGTGAAATATTCTAAATTGATGATTTGGTACTGCCCTTTCAGAGTTCTAAGGAAGTGGAATAATTTGAAATACTATTTTAGCATTGAATAATATTGTCATTGAAGCTCACAGTCACTAATAATGGCAAATTATGAAAATGCTATCACTGTGGGTATATTAACATTATAAATATATAACTATATACATACATACATATATATAATAACTGTAAACCTCATATTAAAAACTCCTGGGCTGTTTAGATTCTGAGAATTAAAACCAAAGTTAGATTAGTGATCATAAATATTTAAAATTTAAATGAGAAAGGATTTTAATTATGTTGTGATAACTTTAAATTTGAAGCTATGTGTATTTCTTTGCATAAAAATAATTTCCTACCATATTTAGTTATTTTAATACTTTTTTTGAAATACAATTGAAGAGTATGATAAACTCTCTTTTATAGATTGACTTTTCAAACCATGTGGCCAAGATATCTGTGCTCATTTGGAAGTCATATTTGACTTACAAATCTAAATATACAAAATGATAATTAAAACATTCCATCAGAATTTATTAAAAAAACAATAAAATCTACCAAAATACCTGTCAATTAAAATATGTAATTAATTTTGTCTTTTAGATTTATAACAAAATTATTAAGTATCTAATTAAGTAGATTAAAATACTCCACTAAAGGAAGAATGAAGGGGGGTGAATTTGCAGAAAGAATAAATTCAAGAAACTATAAAGAGAAATATCGTGAAACAAAGTATGAAGCTACTGAGGAAGATTGTGGCATCTGTGTCTGTAGAGAAAGCTTTAAGAAAAAAAATTATAAACTTCAATCTGTAATTGATTTTTACCAGGTTAAGATTTTTTAATTTTGTAATTTTTTTTACCAGTTTAAGATTTTTAAATTTTTACCTGCTTAAGATTTTAATATCACAGAAGTTTAAAAAACACTATTCTGAAATATGTATTTAAGAATAACATTATGGGGGTGCCTGGGTAGCTCAGTCGTTTGAGCATCTGACTCTTGATTTTGGCTCAGGTCATGATCCTAGGATTGTGGTATCGAGCTCCAAGTGGGGCTCCGTGCTGAGCATGGATCCTGCTTGGGATTCTCTCTGTTTCCCTCTGCCCCTCTTCCCTGCTTGCACTCTCTTTCTCTAAAATAAAAAAAAAAGTTTTAAAAATGAGTAACATTATGATCATATATAGTAACCAAACTTACAATTTGTAGTATTTCATCAAAATCGAGTATCATAATCCTATTGAGTTTTGTAAACAGATTAATTTGCATATTTTTACAAATACACATTTTAACCATGGGAGTGTCAGAACCAAAGTAGACCTTTCATGGCAGATGTGCCCCTCATGATAGATATGCCAGAGCAAAGTCCAATGTGCTACATTGGCCCAGCCACATTTTGATGTGTATAATCCCAGCCTGATGAAAGAAATATGACAATTCCGTATGGTTTAATTCATGTTTCCCTGAACTTCACTAAATAGTTAACTCTTCTACAAAATGGATCAGACTCTATTTATAACATATCTGGAATCTATTAGGATGTTTATGTCAAAAGCAAAACACTATTTAAGAATCGTCTGTCAAGTTTGTGTGGGGAAAAAATAAAATGAAGGCATTGATATGATTCCTTTTGTGTCATCATCATGGGCTGGAAAACAGCCACTCATTTTCCTCAGCTCTCCCTTAATGCCTGCTGACTGAGCAGTGAGAACTAAGTGTGAAAAAGCCATAAACTGCAGAGGGAGGTTGTTTCCACACACCTCATTAGGCCTTTAACACATTTGACTTTGTCTTTCCCCAGCACAGTGAATATTATAATTGGAAGCATTTGGGTACTTCCTATTTTTCTTTGAAAGGTGTAATTGGGTAACCAAGGAGTTGTCACCTTCTGGACATTGCCAGCAGGGCCATCTGCCTTTGGAGCCTCAATTTACTGGTCATTTCTTTAAGAGGTTTTGACTCATGGAATGTTCCATCTTGAAAGGGCTCACTAGTCTTTTGTTTAATCTCTCTCTTATTTTGCAGACGAGGAAATCAAAGCTAGGAAGATTAAATGTCTTACATATGGACACACAATTACTGGATTTTATCTCAAGGTTTCTGGCTCTAGGTTTACTTATCTTTACCTAATACCTATCTTTAATATATCTATGATCCTTTTATTTTCTCCCAACTAGACACTTTCATGAGCCTAACAGTTAAATTGGTCAATTTAACATTTAGGTATATTGTATACCATTTAGGTATAAAATACAATACAAGAAAGAGAACCAGGCTGTTATAGAAAAGCTGCCAGCTGTGGCTTCAGGAAATTGCTCCTTGTCCTGCACCATAGTTCTGTAACTATTATGGGCGAGAGGAAATGGGGCAAAAGAATTGGAGAGTACAAGCAAATTTTAGTGTATACATCATCACCTTGAATGTTTCTCTTTTGTATGACTATGTTGGAGCAATGGAAAGAAACCTGTACTCAGACCAAGAAGTCTGATATACTCATCTTGCTGCATGGCTGAATCAATGTCTGTGAAACAAGACATTTAGCCTCACTGGTTCTTCATTATTATTATGTAGTATCTCATCAAATTTCAGTGTGTATTCATAGCTTAACAACAGGCAAATAGGCAAGTACTATGAACTTCATGTGAATTTCCTGACTGACTTTTAATCTAAAAACTCTAATAGGAAGACTTTAGTAAAATTGAGGTATAGGCTTGTCTTTGAAGGTCTGCATCTCTAGTTTCTGAATCATGGTTCTGGTACCATTCCCTTACATCTTCTTCCTATGCATTGATCACTCTCATAATTTATCTCATTCTTGTACCTAAGCCTACTCTCTTGCAAGTCTTCTCCCTCCTTCCTCATGACAGCTAATAGCGATTAGAAGCTCCTTATTGCAAAACTCCAGATGAAAGGAAGTGTTGACTTTTCCTTAGGATTGGTTAGGTTGGAATCAGAAGTAAGAGTAAAGGTTCAAAAAATGTTCATTGAGTTCTCTATCTTTCTCTACTCCTGTCCATAGTCAGTATAGAAAGAGTCTTGGCAGTAGATAGAGGTAGACTTTTCCCTGTTTATACCTGAGAAGGTTTTTCAGCCAGTGAGAGAACTATCTGACCTTAGGCTTGCTCTCATCTCCCTCCCTTCTTGGATTTGCATTTCCAGCATATCCAGAATTTCAGGAACACAGAGTTTCTACACTTGTAGGAACCCACCTACAAAATCACATTATTTTGAGTCAATTTTCTGCTAGGAGAGTTTTCAAGGGTAACTGGGAAACATTACTATTTCTTTAACAGTTTTTTTCAATAACCTCTAAGCTCTTTATAGCTCTCTTCCCACACTCTAATGCATTCTATATTCGTGTGCCATATCAGACTTCGTAAAGTGGAGCTTTATTTCATCACTTCATTTCATTGATATCTTCAATGATACCCTGTTACCAATTACATTAAATTTGGAGTTCAAGGCTCTCCATAACCCTTCTATCCAGACTCATCTTCCACCACTGTCCTCTGTTTAAGTGCAAGTCACACCAAGACACTAATTTTATTGAGAAAATGACCCCATTTCTTCTTCTTGGACTTTGCTCATGTTTTTCTCTCAATGACTTTCGTATATGAAATACATGAAATTCCTTCTCATCACTTTCATATATATATCAAGAAGTTATTTTATCTCTATGAACCTCACCTTTTACTCATCTGTATATAAGATTAATAATACATCCAAATTCATAATATTGTTAGTATGTACAACTCTAAGGAGTGCTTGACATCCAGTGAGTGCTTTATTAGTGTCGTTACCATCATCAATATATTGCTCACATTTATGACTTTTTTTAAATTGCAGTATAATTAGCATACAATAACCTATTATTTTCAGTCATACATCATAGTGATTCAATATTTATATACATTATGGAATGCTCACCATGATAAATCTAGTTACCATCTGTCACCATACAAAATTATTACAATATTATCGACTATATTTTGTACTCTGTACTTTTCATCTCAATGACCCATTTATTTTATAACTGGACGTTTTTATCTCTTAATTTCTTTCACCTATTTTGCCCCATCTTCGCACATCTCTCTTCTCTCCCCTTAATTCCTTTCACCTATTTTGCCTATATTCCTACAGCTCTCCCCTTGGATTACCACCAGTTTGTTTTTTTACTTATGGGCCTGTTACTGGTTTTTGTTGCTGTTGTTCATTTGATTAGTATTTCAGGTTTCTGTACATAAGGAAAATCATATGATATTTGTCTTTCTCTGACTTATTTCACTTAGCATAATACCCTTTAGGTCCATGTTGTCACAAATCTCAAGATTTAATTCTTTATGGCTGAGTAATATTCCATTGTGTATATGCACCACATCTTATTTATCCATTAATCTGTTCATAGACACTTAGGTTGCTTCCATATCTTGGCTATTGCAAATAATGCTGAAATGAATGTAGAGGTTCATATATATCTTTGAATTGTTATTTAGGTAAGTACCCAGAAGTAGAATTGAAAGATCATATTGTAGCTCTATTTTTAATTTTTTGATGAATCTCCATACTGTTTTCCATGGTGGCTGAACCAATTTACATTTTCATCAAAAGTGTATAAAGGTTCCCTTTTCTCCTTATCAATACTTGTTATTTTTTTTTGTCTTTTTGATAATGGCCAATGAAGTGACATCTTACTGTAGTTTTGATTTGCATTTTCCTGATGATTGTGATGGTGAGCATCTCTTAACATCAGAATTAACCATTATATGTCTTATTTGAAAAAATGTCTATTTAATAACCATTTTTATTTTTAATCACTTTTTAAAAAAAATTCAGTTGTGCAAATTCATTATATAATTCCTTATCAGATGATGATTTAAAAATATCTTCTTCCATTCAGTAGTTTGCCTTTTCATTTTGTTCATGGTTTCCTTTGCCATGCAAAAGCTGTTTAATTTGATGTAATCCAATTTGTTTATTTTAACTTTTGTTGCCCTTGCTTGAAGAAACTGGTACAAAAAAATATTGTTATGACTGATGTCAAAGACTTACTGCTTATGCTTTTTCTAGGACTTTTATGGTTTCACTTTTTATATTTCCAGTTTTTCCTCCATTTTTAATGCATTTTTGTATATGCTATAATACAGTGGTCCAGTTTTATTCTTTTGTATGTCACTGCTCAGTTTTTCCATCACCATGTATTAAAGAAACTCTTCCCCACATATGGTTTTGCCACCTTTTTGAAGATTAATTTGCCACACGTATGTGGGGTTATTTCTGAACTCCTATTATACTCCACTGATCTATGTATCTGTTTTTTTGTTTTTTTGTTTTTTTGTTTTTGCCAGTACCACACTGTTTTGGATTACTATGATTTAATAGTATAGTTTGAAATCAGGGAATATGATACCTCTAGCTTTGTTCTTCTTTCTGAAGATTGCTATTGCTATTTAGGGTCTCTGGTTTCAAACAAAATTTAGGATTGTTTATTCTAGTTCTATGAAAAATGCCATTGGTATTTTGATGGTGATTGCATTGAATCTGTAGATTGCTTTTGGTAGTATGGATATGTTAACAATATTAATTCTTCAAATCCATGAGCATGGTTTATCTTTTTATTTATTTTTGTTGTCTTTAATTTCTTTCATTAATATCTTAGGGTTTCCAGGGTACAGGTCTTTCATATTTTCTGTTAAATTTATTCTTAGGTATATTATGATTGATGCAATTGTAAATGGTATTTTTTCTTAATTTCTCTTTGTGATAGCTAGCTATTATTGTATAGAAACACGACCAACAATGCTAATTTTTTCCCCAGAAACTTTAGTGAATTCATTTATTAGTTCTAATAGTTTTTTGGTGGAGTACTTAGGGTTTCCTATATATAGTACCAGGTCATCTGCAAATAGTGACAGTTCTACTTCTTCCTTTCTAATTTGGATGATTTTTATTTCTTTTTCCTGACTAATTGCTGTGGCTAGAATTTCTAATACTATGTTAAATGAAAGTGGTGAGAGTGGGCATCATTGTTTTGTTCCTGATCTTAAGGGAAAAGTTTTCATCTTTTCACTATTAAGTATGATGTTAACTGTGGCTTTGTCTTATGTGGTCTTTATTACGTTGAGGTACATTCTTTCTATACCCCCCCTTGTTGAGAGTTTTTATCACAAATGGATTGTGAATTTTTTAAATGTTTTTTTTTCTGCATCTACTGTGATGATCATATGATTTTATCCTTTGTTTTGTTAATGTGGTATATATGTCACATTGATTGATTTGTAGATGTTGAATCATTCTTGCATCCCTGGAATAAATCTCATTTAATTGTGGTGTACAATCCTTTTAATGTATTGTTGAGTTCATTTTGTTAATATTTTCTAGAGAATTTTTGCATTTATGTTCATCAAGGATATTGACTACTAAATTTCTGTGTGTGTGTGTGTGTGTGTGTGTGTGTGTGTGTGTGTGTGTGTTATCCTTGCCTGATTTTGGTATCAGGATAATGTTGGACTCATAAAATTAATTTGGAAGCTTTCCCTCTACCTCAACATTTGGAAAAAGTTTGAGAAAGACAGGCATTAATTCTTCTTTGAAAGTTTTGTAGAATTTACCAGTTAAGCTGTCTGGTCCTGGACTTTTGTTTGTTGGGAGCCTTTTAATTTCTGATGCATTTAATTACTAGTAATTGGTGTATTGGGATTTTCTATTTATTCTTGACTCAGTCTTGGAAGAAAGTTAGTGTGCAGGAATTTATCCATTTTTTTTTCTACGTTGTCCAATTTGTTGGCATGTAATCATGATTATTTTCATTTCTGTGGTATTAGTTTTAACTTTCTTCTTTCATTTCTGATTTTTTTAGGTCCTTCCTCTTTTTTTCTTGATAAGTCTGGTTAAAGATTTATTGATTTTGTTTATCTTTTGAAAGAATTATCTTTTAGTCTCATTGATCTTCTTTATTGTTTTTTTTTAGTCTCAATTTATTTTCACTCTAATCTTTATTACTTAATTTCTTCTACTAATTTTGTCCTTTGTTCTTCTTTTTCTAGTTCCTTTATGTGTGAAGTTAGATGCTTATTTGAATTTTTTTCTGTTTTCTCAGGTAGGCTTGTATTGCTATGAACTTCCCTCTTAGAACTGCTTTTGATGTGTCTCATAGATTTGGGAACATTGTTTTCCCATATTCATCTGTCTTAAGGTATTTATTGATTTTGTCATTGACAAATTGTTTAGTAACATGTTGTTTAGTATCTCTGTGTTTGTGTGTGTGTATTCCCAGTTTTCTTCTTATAATTGATCTAGTTTCATACCATTGTGTTTGGAAAGGATGCTTGATATAATTTCAATCTTCTTGATTTTATTGACATATATATATATATATATATGTATATATATATATCAGATCAGATGTATTTCTATATCTGTAGATATAGACCATTCTACTTTAAGGTGATAATTGCTTAAGTTCTAATGTATTCTAAAAGCACATCCCCCCATGTTTTGTTTTTGATGTTATATTTTATCTTTTCATTTTATGTATTCCTTAATGACTTAGTTATAGTTATTATTTTTGCCTTTTAACATTTATACTAAATTTTTAAGTTGTGATCTATACCTTTATATATTTACCTCCAGCATGTGACTTTTTTTCTTTAATGTATTTTCTTATTTCTAGTTACACTATTTTCTTTTCCACTTAAAGAAGGCCCTTCAACATTTCTTATAAGGTCAATTTAGTGGTTATGAGCTCCTTGAGTTTTTGCTTATATGGGGAGCTCTTTATCTTGCCTTCATTTATGAATGATAAACTTTCCAGGCAGAGAATTATTACTTTATTAATATTTTTTCCATTTCAGCACTTTAAATATATTCTGCCACTCTGTAAAATCAGCTGGTATTCTTATGGAGTTTCCCTTGTATGTGACTATTTGTTTTTCTCTTGCTGCCTTTGAGATTCTTCTTAACTTTTTTTTTAATGCAGACTCACAATAACCATATGATGTATTATTACTTTTTAATTTTAGTTTTTACTTTTATTTTTAATTAGGTAGGCTCCACACCTGATATGGGGCTTGAACTCATGATCCTGAAATCAAGAGTCACATGCTTTACTGATTAAGCCAGGCAGGGACCTTTACCTTTAACTTTTGTCATTTTATTTACAATATGTCTTTGGGATTGTTTGGAATTTACTGTGCATCTGGACCTCAGTGTCTGTTTCCTTCTACAGGTTAGGCAAGTTTTCAGATATTATTTATTTAAATAAGTTATCTGCCACTCTTTCTTCTCCTTCTGAGACCCTTTTACTGCAAATGGTAGTGTGCTTGATGTTACCATATAGGTCCCTTAAAATATGCTCATATTTTTAAAAGTATTTTTTCTTTTTGCTGTTCTGATTCCATGATTCCCACTGTCCTGTCTTCCAGATAGCTGATCCATTCTTCGGTATCATATATTCTGTTGTTGATTACCTCTAGTATGTTTTCCATTTCAATTATTGTATTCTTCAGCTCTCATTGGTTATTTATTATATTTTCGAACTCTTGTTGAAATTCTGTGTTCCTCCATTCTTTTACCAAGTTTGGTGAGTATCTTATGACCATTACTTCAAACTCAGTATCATGTTAATTACTTATCTTTGTTTCATTTAGTTTTGTTGTTGCTGCTGTTGTTTTGTTTTTTCCTGGGATTTTAGCTTGTTCTTTCATTTGGAATACATTCCTCTGTCTCCTCATTTTGTTTACATTTCTGTGTTTAAGTGGGACAGCTACCTATACCACTCTTGAAGGAGTGGTCTTTTGTAGTAGTATCCCTTGTGTAGACTGTGTGTAATGGCTTTGGCAGCTGGCTGGAGCTGGGTTGGATGTGTCCTAAAGAGTCTAGGGTCATGCCACATCAAGGCCACCTTGGTGGGTAGCTGGAGATGAAACAGATGCTGTTTAGACTCCTAGGAAATTCTATGCTAGAGCTTCCTTGATTGAGTGGCTGGAGTGGGTGCAGGCCTGGGGTGGTTCCAGATGTGCCTTGGCAGAATAGCTGGATTGGGCATGGGTGTGTGTGTGTGTGGGGCAGGAATCTTGGGGTGTGCTACACCAGGATCATCTTAGAAGGACAGCTGGCCTGTATCAGGAGTGGGTTGAGAATATTGCAGGGAGTTCCTCACCAGGGCCACCTTGGCATGATGGCTAGAGCTGGAGCGAGCACTAGAGTGTGCCACAATGGGACTGCCTTGGCAAAATGATTGGGTTGAACACAGGCTTGGGATGTCCTGGGGCACACCACATCAGGATGCCTTGGTGGTAAGACTAGAGCTGGTATAGGCCAGCAGCCCAGGAGATACTGGGTTGACCCTAGCAGGCAGGCTAGAGTACCTGATACCCTTATATCATTTGTGTAATCAAGGTTGAAAATAATATAGAAAATGGTACTCACTGCTCCTCTGAACCTGGAGAGAGTTCCTACAGTTCCCCCACCCATTTGGTGGAAACTCTAGGATTAGCAAATAAATTTCCTTTATTTATACTCTAGTGCTTTTAAGCCACTTTTTTTCTCACTGTGTCCCATGATAGGTGAATCTGCATGGACCGCTCAATGATATCCCTTCCTACTATGGATTGCTAATGTCAGGGGTGGGCTTTCTATCATTTCTGTGTCTCCATCTCTCCTACCATTCTTTATGTACTATCTGTATAATTTGTTAAGCCCTCATTTCTTCTTCAGGAAGGGTTTCTTAATATGGAGGTGTAGATTCAACGTGTCCATGGGAGGAGGTGAGTTCAGGGCCATGCTCTACCACCATCTTGGACCTAGTGTCACCTTCATTTAAGTGATATTATCTCATAGAATATTCAGGCCTCCATGAATCTTTTCTTACATGTATTTCACAATCCTTATTCCCCTACACAATGCTTATCTTCTATACATATTTTAAAATAAAATGAATCTTGATTTTGTTTATTTTATGCCTTGTCTTGAATTATGCATGTATTGACTTCTTCAATTCAATGCAGTTGTCTTACTTCTAACCTGTTTGTCTGTCAGAATCCACACAAGTTAGTCAATCACTGTTCTCCTGAGAAATCACAAAGCTATGTTCTGTGGTCTGTACACCTGCTGACAAGGTGTCCACTCAAGTTTCCTTGTTTCTGTATCTGACATGTTGCTCTTCTGAGCAGCCTGAAGAACTGTCTCTAGTTTAGTGGAATCATTCCTCCTTGAGTTGTCAATTCTCTAGGGTGTCTTTTCTTGCTTATCACAGCTTTGTTTATCATGCCTGCCCATAGAATTTACCTAATTTTAGAACTATGTCTGACATTATACATTTCTCAAACTTTTCCACCCTATGTCAACCTCCACTGCACCCCTAGTTCCCAGAATTGAAACTCTTTTTGGCTCAATTCTTAACATAGTATAACCATAAAATAGCTATTTAATTGAAGCAATAATAATTATAGTAGCTTGTATTTATTGAGGACATATATCATTTAGGCAATGGCATGAGATACTTTATTTAATTCTCACAACAACCATGTGTTGTAAATATAAAGAGCCCCCCTGTTCAAGGAAGTAGATTCTTTGACTCAGAAAAATTAAATACATGCCAAGGTCTTATAGCTAGTGATAGTTGAAGTCTCACTGTTTGTCTGCCTCCAAAATCTGTGCTCTCTATGGCTCTCCTCTCCTGCCTCTAAAAAAATGATACTTGGGAGAATTTTAAAATTATATTTCAAATATGTGAGTTCCAAATGTTTCTGACATAATGCACAATTACAGGGAAAACATGTTTTTATTGATGTTAAAAGAAACCCACGCTTACATTTGTGATGAATTCTAAAACTGTTAGCTTTTTGGTGTAGTCTATATTTGGGGTCTGAAGGACTTGTCAGTGTCTCTTTAATAATATGACTGTTTTTCTTCAGACTGAATCTCATTGTCTCTAATCACTGGTTTTACTTGTATGTGTATCTTCCAGTCTTCAATTTTCCTAAATGTCATGTAGATATAAATGTAAGACTCAATTGCTCAGCTCGAAGTTTTGTGTCTTGATGGACAGTTAGGCGGGGGAGGCAGAGAATGTCTTGTTGTTGGGTTTTGCCCTAATTTTGTGAGTATTTTGTGCAAATAAGAACTCAAGTATATTTTTGCTCTTGTTTGTTTCACATATAAATATCTTCAGGGAAACTGGAAGTGAAAAGAAAAACACTGAACCCCATGGTTTCAAGGCAGAGACAAATTATCTCAAGGTAAAAAGGCTGGCCAGGTTGCATATAATGACTGAATTAACAGCTTTTTTTTGTAGATTTATATCAATGTTGACTAGAGGAACTTTGTGTTTTTAATAAAAAAAATAGTAAAAAAAGCTGAAATTAGGAAAGTACATCGCATTTTCTAAAAACTCTCCATGAGGCATGGCCTTATGCCCAGATGATGTAGGTGCAATTGCACCTAGACAGGACAATTACAGAATCACTGTGGACCTCGTCCAGGCAAAATATGTTTTTCCCTGCTTTGTCACAGTGATGAAAGTCCAGTTTTAGAAACCAAACCTTTGGTTTAAAGAATTAGCCTCCTAGGTTCTTTACTACTGTGGAGCAAATACTGGAGGAGGAGTAACACATGGAACTTTTTGGATTCATTATTATTTTAATGGAAATTAACTTCTCAGAGCTTCTCTTGATGACTAATTGAATGTTGGAGATGGGAAGAAAGGGTATTGGTATATTTGCTTATATATAGGGACAAGAAGTCAAACATCTTGGGCTCTTCCTGGGCTTAATTAAAAAGATAAGAACTTCTGGGGACATGCTAAGTTTGAAGTCATAGAAGAACTTACCAAGAAGAGAAAAGCATACATCTTTTAGTCTCCACTTCCAGAAAGGTAGCATTTTTTATTGTTATCATCTGTGCCCAAGGAGGACAGACTGGTTGACTGACCTCTTATCCAGGGCTTCAGCACTGGTCTAGGTTTTTCTAGTTCCTGCCTCCTGGAGGAAGAAAATGAAGGCACAATAGCTTGGAAAGTCCCAGAGCTTTTGGTAAGTAATATACTTGTTTCTCTCCCTCTCAGATGCTCTGGCCAGCTAAGGACCTAACTAATTGCTTGGAGGATATAGAGATATAGAGCAAAACAGTAGAGTCTTTATAATGAGTGTCATCACTTCCCTCTTCCATAATTATTGCATGGATGGTAATTAAAAGTGAATTAAATTTTCGGGGCATGATTTCAAAATTGCCCTCACGTTATTTTTTTTTCAGTGGATAAAGACTTACACAAAGTGCATACTTCCTAAATTTGGAGCTCAGTTTCCTTATTTATAAAATAATTTGTTGGCTAGATGATCTCAGCAGTTCTCCTTAAAGCAGCATCCATAATTTATATTCTAAATGAGTAGGTTCCTAAGTCTGATTACTCTGGTCCCAGGCAACCTTGAAGAACGAAGATTTATGAATACTCAAGGGAGCCAACATTTCAAGTAACTTCCTATAATGCACTCTTTCAACTTGCTTTTTGCATTTTTGAAAGAAAATTGAAGGCACCAATAAAAAGGAAAGTTAAAGTATGCATACAAGTTTCTAATTGTTCGAATTAATAGAAAGAGATGCTCTGATTTTAGTAGCAACATGAGGCTAGGACCCAGAGGATCACAGCATGAAAAAAAAGAAACTGTTATGCATACTACCTGTGGAGAATTATTCACAACCTCACAGAGTTGCTTTAGAGCCTAACAAGCAAGTTCTGCATTCACAGACCACATTTCAATCTGGAAGATCATCTAGCCCAACAAATTATTTTATGAATCAGAAAACTAAACTCCAAATATAGAAGGCACTTTGCCCATAGTCGTGCCACAGAATCCACATATCTCAACTACCAGTTTTGAAGTGATGCTGTAAATTTAGAAATTGCTTAAAAAATCCTTTCAGTGTTGGGGCGCCTGGGTAGCTCAGTCGGTTAAGCATCTAACTTCTGCTCAGGTCATGATCTCACAGCCTGTGAGTTCGAGCCTCACATCAGCTTCTGTGCTGACAGCTCAGAGCCTGGACCCTGCTTCAGATTCTGTGTCTCCCTCTCTCTCTGCCCCTCCCCTGCTCATGCTCTGTCTCTCTCTGTCTCAAAAATAAAAATAAAATAAAATAAAAACATGAAAAAAATCCTTTCAGTGTATGATAAAATTACCAGTTGGGATAGAATAGATTGACCGTGGTCTAGAGGAGTGAAATAGAGGAAGAGTTGGAAAATTTGAGCTATATGAATTTTAGGGGCCAGCAGCCAAGACACTTCCCCCAAGAATTGCACCTCTCTGCACCCAACTGTACTAAACCATTGGCTGTGATGGGAATCTCTGAGTGAGTCATTTCATTATATTAAAACTAAGAAGAGAGTAGGAGTCTTGATGGGCTTTTAAATCTGAAAGTCTTGGCTGTTACTCCAGCTCTGAAATACACTAAATCACCTCAGGAAAGCCACTTTTCCTTCTTATACCCAATTTCCTCATTTGTGTATTAGAGATGATGTTCCCTTTCCTATCTACTGCACAGTATTGACATCAAGGTGAAATGCAGCAGTGGTTGTGACAGTATACTAAATGTGTTTTAAAATATAGGCAAATAATTGGGGTGCTTGGATGGCTTAGTGGGTTAAGCATCCGACTTCTGCTCAGGTCATGATCTTACTGCTTGTGAGTTTGAGCCCTGTGTCAGGCTCTGTGCTGACAGCTCAGAGCCTGGAGCCTGCTTCAGATTCTGTCTCAGTCTCTCTGCCCCTCCCCTGCTCATGCTCTCTTTCTCTTTCTCAAACATAAAATAAAACATAAAAAATTTTTAATATAGGCAAATAACAATTACTATTTTTACCATTATTCCTCTTCAAGTCCTACCCTAACCTGAATCAGATTGTCTCTTTTTGATCCAGTGTCTGCAAAGTACACTCAGAGGACCTGCATTCTCTCTTTACCTGCACTGCTACTTCCCCAGGGATGTCCAGTTGTCTCCAGTTATAAGGGGTCGTGGTTCTCCCTTAAGTTTTGCAAGAGGATATGTGTGCCCTTCGGGAAATCTATATCAATTTTTAGACCACTCAGGGAATGCCTCAGCTGCAGACAGCCAACCTATCCAAGGTTTTCATTCCTTCTGATGGTGTCCAACATCCAATATCTGATTAGTGTATGAGCATAAAAGTCCTTCATCATTCATTGGTCACTTCATCTTTCATTGGCCACTTCATCCAAACAGGGGACCATTATAGTGCCATTTGAGCTCCACAACTCTCCAGGGGGCCAGCCAAGGCTATCAGTGATCTTGCATTGTAGATTGTTTTTTTCCTTCTGCCCAATCCCACTTCTTTCCTCTCCCTTTCATGAGTGATTGTAGTAAGGAAGTTTTCTAAAAGCATCCTACATGTAGCTCTCAGTACCATCTTCCCAGGGTATATAACTTAAGGTATCTGTGTTTCAGCACATACAATCAGTGTCCTCTCTGAGGAGTTGTGAGGCTGGGACATATGAGAAATGAACAGCTCTTTCATCCATTAGAATAAACCATAGCCAGGCCCAGCACCCCTACTCTACCTCTGGCTGATTCTTGTGTATGCATCATTGACTTTCCCTCCCTACCACAATCTCAGTTTCCCAATTTTAGATAATAAGATTAAATCCCATGATAAAAAAGTAAACACATTGCACCTGGCAGACCTCAAAAGATCATGTTTGGCCTGTGATTTTAGTGTTTATGACAAGGCATTAGGATGTAATTAACTTTTTAAGTTCTTGCCAATGAATGCCATTCAGAATTAACAAATGAGCCAGAAGGAAAAAAAAAAGTTTAAATCCTTGCTGACCCTCATTTAAGTATGGAAAAAATATTTCTTTGGATGATGAAAACTATTGACCTCATTTCCCATTTGGTGAACTCATTCCCTTGTTTCTAGAGCTGTCTATATGATGATTAAAAGGTCTTTGTTGTTTGGTCTCATTGTACTTAAATTTGTACCAAGAGAGTCTAATCCTGTAGCTCTTTAGTAACTGCTCAGACTTTGGATAACTTCTTTTCTATGTATGAGAGAAGGTAAATTACGATGGGCTTGCTTAATCAAAGGCCTGCCACATTGTTAGCATTTTGGGTTTTTTTACACTTTTATTATTTCTTGCCTATTAAGAGTCAGGTATCATGCATGATGTTGATGAGTAGATGGTAGTCATGATCAAATCATTCCCTGCCTTTGCTGAGCTTAGAGTCTAATGTAAGAGGCAGACAAATAAATAAGCAAATACAACCCGGTGGATTGAAACCTGGTAATGGAAAGATTGAAGTGTTCTTAAGATTGGAGAAAGAATATGAAATAGTGCTTTGCAGATCAAAGGTTTCATTTTATCCAAACTTCCTGCATTTGGATGTTCATTGAAATGGTCACTTTGTTTGTTTTTTTTCTCTTGGTGCCAGGAAAATACTGCTAGCCTGACTCTTTCTCCCAGGTTGCTGGGAATCACATACACTGGGAAGCCAACTCCCATAGCATCTGGTGATCTAGAGCAGGTCCAAGTCAGGTTATGTTCACACAGCAAAGGGAGGTGAAGTTTCCATTGCTACAAGGAGATGAGGGCCCTAGTGCTCAGGTCCCTATATTTGGCTCTTGGGACACACAATGCTTAACTAGTTACCTTCATTTTGAGCAATTTTAGTTTTTATTGGGCATCTTCAAATACTCAAGTCCTGTGCCTATACTCTGAGGGATTCAAAAGAAAAGAAGTTATGAGCTGCACTAATAAAACCTTATAGTTTTGTTCAGGGAGGGGTATGATACACTAAAAAAATCTGTCACCAAAATATATTTTAAAGGATGCATTTATACTATGAACAATATTACAAAAGTAATATTACTTACGTAATGATACTGATACTTTGCAGTAGCTTGATATAATGAAAACTGCTAGCACAGTGCCACCTACTGTCACTCTACCTGGAAGTCTCCCTCTCTCATTCTTTGCTGCAGTAACTTCTATTCATTTTCAGTTCAGGTGTCACCTACTCCAGGGAGCCTTCCCTGACTTCAGTTGCCCTTTTTCCTCTCCTTTCCCTACCTCCTGCATAAATGCTCTTGCTCTGTCCTGCATAGCTCTATAATTACACATGCAAATTTTAAGGATACTTACCTACATCTATTCTAGTCTTATTAAGCTGTGAATTCCTTGATTGTTCTTTTCTTATGTGTGAATAAGTTTTATTGAATTCTCATGTTTTCAGAATCTTTAAAAAATGCAGCCTTTGACTTGTCTTTAAATAGGTATATCTCTCAGTCACCTTCTCTTAAAGGAGGTGGGAAGTTCCTACTGGGATTGCCAAAGTTAGTGGCATGTATAGGCAAATAAGAAGCAGCAATAAAAAAGGCATTAGAGACAGGCTCTAGCACATTCTTAGCATGAAATGAACCTTGGAAAATTAAATAAGTTATGGAGATGTGAGGGGTTCTTTTTATATTAAAAATATTTTTATTATACATAGCCTAAAACATTGATGTTTAAACACTGACCTAGGTTGAAAACCATGAACACTTTATACTTTCATGGTGGGGGGGGTGGGGTCAGAGTTTTATATAGATAACCTCTAAGATCTTTCCATGGTACAGTGAACCCTCTACCAGAATTACTTGCTCATATAACTTCTAGGTAAGATGCTAAGTATATGTCCATAACTAGTTCCATTTCAAACTGATTCCAAAAATTGTAAAAAAAAATCCAAAAAACTTTAAAATGTCAAAATATCAATGACTGGTAAGTAACTTTGAATACTAATTAGTAAATGAATGCCATAAATGTTAACGGGACTCTGAACATTAGACATATCATCTTTTTAAGGATCAATGTGAATCTAGAGTTGAGTATTCCAGATTATATTTCTAGCTTCATATGAAGTTCCTTTAAAAAGTACTCCCCAGTGGAATACTTTTGGGAACTCTGCCTATAATTTTCCCCTCTTGGAATTTCATCATGCATTTCACCTATTAAACATTCTGCCAAGCTCTGCAGTAAAATAACTGTTAAACTTTGTTTAACCTCACTTTTTCCAAACTAATTTGATCTCAGAAACCTTTTATGTATGTATTACCAATTATATTCCATGAAAGTAGAATTCTATGGAGCACAGTGTGAAAAAGGCTAGCCTGGGATCTTCGGGTGCTGTATAGTACAATGCTACCCCATGGCTGGAGGTCACTATTTGTCCTCACTCCAGAAAACTTCTACCTAAAGACTTTTGTACAGAACACCACAGGGACTGGCACAGTGTCCATCTTCAGCTTTGGATTTCAGCTTTGAAAAAAATTTTCCTGAGCTGCTTTTTGTGGGATAATGATTGCAGGATAACAATCTGTAGATCAGATTTGGGGAGCAATTACAAGAAATCAAAGTAACAACCCTTGCCTTAAAGAAATAACTAGCTGTACAGGCAACAAGAAGAAAACAAAATTGAGTGATAACATCAACTGATAAAGATGACAGCTACTATTGGAATTTAGAAGAAATAGCAACCACTAAAGATGAGAGGGATAAGTATAACATTCTAGAACATGAAGTTTGAGCTGTATATTAGGACATTTAGCTTGAGAGTTAGATGAGCTAGAGGAGACCAAAGAAGTTAATCCAGGCTCCAACATTGTCACAAAGTATGATTCCAACTAGGTTTGGATTTACTTTCATATGGGTTACCATTTAGCCAACAAATAAGTAATACGAAGGAAATACATGACTAAGATTATAAATCACTGTTTATGGCTCTTCTTTGTTTCTCAGAGAGATGCTCTGAACTGCTAAGCTCAACAGTCTCAGCATCCCTCAGGAGTGAGTTCTCCCAGGCTAGAGTTGCTGAGAGCTCCACGCTCTGCATTTTCTTTTATTAGAAATGGAGAAGCCACTTCAGTGTGCAAGAGTCTCTTACTATGTAAAGATTCTCCAGCACACCAATTAAGAGATTCTGTGTTCTACTTTTTTACTATATCATTGAAGTAACAGCAGGTTGGGCCATAAGCTATCACAGAGTTGGTGGACAGTATAGAAACAATAAAATAAGAGTGGGTAAAACAAAAAACAACAAAGAAGAGAACATTTATGAGACCAAGTTTTCTTTATTCCTTGGTACTTTTATTAAGAACCATGTGCATCTACACGTTTGTTTGGTCCTTTATCTAAAATTGATGTGAACATTACCTCTCTGTGGAATTGAAGGGAGAAATGGGAGGAGGCAATTTGAGCTGTCCCAAAGCCTAAGACATAATGATTACATCCTTCTTTCAGTTTCCCAGGTTCTCCTGCCAGCAGAAGCCTGTTGGAGAAAATAAAGCGTTCCCATTAAATCTTTTTAATTTAAGAAGGGATTTGGTATATTATCAAAGCCTTCATCAGTGGCTTTTTAAAAAATGGTAGATGAGGTTATCCTTTTGCATGTTTTATAAAGTATAGTTATCTTGTTTGCATTAAATATGAATTGTGCATGTTCTTTTATTTCACACCAACAACTTGATGGTGGCAGTAATTTTGCCATGTCTCCCCAAGGTCCCTCACTCTGTCCCTCCCAAACAGTACATAGCTCCCTCTGGGTTCCAGGTAAAATTGAGCAGCTCTACAATCTACATGATGTGTTTTCCCAAGCCTCATTTTTAAGGAGGCTTTATCAGGTGTAATTAGACAGCTGCCATCTCTCGTGACTTGCAGTGTATATTTAAGGAGAGAAACATGAGTCGTCCTCTGTGAAATGAAAAACAATGTCATCAAAGCTGTCTCTCCAATGCTCTGCTGGCTCTTTACTCCCAGCCTGGAAATGCATTCAAGTTCCTCCCAGGGCTCTGTGGAAAGTTTCCTGGTAAAGATGCACAGATTGTGTTAGCTTTGACAACAGTGTTATCATAGGAAAATTCCTAAAATAGAGTAAAAAATTCATATAGGAGAAATTTGGGCACAAAAAGAGCAGACCAGTTTGCTCTGGAGTATGAGACGAGCTGGACCCCAGAAAGACCATGCTAAGTAGATTTCCACTCTATGTGCAATTCTGACCTTGAACACTCACCCAGTACAGTACTTTCAGGATCCTTAAGGAATATGGATGAGTATGCAGGCAGGGGAAGAAATGGTAGGAGAGGGAAAGATGTTCAGTGGATTGAACATTCTCACACAGCAAGCCTCCATGAAAGGTGTTGCCTTGCGCCACTCATGCTTCAGTGGGTCATTATCCTTTTTTTTCTTTCCTTTTCTTCCATGGCTGTCCTTGATATTAACAGTTTCCATATTCCTCTGGATAACAATATTAAGTGGTGGGTAGGCAAGTTGGAAACTTGCCTGTTCTCTTGCTCATTCTGCTACTAGTATCTGATGTGGATGGTTCCCTTCCACAACTTTGTTTTATTATTATTATTATTATTATTATTGCTATGATTATATGTCATTTCTCTTTGTGAACCAAATGTCAACAGACAAATACTGGCCCATTCAGTTAGTTTTTATTCTTTCAGCAATATAGAAAAAAAACACTCCAAAGAATCTCTAATCTTCCCTGAAGAATGACTTGGTGATGCCTGAATCCCTCTATTGTCCCCATGAAGCTGAACAAATCTCTAGCCAATATTTTAGAAATTAGCTGCAAATTAGCTTTCCTTCCCTAGGTCTTTCATCATTTCACTCAGCCTTGGCTTCCCTCCTCACCAATTTTCCTTAGATATACCATTCATCCATAGAGCCAGAAAGTGGCAAGAAAGAGGTTTGTGACTATATTCCAGACTAGGCTTTGATGCTACCTAAAATCCAGATATTCTAGTGGTGAAATGTGCACAGGAAGGGATGAGAGCCTAGGACATCTCTGGCTTAAGTTTGAAGAGTCAAAATTAAACAAATAGAGAGTGAAGAACATGTTAAAATGTATGTGGCAATTTTGGTTGCTTATAATATGCCAGTCACTATGACAAATTCTCTACATCAACATTTTTTTCCAGCTTTACTGAGAAATAGCTGACATATAACATGTATAATCTTAAATTATACAGCATGATGATTTGATATATATATATATATATTATGAAATAATTGTCACAATAGGTTAGTTAATATGTCTGCCACCTGAAATAAACTTTTTTGAGTGTGGTTAGAAAACTTAAGATTTATTCTTATAGCAAATTTAAAGTACATAATACAGTATTATTAACTATAGTTACCATGCTGTACATTAGATCTGCAGAACTTATAAGTAAGTTTTATAACTGGGACTTTGTCCCCATAGACACACACCTCCTCGTTTCCTTGCTGTCCAGTCCCTGGCAACCATCAATCTACTGCTTCCATGAGTTCTGCTTTTTTAGATTCCACATACAGGTGAGATGATACAGTGTTTATCTTTCTCTGTCTGACTCATTTTACTTAGTATGTACTCTGGGTCCATCCATGGTGCTTTAAACGACAAGATTTCCTTTTTTATGGTTGAAAAATATTCATATATACCACTTTTTTGTTTGTAGCATTTTAAATTAAAATATAATTGACATACAATGTTATATTAGTTTCAGGCATACAATATAGTGATTTAACACTATGCATTACTCTCTGTTCACCATGGTAAGTATAGTTATTATTTGCCATCATACAACACTATTACCATATTATTGACTATATTTCCTATGCTATCCTTTTCATCCCTGTGACTTATTTATTTTATAACTGGAAATTTGTGTTAATCACCTTCACCTATTTTACCCATTCCCCCAATTCTCCACCCTTTGGAAACCACCAGTTGGTTTTCTGTATTAATGATTCTATCTGTTTCTGTGTTTGTGTTTGTTTTTTTTTATAGATTGTACATACAAGTGAAATCATAAAGTATTTTGTCTTTCTATGACTTAATTCACTTAGCATAATAATCTCTAGATCCATCAATGTTGTCACAAATGGCAAGATATCTTTCTGTGTTAATAGCTGAATAATATTCCATTGTACATGCACCACACTGAATCTTCTTCATCCATTCATTTATCAATGGACATTATGTTGCTTCCAAAATTTGGCTATTTTAATAATGCTGTAGTAAACATAGCAGTGCAGGTATCTTCAAATTTACATCAACACTTCATATCACTGTAAGTGATCATTGTAAGAGGACACGTCAGTATGAAGACATGTGCCTATATTTCACTGTTTGTACTAGTTATTTGCTCTCCAAGACATTAGAAATATTAAGCAATTATTTGTCAAACTGTTTTGAGCCCACCTACTTGTAGTAAGGAATAAGTTTTATTTAAGTAGCAATAATATGTACATTGTTGGATTTTTGTGAGGATAAAATGAAATAATATGTGAAAATGACATGGGAGTAGTAGTCTACAGGGCATGTTCAGTAGTTGTTAAATTTCCTTTGGTTCTATTACTAATTAGAGTGTGATATTAGTATATAATGCACAGGTTAAAGATTGAAGGTTGGTAATAATTTCTAATGTTCATTTGGAAAATATTTACTGAGCATCTTTAAGTATTCTTGTATGTGTAATATTGAAATGAGTTACATATCCACAAGGAATTTTTGGATTAGTGGATTAAGTAAGGCATGGAAAAGCATAATATATTTACTGACATAAAATTTAAGACAGGCAAACAGAGTAGGACAGAGGGGCCATCATTTTTCAAAAGCAGAACTAATTTTTCTAATAAAACTTTCTCCAAAGTTTTGATGTAGATAACTTCATTGTTTTGTAAGGAAGGGAGTTTTCTGGTCCTTTAGTGGATACAAGTTAATATCTTTGGAGGAAACTTTTTTTTTTCCTCACCTCATTGGCTGGCCTGCTTGTGTCTGGAGATATTCCCATGTCACTCACACAACATTCATCTGGGTTGCAGGGTAACCTTGCACACTTTTCCCTAGTCTAGAACTAATGGCATGTTCCTTGTCTCTCAGTTCCCCATCAGCACCACAGGGAGGATAGGTAAAACTTGTAAACAGTATCTTATCCCTCCTTCTAAGCCTGGACATACTGTTCTATCCTCTTGAATTATGCTGGGGCTGCTCCATGTGGGTGTAGGGAGGCCTATTGTGGAGATTTCCTCCCAAAGTACCAGAGAGGGAGCAAAGCAAGGATTCTTTTCCTCCTGGAATCTTTACCATCTATTTAATGTTATATTTCCTTTTCTTGGACTTAGAATTCTTTTGGTGGAGAGATTAGGCCTTAAAGTTGATCAACACTTTTTCTTTTTCTCTTCAACAGTAACAGACTGGAAGGAGTGGGTTTTCTTTTCCCTGTGTGTGATTCTTCCTACTCTAGTGGAAGTCTTATGCAGTAGCTTCCATTATGGAAGGAGTATTTTCTCCATACTGCCAAAGAGACTTAATGATCTGCCATTTCCAGGCATAATTCTTTAACTAGGACTCACAGGATAACTTGAAGCAAATGATTCTGGGTAACATAAATATTACCACACTACACTGTAATTTACATAAACAGAAGTAATATAATTGATAATGTAATAAGTATCACATAAGTGACAAAGAAGTAGATTTTAGAGGAGGGGAAGATAGTTTCTGACATGAGAAATCTCAGAATTTTAGGTGGCTTTTTTTTTTTTTATGAAAGAGGTTTGATCTTGATAGGAAAAACAATGTATTAAGTGAGGACATTGGAGATAGTTTCATTAGTAAAAATGGCTAGAGCCTTAGTACAGAGGCATTGTATAACTATTTTTTTTTTCAACGTTTATTTATTTTTGGGACAGAGAGAGACAGAGCATGAACGGGGGAGGGGCAGAGAGAGAGGGAGACACAGAATCGGAAACAGGCTCCAGGCTCCGAGCCATCAGCCCAGAGCCTGACGCGGGGCTCGAACTCACGGACCGCGAGATCGTGACCTGGCTGAAGTCGGACGCTTAACCGACTGCGTCACCCAGGCGCCCCCATTGTATAACTATTTTTAAAAACATTTCCTCGTGCTCAAAATGTGATGGGGATATAACAATTTTTTCTAAACATATAAAATGTAGAAAATATGGAAAAAATAAAGAGGTGAAATTAAAAATGGGGTAAATATGTCCTTGCCTTAGAAATGAAAGAGAAATATGAAATGGTTTAAAGGTTACAGCTATGAACCTGGTGGGATCTGTTCACAGAGGCAAGCAGAGGCAACCAAGAGTTCTTCATTTGTGACAAATGAAACTGAAATGTTCTACACAAGACAGAGCAGTTGGTGTAGAATTATATTTGCTTAATAAGAAGGTTAAGTATTTTAATTTTTTTTTAGTTTTTTTTTTAGGTCTAGTGTAGTTAACATACAGTTTCATATTAGTTTCAGGTGTACAATATAGTGATTCAACAGTTCCATATATTACTGACTGCTCATCAGGATAAGAGTACTTTTTTTTTTTAATTTTTTAAATGTTTGTTTATTTTTGAGAGACAGAGAGACAGAATGTGAGTGGGGGAGGGGCAGAGAGAGAAGGAAACAGAATTCAAAGCAAGTTCCAAGCTCTGAGCTATCAACACAGAACCCAATGCGGGGCTCCAACTCATGAACCATGAGATCATGACCTGAGCTGGAGTCGGACTCTTAACCAACTGAGCCACCCAGGTCCTCCAGGATAAGAGTATTCTTAAACCTCATCATCTATTTCACCTGTTATCTCCCCTCTGGTAACCCTCTATTTATTCTCTATAGTTAGGAGTCTATGTTTTGGGGTTATTTCCTCTTCCTTTGTTCATTTGTTTTGTTAAATTCTACATATGAGTGCAATCATATGGTATTCTCCTTCTCTTACTGGCACATTTTGCTTAGCATAATAATCTCTACATCCATCCATATTGTTGCAAATGGCAAGATTTCATTCTTTTTTATGGCTGAGTAACATTCCACTGTGTGTGTATCTATACACACACATGAAGTATACATACATACACAAAGCATATATGTATATATACGTGCATACCACATCTTCTTTATCCATTCAACTATTTATCGACACATGGGCTACTTCTAAAGTTTGGCTATTGTAAATAATTGTGCAATAAACATGAGTGCTTATATCCCTTTGAATTGGTGTGTTCATAAGTGGTGTGATTCTTGGATCATAAGGTAGTTCTATTTTTAAGTTTTTGAGGAACCTCCATAGTGTTTTCCACAGTGGCTGCACTAGTTTGCATTTTCACTGATAGTGCATTAGGGTTCTTTTTCCTCCACATTCTTCCCAAAAGTTGTTTGAGTTTTCTATTTTAGCAATTCTGACAGGTGTGAGATGACATCTCATTGTGGTTTTGATTGCACTTCCCTGGTGATGTTGAACATCTCTTCTTATGTCTATTGGCCATCTGTAGGTCTCCTTTAGAAAAATGTCTGTTCATGTCTTTTGCCATTTTTAGTTGGATTATTTGGTTTTTTGAGTTTTTAGTTGTATAAATATTTATATCTTTTGGATACTAATCATTCATTAGATGTGTCATTTGCAAATATCTTATTCCATTTAGTAGGTTGTCTTTTTGTTTGTTTGTTTCCTTTGCTGTGCAGAAGCATTTTGTTTTGATGTAGCCCCGATAGTTTATTTTTGCTTTTGTGTCCCTTGCCTCAGGAGACATATCTATAAAGATGTTCCTATGACCAATGTTAAAGAAATTACTGCCTTTGCTCTCTTCAAGGCAGAGAAGATGTTCCTTATTGTGGTTTCAGGTATCACATTTAGGTCCCTCATCTATTTTGAGTTTATTTTTGTGTCTGATGTAGAAAGTCATTCAGTTTCATTCTTTTGCATGTAGCTGACCAGTTTTTCCAACACCATTTGTTGAAGACATTTTTTTTTCCTATTGCATATTTTTGCGTCCTTTTGAAAATTAGTTGACCATATAGTTGTGCATTTATTTCTGGGTTTTCTATTCTGTTCCATTGATCAGTGTGTCTATTTTCATGCCAGTACCATACTGTTTTGATTGCTACTGCTTTGTAATTAATTTGTCTGGAAGTCTGGAATTGTGATACCTCCGATTGTGTTTTTCTTTTTCAAGATTGCTTTGGCTACTTGGGGTCTTTTGTGATTGCATACAAATTATAGAATTATTTGTTCTAGTTCTGTGAAAAAAATGCTATTGGGATTTTTATAGGGATTGCATTAAATCTGTAGATTGCTTTGAGCAGTATAGACATTTTAATAATAATATTTGTAATTCCAGTGCATGAGCATGGAATATGTTCCCTTTTTTTTTCTGTTGTGTTCAATTTTTTTCAACACTATTTTACAGTTTTCAGAGTACAGGTCTTTCATCTCTTTTGTTAAATTTATTTCTAAGTATTTTATTATTTTTGGTACAATTGCAAATGGGATTTTTCTTCTTAATTTCTATTTCTGCTTCTTCATTATTAGTGTATAGAAATGCAATGGATTTCTGTACATTGATTTTCTAAAAATATTTATTTATTTATTTTTGAGAAAGAGACAGAAAGAGCACAAGCAGGGGAGGGGCAGAGAGAAGAGACATGAATACTAAGCAGACTCTGAGCTGTCAACCCAGTGTGGGGCTCAAACTGTGAGATCATGACCTGAGCTGAAATCACGAGTTGGATGCTTAACCTGCTGAACCACCCAGGCACCCCTGTACCCTGTACATTGATTTTGTATCCTACAACCTTACAAAATTCATTCAGTTCTAGGAGTTTTTTGGTGGAGTCTTTATAGAGTTTTATATAGAAAGTATCATGTCATCTACAAACAGTAAAAGTGTTACTTCTTTCTTACCAATTTGGATATATTTGTCTCTTTTTGTTATCTGATTGCTGTGGGTAGGACTTCCAGTAGTATGTTGAATAAAAGTGGTGAGAGTGGCCATCTTTGTTTTGCTCTTACCTTAGAGGAAAAGCTCTCAGTTTTTTCCCATTGAGTATGATGTTAGCTGTGGGCTTTTTACATAAGGATTTTATTATACTGCTGAATGTTCTCTCTTAACCTACCTTGCTGAAGGTTTTTATCATGAATGGATTTTATACTTCATTGAATGTTTTTTTCTACATCTATTAAATTAATCATGTAGTTTTTATCCTTTCTTTTATTGATGTGATGTATCATATATTGATTTGCAAATATTGAATGACACTTATATCCTAGGAATAAATCCCACTTGATTTTGGTGAATCATTTTTAAATGTATTGCTGGATTCTGTTTTCTAATATTTTGTTGAGGATTTTGCATCTATGTTCATCAGAGATATTGGCCTGTAGTTCATTCTCTCTCTCTCCCTCCCTCCTACCCCCCCCACCCCCCACCTCTCTCTCTCTCACTGTCTTTATCTGGTTTTAATATCAGGGTAATGCTGCCCTCTTAGAATGGATTTGGGAGTTTCCCTTCTATTTTTTGGAGTAGTTTGAGAACAATAGGTATTAACTCTTTAAATGTTTGGTAGATTTCACCTGTGAAGCTGTCTGGTCCTGGACTTTTGTTTGTTGGGGTTTTTTGAATTACTGATTCAATTTCATTACTTGTAATAAGTCTATTAATACTCTTTATTTCTTCCTACTTCAGTTTCAGTAAGTTATACATTTCTAGGAATCTATCCATTTCTTCTAGGTTTTGTAATGTTTTGGCATATATTTTGTCATAATATTCTCTTATGGTCATTTGTACTTCTGTGGTGTCAGTTGTTACTTCTCATTTTTAATTTGTGATTTTGTTGAATTGAGTCCTCTCTGTCTCTGTCTGTCTCTTTTTCCATGAGTCTGCCTACAGGCTTATCAATTTTGTTGATCTTTTTAAAGAACCACCTCCTGGTTGCATTGATCTGTTCTATTGTTTGTTTGCTTTTTTTGTTTGTTTCGATATCATTTATTTCTGTTCTATCTTTATTATTTCCTTCCTCTGCTGATTTTGTGTTTTGCTTGCTGTTCTTTTTACAGCTCCTTTAGGTGTAAGTTAGGTTGTTTATTTGAGATTTATTGCTTCTTCAGGTAGACCTGTATTGCTATAAACCTCCCTGTTAGGACAGCTTTTGCTGCATCCCAAAGATTTTGAATCATTACGTTTTTATTTTCATTTCTCTCCATTTAATTGTTTTAAAGAGAGAGAGTCAGTGCAAGCAGGTGAGAGGGGCAGAGAGAGAGAGAGGGAGAGAGAGAGAATCTTAAACAGGCTCCATGCTCAGTATGGAGCCAAACATGGAGCTTGACTCCACAACCTTGGGATCATCACTTGAGCCAAAATCAAGGATCACTGAACCAAATGAGCCAACCAGGTGTTCCTTTCCATTTAATTTGTGATTTCCATTTTGATTCATTGTGTCCTAATATAATTATTTTGTGTGTGTGTTGAAAACATTTAAGATCTAGACTATTAGCAACTTTGATGTATATAATTCAGTATTGTTGGTTATAATCTCTCTGCATTAGATATCAGGACTTACTCATCTTTTATTTGCAACTTTGTACCCTTTAAAAACATCCCCCAAACCTGGGGCACCGGAGTGGCTCAGTCGGTTGAGCATTGGACTTTGGCTAAAGTCATGATCTCATGTTCCGTGAGTTCAAGCTCCGTGTCGGGTTCTATGCTGACAGCTCAGAGCCTGAAGGCTGCTTCGGATTCTGTGTCTCCCTCTCTCTTCTCCTCCCCCACTCATGTGCTGTCTCTCTCTCAAAAATAAATAAACATTACAAAAACATCCCCCAACTCCAATTTCCTCACATGACTTGACAGGTAACTTTCATTCCATTCTCTGTTTCTATGAGTTTGGCTTTTTAAGATTAGAATAGCTATCATGAAGAAGACAGGAGATAACATGTTTTGGCAGAGATTTGAAGAAACGAGAAACCTTGTGCACTGTGAATCAACTGTAAATTAGTTTATCCAGTATGGAAAACAGTATGGAAGTTTCTCAAAAGATGAAATAAACTGTTAAAGAACTATTGTTCGGAGCACTTTCAGGAGACTGTCCTTGGGAAACAGAAAAACATAAGCACATCCTCATGACCAAGATCATTAGCCTCCTGCAGACTCTGTTCCAGAATCTGCATGATCTCCCATGTGAACACAGAACAAGACATTATTATTATTATTATTTTTTGAGGTGGTTGATATATTTATTGCTTTGAAGATGGAGGGCAGGTGATCAGGAGCTCTTGGTGGGGCAGGATGCTTCCTCTTTATCATAACAAACTTCTGGCAGCACAGGATGGTGTTGGCTCCATGAATGGCAGCCATGTGCACATCTGGGCAGAACTTGTCCTTGCAGATTATGTGCTGATGCTGCTAGGGTGGCCCAGTCTTGTTAATGGTGGTCTCCACCTAGGAGGTAGTGGGTTTTCACTGGCCAGATACCCACTTCCTGACCATTACACATTTTCTGGGGCCACCAACTCGATGCCCACAGTCTTGCAGTGAATCAGCCCATTGTCACAGAAGGAGTTGGGAACCTTCAGGTTATTGTGCTTGGTGTTGTATGTCTGCTTTTTCTTTTTCAGGAAGCTGGAGCATTTCCTCACACCACCCATTGCAGGCAGGTGGACATGGCAGCAGCTCCTTTCACTATTGTGGCCAGAGTGGGATAAAGAGCTACACTGATCATAGTTATCATAGCTGTTTTAATATCCGTTTCTGTTAACTCTACCATCTGTGTCATTTATGAGTCTGTTTCTATTGACTTTTTTTTTCTCATTATAGAGATGTTTTCTGCTGTTTCACATGTTTACTAATCTTTATTTGAATTCCAAATGTGATTATTAGGTTGTTGAATGCTTGATCATGCAGATTTCTGTAGCTCTTTCTTTATGTGTCTCTTTCTTCTTAAGATCTCATCTCGACAATTTCTATACTCTTAAGCACTTAATATGATCAGGGTTTTTTTTTGCCTTTATTTTAACCATCCTAGTATGAGTATTAGGCACTCATTATTGTTTCTATTTCTATTTCCTTTATTATTATTGATATTGATATAACTATTTTGCCCATTTTTATTTATTTTTAATTTTTTTAATGTTTATTTATTTTTGAAAGGCAGAGACAGAGTGTAAGTGGAGGGAGGGCAGAGACAGAGGAAGACACAGAATCCCAAGCAGGGTCCAGGCTCTGAGCTGTCAGTACAGAGCCCAACACAGGGCTTGAACCCACGAACCGTGAGACCATGACCTGAGCTGAAGTCGGACGTTAAACTAACTGAGCCATCCAGGTGCCCCTATTTTGCCTATTTTTAAAGTAGGCTAATTGTCTTGTCTTTTGAAAGAATTTCTTTACCAAAGTAGTTTAGTAATTCTAGATTCTTTGTATTTCCATATAAATTTTAGAATCTCATTGCCAATTGCTTAAAAAAATAGCCTGCTGAAGTTTTGACTGCAATTATATAAAATCTATGGGACAGTTAGGGGAAACTATTATCATAACATTATAACAATATTGAGTATCCTCATCAATTAACATGAACACATGATTTGAACCAACATTTCAAGATAAATGAATGTCTAGTAAATATATAGAGAGATGCATAATATTATTCACCAAGGAAATGGAAAATAAAATCATGGTGAATTTTACTACACATACATTAGAATGGCTAAAAGTGAAAAGACTGAAAATACAAAATGTAGATAATGTTATGGAACAACATTGTGGAATATGCATTGCTTATGGAAATGTAAAATTAAACAGCTATTCTGGAAAAGCTATAGGAAGTTCCTTTTGGAGCTAGAAATACACTTAATAAATGATAAATTGCACTCTTTTTTTTAAGTTTATTTTTTGAGAGAGAGAGAGAGTGAATGGGGAGGGGAAGAGTGGGGGGACAGAGGATGCAAAACAGGCTCTGTGCTGACAGCAGGGAGCTAAAACTCATGAACTGTGAGGTCATGACATGAGCTGAAGTTGGACACTCAACTGACTGAGCCACCCAGGCACCCTGAGAGATTGTATTCTTGAGTATTCCACATTTAAAAGAATTTTTATAACATTTCTTATACCTCAAAACTGAACACTTTTTATACTCCAAAACTTATTGAAACAGAACAAAATGGTAGTTTATCAGGGGCTGAGCAAAATGAGAAGATGGTCAAAGATTAGAAACCTCCAGTTATAAGATGAATAAGTTTTGGAGGTCTAATAGACAGCATAGTGATTATAGTTAATGATTGTGTATATACAACATTGCTAAGAAAGTAGATCTTAAGTGTTTTCACTGCAAAAATGAAATGGTAGCTATGTAACATGATGGAGGTGTTAGCTAACTCCCTATTGATAAACATTTTGCAGAATATAACTGTATCAGGTCAACATATTATACGCTTTAAACTTACACATTCTTATATACAACCATATCTCAATAAAGCTGAAAAAAATTCAGATGAAGATTTGTAGTAGGTGAATGGGCTTTGAAAATTGTAAAGAACTTCCCGAAATCCAAACTTCTTCAAGTAGTTTGATTTTAAGGGTTGAAATACCTTCAGATTTCTTGGTAGTCTTCATATACCTAATAACATTTCCTTATTACATGGTAACTATTAAAATATTCAATGAATACTTATTCATTGAATAAATGGATGCCATAACAACAACAGAGAATTTTCACAGTATTTCTTACACCTTAAACATGGACACAATCTTAATGCTTATCAATGGGAATTTATAAGTATGCCATGGTCTTATAATAGATTACTACCTGATAAAAATGAATAAACTATTAATACATGAATGAATATGGATAAATATCCCATAAAAAGTTCCAAATAGGAGAAGCCAGTCCAAAAAATGAAAATAATGATTTAATTTATATGAAGTTTTTGAAAAGATAAAAAGAGTCACTAAAATAGAAATCAGGTAATTAGTGGTTTGTGGTGGGGGTTGGAGAATTAACTACAAAGACACAAAGAGAACTTGAAGTGATGGCAATGGTCTCTGCTAGCTTTAATGGAAGTCACAGAAACACATACATTTGCCTAAACTTAGTGAACTGTACTTAAAATGGCATATTGTGGAATATAAAATATAATTTAATAAAGTAGATTAGAAAGCCTAATAGTTGAATTTAATAGCAGATTAAATATAAAGACTGACCAGAAAAAGTCAGAAGAAGTTATTATTTTTTAATGTTTATTTATTTTTAAGAGAGACAGAGACTGAGTATGAGTTGGGGAGGGGCAGAGAGAGAGAGAGAGAGAGAGAGGAGACAGAATCTGAAGTAGGCTCCAGGCTCTGAGCTGTCAGCACAGAACCCAACGTGGGGGGTGGGGGGGTGTTGAACTCACAGACCCCGAGATCATGACTCAATCTGAAGTCAGATACTTACCTCACTGAGCCACCCAGGCTCCCCCAGAAGAAATTATTTTTAACGTTTTACAGAGAAGTCAAAGTGAAAAATATATAAAAGAGGTTAAGAGACATAAACTGAGGGGCACCTGGGTGGCTCAGTTGGTTAAGTGCCCAACTCTTGATTTTGCTCAGGTCATGATCTCAGAATCATGAGATCCAAGGTTCTTACATATTCTGAGAGGAGGATAAAGACAGTGATTAAGTTTTTATTAAGGGTTTATATTATAACTTTCTAACTAAGGGAGTAATAGAACTATGAGGAAAATAATCCAAAAGAAAGTAATAAATGAAGGGAAAAAAAGAAATAGGACAAACAGGACATGTACAAATAACAAAATCCCCAACACACAAATAGATGAAATCCAAATACATTATAAGTTATATTAATTATAAATATATTAAAAGCTCCATTTGAACACAAAAATCCTAACTTTTGCTGGTTTTGAGCAATCTTTAAAGATACAAACTCAGAAAATTCAAATGTTGGAAAATGGAGAAAGGAGTAACCTTTCTTGCATCAAAAAATTGTTATAGATTTTTATATAAAAAAACTACAAAAACAAAAGTAGCTGAAGGTATTTCAATATAAAATGAAAGAATCTACATGTATATATTTTTAATACAGCTCATAAATAAGGAGCCGCTAATGGGACCATTAAAAGTTGTCACTAAGAGCATAGGGTTGCAATTTGTAGTCTCTAAAACAGTAAGGAAAAAAACAATAAAGAAAAATGTTAATTCAAAACAAAGTAAGGAAGGAAAACAAAAGGAGGAAAGAAAAAAAGATAAAATTAATAAAAAAATAAGATAGCAGAAATACATTCAATCTAAGCAATGACATAAATGCAGTGAAATTACATTAACTTATGAAATATTACAAGTTACTAGTTTCTCTAAAAATAATAAAAATAAAATAGCTCAGCACTGCTTATGAAAATACACTGACAAATGAAACAATACAATGAAACGTAGTGAGAAATTAAAGTATGTGTATCAGGTAAATATTAACCAAAATAGTAAAACATTGAAACCCCAAACTGGTTATTTTATAATAATCTCCCAATTAAACACAAATGGAAGAACATTAAATAAAAATTAGCAATTTAAATTTAGAAGTGTATGAGAAGTTGAATAACCAGGCATCCCCAAACATGTAGATACCGCCATCCTCTTAAAATGCACAAAAATACAAAACATCATTATCATGTGAGGATACACAAGTTCCTTGAACTCCATTGTAACGAAATATATTTGTCGAGTGTTCAGATCCTATCCAGGTCTACTTGTGCACCACCCTTGGGTTGGGAAAGCAATAATGTCTTGTTTTATTTCAGTTACTACTAATTTAATAAGTGTTTTGGACTCTAAAAATTTTACCATTATTTCTAACATAGCCTTCATGAGAATATATGATAGGCTTTCCAAACCAGTACCAAAATGTAAGGCTTGAATTTATTTTTTATTCTGTCACATAACCATTTGTGAAACAGTCCTGCAGAGTGGCCAACAGCTTAGACTGGGAAACACATTAATGTATACTTCAGATTTGGATTTAATTATTTACATTTTGATCCTAGTCAAGTGATTAAACCTTTTTAAAGAATTTATGTGTATAAAAAATGGGAAGGAAATATCTTCAGTATATTATAGGTAATTTGTAATTTTGTATGGAAAACACTTTGTAAATATGCACACACTTACATAGTGTAAGTGTGTTTTTCATATTTTTTTTGTCCAGTGTTCGTATATAAGTATACCTTTTAAGAAAACAAGAGGAATGGTAGGTAAATCTTTGATATTGCAGTCCTCCATTCATCCTCTGTCTCAATACTTAAGTATATATCAATAGCAAATAAGACTTTTAAAATTTTCTATATTTTTTATTGAACTATAGTTGACATACAATATTAATTTCAGGTGTATAACATAGTGATTTGACATTCATGTACATTACAACGTGATAACCATGACAATCTAGCTACCATCTGTCACCATACAGAGTTGTTACAGTATTCCCTATGCTGTATATTAATTACATCGTCATATCTTTTAGTTTATAACTGGAAGTTTGTATCTTTTCATCCTCTTCTCTTTGGCCATCTTCTCTTAGCCTCCTCCTCTTGGCTACTTTTTCTTTGGATAAATATCCAGAAATGGAATTGCTGGATTCTATGGTATTTCTACTTTTAAATTGTTGAGAAACCTCCATACTGTTTTCCCTAGAGGCTATGCCATTTCCATTTCCAACAACAGTGCATAAGGTTCCCTGTTCTCTGAATCCTCACCAACACTTATTGTTTCTTGTGTTCTTGATAATACCCATTCTGACAAGTGTGAGGTGGCATCTCATTGTGGTTTGGATTTGTACTTCCTTGATGATTAGTGATATTGAGCATCTTTTAATGTGTCTGTTCATCATCTGTCTTCTTTGGAGAAATGTCCACTCATGTTTTCTGTCCATTTTTTGTTTGGATTTTTTTTATATTGAGTTGTGTGAGCTCTTTATATACTTTACTTATTAACCTCTTATTGGTTGTATCATTTGCAAATATCTACTCCCATTCAATGGATTGTCTTTTTTGTTTTGTTAATGGTTTCCTTCATTCTTAAAAAGCTTTATAGTTTGATGTAGTCTCGTTTGTTTATTTTTGCTTTTACTCCCTTTGCCTGAGGAGATAGTTCTGAAAAAATTAAGATCAATGTTAAAGAGCTTAATACCGGTTTTTTTTGCCTTTGGGATTTTTATTATGTCCAGTATTACCTTTAATTCTTTAATCCATTTTGAGCTTATTTCACATTTGGTAGAAGAAAGTGGTCCAGTTTCACTCTTATGCATGTAGCTATCCAATTTTCCCAGTATTATTTATGAAAAGATGGCCTTTTCCCCATTATATATTCTTGTCTTTTCTGTTGAAGTATAATTTACTGTATACATGTGGGTTTATTTATGGACTTTCTATTCTGTTCTATTGATCCATATGTGTGTATGTATTAGTGCCAGTACCATATTGTTTTCATTACTAGAGCTTTGTAGTATAGGTTGAAGTCAGGGAATGTGATACCTCTTCTTTCTCAAGATTGTTTTGGTTATTTGGGAATTTTTGTGGTTCCATACAATTTTTAGAATTATCTTTTAGTTCCATAAAAATTGCCATTGATATTTTGATAGAGATTGCATTGAATTTATAGCTTACTTTGGTAGTATGGACATCTTAACAATATTTATTATTCCAATTCATGACTACAGTATGTATTTCCTTTATTTCTGTCTTCAATTTTTTCATCAATGTCTTATGGTTTATAGAGTACGGGTCTTTCACCTTCTTGGCTAAATTTATTTCTAAATATTTTAGTCTTCTTACTGTAATTGCAAGTGGCATTTTTAAAATTCTCTTTCAGATTATTCATTTGTGTATAGAAATGCAAAGATTTATGCATATTTTATATCCTGAAGCTTTAGTGAATTCATTTATTAGTCTAGTAAGTTTTATTTGATGGAGTCTTTAGGATTTTTTGTATATAGTATGTCATCTACAAATAGTGACAATTTTACTTATTTTCCAATTTGGATGCTGTTTATTTCTTTTCTGATTCGCTTGCTAGGACTTCTAAGACTATATTAAATAAAATTGATGAGATCTTGTCTTATTCCTGATCTTAAAGGAAACACTCTTAGCTTTTCACCATTCATATGGTGTTAGCTTTTTATGATATTTTTAATCATAAATGGATGTTGAATTTTGTCAAATGTTTTTTTCTATCTACTTTAGATGATCATACGATTTTTATTATATTTTTTGTTAATATAATGTATCAACACTAATTGATATGTAGATTTTGAACCATCCTTGCATCCTTGGAATAAATCCCACTGCATTACAGTGTATGATTCTTTTAACATACTATTGAATTTAGTTTGCCAATATTTTTTTCAGGATATTTGCATTTATGTTCAACAGGAATACTGGACTGATATTTTCTTTCCTTTTTTATTTGTGGTGTCCTTATTTGGTTTTGGTATTAGGGTAATGCTGAGCCTTGCAAAACAAATTTGCCAGAATTCCTTCCTATTCAATTTTTTAAAAAATAATTTGAGAAGTATGGGTACTAACTCTTCTTTAAATGCTTGCTGGTTTACCCTAAAAAACCATCTGGTCCTGGAGGGGAAATTTTTAAATTACTGATTCAATTTCATTACTGGTAATTGGTCTATTCAGAATTCTATTTCTTCCTGATCTCTCTTAGAAGGTGTGCGTTTCCAAGAATTTATCCATTTTTCTAGGTTGTCCCATTTGTTATATATATATATTTTATTGCTCTTATGATCCTTTGTATTTCTGTGGAATCATTTGTAACTTCTTCTATTTCACTTCTGATTTTACGTATTTGGGCCTTTTTTTTTCCCCCTGATGCATCTGGATAAAGGTTTGTTAATTTTGTTTAACTTTTCAAAACACTACATCTTAGTTTCATTGATATTTTATGTATTTTTTTTTTGGTCTCATTTCGCTGATTTTCATTCTTATCTTCATTATTTCCTTCTTTCTACTAACTTTGGGCTTTGCTTGTTCTTATTTTTCCAGTTCCTATATATTAAAGGTTAGATTGTTTATTTAAAGTTTTTCTTGTTTCCTGATGTAGGCTTATATTGCTGCAAACTTTCCTCCTAGAACTGCTTTTGCTGCATCCCATAGATTTGGAACATTGTGTTTGCATTTTCAATTTCCTCAAAGTATTATTTTATTTCTTCTTTGATTTCTTAGTTGACCCACTAGTTGTTCGTTAGCATATTGTTTAGCCTCCATTGGTTTATGGGTTTTTTTCTAGTTTTCTTCTTGTAATTGAATTTCTACTTTCATACCATTGTAGTCAGAAAAAAAAATACTTGATATGAATTTAGTTTTTTTGAATTATCCAGACTTGTTTTGTGGCCTAACATGCACTCTATCCTAAAGAATGTTATATGAGCACTTGAAAAGAATGTGTATTCTGCTTTTTCAGAAAGAATGATCTGTATATATCTATAAGTCCATTTTGTCTAATGTGTCTTTTATTGCCAATGTTTCCTTATTGATTTTCAGCCTAGATGGTCTATCCATTGATGTAAGTGTGGTATCAAAGTCTTTGTTATTATATTACTGTTATTTTCTCTCTTCCTATTTATTAATATGTGTCATACATTTAGGTGCCTTTATGCTAGGTACATAGATAGTTACAAGTGTTATACTCTTTTTAGATTGATCCCTTTATCATTATGTAATGCCTTTATTTGTCTCCTGTTACAGTCTTTGTTTAAAGTATATTTTGTCTGATATAAGTATTGATAGCACAGCTTTTTATTTGTATTTGCATGGACTATCTTTTTCCATGCCTAGGAAACCAGTTAATCAATCTACCCTCCACTTCCCCCTTTCTCCCAGGAACCATAGTTTGTCTATAGTTAAGAGTCTGTTGTATAGTTTGCATCTCTCTTTATTTTTTTTCACTCCATATGTTCATCCTTTTAATTTCTTAAATTCCACATATGTATGAAATTATATAGTATTTGTCTTTCTCTGACTATTTCACTTAGAATAATACACTCTAGCTCAATCCATGTCATTGCAAATTCCAAGATTTCATTCTTTTTTTATGGCTGAGTAACATTCCATTGTATTTATGTACCACCTTTTCTTTATCCATTCATCAGTGGACATTTGGGCACTTTCCATAATTAGGTATGATAACGCTGCTATAAACATCAGGGTTCATGTATTCCTTTGTTTCAGTATTTTTGTATCCTTTGGATAAATACCTAATAGTGCAATTGCTGTATTGTAGGGTAGTTCTATTTTTATTATTTTGAGGAACCTATGTACTGTTTTACAGAGTGGCAGCACCAGTTTGCATTCCCTGGTGTTTGCATTCCTTATACAGTTTGCAACAGTATAAGAGGGTTCCCCTTTCCCCACATCCTTACTAACACCTATTGTTTCCTGTGTTGTTCATTTTAGCCATTCTGACAGGTGTGAGGTGATACTTCATTGTAGTTTTGATTTGTATTTCCTTGATGATGAGTGATGTTGACCATCTTTTTATGTGACTGTTAGCCATCTGTATGTCGTCTTTGGAAAAATGTCTATTCATGTCTCTGCCCATTTCTTAACTAGATTATTTGTTTTTTAGATGTTGACTTTGATAAGTTCTTTTTTTTTAATTTTTTTTTCAACGTTTATTTATTTTTGGGACAGAGAGAGACAGAGCATGAACGGGGGAGGGGCAGAGAGAGAGGGAGACACAGAATCGGAAACAGGCTCCAGGCTCCGAGCCATCAGCCCAGAGCCCGACGTGGGGCTCGAACTCACGGACCGCGAGATCGTGACCTGGCTGAAGTCGGACGCTTAACCGACTGCGCCACCCAGGCGCCCCATGATAAGTTCTTTATAGATTTCGGATACTAACTCTTTATCAGATATGTCGTTTGCAAATATATTCTCCCATTGCAAAGGTTGATTTTAAGTTTTATTGACTGTTTCCTTTGCTGTGCAGAAGATTTTATCTGGGTGAAGTCCTAATAGTTCACTTTTCTTTTGTTTTCCTAGATTCCAGTGACATGTCTAGTAAGAATTTGCTATGGCCAATGTCAAAGAGATTGCTGTCTGTGTTCTCTTCTAGGATTTTCATGGTTTCCTGTCTCATATTTAGGTCTTTCATTCATTTTGAATTTTTTTGTGTGTATGGTGTAAGAAGTTACACAATTTCATTCTTCTGCACATTGCTGTCCAGATTTCCCAACACCATTTGTTGAATAGACTGTCCTTTTCCATTGGACATTCTTTCCTGCTCAAAGATGAGTTGATTATATAGTTGTGAATCCATTTCTGGGTTTTCTATTCTGTTCCATTGATCTATGTGTCTGTTTTTGTGCCAGTCCCATACTGTCTTGATGACTACAGCTTTGTAATACAGCTTGAAGTCTGGAATTGTGATGCCTCCAGATTTGCTTTTCTTTTACAAAATCGTTTTGCCTATTCAGAGTCTTTCGTGGTTCTATACAAATTTTAGGATTGTTCTAGCTCTGTGAAAAATGCTATTGGTATTTTTATAGAGATTGCATTAAATATGTAGATTTCTCTGGGTAGCATAGACATTTTAACAATACTTGTTCTTCCAATCCATGAGCATGAAATCTTTTTCCATTTATTTGTGTCTTCTTCAATTTCTTTCATAAGTGTTCTAGAGTTTTCAGCATACACATTTTTCATCTCTTTGGTTAGGTTTACTCCTAGGTATCTTAAGTAATTTGGTCCAATTGTAAATGGGATCAATTCCTTGATATCTCTTTCTGCTGCTTCATTATTGGCTTATAGAAATGCAACAGAGTTTTGTACATTGATTTTGTTTCCTGTGACTTTACTGAATTCATGTATCAGTTGTAGCAACTTTTTGGCAGAATCTTTCAGGTTTTCTCCATAGCGTATCATGTCATCTGGAATAAAATTTGACTTCTTCCTTGTCAATTTGGATTCCTTTCATTTTTTTTTTTTTTTTTTTTTGTCTTCTGGTTGCTGAGGCTAGGAATTCCAGTACTATGTGAACAAGAGTGGTGAAAGTGGACATCTCTGTCATGTTGCTGACATTAGGGGGAAAGCTCTCAGATTTTTCCTACTGAGGATATTAGCTGTGGGTCTTTCCTGTATGACCTTTATCATGTTGAAATATGTTCCTTCTATCCCTACTTTCTTGAGGGTTTTTATCAAGAAAGCCTGCTGAATTCTGTAATGCTTTTTTCTGAACCTATTGAGAGGATCATGTGGTTCTTATCCTTTCTTCTATTAATTTGGTGTATCATGTTGTTTGATTTGTGAATATTAAATTACCCTTGCAGCCTAAGAGTAAATCCCACTTAATCTTGGTGAATAATTCTTTTAATGTACTGTTGGATTTGATTTGCTAGTATTTTGTTGAGAATTTTTACATCCATGGTGATCAGGGATATTGGCCTGTAATTCTCTCTTATAGTGGGGTCTTTGTCTGGTTTTGGAATAAAGGTAATGCTGCCCTCAGAAATAATTTGGAAGTTTTCCTCCCATTTCTATTTTTTGGAATAGCTTGAGAAGAATAGATATTAACTCTTCTTTAAATATTTGGTAGAAATTGCCTATGAAGCCATCTGGCCTTGGACTCCTGTTTGTTGGGAGATTTTTTATTACTGATCCAATTTCTTTACTGGTTATGGTCTGTTTAAGTTTCCTATTTATTTCTGTTTCAGTTTTGGTAGTTTCTATATTTCTAGGAATTTATCCATTTCTTCCAGATCACCTAATTTGTTGGTATAAAATTTTTCATAATATTTTCTTATAATTGTTTCCATTACTGTGGTGTTGGTTATGATCTCTCCTCTCTCATTCATGATTTTATTTATTTGGGTTATTTCTATTTTCTTTCTGTTAAGTCTTGCTAAGGGTTTATCAATTTTGTTAATTCTTTGAAAAAAAAAGCAGCTCATGATTACATTAATCTGTTCTACTGGTTTTTGTTTTTTTCTATATCATTTATATCTTCTCTATCTTTATTATTTACCTTCTTCTACTGGCTTTATACTTCATTTGTTATTCTTTTTCTAGTTCCTTTAGGTGTAAGGTTAGATTGTATGTTTGAGATTTGTCTTGATTCTTTTTAAAAAATTTTTTTAACATTTATTCATTTTTTGATAGAGACAGAGCATGAGTGGGGGAGGGGCAGAGAACAAGGGAGACACAGAATCTGAAGCAGGCTCCAGGCTCTGAACTGACAGCACAAACCCCAATGCGGGGCTCGAACTCACGTACCGTGAGATCATGACCTGAGCTGAAGTCGGACGCCCAACCGACTGAGCCACCAGGCACCCTGTCTTGATTCTTGATATAGGCCTATATTGCCATATACTTCCCTCTTATTACCACTTTTGCTGCATCACAAAGGTTTTGGACCATCCTGTTTTCATTATCATTTGTTTCCATGTATTTTTTTTCTTTTTTCTTTAATTTCCTGGTTAACCCATTCATTATTTAGTAGGATGTTCTTTAGCCTATAGATATTTGTGGTCTTTCCAATTTTTTTTTTTTTGTGGTTGACTTCATTTCATAGCATTGTCTGAAAATATGCATGGTATTATCTCAATCTTTTTGTACTTGTTGAGGGCTGATTTGTGACCCAGTATGTGATCTGTTCTGGAGAATGTCCCATGTGAACTTGAAAGACAAAAAGCTTCTGCACTGCAAAGGAAACAATCAACAAAACTAAAAGGCAACCAACAGAATGGGTAAAGATATTTGCAAATGACATATCAGCAAAGGGCTAATATCCAAAATCTATAAAGAACTCACCAAACTCCACACCCAAAAAACAAATAATCCAGGGAAGAAATGGGCAGAAAACATGAATAGACACTTCTCTAAAGAAGACATCCAGATGGCCAACAGGCACATGAAAAGATGTTCAACGTCACTCTTCATCAGGGAAATACAAATCAAAACCACACTCAGGTACCACCTCATGCCAGTCAGAGTGGCTAAAATGAACAAATCAGGAAACTATAGATGCTGGCAAGGATGTGGGGAAATGGGAACCCTCTTGCACTGTTGGTGGGAATGCAAACTGGTGCAGCTGCTCTGGAAAACAGTGTGGAGGTTCCTCAAAAAATTAAAAATAGGTCTACCCTATGACCCAGCAATAGCACTGCTAGGAATTTTCCCAAGGGATACAGGAGTGCTGATGCATAGGGGCACTTGTACCCCAATGTTTAAGGCAGCACTTTCAACAATAGCCAAATTATGTTAAGAGCCTAAATGTCCACCAACTGATGAATGGATAAAGAAATTGTAGTTTATATACACAATGGAATACTACATGGCAATGAGAAAGAATGAAATATGGCCTTTTGTAGCAATGTACATGGAACTGGAGAGTGTTATGCTAAGTGAAATAAGTATACAGAGAAAGACAGATACCATATGTTTTCACTCTTACGTGGATCCTGAGAAACTTAACAGAAGACCATGGGGGAGGTGAAGGAAAAAAAAGTTAGAGAGGGAGGGAGCCAAAACATAAAAGACTTAAAAACTGAGAACAATCTGAGGATTGATGGGGGGTGGAAGGGAGGGGAGGGTGGGTGATGGGTATTGAGGAGGGCACCTGTTGGGATGAGCACTGGGTGTTGTATGGAAACCAATTTGACAATAAATTTCATATTAAAAAAAGAAAAGAATGTGTATTCTGCTGCTGTAGGATGAAATGTTCTGAATATATCTGGTAAGTGCATCTGGTCCAGTGTGTCATTCAGAGCCATTGTTTCCTTGTGGATTTTCTGCTTAGATGATCTTTCTGTTAATGTGGTGTTAAAGTCCCCTTCTATTGTATTATTATCAAGGAGTTCCTTTATATTTATTATTAATTTTTTGTATATTTGGGTTCCTCCAAATTGGGTGCATAAATATTTACAATTGTTAGATTCTCTTTTTGGATAGACCACTTTATGTTGATATAGTGCCCTTCTTCATCTCTGGCCTTTGGTTTAAAATGTAGTTTATCTGATAGAAGTATGGCTACTCTAGATTTCTTTTGACATTCATTAGCATGAGAAATATTTCTCCATCCCCCGCTTTCCATCTCTGTGTGTGTTTAGGTCTAAAATGAGTCTCTTATAGGCAACATACTGATGTGTCTTTTTTAAAAATCCAGTATGTCACCCTATGTCTTTTGGTTGGAGAATTTAGTCCATTTACTTTCTAAGTGATTATTGATAGATATGAATTTAGTGTCATTTTATTACTTGTTAAGTCATTGTTTCTGGATATTTCTCTGTTCCTTTCTAGTCTTTGATCCTTTCATTCTTTCTATCCCAAAGAGGTCCGTTTTATATTCCTTGTGGGGCTGTCTTAGTGGTCATGAAGTCCTTTAGTTTTGTTTGTCTGGGAATTTCTTTATCTTTCCTTCTATTCTGAATGAAGCTTTTCTAGATAAAGAATTCTTGGCTTTCTATTTTTCCCATTCATCACGTTGAATATATCATGCCGCTCTCCTCTGGCCTGCGAAGTTATTGTGGAGATATCTGCTGCCAACCTTATTTGTCTTCCCTTGTAAGTTAGGGACTTCTTTTTTCTTGCTGCTTTTAAGACTTTTTTTTTTATATTTTGCAAATTTAACTACAATATGTCTTGGTGTTGGCCTGCTTGTGTTGATCTTGATGGGAATTCTCTGTGTCTCCTGTACTTGGATGTCTGTTTCTTTCCACAGATTGGGAAAGTCTTAAGCTATAATTTCTTCCAATAAACCTTCTGCCCCTTTTTCCCTCTCTTGCTCTTCTTGGACTCCTATGATATGAATGTTTTATGCTTTATGGCATTGCTGAGTTCTCCATTCAATGAGCCCACTTTGGTGATCCAATATTTTCCTTTGCCTCTTCTTTTCAACTTCATTATTTTCATAATTTTATCTTCTGTATCACTTATTTATTCCTGTGATTCTTCCATCCTTGTAATTACATGCAGTCATTTTCACGCCTCAGTGATAGCATTGTTTATTTTGACCTGATTAGTTTTTAGGCCTTTCATCACTCAAGCCCAGATAGTATACTTTTGATTTGTTCTTTAAATTCTGGCTTGGGCACTGGGTGTTGTATGGAAACCAATTTGACAATAAATTTCATATTAAAAGATAAACAAAAAAATTTAAGTCAATGAAAATTGTAAATTAATTAATTAATTAATTAATTAATTCTGGCTTGGGACACCTGGGTGGCTCCTTTGGTTAAGCGTCCAACTTTGGCTCAATTCATGATCTCAGGGTTTCTGGGCTCAGGCCCCACATTGGTCTCTGTGCTGACAGCTCAGAACCTGGAGCCTGATTCAGATTCTATCTCCCCCTCTCTGTGCTTCTCACTCACTCACACTCTGTTCCCCTCTCTCTCTCAAAAATAAATAAACTTCAAAAAAATAAATTCTGGCTTAAACATATTACTTGTATTTGTTTCTATTAGATCCCTGGCTGTGACCTTTTCTTGTTCTTTCTTTTGAGATGAGTTCTTCTGTCTTGGTATTTTGTCTAGGTCTCTGTCTTCTCTGTGTTAGGAAAATCTGTTATGTTTCCTGCTCCTAAAAGTAATGGCTTGGTGAAGAAGCAGGCATATACTGTCCAGGGCCTTCAGTTTCAGGAAGGGTCTCTGGTGTATGCTGTGTGCACTCTGCTGCTGTGTTTGACTGGTCTTTCCCTCGGGTCAGTCCTTTGCAGCGTTTCTCCTTGCCTGAAGTGGTGAGTTTTTGGACCTTGGCCAGAGTGTGGTGGTGAGCTTTAAGTAGGTGTTCTCTGGTCTGCTTGTTAAAAGAGACCTGAGAATGCTATTTACACTAGAACTGAAGTTTTGCAAAACTCTATGGTCAGTAGATGTGGTACGTGTGGGGGTTTGTGCTGGTCTTTTTGGAGAGGGGCCCACTACTATGATTTTCAGTCACACTTGCCCTAGAAAAGCAGAGCACATGGGGTGGGGCTTGGTGTAGGCCATTTAGACCACAACTGTTGGTGCTGTGCTGCTCCCTGAAGCCAGATTATGCTGATGGGTAGGAGAGAGAAATGGCACTAGCGTCTCCCCTCCCAGAGAGGGGAGTTCATGCCCACTGCTGTCCAGAAATCCCTCCCAGAAGAGCAAACAATAGTCCTTTGTTTGTCCCAGGTGTCCCTCAGAATCACTGCCTTCACACCTGTGTCTGGATTGTCTGACCTTCTGGCAGTGCAGTATACCTGTGTTCTATCCCTGACAGGCCAGCTGAGCTTTAGAACTCTTTAAAGCTTTAGGGACCTGGTATCCCCAGAGCTGCACCAGTCCTCTGGGGGAGGGTCTTGCCATGCTGGGACTAATGCAGTTTTGTCCCATAATGGCAGTTGCACCAAAGCACACAGGTGTGGATTTGGACAAAAGTGTAGCAAAGAGCTGGTGTTCAGGTTAGCTGCCCTCAGCAGATGTCTCTGCACCTATGTTGAGGGGTGAGGGATGGTAATGGCCCCCACCAGCTCTTTTGTCCCTGGAAAGGCAATGCTACCTCTCCTGGATGTGCTCTAAGAAGGGGGACTCCCCCAGTGCATCCCAGGGGATTCTCAGATTTGCCATACACTACAGGGCTATCTGTTCTCTGTCTCCACAGGAGCTATGCAGTACCCACTGGTCTCCACACTGGCAATGCTGAGGACCTCTAAAACTCTTTGAGCCCCACTTGTAAAAACTCACAAAAATGAGCTTCTCTCTTTTTTCCACTTAGTGTCTTTGGGGAAGTGTTTTCCTTGTGCAATCCCCAATCCCCCATGTGCTCCTCACTCCCCTGATGTCTCTTGTCTCCTTTTGTGATCAGGTCTTCCCCCCTCCACAGCACCCATGATCCTTTCCTCCCCCAAATCATGTCTCCTCACCTCCTACCTTCCATGATGTGGCCTCTTCAATCCCTCAAGTTGTGCATTTTCTTCTGTCAGTCCTCAGATCGATTTCTTGGGTACTTAGAATGATTTATAATTTATCTAGTTGTGTTCAAGGAACAAAGCAAGCCCAGGGTCCTCCTCCTACTCTGCCATCTTTCCTCCTAACCTGTATCCCTCTCCTCCTTCAGCTTTTAAGATTATCTATCTTTAGCTGTTGACACTTTGACTATAATGTGTTTTAGTGTGGGTCTCTTTGGGGTCATCTTGTTGGGGACTCTTTGACCTTCCTAAACTTGGATGTTTGTTTCTTTCACCAAGTTAGGAAGGTTTTAAGCCACTATTTCTTCAAATACATATTCTGTTCCTTTCTTTCTTCTCCTTCTGCAAACCCAATTATGTTAATGTTAATATGTTTGAATTTGTCCAGAGTTCCCTTAAACTATCTTCATTCTTTAAAAAACTTTTTCTTTTTTGTTCCAACTGGGTAATTTCTATTAGCCTGTCTTCCAGATCACATATGGGTTCTGCATCATCTAGTCTGCTATTGATTACCTGTAGTCTATTTTAATGTTAGTTGTTGTTTTCTTCATGTGTAATTGGTTCTTTAAGTTCTGTTGAAGTTTTCATGGTTTATGCATTCTTCTTCCAAGTTTTATGAGCCTTTTTATCACAATTACTTTGAACTCTTTATCAGGTAGATTGTTTATCTCATTTATTTATTTTTCTGAGATATTGTCTTATTCTTTCATTTGTAACATACTCCTCTGTTTCCTCATGTTACCCAACTCTCTGTATTTGATGCTACATATTAGGAGCTGATGATCAGTAATCTCTTGGTCTTAAAGTAGTGGCTTTATGCAGAAAATGTCTGCGATGTCTTCAGCTCACTGGGCTTTTGTATAACCTGTAATCACTGGAAATCTGTTGTTTTTTTCCCTTTCAGTAGCTAATGTAGCTATTTTTCTTCCTTTTCTAGGTTTGCTGTCTGTAGAACTAGGTCATGTCAACATTTCCCTAACCTGTATCAAACAGTTTCCAATGATTAGGAAAGTCAGGGTTTTAAAAACCTATCAGGGTGGGTTCCATTACTATGCTGATAGTAAGTATCAGAATAACAGCTTGGCTCTGTATGCCAGATATTTTCTTCCTGTAGCTGATGGGTATTACACTTGTGCTTTATTGAAATAAATAGTTTTCTACAATATTTTATTATATCTTGATTTTATTTGGCTTGTGGATACACATACTTATTTCAGTCAACCTGTAAACTATTTTATTTCAGTTAATAGATATCTACCTATATTTGTATTATTTTGTTTTGAGGCAGTAGTTATTGTTATATGCTTTTTAATGTACCAAGTAATTTTAAGACTTTAATTAAATACACTGATATTAAGAAAAACTTCTTTAAGTAAAATCTGTTTCCCTTAGGGAAATTTAGAGAGTCAAATTGTAATTCCTTTTGGTAGTCATATTTGTTATTTTTCCTGAGGTGGCAGCTTTGACAATATTTAGGGTCAGAGAACCAATTTGGGTTTTGTTATAGGCATTTTATTCCCAAGTAAATTATTGAAAGAAGATTTGAAAAAAAATTATGAGTATAAAATAGCTGATAACATTATAATAAATAAGGATGTAATCTGGTTGTCTTTGTGTTTCCTAACCTACACTTCTTGTTTCATACAGTGCTTTAGATTTTGTGTAGATGTAAACATCTAGGTGATTAGAGATGTCGCTTTTCTCAAAAATATTTGATGCAAATTTAAGATAGGTTTCATTTTGTGGATATGACTAGGAAGGGAAGAAATAGTAAACAAAGTACAGAAAATATTTCTGAACAGACTCATAAGTGCTCAGATGGGACAAATTATAAAATCTCTGTACCATGTACACATTCCAAATAATTACCTTTTTCTAGGCCCCTGGAAAAGGAAGAACTTGGTTTGGCTCCACTGCAAAGCCCTTTCCAGCTAGAACAGTCAATAAAATGTTTGACTGCAATGTACCCCTTTGTTATTTCAGGCAATGAATGAGGATCTTTGAGTCCGTGTCTTTTTATTAAGTAAGGTTTTTTTAAATAATATATGGTAAGAGGACATCCTTAGGAATAAAATGCATAAAATAATAAAAATCTTGAAAAATTGTTTTCAAGAAAAGCTGCTGAAAGAAAAATACATTGTGTACTATGTTTGTAAATTTCCACAATGAAGACATCATGAGGACAGATTATTGGAAGTAATTGGTTTTAAGATCAAGGAAATTGTGCTTTCTGTTTTAAAGCAGTTTATTTTGGAAGGATAATTGGTTTGGTGCATTAAGGAATATGTTTTAAATTCATTGCTTAACAAAATAGATACATGTGAAAGAGACAATGATTCTTTTCTCCTGTTCTTTAGGACATCACTGCTGCAAATGCTTTGAGATTTTACACTAAACATGGAAAAAAATTTTTAATTATTTAAAAATTCTTAGGTGTGCTATTTACAAATACCAATAGTCTATATTTATTTAAGCTTATATTTATATCAAAGTTTTCCAAAGTTTTTTTCTACTTATTACATTTAACCATATTTGCATAAGGTGGGCAGACAGGAATTAGTATCAATTTACTTTAGAGAAATAAGCCTCAGGGAGAATGAGTAGGTAGTGGGGCAATATTGAGAATTTTTCTTCTGAACTCCAGTGCATGGGTTTGTCTCCTCTTCACAAAGGCATGTATCCTGGATTTCTAGGATAGCATTTGCACTATTTTCTGGTGGTTAGAACATAGTGAAACTAACTTCAATTAAGTCAAGATATCATTCTCAAATCTAGACCAGGCTTTCCCATTCAAGACTAGTTCATATTCTTTTCTGTCATTTTTTTCTTCAAAAACATTCTAATGAAATAAGAAAGTTTTGGAATTAATGTAGCCCTTAAAATTGGTTAAACTTCTTACATATTATAAAGAATAAGCTGGAGAAGTATTCTTGCAGAAATGGTCTCTAAAATCAGACAAAATCAAACAGATCTTCTAGTTTCTAGTAGAGTATATGGAGTAACTGTAAAAGCACCTTACTTTGCCTTGTAGATTTTGTATCCATGAGAAAATTGCATGTCTGCTCCCTTTAAACTTTGAATAGCAGTAACCTCCAGTTTCCCACAAATTCCCCTTGATTGGTTAAGGACAGAACCATATATTCTCAATCTTTCCATCCATATATCAATACTTTTATTTGGAGTATTTGGAGTATTACCCTGGATTATGCATGTGTCTTGCAACACTGCAAGTCCTTTGCCATGGGGACCAGGTCCAGTTTGTTGATTTGTATTGTCTGAACTTATCACTGGGCCTTAAATGCTTTGCTATGGTCTGAATGTTTGTGTCCCCCTGAAATTCACTTGTTCAAGTCTTGACACTCAATGTGATGGTGTCAGAAGGTGGACATTTGGAAGATGATTAAGTCATGAGGATGAAGTCTTTTTTTTTAATATGAAATTTATTATCAAATTGGTTTCTATACAACACTCAGTGCTCATCACAACAGGTGCCCTCCTCAATACCCACCACCCATCCTCCCCTCCCTCCCACCCCCTATCAACCTCAGTTTGTTCTCAGTTTTTAAGAGTCTCTTATGGTTTGCCTCCTTCCCTCTCTGTAACTTTTTTTCCCCCTTCCCCTCCCCCATGGTCTTCTGTTAAGTTTCTCAGGATCCACATAGGAGTGAAAACATATGGTATCTGTCTTTCTCTGTATGACTTACTTCACTTAGCATAACACTCTCCAGTTCCATCCACATTGTTACAAAAGGCCATATTTCATTCTTTCTCATTGCCATGTAGTAATCCACTGTGTATATAAACCACAATTTCTTTATCCATTCATCAGTTGATGGACATTTAGGTTCTTTCCATAATTTGGCTATTGTTGAGAGTGCTGCTATAAACATTGGGGTACAAGTGCCCCTGTGCATCAGCACTCCTGTATCCCTTCTTTATGCATGAGATTAGTGCTCTATAAAACAGACCTCACTGAGCTCCCTAGCCTCTTCCTCCATATGAAGCTACAACAAAAAAATTTGCAACTAGGAAGAGGGCCTTCATTTGCCCATGCTGGCACCTGGATCTCAGACTTCCAGCCTCCAGAGCTGTGAGAAAAGTATTTCTATTGTTTATAAGCCATCTAATCTGTAGTATTTTGTTAGAGCACACTGAAAGGACTAAGACACTTGTATTGAATGTATGATCTTAAATTAGGAATCATTTGGCTATTATGTTTATTTCCTCAACATCCAGAGAGTTTGGTTTAGTTAAGGTCTGAATACAAGTTGAGTTTGAGCCCCGCGTCAGGCTCTGTGCTGACTGCTCAGAGCCTGGAGCCTGTTTCAGATTCTGTGTCTCCCTCTCTCTCTGCCCGTCCCCTGTTCATGGTCTGTCTCTCTCTGTCTCAAAAATAAATAAAAGTTAAAAAAAATAAATAAATAAACTTCTCATTCAGATTCTTCTAAGGAAAATGCCAACTAGAGAAGGTTGTCTGAGTTTTTCTAGATAGCTCCACAATAGTAAATTGTAAGACAACTGACATTTGTTGGAATCCACCCTCTCTGATTTATTGAAGTAGAGATAGATAACCAAAGACTAGTTGACTTTTCTAACTAACTCCCTTAATAATTTCCAGGTACTACAGAATGGCAAACAAACAAACAAAAAACCCCAAAAAACATTATCAATGAGTTTTACAGCCCTTAGTCTGCTATTAATGTGTATTATAGTCAGCTGTAATCATTCTAATGGTCTAAGATGTTGCAACTAATTTGCCCAAGGCCTGAGCACCAGAAGTGTGGAAATTGTCTGGGAGTTTTATTCTGCATCCAGCCATTACCATGAAGAAGGGTGTATTACTTCTCATTTCTTTACAAGTGTCAGTGCAAATCCAATCATCAAACACAAGTTGGACCTAAAAGCTTTTAGATTATAGTGATTATTACAGATTTTACATGAGATAAAAATGTAATTGCTCCATTTCTTTCATTCTTCCTTCCACTGCATATTTTAGAACTTCCTGTTTGACTGTCAGGTCAGATCCAGCACACAAAGGCACTGGTCATAAGACATGGGAGCTGGAGTGCTCCTTTTCATAAGAAATGAAATGCCTGGATTTTCTCTTCTAAATAGATCACAAAATTTCCATTGTCATTTCCATTTTAAACTCTTATATCTATGTAAACTCATGCATTGCCTATAGAAGAATAATATTTCTAGCCATTTGGAGAGTTGTAGAGAATGAACTGAGGACAGCAATCCTTCACAGGCAACGTGGTGCATGTGTTTTTCGCCTTGCTTCCTTTTCCCTCTCATATACTCATTCTCTCTTTTAGATTCTTTGAAGCTTTTTTTTTTCCTCACTTCCTTCTTTCCTACTTTACCTTTCTTTGTCCATCACTAATTCCTTCTCTTCCAACTCTCTATGGAGTTGGATATTTGTTCATCTTTTCATCATTTTCTTTCATACAGATTCTCTCCCCTGTTTCTGTGATGCTCATATTTTAAAATTAACCTTCTGCTTCATAGGACCTGTTTATAAACTACTTGGTTGAGTAGGAATATTGTCCCAGTTAGCAAAGATGTCCTATTGAGAATTTTAGACTTTTATTCTTCCTTATGCTTGGAGAAGCAGAGCTATAGGGATTGTGCCTTCAGATTCTGGAATGTGGCAGACCCACATTTTAAACACTTTTTTGCCTTTTGCCAAGTTTATGGCTTTGCACTAGGTTTTGAGCTCTTTTTTTTAGTCCTGGATTCATAAAGTAGGGAGAATATTAGTTTTTAACCTTTAGGATTATTGTGAAGTAATATGTACAAACTACTTTGTACAGGGTTTGGCACATAATGAACACTCAATAAATGTTGATCTTATGTTTGTTATTCCTATGTAATGATATATGACAGAAATTAATTTCTTCTTAACATCTATTGTCTCCTGAGTTTACCTAAGCACATTTTTCCAGCTTACCTTGCAAATGTGTGGCCACATAACTGCATTTGTTTAACTAAGTGAAAATGGACATGTTTTGGGTAGTTTCTGAGACAGTCCTTAAATGGAGGAGGAATACTATTCTTTACTCCCTTTTCCATCTTCTTCCTAAAATGCATGTATGATAGATGAAGCCCAGCAGTCATTTACATCCAGTAAGACAAGGATATTCTCCTAGGGAGGTTGAGTTGAAACAAGCTGATAACTTTGTTGATTTCCTTAGTCCTGAATTGCCCCATATTTGGTGAATGATACATTTTTTATTATGTTTAAGATACTTTAAAAATATTAGAATATTTTATTCTATGAAGTTTAATCTAATTCTGATGAATTTATCTTATTCTAATTCCTGCATCCACTGCAGTTGTCCTGCCTCCTAATCAAAGTCTCTGGCTTTATTCATTTTTATTGATCAATTTCTATGTCCCTATATCCTGCGATATTTATTTTGGCTCTTGCCAACAGGAAATCTTTTAGTGTCGGGATATTACTGTTTCTTTCTGTTGGCCATCTTTTTCTGACCCAGTTTATCCTGACTTCCAGGATTAATAATGTTCATCATTTTTACTTACATACTTGGTTTTGATCCATTGTCCTTTTGTGCCTATAAAGTAAGTTACAAAGTAACACATGTACTTTTGACCCTTGGGTGTTTGTGGTTTATTTGAGATACTCCATTGATATTTCTTATATGCAACTTCTAGCATTTAGTTTCTCAGTTTTTTTGCATTTAGTGTTGCCTCTCCCACATTTATATTTTCCTTTTTAAAATTCATCATTTCTTTCTATCTCCTTTCTTGCCCTTCTCTTGCTATTAAAATTTTTTTCCTGTCAGTGTGTCCCATGCTCTACCCCTTGTTACATACTCAAAATAAAACACTGAATATTTTCACTTACATCTATCATACAATATAACTTATATGTGAAAGTTTCACCTTCCTCAATACTTCTGGTGAATGCCCTTTAGAATTAGAAAATTTCCAGCTAATTATAGTAGTTTACATTTGCAAATATTATTAGAGTTAATAATCATGCTTCCCTAGAAATAATGAACACCTTCATGTATTTTAAGTAAATCATGAGTCTTGTGATTAAGTTACTGTCCTGAGTCATTTACTGTGAAGCAATTATTGTTATTAGCCTTCTAAATGGCAGCTTAGCCATTTCTTAAGTAGATATTTCTGTGATTAAGATGTGGGCATAAATCATCAGGTAGAGATCAATTCAGGGACATTTAAAGAAAATAATCACTAAAGCAATGCTCTTTTAATTCTTGGCAATTGTCTCTTTGGCCTAAATTTCACACTTTAATACTATGAACTCATCTACATTGAAAATAATTATTAATATTGAATAGAAATAAGAAAAGTGTAATATCATCCATGATAAGGATAGGCTCAAGTTTAGATGAGTAAGCAAAACAAATAAGTGAAGAAAGACTTCAGTATACCACTTGATTTGATGAAACAACTTAGTTCTCCGTGTTCTGTACAGGAAAAGAAAGCAAGCCATATTAAACAGAGCAATGGTGATTAGGAGGAACCTGACTTTAGCCCTCACAGTAAAGAAAATCTAATAAATACGAGAACAATCAAAGTTGACTTCTCCAAGAAGAATTTTAAAAGTGAACTATTCAGTGTGAATTGAGACTCCTTAATGATATGTTGTATTTATAGTGTATATTAGAGTTGAAATAGTCATTCCACAAATATTCTCAAAATAGTCCATGCAAAAACGTAGGGAAACATATAGCTTATAAACCTTTATCTCCACTATACAGACTTAGAGCCTGAGGCTCAGAGAGACAAATAATTTGACAGCTGATACCAGAGAATTGGCCCAAGGTTTTCAGACTGAACCATAGTGCTATACTACCCCTTCACTGAGCAGTCAACTGAACGAGTCAGTATGCCTGGGCTGTCATTTGAAGGGTTGATGGGAGTCAATTCATTCTGTATTGCTCTGGAAAGCAGGACAAGGATCATTGGGTGAAAATTACAGGGAGGTTGATTTTGCTGCAATTTGAGGAAGAACTTTCCAACAATTAAAGCTGTCTAAGCAAGGAACAATCTACCTTGTCAAATAAATGAGCAGCCTGCCGCTAAAGGCATTTAAGCTGAAAGCTGAAGACCACTTCTCAGGAATGTTGGAGGAAAGTTCACTGCATGGGTGGCATGAATGACATCTAAGACTTTATCCAACTTAGATTCTGTGGATGAGGCAGAATGACATTGGGGAGATGATCCATATCCTTAGATGTCATAGTCTTCAGGGTCAAATTTGAGCAACTCTGATGTGCTATGAAACCATGCAATTATAGTTCAAGCCTGGTATTTCTTGCAGAAGTTCCTTTTTAACAGATTTTCAGTTCAATTGGCACATCAGAGTGGTTAAACATGATGGCCTGGAGCTCTGCCTTCTAAAATGTTTAAGATTTCCTACCATTGATGTTCCTAAAATACTCACTTCTGGAACCATTAGATGTGGATATTTCCTGTACTGAAATAACACCTCAAATTGTGCTTTTTCATTTATTTTAAAGGCTTAAGAGTTCTCACTATATACACTTAAATAGCTGATATAGAGATGTGTGTGTTTGGGGAGTGGGAACTGGGCAATTGCTTTAATCTAAGGTAAAATCAAATTTAAGAATTCGAGCATAGAATTATACATTGCTAAAGGGTAATCCAGATCTCTATGTGCCCACACATCTATTTCTTACTTTTCTTTTCTACCACAGTGAAGCACAAAAATTCTCTTATTCATTTTGTGCATTTCCAAGAGAATAATTTTTCCCCCAAGGAGAATTTTACACCCTGAAATAAATTGTATTCCATATGTAAGAATCAAACTATAAAGCTTTTCATAGGAGACCCCACGGTGGTATTTAAGCAACTTGTAGAGTCATCTAAAGCACCAGTAGATTTTATTCCGAACCTCAAAAAAGGGCAAGGTCATAAAATAGCCAGAGACTCAAGTCAACAAAAACAACTTTAGATCATTCCCAGGGACACATTCTTCATCTCATTTCTCCCTGTTTGGGGAAAGAGTGAGTTACAGTTACGTCTGACTTTTGGCTGAGTACAAAGATATTATATAATAATGGCTAAATGACCTTAGTTTTCATATACTGTTTCTAATGCCTAAAGATGCATCTTTTAGAGTAGGTATGGAAGTCCTTATGTCATTAACTTAAGTAGCTCTAAGCTTCCACAAATTGTAAAAAGCAGGTCCAAACTTGTAATAATAAGACATTTTCTATTATTTTAAGTAGTAGGAACTTGACTTGGAACAGCTTTTTAAAAAGAGACCTAACTATGAGACAGGATGCAGCTAGGCATCAGTTCAGGAGCTAGGGACTTAACTGCTGCCAGTGTGTCTCATTCTCCAAGTCTCATCTTGTCATCTTCAACACTGCCAAACTGGGGCTCTTACCCTCTTGCCAGACAATAGCACTTTAAAAATGATAACTCCAAATACCAGCCATTTGTCATGTTTCCATATACTTTAAATAGGAATTTGTTATTATGGTTTTCATAGGAAAATATTAGCTTAAATAGAATATTCTCAGTTTAAGGTGTGTGTGTGCTGTATCATGTCTACTGTTTCCATTTGGCTCAAAAATAAATTATTTTACTTTTTATTTAGTTTATTTCCAGAAGTTTCTTCTGAGTATGAAATTTTAGGTTCATGTTTTATTCTCTTTTCTTTTAATGATTTGCAGTTTCCTGTATAGAGAAGGAGCTTGGCTTTCTTAATTTATTCCTGATAAATTATCTGATGCTATTGGAAATAGAACTATCTTTATTTTATTTTCCAATTGTATGCTGTTTGTATAAAAAATGACAATAAACATTTGTATATTGATCTTTTATGATGCAGCTAATAACATTACCTCTAGTAGATCTTTTGTACACTATTTAGGATTTTGTACATTGACAATCATGCAAATAGGGACAGTTTTACTTCTCAGTCTTTAAATCTTCTACTTTCTTGATTTATTACTCTGAGACTTTTAGTGAGAGTTTGGTTATTTTATCGAGTGGTTTTTCTGTATCTACTGAGATCATCAAATAAATTTTCTTTATTCTATAAATATTATGAAATACATTGATTTAAAAAATCTGTTGAAGCATAGTTGTCATACAATGTTATAGTAATTTTAGGTGTACAGCATGGTGATCAACAATTCTATACATTACTTAATGCTCACTATAATAAGTGTAGTTATCATCTGTCACCATGCAACATAATTACAATATTATTGACTATATTCTGTATGCTGTACTTTTCACATCTGTGACTTATAACTGGACGTTTGCACCTTTTAATCCCCTTCACCTGTTTTGCCCATCCCATTGGCAACCACCAATTTTTGTGTTTTTTTTTTAATGGGTCTGTTACTGTTTTTATTTCTTCATTTGTTTTATTTCTAAATTCAACATAAATTATCAGTTATGTGTCTTTCTCTGAGTTATTTAACTTAGCATAACATCCTTTATAGGTTCAGCCAGGGTGTCATGAATAGCAAGATCTTATTCTGGTTTATGGATGAGTAATATTCTAACATAAATGTTAGAATATATATATATATATATATATATATGTGTATATACACACACAACATACACACAAACACCCTACATCTTTTTTATCAGCTCATCTATTGATGCACACAGGTTACTTCCATATCTTGGCTATTGCAAATTATTCTGCATTAAACATAGGAGTGCATATATCTTTTCAAATTATTGTTTTCATTTTTTTGGTTAAGTTCTCAGTAGTGGAGTTACTGGATCATATGGTATTTCTGTTTTTAATTTCTTAAGTAATCTCTATAACATTTTCAACAGTAACTGCACCATTTACATTTCCACCAACAACATAAAGTTCCCTTTTCTCCACATCCTAACCAATATTTGTTATTTCTGTGTTTTTGACAGTAACCATTCTGACTAGTATAGATGATACTTCATGGTTTTGATTTGCATTTTCCTGATGATTAGTGATGTTGAATATCTTGTTCATGTGCCTTTTGGCCATCTGTATGTACTCTTTGGCAAAATGCCTATTCAGATCCTCTGCTCATTTTTTAATTGGATATTTTTAGTGTTGAGTTGTAGGAGTTCTTTATATATTTTGAATAACCCCTTAGTAGATATTTATTCAAAATATTGGATAACATATTGGCATATGTTTTATATAATATATAAGATATATAGTATATTGGAGTTATATATTGAATAATACAACATATCCAAAATATTTGGATAACAAATAGTTTCTTCCATTCATTGGGTTGCGTTTTTGTTTGTTGATTATTTCCTTTGCTGTGCAAGGGCTTTTTATTTTGATGTCATTGTAGTTTATTTTGGCTTTTGTTACCCTTGCCCAAGGTGACCTATCCATAAATGTGTTGCTAAGGCCAATGTCCAAGAAATTATTGCCTGTTTTCTTTCATAAGTTTTATGATTTTAGGTTTCACATTTAGGTCTTTAATCCATTTTGAGTTTATTTTTGTGTATGTTTTAAGAAAGTAGTCCAGTTTCATTCTTTTGCACATAGTTGTCCAGTTTTCCCAGCACCATTTATTGAAAAGACTGTCTTTTTCTTAGTGTATATTCTTGTCTCTCTTGTCAGAGATTAGTTGACCATATAAGTAGGCTTATTTCTGGTTCTCTGTCCTTCTTTTATTGATCTATTTTTGTGTCTGTACCATACTGTTTTGATTACTAGAGCTTTGCAGTATATCTTGAAATCAGGCATTGTGATATTTCCACCTTCATTCTTTCTTCTCAAGAACGTTTTGGCTATCTGGGGTCTTTTGGTATTCCATACAAGTTTTAGGATTATTTGTTCTAGTTCTTTGGAAAAATGTTATTGGTATCTTGATAGAGATTGCATCAAATCTATATATTGCTTTGGGTAGTATGGACATTTTAAAAATATCAATTCATCCAATCTATGATCATGGAATGTATTTCTCTTTGTGCCATCTTCAATTTCTTTCATTTAATGTCTTATAGTTTGCAGAGTATAGGTCTTTTACCACCTTGGTTAAATTTATTTCTAGGTAGTATTTTCCTTTTGGTGCTGCTTCCTATTGATTTTCTGTTCAGATGATCCATCCATTGTGGGGTAGTAAAGTCCCCTACTATTCTTATCTTGTCAATTTCTCTCTTTATCTGTTAATATTTGTTTTGTATATTTGTGTGTTCTTATGTCAGGTGTGTAAACACTTACAAATGTAATATTCTCTTCTTGAATTGATTCCTTTATCATTATTTAATGGCTGTCTTACAATCTTTGTTTTGAAGTCTATTTTGTCTGGTATAAATATTTGTGTGGAATATCTTTTTCCATCCCTTCACTTTCTATCTGCATTTGTCTTTAGATGGGATGTGAGTCTCCTGTAGGCAGTAGATGTAGGGGTCTTTTTATTTTTTTAATTGATTTAGCCACATGGTGTCTTTTGATTGGAGAATTTAGTCTATTTATATTAAAATTAAGTATTGGTAGGTATGTATTTATTGTCTCTCTATTCCTTTCTTCTTTTCTAGCTCTCTTCCATTGTGGTTTGATGATTTTCCCTGGTGTTACATTTAGATATTTTTCTATTAAATGTATCTATATAGGATTTTTAGTTTGTGATCACCATATGGTTCATTATAATAATCTATATTTTAAGTTGATAGTCATTTTTGTTTTTGATGTCATTTTACATATTTTAAAGATTTATTTATTTAGAGACAGCACAGCAGGTGAGGGGCAGAGAGAAGGAGAGACAGGATCCCAAGCAGGCTCCATGGCATCAGAGCAGAACTCAATGTAAAGCTCAAATTCAGGAGCCAAGATCAAAATTCGGCCAATAGGGGTGCCTTGGTGGCTCAGTTGGTTAAGTGTCTGGCTCTTAGTTTCCACTGAGGTCATGATCTCGCAGTTGGTGCGTTTGAGCAATGCATGGGGCTCTGTGCTGACAGTGCTGAACCTGCTTGGGATTCTCTCTCCCCACCCCCACTCTCTTTCTCTAAATAAACAAACAAACAGACTGAGCCACCCAAACATCCCATCATTTTACATATTTTAATTTGAGTATCCCTTACCTCTTATTGTGATAGTTGATTTTACTACTTCTGTCTTCTAACATTCATGGCAGCTTTATAAGTGGCTGATCCACTATCTTTACTATATATTTGTCTTTACCAGTAAGATTTTTTCCCTTTATATATTTTCTTATATCTGGTTATAGCCTTTTCCTTTTAGCCTAAAGAAGTCCCTTTAAAAGTTCTTGTAAGGTCAGGTGAGTAGTGATAAACCACCTTAGCCTTTGCTTATATGAGAAACTCTTTATCTCTCCTTCAGTTCTGAATGATGACCTTCTTGGGTAGAGTATTCCTGTTTGTTTTTTCCTCTTTCAGCACTTTAAATATATCCTGCCAGTCCCTTCTGGACTACAAAATTTCTGTTATAAAATCAGCGGATAGTCTTATGGGATTTTCTTTGTACCTGACTTATTAGTTTTCTCTTGCTGCCTTTATATTTAATTTTTGACATTTTACTTATACTGTCTTGGTATAGATCTCTTTGTGTTCACTTGTTTGGGACTCTTTGTAATTCCTGGACTTGGAGGTTTTTTTCCTTACCCAGGTTAAGTAAGTTTTAGTTATTATTTCTTCAAATAAGTTCTCTCCTTTCTCTCTTCTTTTTCTGGGCCCCTATCATGTGGATGTGAGTATGCTTGGTTTCTCAGAGGTTTCTTAAAATATCCATAATCTTTTACAATTATTTTCTTTTTGCTATTCTGTTCGGCTATTTTCTATTACCCTGTCCTCCAGATAAGTTATCTGTTCTACTGAGTCATCTAATCTGCATGTTAATGCCCTCGAGTGTATTTTTTTCATTTCAGTTATTGTGTTCTTCAGCTCTGTGAGTTCTGGGTGTACTTTTTTGATACCTTCTCTTTGTTGAAGCTTTCACTGTATTCATCTATTTTCTCCCAAGTTTGGTGATCATCTTTATTACTATTACTTTGAACTCTATGCCAGATAGATTGCTTGTTTTTGTTTAAGTACCCCCCGCCTCCAGGGTTTTATCTTGTTCCTTTTTTTTTTTTTTTTTTTTGGAAAATACTCCTCTGTTTCCTCATTTTGCTTGACTCTGTGTTTGTTTCTATGTATTTTCCATTAAAAAATATCTATCACTTTTAGGAAAAAACTTTGTTTAGGTCACATAATTATTGTTTAACCTTGCCTTAGGTATTAATTGTCTCTAGCTCTATCTTTTTGATGGCTTCAAACATGTGAGGTCAAGAAACACAATCTCCTTGGCAACTTAAGCCTGGTACTCAAGGTGTGCATGCTGGGTGTGGGGGGGCTGAGCAGGCCCTTAGTTCTTGTGGGATGGTGCAGCAAGGCTGGGTTGCTTGCTGGTGGTCCTGGGTTATTTTATGAGGCTGGTGAGTGGAGGTACAAATGAAGCTTTTATTCATTTATTATGTTTTAAAACTTTCTAAGTTAAATTTATTGTTTTAAGAGAACCAAGTCTGTAATATTAGTCTCTTAAAATTGAGAGAGTTGTTATACAACCTAGCATATCATCTCTCAGTTAATGTTACACATGTTCTTAAAAAGAATATGTAATCTGCACCTGTAAGTTGTATTCTATAAATATTAATTTTGTCAGAGGAGCTGCTTCGATTATTCAGATTGTCTTTAAAGGACTTTTGGGGGGGTCTAGATTTTATATAGATAACTCTAAGAGACATATTAAAGCTTCAGCTATGATTATGGATTTATCTATTCTCTTTTATATTTGTTTTGCTTTATGTATTTTAGAATTTCTGTTACTAGATACAGACCTATTTATAACCACTATGAATTTTTGGTTTGTTGATTTTTATTTATTTTTAACTTTATTTAATTCCTGTATAATTAACATACAGTGATTATACTAGTTTCAGGTGTACAATATCATGATTCAACAATTCTATACACTACTCAGTGCTCATCATGATAGGCGAAGAGCTTTGAAAGTATACTTATTTCACCCACCTCCTCTCTGGTAAACATCAGTGAGCTCTCTATATTTGAGTGATATCATTTGTCTTTCTTTGACTGACATTTTACTCAGCATTATACCCTGTAAATCCATTGGTTGACTGATTCTAACGTTAAGAAATTCTTTTATTTTTTTAAGTTTATTTTTTTTGAGAGAGAGTGTGTGTGAGCAGGGAGAGAAGTGGAGAGATGGAGAATCCCAACCAGGCTCTGCACTGTCAGCACAGAGCCTGATGTGGGGCTCAACCTCATGAAACATAAGATCATGACCTGAGCTGAGGTCAAGAGTCAGACACTTACCTGACTGAGCCACTCGGGCACCCCAAGAAATACTTTTCATCTTTGTTCATGCTGTTGCTCATATTTTAGGTTAGAAATATAAACATTCCACTTATGTTTTTATTTGCATAGTATATAATTTGCCTGTTTTTTTTTAAATTTAGTTTTAAATACTCTCTACACCCAATGTGGGGGTCAAACTCACCGCAAGATCAAGAGTCACATGCTCTACTGACTGAGCCAATCAGCTACCCTTTGTTTGTTTTAATTTTTTTTGGCATTTGTCCATATTATATTGCCTTCTGTGTACTATATCATACCTGTAACATTTATTCAAGTGTAACATGCATATAAAAATATAATTCTCCAAATTGAACAAATTTGTAAAAACTAGCTCCCTGATTAACAAAGAAAATATTACTAGTACCCTACAAATCCCCTTTGCGCTTGGTTCAACTTACCTCTCTCTCAGTGTAACCAATATCTTGCTTTCTTATATCAGAAATTAATTTTCCTATTTATTTTATTTTTCTATTATTGTTTTTCATGTAAAATGAATCACACCATACATACGATTTGTCATGACAGTCCTTTGTTAAACATTATGTTTGTGAGTTCATCTGTGTAGTTCTTTGCATTTGTACATATTTATTTATTCCAGGATATTATTATATTGTATATATATGCCAAAATAGACAGCTGAAGAGCATTTGGTAGTTTATGGTTTTTTTTTTTTAATATATTTTTTTTCAACGTTTATTTATTTTTGGGACAGAGAGAGACAGAGCATGAACGGGGGAGGGGCAGAGAGAGAGGGAGACACAGAATCGGAAACAGGCTCCAGGCTCTGAGCCATCAGCCCAGAACCTGACGCAGGGCTCGAACTCACGGACCGCGATATCGTGACCTGGCTGAAGTCGGACGCTTAACCGACTGCGCCACCCAGGCGCCCCTATGGTTTTTGTTATTGTTATAAATAGCACTGCTATGGACATTATTGTGCATATCTTTTGTTGAGCAAATGTTCATTGTTCTGTTGAACATAAAACCAGAAGTTAAATTGTAGTGTCATAGAAAATGTGTATTTAGATGCTATCAGTGAGGTTTCTAAAGTGGGTATACCAATTTACCCTTCCACTAGCAGTGCATGAGATTTCTGGTGTTCCTTATCTTCAACAATACTGAGAATTGCCTTTTTCATTTTAATTATCCTGTGCATGTGTCAGAGGTAGTTCATTGAGCTTTTGATCTGCATTTTCCTAAGACTAATGGAGTTCAGCAACTTTTTATTTATTGTTGGACATTTAAATGTCCTCTTTTATGAAGAATCTATTTAAAAGCGTATTTCCCACTACTTTATTTGATTGTTGTTTTCTTTTTTCTTCCTGGGAAGTAGAATCTCTTTATGTACTCTAAATCCAAATCCTTTGTTGAATATACGTTTAAGTAAATCTTCTCCCACTCTGTAGCTTCCTCTTATAATCATGTATTTCAATAATTAATAGAGTACAATTAATCTTTATTTTCCATTAGTGAGAACATATTATGTGTTCTTTAAGGAAAACTTCTGAATCTAACAATGAAATTTTTTCCTATGTTTTCTTCTAAAAAATTCTTGATTTAACTCTTATAATTCAAAATTGAACTAGAAGTAATGTTTGAAAATAGGTAGAGATCAGGATATATTTTTTACCTTATACTCAATTAAACCAACACCATTTATTAGAAGACCAATACTGCCTTGTTGATGTTAATATAGTTTTATAATAGATCTTGATGTGTATTGGTATTTAATTCACCAAGTTTTGTTCTGTAAGATTGCTTCATCAAAAATTATTAGTGTGCTCTGTATCAATTATTGGGCTCTGTGAATTTTTAATACACCTTGTTATGTCACTCCAAGTTTTCTTTCTCTTTCTCTATATTTAGATTGTGCTAAACCTATAAATTGGCTGAGACTGACAACTTTATAGAATAGTCTAATAAGTGAACATGGTATTCATCTAAGTATTTTTTGATTTGCTCATTAATATGGTATAGTTTTCAGAATAGGAATGTTGATTTTTCTGTAATTATACATTTTATTATTTTTGTTTTTAATTTGGTTTTCTTTTTGTTGCTGATATAGATGGATACAATTCATTGAATTTATCAAAGATTAATTCCAATAGTATTTTGTAGATTCTCAAATATTTTACATATGCACTTACCTTGTCCAAATTGTTGACATTTTTTTCTTTGCAATCATTATGACTTTAATTTGTTGTTTTATCACTCTGTTAGAAAGTCTTAACATATTGAGAAGGGATGATTTGTATTCATATCTTATTTACAATCTCAAGAGGAAAGCTATCAATATTTTATCATTAAATAGGTCTACCATAAATTTTTGTATTCTTCATCAGTTAATTATATTCCCTCTTTTTAGTTTGGTCAAGTTTTTAAAATCATGAATATATATTTTAACTAAAGGTCTTCTTTATGAGTCTACAGAGATGATCATATAATTACTCTCTTTTTATATTAATGTCCGAATTACTTTAATTTTGAATTCTAAAGTACCCTTACAGTTGTTTTTATCTTTTTAATGTTTATTTATTTATTTTGAGAGAGAGAGGGAGAGAGAGAATCCCAAGAAGACTCTGAAGGCTAGAACTTACAAAATGCAAGATCGTGACCTAAGCTAAAATCAAGATTCAGATGCTTAACTGACTGAACCATGTAGGTGCCCCTATACCCTTAAAATTCTTAAATGAAGCTTAATTGATGATGTATTATCTATTTACTTTACTTCTGAATTTGTTTTGTTTATGTTATCTTTAGGGTGTTTGAATCTATGATTATGATTATAAGAGTTCTGTAATTTGTCTTTTAGTGTTTGTCTAGTTTTGATATCCAGGTTATGCTTGTGTCATAAAAAGTTATGATGTAGTCCCCTATGCTCTGGAAGAAATTATGTAATATGAGTGTTGATTTTTTCCTAAAATGTTTAGCATTTCTCATTAAAGTTATCTGAGCCTAGGATATTTTTTGGAAATTTTGAATAATGGTTTTAGTTTCTTTGATGGATATTGGGCTATTCAGAATTTGTATTTTTTTCTTCTATGATCATTAAGTGGCCATTTAATTGGGAAATTTATTGATTTTATCCAAAGTATCAAATGTATTGCTAAATGCTATTCATCATAACCTCTTAAGGTATGTAGACTCAGTTATATTTTTTATTTTTATATAATCTGCAATTTTTTCTTGATCATTCCTAATAGCAGGTTTTCAATTTTATCAATCATTTCAAAGAACCAATATTTGACTCTTGATTTTCAGCATTATAATCTGATTTCTCTATTTCATTATCAATTTGCTTCCTTCCCATTTTCCTTCTAATTTTTTTAATTTGCTACTACTTCACATTGGTATTCAGCCTTCTTTATTTTACAATATATGCATTTAAAACAGGGTTTCTCAACCCTGGAACTATTACTATTTTGGCACAAATAATTCTTTGTTGGAGGGAGTTGTCTTGTGCATTGTAGAATGTTTTATATCACCCATGTCCTCTACCGTTACATGTTAGTTCTACCCTCAATTTGTGGTAAATAAAAATCACTCCTACTTGAGAACCACTGAGTTAAGGCAATACATTTCCCTCTAAGCACATATGGTATGGTATGTTTCCCTCTGAACACAAGTCTTGATATATCTTCATGAATTTTTCAGTTAATGTTTTATAATTTCTAGCTTGATTTTGTCTTCATTCCATGTATTATTTAGACATGTATGCCATTCATTTTCATGTTGTTGGGAAATTTCTTTTTGTCATTCAATTTAATTTTATATCAGTCAGAAAACATAATTTAATTGATTTAAATCTTTTGAAATTTCTGAGGTTTTCTTCATGGTACAGCACGTAGGTGACTTTGGTAAATACTCCATGTGTGTGAAAAGAATGTAGCCTGTTTTTGTTATGTCCGGTGTTTTTACACACCAGTATGATCAAATTTAATGTGCTTTTTCCAATCTTGTATTTTAATGACTTTTGTTGATTTTGAAGTCTTCCTTATAATTGTGATTTTTGGTGTATGCAACTCTGAGTCTCTTTTAATGTGTTCCTATAGATTGAAATTGTCATATCTTCCCACATTAATCTCTGGGATTAAGACATGTCCTTCTTTATTACTAACAACACTTCTTGCATTAAAGTTCATTTTCTCTGATATTGTAAATATTTAATGTCCCATTTTCTCAACATTTCCCCAACTTTTCTGGCAATGTATTTAAAGCTTAACTTTCATAAAATCTTTTAAAGATCAGTATTTAATTAAAATATTCAGTTTGATTTAGAACTACTGATAAACTTAACTCCTTTTTTTTTCCTTTCTCTGGGCTTTTGTTGTTGTTGGGATTATTCAGAATTTTTTTCCCTTGTAACCTATCCACTATACATTTTACTCTTACATTGATTAACTCCAAAACTAAAACATATACTTTTAACTTTTTATGCCTAACACAGTATTTACTTTTACTGCCTTTTAAGTAATGCTAAAATATATAAAATTTAATCTCACTCACCTCATTTAACTTTATATTGTCATGAATTTTAGTTTCACATATATTTATTTAAATTTGGTTTTATGCAGTTAATATTTTTACCTATGTATTTAATGTTGTGTTTTCCATTTTGTACATTCATGTTTCTGCCTGGGATCCTTTCTGTTTGATAAACTTCTTTTAGTGCTACCTTTATTTCTGGTTTACTAGTAAAATTTTTCATTTGTTTATTATTTTTAATTGTATTTTTCCTAAATATAGAAGTATAAGTTAGTAGGTTTTATTCCCTCTTAGTCTTTTAAAGATGCTAATCCACTGTCTTGTACTTTCAATGATTCTTTTAATAAGGTAACTCTCTTTGCAGCTTAACAGTCTTATTACATTTTCATGAAAATGAATGTCTTTTGTTTTTCCTCTAGATGCTTTTGTGTTTCATCAGTATTACTAAGGAGTGTGTGTATGTGTATACCCATGCTGATTTTCTTTATATTCTGTTTGGGGGGATTTCAACAGACTCAAAATTATATTTATTAGCATTGGAAAATTCTGTCATTTTCCATTTTGATTACTACTTCTGCATATTCTTGTTCACTTTTAGTATTCCAATTTCATGTATGATTTACCTTTTGAATGTGTTTAATAATTCTATTTTTTATCCTCTTATGTTTTCCTGTCTGTTATTCAGTTTAGATGTTTTTAATTGACCTTTCAAATGTCTACTGTGTCGAATATGCCATGAGATCCATTTGTAGAGTTTTTATCTCATATATGGTATTCTTCATTTATAAAATATACATCTTATTCCTATAGATATCAATTACTGTTGAAAGTCTGTTTCTTTTAATCCATTTTGTTCATTTTTGTCTTTACTTTGAACATATTAAAGTCCTTTTCTGCTAATAAACATTAAGGTTTGGTGTTGGTTTGCTAAGCTAGGCTATCTTGACTATTACACAGTTAATCATATCCTCACACACTTGATAAATTTGGTTAGGGGATGTTTTTGCGTTTGTAATAAATTGCTTGACTCAAATTAATTCATAGAGTTTTTTGTTTTTAATATTTAATAAATTTCATATTTTTATATTTTAAGTTTATATTAATAAACTTTATACCTTAGAATAGTTTTAGATTTGCAGAAAAGTTGCAAGAATATTGCAGAGAGTTTCCATATATTCTACAACCAGCCTAATATTTAACATTTTTTAAAAAATGTTTGAAGATGAAATGATTCTATAGAGGTCTATGAGAAAAGATATTTATGACAGCCACAGTTCTGAGAGATCTTTCTGGCATAAATTAGATCCTCAATAAATATTTATCATATTAACAAATGAAATGCAGATTGTGCTCAAATATTATAAGGCCTTTGATGCAGGTAAAGTAAGATGTTTGTAACAAATTCTGTAGGCAATGGGAAGCTATCCTTATAAGGATAAATCAATACCCTGAAGAAAAGCTACAATTTAAAAAAAAATTAAAAGTGAGGTTATTCATATTTATCTTGGAAAACAAAAAAAATAAGCTCAAAAATTCTACTTCTCTGTTTCATGAATCAATGTCATAATGTCTGTAATCACAGAGGTCAAACCTAGTTAATCTCAAATAGGGATGAAATGTGATTTAAATTTATTTTCTATTGATGAGCATACTTTGGATGAGAAACATGTTTCCCCCAGTTTGTTTTCAGGTAGTTAATGAAATGGCCATTTGAAATTTGTGTTGGTCTTCCTAGCCATCAAATTTCCTCCCAACCAGTGTATGAAGTTACACGAAGGGTGTGATTTTCATAAAGGTAAGGAACTTATCCTATCATTACTTGTCCACATTTTAGGTACTGACCTAGTTAGTGGGTGGAAAAAAAACTTCGTGGGGCCTATTGATAGTGATTTGATTAGGTCCTGTATCAGGTCTGGCTAACTATGGAAACAGGAAGCAGGAACCCTGCTTCTAAGAGCTGGATTATATTAGGCTCCCCTTTGCTGGGGAAAAAATGAGAATGGCTAACTGCCAGAACTATTTTCCTTCATGGTTCCCAAGAAAGATGTGCACAAAGAAGAAAAGCCCAGGCAAATCCTGTGCCATTTGTTACTACAAGGATTTCCCCCCAGTCAATGTAGGCTCCTGGTGAGAGGTGCTTGGCCATGTGGAACTCGCAAGATTTTTTCTAATGAGACTAAGGCACTTCCTTTCCCATGGGAGTTGGCCTGGTTTCTGATGGCAATGGCTCTCTACATCTTCCAAGAAATTAAGCATTAATGCCAGCACAAAGCAGGTCAGGCAGCCTCTATGGTTGCAGACCTATCTAATCAAACCACTCCATGAAAGAACAAAAAAAAAGGGAAATCCTAAAAGAGAAATTTTCCATCAAATATCCTCTCCCTAGTACCATGGCCCAAGTAATTCACCAGTGTTTGTCCTCTACCTACATAAAGTTCCAGTAAATTCCTCTCACCGCCCCTCCTCTTATTAATGAGATTCTAATCAGTGTTTTATGTAATACTGGCTCTTTTGCTTTTATGTTCAATCAGGCACAATTTCTCCAACATTTAATTAATCTAGCTCTTGCTCTTTATTTACATAACAGTCATGTTAGACTGCTATTCGGTGTAACAGCTTCCTAAACCCATCATTTCAAAGTATCCTTACAACCTAGAATAGTACCTTACATATTGTATGTTCCTAATTAATATTTATTGCATGAATGGATATCCTTCTCCCCATCTTAATCAAGATTTTTCTCCTGTCTCTATAATATATTAAAAGCATAGCTTTGATCCCCCAAACTCAGAAACATTTTATTTCTCATCCTAGTTCTTCTCTTTTAATCACATTTTTAAAACTAAGTCTATTACATTTTCCCAAATATCCTAATTCTACTACATTGATAAGTCTTAAATTCTCCTGCTCTTGTTTTTCCTTCTGAAGTTTACTATCTTTTATAACAATCTCTTCCTGTGAAAATTCTTCTCCTACATTTAAGACATTCATCTTTATTAAACAAATACAGGAAAATGTTTTATTGTTACTTGTATTCCTCTTAATATACAGCATAGTGCCTTACACATTTATTAGCCACGTAGTAAATAGTATATAGTAAATCTATCCAATCAATGTTTATTTTAAACACTTCAATAGATATCTTTGTTCACACATAGAACAATTAAGACAAATCAAAGCATATTTTCAGTGATTTACAGGGCTGACAGAAAAGAGTGACATTGATAGGGAGTTATGTCACACATGAGTTTCCTGAAAGAGGTGGTTCTTGACATGATCCTTGAAGGTAATACTCTAAGTGATATACCAAATAATATATTATCACTACTCTGTCTCATAAATGAGTATGTTTGTACAGCATATGAAGATTCAAAATGGAGAAGATCCATAGGTATTTTTGAAAATATGAGAGGAAAATGGAGGAGAGAAGTCAGAACGGTAGCAAGGTTCAGGTAGGTAGAATTCCAGGTGACCACAGAGAGGGAGTCCTGGACAGGAATTTGAGACTGTGCCATCTCCATTAAATCACACCATCAAATGAGCTTTGCTCTTCTCACCTGTGCAAAAAATCCATTTAACTACACAATCCTTACGTTTTTCAGCTCTAAGATTGTCGGGATTTCCTGATGCCAACACGAGCAAACAGGGAGCTTAAGAGGAAACCAACCAAGGTTTCTTCTACAAGGGCCAATTAGAGACATATCATTTGAGTTGTAGAAAGCCTTTCACCCCTCCTGAAGTACCCTGAACATTTCCACACTCTTGAGACTCTTGATGTATACAGTATGGAAGTGAGTGAAGGTTTAAACCGTTATTTGCTGTTAACACATACTGCCTAAGAAATAAAACGATCCCTAAGTATGATTTCTGTGTATAAACTCCTTGTAGCTATTATTGAGCTGGCAATAGGCTCGCCAAACTTCTATTAAAATATCAATAGTATTTTTCAGAGCTTAAATTGAGCAGTGATTTTATTTCAGGCTGATCCTATAAACCACTTTTCTTCGAAGATTCTCTTGTTGTTGCTAAAAATGAAAGCCATTCAAACGAGCAGTGATTGAAACAGTGAGAAAGGAGGGGAAAAATCAATATCGCATTTTCCAGGGCACTATCTCTGCTTTTGAAAAGAGACCATTAATAACGTGCTTACAGGAGAGGCAGCAGTTGCTCAAAGTGCATTCAGGGGTGAGCTGAACGGATGAATTTCTGGGAAGCCTCTCAAGAGAGAGATTGCTGAGAAGTCAAAGCTCACTGGTGGAATCTGCAGCAAGCTGACTCAAGGCTCTCTCAGGACCTGGAGCTAAATGGACTGCTTTGCAGCCTTGAACGCATTCTCCTCTATACCTTGTCTGAGCTCTGAGACAGAATGGCATGGGGGCAAAGAGAGAAGAATAACTATCAGTTCCTAGTGATTCATGGGCTTGTTGTGTTTCCCGATCTGGTCCATTAAATCAAGATCAAACTTAGCAGAGAATCCAAATTTTAGCGATATGGTAATGGCTTTGTTTACGTTTAACTTCCATTATTCAGCAGTGTTCTACCTCTGCTCCATGCAGTTTCCTAGGCACAGGCAAAAGAAAGTTCTAAGGCAGAAAATGTCTGTGGTAATGCTTAAAATCAGAGGTTTAGGAATAAAACATGTTTTGTAACTACCACTGATATCTTCCCTCAAGTGAATACATTCGAGAGCTATTTTTTAAATATTCTGGTTATTAAGGAACAGGAAGAATTCTAATATATAAAATAAGATGCCAAATAAGAATTCAAAAAAGAGGAATATTTTGAGAGAGGGAGATTAAAGTCAAGCTCAAAAAGGAGGAAAACCCATCATGGGAGAATAAGTAGTACAAATTCATGGTCATAGGAGGAATAACACAGACCTGAAGCTGAAGAGAATACAGCTGTTCTTTGTTCTAAATAATAGAATTTAAAGATGTCAAAGAAAACCAGAGTTATTTTTACTGAGCCAGGAGGAGGAGATGTGCAATAAATGTGGTCATTTCCTCCTCAGATTTAGAAATGCTTCTGACATGGGTAACTGAGAGAGAAGTGCACTATCAAGCCCACTGATAGCTATATATGTAACTGTTTTGATTACAAGGAACCTGAAATACATCCTAGTTGTTAGTAATAAATAGTAATTATTATGGGCAGGTAATTTTGTCAGCTTTTTATCTGGGCTTGAGAAGTGTCTATGAGTTCAAATCCCAGTTCAGCACTTCTTTAGCCAATTGGGTGACCATATATCAATTTTGTGACCATCTTAGGTCTTAGCAGAATGGGTATAATAGTACCCATCTTGTCAAGTTGTTAAGAGGAATAAATGAGATAATATAGGATCATATGTACAGTCACCAATTAACATATTGGTGTTAATAATATTTATAATTAACATTATAAATTCTGCTCCTATGAGTATGTCCAAGATGTCAGCATAGAAGACCCTGAAATCTCCTGCCATGGACACACTGCATCTACACCTATATAGAGAACAATTACTTCTGAAGAACTGAGGGCTGAGTGGATAGCTTTAGCACAACAAATAAAAGAGGGACCACACAGAGAAGGGTAGGAAAGACAAAGACACAGAGCTGATGGGAACACCACCAAGGATGCGACAACTTGCCTATCGTGGGGCAAACCCAGAAAAAAAAGTACTTTAAGGGGTGAAAACTGTAAGCAAAGGAAATCCATCCACCAATCAGGTAGGAAGCTATTACAACTCTCTCTGAGGTCAAAGGCACAGAGAAAGGCCTTTTTATTAGTTTATTTCCCTCCTCCACTTTGATAATGTGGGTAGGAGCAGGATCCAAGTGCTATAGCTAGACTCCTAGGGCCCTCCAAGTGAACTCTAGGTCCGTAGATCACACCTGCTCTAGCCAGCCTGCTGGGGCCACCATAGTATACCATGGGACCACTCATTCTGATTCCAGGTCCAGCAAGCCAGCCAAATCTTTCAGACACACACATTCTGAACAGAGGATTCTCTGAAGTCCACTTTGTAAAGGTTAGGAGTGGTAGATGTTCTGCCTAATTCATGGAAACACAGAAATTCAAACAAAATGAGGATACAAAGGAATATGCTCAAAATGAAAGAATAAGATAAAACCACAGGGAAAAAAAACTAATGAAACAGAGATAATTTACCTAATAAAAAGTTTAATGATTATATCTATACCATAAAACTTGCAAAATCTAAGAATAGAACACAGGCACTAATTTCTCTTACATCAAAATAGAAAGCTTCTAAACAGCAAAGGAAACTATTAACAAAACAAAAATCCAACCTCTTAAGAGAGAAAACATATGCAAAAGATATATCCAGTAAGTGGTTAATACCCAAAATATATAAAGAGCTAATACAACCTAACACCAAAAAAAAATCCACCTAAAAAAGGGGCAGAAAAACTAAGTAGACATTTTTTCAAGGACATACAGTTGGAACTCTCACGCACTGTTGGTGGGAATGTAAATTGGTATAGCCACTGTGGAAAACAGTAGGGGGTTTCCTCAAAAAAAAATTAAAAACATAAATACCCTATGATGCAATAATTCCACTATTGGGTGTTTATCCAGGAAAAACAAAAACACTAACTCAAAAAGATATATACACCTCTATGTTTATTGCAGCATTATTCACAATGAGAAATGAAAGCAACTTAGTTGTCCGTCAAAAGATGGATAAGGAAAATGTGGTATGTGTATATATATGTACACAATGGAATACATACATAAACAATGGAATACTACACACCCATAAAAAGTGTAGCATCATGCCATTTGAGACAACATGGATGGACCTACAGGGTATTATACTAAGTAAAATAAGTCCGACTGGGAAAGACAAATACCATATGATTTTACTCATAAATGGAATCTTAAAAAATGAATAAACAAAAAGCAGAATCAGAACTATAAATACAGAGAACTCATAGTTGCCAGATGGGAAGAAGGGAAGAAGGGGGTGGGCAAATAAATGAAGGGGAGGAGAGTCAGGGATCCAGTTGTGAAGAGGTCAAGACAATAAAAAACAGAGTGTAAAGAATACAGACAATGATACTGTAATAATTATGTAATGGGACAGATGGTAGCTATATTTTTGGGGAGCATAGCATAATGTATAAACTTGTCAAATCACTAAGTTGTACACCTGAAACTAATGTAACATAGTGTGTCAATTATACTAAAACAAAAATGGTCATAAAGATGCTTATTGAACTTGGAAGAAAAGTGGATAATACTTCTGAGAACTTCAGCAAAGAATTTAAAAATGTGAGAAAGAACCAGAGTTGAAAAATACAATAAATTAAATGAAAATACACTTGAGGGAATCAAGAATGATAAAAAGATGTAATATAGGACACCAAAAATATACACAATATGTTGAGAGTAAAAATGTGCTTTTAGAATGTAGTCAAACTTAAGCAACTATCAGCTTAAAACATACTGCCACATATAAAGGTCAATATATATGAACCTAATGATAACCACACACAAAACTTCAGTACATAAAAAATAAAAAGACAAATATAACCTCAAAGAAAAACATCAAATCACAAGGGAAGAGTCCAAGAGAAGAATAAAGGACCAAAGAAGAGCTACAAAAGCAACTGGAAAACAAACAAAATGTCAGTAAGTACATACCTGTTAAAAATTACTTTAATTGTAAATGGACTAAATGTTCCCATCAAAAGACAGAGTTGCTAAGTGGATAAAAAACAAGACCCATTCATATGCTGTCTAAAAGATATTTCAGGGGCGCCTGGGTGGCGCAGTCGGTTAAGCGTCCGACTTCAGCCAGGTCACGATCTCGCGGTCCGTGAGTTCGAGCCCTGCGTCGGGCTCTGGGCTGATGGCTCAGAGCCTGGAGCCTGTTTCCGACTCTGTGTCTCCCTCTCTCTCTGCCCCTCCCCCGTTCATGCTCTGTCTCTCTCTGTCCCAAAAATAAATAAACGTTGAAAAAAAAAATTAAAAAAAAAAAGATATTTCAGATTAAAAAAAAGACTGAAAGTGAAAAGATAGAAAAATATATTCAATGCAAATTGAAACAGAAAGGAAAAAATGCTTATATAAGAAAAAATAGACTATAAAACAGGGACTATAATAAAAGACAAATAAGGAAATGACATATTGAAAAAAAAGGAACAAAGAAGATGGTAAACATGTAAATATGCACCCAAAATAGAACCTAATTATATAGAACAAATATTAATAAAGGGAGAAATAGATGTTAAGACAATAATAGTAGGGGACTCACTATAATACTCCACTTAAATCAATGGGATAAATCATTCACACCCAAAACCACTAAGGATGCTGTAACCTGAAATACACATTACACCAGATAGACTTATTATACAGAACTTTTCATCCCCAAAGTGCAAAATATACATTTTTTGCAATGAAAATGGAACATTTGAAGAAACTACTACAAATATATGCCAACAAATTGGAAAATCAAGAAGAAATGGACAAATTTCTAGAAACGCACAATCTTCTAAGACTGAATTATATAAACAAAAAATTTGAATAAATTACAAGTAATGAAATTAAATCAGTAATTTAAAAATTCCCTCCAAAATAAAAGTTCAAATTGAAATCATATCAAGGATCTTTTTGACCACAATGGCAGGAAACTAGAATAAATTCCAAAAAAAAAATCTGGAAATAACACAAATACATGCAAACTAAGCAACATGCTACTAAACAATGAAAGGATCAACCAAAAAATCAAAGAGAAAATTTTAAATGCCTGCAAACAAATGGAAACACAATGTTCCAAAATCTACAGGATGCAGCAAAAGCAGTTCTAAGAAAAAAATTTATAGCAATATTGTCCTACCTCAAAAAGCAAAAAAAATTGAGATAAACAACCTAACCTTCTACTTAAAAGAGGTAGGGGGAAAACAAAGAATAAAGCCTAAAGCTAGTAGGAGGAAGAAAATAATAAAAATTAGATGAATAAATGGAAAAGACGAAGGAAGGGAGGAAGGATGGAAATGTCGGTAAAACCAGGAGCTGGCTCTTTGAAAAGATTGATAGAATTGATAAACCTTTAGCCAGACTCAAGAAAAAAGAATGACCCAAATCAGAAGGAGGAGAAATAAAAACTGATGCCACAGAAATACAAAGGATTATAAGAGAATATTATGAAAACTTATATGCCAACAAATTGGAAAGCCTAGAATATGTGGATAAATTCATAGAAACATATAACCTACAACCCTGAAGCAGGAAGAAAAGGAAATTTGAAGAGAACAATTGCTAGCAATGAAGTTTAAGTAGTAATCAAAAAACTCCCAACAAAGTTCACAACCAGATGCCTTCAAAGGTGAATTCCACCACACATTTAAATAAGAGATGGGGCGCCTGGGTGGCTCAGTTGGTTAAGCGGCCGACTTTGGCTCAGGTCATGATCTCGCGGTTGGTGAGTTTGAGCCCCGCGTTGGGCTCTGTGCTGACAGCTCAGAGCCTGGAGCCTGTTTCGGATTCTGTGTCTCCCTCTCTCTGACCCTTCCCCGTTCATGCTCTGTCTCTCTCTGTCTCAAAAATAAATAAACGTTAAAACAAATTAAAAAAAAAATAAAGAAGAGCTAATACCTATTCTTCTCAAATTATTCCAAAAAATAAAAGAGGAAGGAAAGCTTTCAAATTCATTCTATAAGGCCAGCATTACCCTGATAACAAAACTAGAAAAAGACACTACACAAAAGAAAACTGCAGGCCAAAATCTCTGATAAAAATATATGCAAAAATCTTTAATAAAATATTAACAAACAAAATGCAACAATAAATTAAAAAAATAATTCATGATCAAGTGGGATTTATTCCTGTGATGCAAGGATGGTTTAAGTATTTGCAAATCAAGCAATAGGATACATCACATTAACAATAGAAAGGATGAAAAAAAACATGTGATCATCTCAATAGTTGCAGAAAAGAGCATTTGATAAAGCCCAACATCCATTCATTATAAAAATTCTCAACAAAGTAGAAATAGAAGGAACATATCTCAACCATGTATGAAAAATCCACATCTAACATCACGCTCAATGGTGAAAAACAGTTTTTCCTCTCAAATGAGGAACAAGATAAGGTCCACTCTCACTACTCTTATTCAACATAATATTGGAAGTCTGGGCCACAGCAATAAGGCAAGAAAAATAAAAGTTATCCAAATTAGTAAAGAAGAGGTAAAACTGGCACTATCTGCAAATGACATGATACTATATATATAGATAACCCTAAAGACGCCACCAAAAAGCTATTAGAATTGATAAATGAATTCAGTAAGGCTTCAGGAGACAAAATCAATGTGCAGAAATACATTGTCTTTCTATACACAAATAATGAAGTAGCAGAAAGAGAAATTAAAAAGAAAAACATTTTCAATTGCACCAGAAATAAAATAGCTGTGAACAACTTAATCAAGAAGGTGAAAGACCTGTACTTTGAGAATAATAAGACACTGTTGAAAGAAATTGAAGATGACACAAACAAATGGAAAGCTATACTCTGATCATGGATTCAAATTCATATCATAAACACTCATACTACTCAAAAAAATCTACAGATTTAATGCAGCTCCTATCAAAATACCAATGGTATTATTCACAGAATTGGAACAAATAATCCTAAAATTTATATAGAAACATAAAAGGCCCCCGATGGGTGAATCAATCTTAAGAAAAAAGCTAGAGTTACCATGTTTCCTGATTTCACATTATTCTACAAACCTATAGTAATCAAAACAGTATGATTTGGGCATGAAACCCAACACACAGATAAATAAAGCTGAATAAAAAGTCTAGAAATAAACCCACACATATATGATCAATCAACCTTTGACAAATCAGGCAAGAATATACAAGGGGGAAAAGACTATCTCTTCATTAAATGGTATTTGTAAAATTAGACGGCTACATGTGGAAGAAGGAAAACGAATCACTATCTTATACTACATATAAATATAAATTCAAAATTATTTAAACACCTAAATGTAAGACCTGAAACCATGAAGATGGTAAGTAAACAAAGTAAACAAATGGGATTACATCAAACTAAAAAGTTTTGCACAGTGAAGGAAACCATCAATAAAACAAAAAGGTAGCATACTGAATGGGAAGATATTTACAAATCATATATCAGATAAGGGGTTAATATTCAAAATAAAGAACTCATACAACTTAATATTTAAAAAAATTTGCAAAGAATTTGAACATTTTTCCAGAGAAGACATACAGATGTCTAACAGGCATATAAAAAGATGCTCGGGGCACCTGGGTGGCGCAGTCAGTTAAGCGTCCGACTTCAGCCAGGTCACGATCTCGCAGTCTGGGAGTTCGAGCCCCGCGTCAGGCTCTGGGCTGATGGCTCGGAGCCTGGAGCCTGTTTCCGATTCTGTGTCTCCCTCTCTCTCTGCCCCTCCCCCGTTCATGCTCTGTCTCTCTCTGTCCCAAAAATAAATAAACGTTGAAAAAAAAATTTTTAAAAAAAAAAGATGCTCAACATCATTAATCAGAAAAATGCAAATCAAAACCATAATGAGATGTCACCTCACTCATACATATCAGATTGGCTTTCATCAAAAAGGCAAAAGTAGCTGTTGGCTAGGATGTGGAGAAAGGGAAAACTTTATTTGCTGTTGGTGGGAATGTAAATTGGCACAGCCACTGTGGAAAACAATACAAAGATTCCCCCCAGAGTTAAAAATAGAACTACCATACAATCCAGCAATTCCACTTCTGGGTCTTTATCTGCACAAAGAGATATGTGCACACTTTTGTTCATTGCAGACTTATTTACAATAGTTAAGTACTATTGATTATCAAATAAAGAAGATATATTGAGAGAAGGTAAGTTAGCAGAGTAATATGGGGACCCTGAGCTTTTCTACCCCCTGAAACACAGCTGAATCAACATCAAACCATTTTGAACACCCAGGAAATTGAGAATTAATGCAACAATCTGTGTGATTTGAGTAAGAGATCTTGGCAGGTACATGGTGTGGAGGGGTAAATTGGGGGAGAGAAAAGCCATGGTGGCAAGGAAGATAGGGAGCCATTTTGTGAAGGACAGAGGGATAAAGAGAAAGGGGGAAAGAGTGAAGCATATTGGGATCATGCAAGAAAAGCAATCCTCCTGAAAGCTAGAGAGAAAGAGTAAAAACACTTACAGGGGACTGGATAAGAAATTTGTTCCTCAAAACCACTGAAAGGGAAAAAGGAGAATGTTTCAATACCATCAACCAGTATTTAATAAACAGCAGGGCACATAGTCTGAAATTTTAGGGCTCAGTACAAGGTGGTGCTCTGGTGAGGAAGCAGGGTAAATCCTTGGAAATAGGCAGCAGGGTCTCCCTGTGCAGCACAGGGAGAAGCAGTTTCCCTGCTTGGAGTGAATTTGGTTAGAGATGATACTGCTTCTCTGCAGGCAAAAATCCTGGCTGGCCCCAGCAAGCTACCATGTACCAGTATAGGAATAAAGACACCAGCTGAGGGCAGAAACCCTGGCATTGGTTGTGTTGCAACTTACCATAAACTCTGAGCCTCTGCTGTTTTGTGGTCACATGAACGTTTTCTGGGACAAGTACCTGGCCATTACTTGACAAGAGCCTCCCACAGAGGATCAGTGTGGGTCTAAGCCATGAGTTCTCTTAAGTGTGGAGTTTTGAAACACAGCCCCATCTGAGATGAAACTCTGGAGGGAGGTGCTGCTTGGAAGGTGAACAGCTTGTACACAGGGTAAAGGGAGGGAGTGGAAGCCTGAGACAAAGGAGGGATGATTGATGGCATGCCTGTGAGGCACTAAATTCTCTCTCCAGAGACTAGAGAGTATGGTGAGGCAATTTTTGCCTGTAGCCCACTCAGATCAATTGACCCCAGTAAGCTAAGCAGGGCCACCAAGTGGACAATGAATCATTACACCAAGTCCCATCCACCTGTGACTTCCAGACACATCTCCAATAGGGCAAGTGGGCCTCAGAACCAGTGCAACAAGCTCCTCCCTCAGAAGACCCATATAAATAACTTCCACCCACCTAATCTATAGATCATAGTGTGCTGCAAAGTTTCAGTTCTAGGGGAAACTGGATCTACTTTGATTTAGGTTTCTACTTTTTTAATGTTTATGAGAGAGAGAGAGAGAGATTGAGTAGGGAAGAAGCAGAGAGAGAGGGAGAGACAGAATCCCAAGCAGGCTTTACACTGTCAGCTCAGAGTCCAACACAGGCTTGAGCTCTGACTCTTAACAGGTGCCCCCATTTGGGATTTTTGTTTGTTCATTCGTTTTGCTTCTGTTTTATGTTTTTATTTTTCTTTTCTTATCTTTCTTGGATACAGAAAGAGCAATTTTTTTCAATTTTATTTTTTAAATTCTTTTTATTAAAGTTTTTTTTTTATTTGTTTTCTTTTTTCTCTTTTCTATCAAGCTTCTCTTAACAACCAGACTGAAACACACCCAGGATCTAGCTTCCATTATTTTTGTTTTGTTTTCAAGTTTTTAATTTTAACTTTTAATTTTATTTTATCTTTTTTCCTTTCTCCAAAATGACAAGAAGGGGGAATTCACCCAAAAAGCAATCACAGGGAGAAATGATGGTCAGGGACTTAATCAAAACAGATATAAGATGTCTTAAGTAGAATTTAAAACCATGATTATAAGAATACTAGCTGGGGTTGAAAAAAAATAGAAGACACCAGAGAATCCCTTTCTGCAGAGATAAAAGAAAATCTAGTCAGGGTGAAATTGAAAATAATATAACCCAGATGCAATCTTGAATGGATGCCATGATGGCAAGGATGGATGAAGCAAAGCAGCAAATCAGTGATATGGAAGAAAAAATATCAAAAATAATAAAGTTGAAGATGGAAACAAAGGCAAAAGATAAGATAAAATTTAGATAACTCAGTGACTTATTAAAGAAGAATAACATTTATATCACGGGAGTCCCAGAAGATGAAGAGAGAGAAAAAGGGAAAGAAGGCTTATGTGAGGAAATTACAGCTGAAAAATTTCCTACTCTGGGGAAGGACACAGACATTAAAATCCAGGAAGCACAGAGAATTCCCATTATATTCAACAAAATTCGACCATCACCAAGGCATATCACAGTCAAATTCACAATGAACATGATAAGGAAAGAATCATGAAAGAAGCAAGGGGAAAAAATTCCTTCACCTACAAGAGAAGAAAGATCAGGTTTTCCCTAAATGTGTCCACAGAAATTTGGCAGGCCAGAAAGGAGTGGCAGGATATATTCAGTGTGCTGAATGAGAAAAATATAAAGCCAAGAATTCTTTATCCAGCAAGGCTGTCATTCAGAATAGAAGAGAGATAAAGTGTTTCCAAGACAAACAAAAACTAAAGGAGTTTGTGACCACTAAACCAGTCCTGCAAGAAATTTTAAGGGGGACTGTTTGAATACATAAAAAATAAAACAAAAAAGACCAAAAGCAACAAAGACTACACAGGACCAGAGAACATCACCAGATACACCACCTCTACAGACAACACAATGGCACTAAATTCATATCTTTCAATCATCATTCTGAATATAAATGGACTAAATTCTTCAATCAAAAGACATAGGGTATCAGAATGGATAAAAAAAGATATATCTATATGCTGCCTACAAGAGACTAATTTTAAACATAAAGACAGTTGCAAATTAAAAATGAAGGGATGGAGAAGTATCTATCATGCTAATGGACATCAAGAGAAAGCTGGAGTAACCATGTTTATATCAGACAAACTATTTTAAACCAAAGACTGTAAAAAGAGATAAAGAAGAGTATTATATCATAATTAAGGGGTCTATCCATCAAGAACATCTAACAATTGTAAATATTTATGCCCCCAACTTGAAAGAATATATAAATCAATTAATAACAAACATAAAGATGCTCATTGATAATACAATAATAGTAGGACACTTTAACACCGGAGTGACAGCAATGGACATATCATCTAAGCAGAAAATCAATAAGGAAACAAAGACTTTGCACTTAACAGATATATTCAGAACATTTCATCCTAAAGCAGCAGAATACACATTCTTCTCAAGTGCACATGGAATATTCTCCAGAATAGATCTCACATTGGGTAACAAAACAGACTTCAATAAGTACAAAAAGAAGGTGATCATATCGTGCATAATTTCAGACCACAACACTATAAACTTGAAATAAACCACAAGAAAAAAATTGGAAAGACCACAAATACTTGGAGGTTATAGAACATCCTACTAAAGAATGAATGGGTTAACCAAGAGATTAAAAAGGAAATAAAAGAGTACATGGAAACCAATGAAAATGAAAACAGGACAGTCCAAAACGCTTGGGATGTGAAAAGCTATCATAAGAGGGAAGTATATAGCAATTTTGGCCCTCCAAAAGAAGGAATAAATGTCTCAAATAAGTAACATAATCTTATACCTAAAGGAGTTAGAAAGGGAACAGCAAATAAAGTGTAAAGTCAGCAGAAGAAGGGAAATACTAAAGATTACAGAAAAAATTAAAAAAATATATAGAAACAAAAAAGCAGAACAGATAAACTAGGAGAAGATTGTTTGAAAGAATTTAAAAATTTATAAACCTCTAGCTAGATTAACTCAAAAAGCAAAAGGAAAGGATTCAAATAAAATCAGAATGAAAGAAGAGAGATCACAACCAACAGTGCAGAAATGCAAACAGTAATAAGAGAGTGTTTTGAGAAATTATATACTAACAAATTCAGTATTCTGAAAGAAATGGATAAATTCCTAGAACTATATAAACTACCAAAACTGAAACAGGAAGAAAGAGGAAATTTCAGCAGACCATAACCAGTAAAGAAATTGAGTCAGAAATCAAAAATCTCTCAACAACAAGAGTCCAGGGCCAGATGGCTTCACAGGGGATTTCTACCAAACATTTAAATAAGAGTTAACATCTATTCTTTTCAAACTGTTCCAAAAAATAGAAATGGAAGGAAAACTTCCAAATTATTTCTGAGGCCAGCATTACCTTGATTCCAAAACCAGAACCAAAGACCCCACTAAAAAGGAGACTTACACACCAGTTTCCCTGATGAACATGGATGCAATGATTCTCAACAAGAGACTAGTAAATCTAACAATACGTTAAAAGAATTATTCACCACGATCAAGTGGGATTTATTCCTAGGCTGCAGGGGTGGTTCAATATCCCCAAATCAACGTGATACACTGCATTAATGAAAGAAAGGATAAGAACCGCACGATCCTCTCAATAGATGCAGAAAAAGCATTTAACAAAATACAGCATCCATTCTTGATAAAAACTTTTAATAAAGTAGGGTAGAAGGAACATACCTCAGCATCATCAAGGCAATATATGAAAGACCCACAGCTAATAACATCTTTGATGGGAAAAAACTGAGTTCTCCCCCTAATGTCAGGAAAACAATAGGGGTGTCCACTTTCACCACTGTTCAACATAGTACTGGAAGTCCTAGCCTCAGCAGTCAGACAACAAAAAGAAACAAAAGGCACACAAATTAAGGGAGAAGTCAAACTTTCACTCTTTGCAGATGACGTGATACTCTAAGTGGAAAACCTGAAAGACTCCAAGAAAAAAATTGCTAGAAGTGATACATGAATTCAGCAAAATCACAGGATATAAAATCAACATACAGAAATCTAAGTGTATATATACAAGTGTATATATATACTTTATATACACCAAAGCAGCAGAAATAGAAATCAAGAAATTGATCCCATTTATAATTGTACCAAAAATCATAAAATACCTAGGAATAAGCCTAACCAAATAGGTAAAAGATCTGTACACTGAAAACTGTAGAACTCATTGAAGGAAACTGAAGAGTACACAAAGAGATGGAATAACATTCCATACTCATGGATTGGAAGGGTAAATATTGTTAAAATATTGATACTCCCCAAAACAATCTATACATTCAATGCAGTCCCTATCAAATACTACCAGCATTCTTCACAGAGCTAGAACAAATGATTCTAAAATTTGTATGGAACCAGAAAAGACCCCTAATTGCCAAAGTAATATTGAAGAAGAAAACCAAGGCTGGAAGCATCACAATTCTGGACTTCAAGCTGTTATTATAAAGCTGGAGTCATCAAGACAGTTTGGTACTGGAATGAAAACAGACACATAGATCATGGTGTCTGAAAGAGAAAGAAAATGGCTACCAATATAAGGGCATGAAAGGGGAAAAACTGAGAAGATAATTTCAATTTAATAGTGTATTATTAAATAAATAAGGGGCATCTGTGTGGCCCAGTCAGTTAAGTATCTGACTTTGGCTCAGGTCATGATGTCCCAGTTTGTGGGTTCGAGCCCAGTATCAGACTCTGTGCTGACAGGTCAGAGCCTGGAGCTTGCTTGCTTCAGATTCTGTGTCTCCCTCTCTCTCTGCCCCTCCCCAGCTCATGCTCTGTTTCTGTTTCTCTCGCAAAAATAGGCCAAAAAAATTTTTAAAAAAATACATAAACTATTCTTATAAAGTATGTACATATTATATATTATGCACACTACATGTTGTATTAGTATATATAGTATATGATGCTTTACATGTAGAGTTCATTAAATGATGTTGAAATACATATATACATATGTGTGTGTGTGTGTGTGTGTGTGTGTGTGTATATATATATATATATATATATAACTTACTACTAATAAATGAAGTAGTTGATTCTAAAATTAAGGGATTAAATCAAGGTCATTGGGTAGCAAAGCCAAGTATCATAACTATACCTCTTGCTGTTGAAAAAGCTATTTTCTTTTTATAAACACTATTGCCTCTCACATACAATTTTATGATCACCTAGAGGTATCTTAGAAATAAAAGCAACATATACAAAAGACACAGAAAAGAATGACATAAAATGGTAGTAAATTGTCATAAAGACAAAAAAACTAAAATGAATTTGGGCTTCTGAAAATAATAAGGATAATTTTTTTAAAACCACTCAAATTTCTAACTAGAATAAATTAAAGAACACATAAAGGTGAAAGTTTACTATTTAGCAATAGATGGTACCATTGTTAATAAATACCAGAATAAGCATCATCTTTCAACTTTATCTTCTTCTGTACTCTCAACTCCAGGAAGAGGATCCTTTAATTAGATAAGGTAAAATAAATATGATAACTACTGACTTAAGAATCAAGGAGAGAGTAAGCAGTTATTTAGTAACTCCAGGTAAATTTGGTTTCCAGAACAAATGAATTAAATCTTAGACAAAAATAATTTGCAATTGCAATTATAAAAATATGATCCAAGGTCCCTAATTAATGATAGAGATTAAAATTGGTATGAGGAAACTGATATAGGGGCCAAAATATCTATATATCAAAAATGTGGGCAGAACAAGTTACTAGATTCTGTAAAATACAAACTGTTAGGACAAGGAGGAAAGGGAATAAGTAAAACTCTTGGCATAACCTTGACCTAAATTTCTGAACAGAAAATATAGCTAGTTAGGAAAGAAGCGGTGATTAGTATTAGTTTCCTAGGTTCTGGAAAAACATGAGTATTCCAAAGTTGTTTCATTACTAGTTAAAATAGTTGGATAGGACACCTGGGTGGCTCAATCAGTTAAATGTCTGACTCCTGATTTCAGCTCAGGTAACAATCTCAAGGTTCCTGAGATAGAGCCCTGCACTGCGGTCTGCACTGACAGTGTGGAGCCTACTTGGGATTCTCTCCCACCCCCCCCCTTCTCCTTCCTCACTTAGGCATGTATGCTCTCACTTTCTCTCAAAATAAATAATTAAACATTAAAAACATAGTTGGATAGAATTTTTTGATTGTTAGATCAGGAAAGGCTACAATGGTATAACTCCAAATTTCTGGACATTTTATAGGGGTGGGAAAAAATCCCACACACACAGAGGGAGAGAGGTATAAATAATAAAAACAAATTGATTAAATGATAAAAAGTTAATTTTTTAAAAATTCTATATAAATGATTATACTGGCCATCCCATTCAGTGTGTGTACCATGTGTACACAGTGTGTGTACAATGAGTTCATTTTTATTTAATCATACTCTCAATTTTTTGAGTTATTTCTTATCATACTCTCAACTTTTATTTGCAACTTTTTGGGATGCCTGAAGGTTATATGATACACACATGGAAACAACCTTTTTTAAAACCATACTTCACAATTATTAAAAACTAAAGTATATAGAGGTAATTTCTCAAAGTGTAAGTGTACAATTCAATGATTTTCAAAAATTAAGCACATTTATAAAATCAGAAAACAGATCAAGAAGTATTACCAAACACCAGAAGCATTCTTCATGCCCCTTCACAGTCACTTCCCTTCCCCAGAAAAATAATATCCTGATATTTAACAGTATAAATTAGTGTTGACAGTTTTAAACTTAATATAAATAAAAGAGTATAGATATACTATTTTGTGTTTATCTTTTGTTCAATGTTATTTTTGGGATATTTAGACATGTAGTTCCTATGGCAATAGTATATTTGTTCTATCAAATAGTATTCCTTCATATGATTATGCCACAATTTATATATCCATTTTACTAATGATATTTGAGTTACCTTAGTTTTGGACTATTACAAACTGCCCTGCTATGAAAATATTTTACAAATAAGCAATGCTTACTCAAGATGAAATATATAACCTCAAAAATCTGATCTCTGAGGAACATAGACCTACAAATCCTCAACAAAATATTAATAAACTGAATCCATCAATATGTTAAGAGGATCATTCACCATGAGCAAGTGGGATTTATTCTGGGGATGTAAGGATGGTTTAATATTTGAAAATCAGTCAATGTGATACATAATATTAACAGATGTAAGGATAAAAATTATAGGGTCATCTCAATAGATGCAGAAAAAGCATCTGACAAAATTCAAATTTTTTTCATGATAAAAACTCTCAATGGAGAAGGTTTAGAAGAAATATACTTCAACATAATAAAATCCAGATGTGAAAAACTCACAGCTAGAATCATACTTAATGGTGAAAAGTTGAGAGCTTTTTCCCTAAAATCAGGAACAAGATAAGAATGTTGACTCTCACCACTTGCATTCATCTAGAACTTCCAGTATCTAGCCACAGCAATTAGACAAGAAAAAGAAATAAAATTCATCCATGTTGGTATGGGGGGAAAAAAACTGTCATTATTTCTAGATAACATACTGTATATATAAAACCCTCTAGACTCCACAAAAAATATTAAAATTAATTCAGTAAAGTTGGAGTTCATAAAATTAATACACACAGAGTTTGTGTTTCTATACATTAACAACAAAGTAGCAGAAAGAGAAATTAAGAAAAACAATACCATTTATGGGATGCCTGGGTGGCTCAGTTGGTTAAGCATCTGACTCTTGGTTTTGGCTCAGGTCATGATCTCATGATTTGTGGGTTTGAGCCCCACATTGGGCTCTGTGCTGACAGCATGGAACCTACTTAAGATTCTCTCTCAGTCTCTCTCTCTGTGCCCCTCCCCTGCTCTCTGTCTCTCAAAATAAATAAACTTAAAAAATTTTTTAAAGAAAAATAATTCCATTTACCATTGCACCAAAAAGAATACAATACCTAGGAATAAACTTAACCAAGGAGATTAAAGACCTACATGCCAAAAACTATGAAATATTGATTAAAGAAATTCAAGACAACACAAATGGAAAGATATTCTATGTTTATGGATAGGATGAATTAATATGTATGTTTTAAATCTTCAATACTACCCAAAGCAATATATAGATTCAATGCAATTCCTATCAAAATGTCAACATCACCTTTCACAGAACTGGAAGAAATCTTAAAATTTGTATGGAACCAAAATAGACCCTGAATAACCAAAGCAATCTTTAGAAAGAACAAAACTAGAGGTATCACAAATCCAGGTTTCAAATTATACTACACAGTATAGTACTGACACAAAAATAGACACATAGATCAATAGAATAGGGGAGCCCAGAAATAAACCCATGAGTATGTGGTCAATTAATCTATGGCAAAGGAGGCAAGAATATACAATGGGGAAAAGGTCGTATTTTCAAGAAATGGTGCTGAGAAAACTGACAGCTTCATGCAAAAGAATGAAATTGAACCACTTTCTTACATTGTACACAAAATAAACTCAAAATGGATTGAAGACCTAAAAGTGAGATAAAATCATAAACTCATAAAATAAAACATAGGCAGTATTTTTTTTTTTACTTCAGACTTAGCAACATTTTTTAGATATATCTCCTCAGGCAAGGGAGGAAAAAGCAAAAATTAATTATTGGGACTACAGAAAAACAAAAAGCTTTTGCACAGTAAAGGAAACCAACAACAAAATGAAAAGGCAACTTACTGAATGGGAGAAGATATTTGCAAATGATATATCCAATAAGGGGTTAATATGCAAAATATATAAAGGATTTATACAACTCAACACCAAAAAACCACAAATAATCTAAAGAAAAAATGGGCAGAGGACCTGTATAGACATTTTTTCTGAAGATGACATACAGATAGATGACCAATACACACATGAAAATATATTCAAAATCACCAATCATCAGGGACATGCAAGTCAAAACCACAGTAAGATTTCACTTTACACCAATTAAATAGCTAGAATCAAAAAGACAAGGAGTAACAAATGTTGGCATGGATATGGAGAAAAAGGAAACTTCATGCGCTGTAGGTGGGAACATAAATTGTGCAGCCACTGTGGAAAATAGTATGGGGGTACACCTGAAACTAGAATTACACTGTATATTAGCTAACTGTAATATAAATAAAACATTTAAAAAATTAAAAATTGAAATAGCACATTATCCAGTAATTCCATATTGGGTATTTACCCAAAGAAAATGAAAACACTAAGCTGAGAAGATATATGCTCCCCTATGTTTATTGCAACATTATTTATAATAGCCAAGATAATGGAAGCAATCCATATGTCCATTGATAGAAAAACAGATAGGGGCGCCTGGGTGGCGCAGTCGGTTAAGCATCCGACTTCAGCCAGGTCACGATCTCGCGGTCCGTGAGTTCGAGCCCCGCGTCGGGCTCTGGGCTGATGGCTCGGAGCCTGGAGCCTGTTTCCGATTCTGTGTCTCCCTCTCTCTCTGCCCCTCCGCCGTTCATGCTCTGTCTCTGTCCCAAAAATAAATAAACGTTGAAAAAAAAAATTTAAAAAAAAAAAAAAAAGAAAAACAGATAAAGATGGTGTGTGTGTGTGTGTACACATATATATATGCAATAGAATATTATTCAGCCATAATAAGAATGAGATCTTGCCACTTAATAACAACATGGATGGATCTAGAGGATATTATACTACATGAAATAAATCAGAGAAAGACAAATGCCATATGATTTTACTTATGTGGAATCTAAAAAAGTAAAAACAAAAAAATTGCGGAAACAGAACCGTAAATACAGAGGACGCACTGGTGGTTGTCAGAGGGGAGGAAGTAAGGGCATGGGCAGAATGCGTTCAGGGGAGATACTGGCTTCTAGTTATGGAATGCATAAGTCATGGGGATAAAGGGCACAGCATAGGAAATATAGTTAATGGTATCATAATAGTGTCATATGGTGACAGATGGTAGCTACACTCATGGTGAGCATAGCATAACCTATAAACTTCTTGAATCACTGTATTGTACACCTGAACTAGGGTAACATTGTATATCGGCTATTCTTCAATTTAGAGAGAGAGAAGAAGAGGAGGAGGAGGAGAGTTTAACACTCAAGGGTCAGATGGCTTTATTGGTGAATTCAACTAGATATTTAAAGATGAAACAATGCTAATTCTACAAAAACTCTTCCACAAATATTCCTAAGATCACAGACTCCAATATATTCAACCTGATATTAATATATTGTATAAATTATTCAATACTTAAAAGTAAAATTATATAACTCAGTGGGATTTTACCTGAGAATGTAAGGTTTAATTGACATTTAAAAATTAATTCATCATATCAATAAACTAAACAAGACTACATGATTATCTCAATAGATGCAGAAGAAAACTTGACAAAATTCAAAACTCTAGTCATCATAAAAACTCTCAGAATACTAGAAATTGAAAAATTCTGAAGTGGTAAAAGGTCATCCATCAAAAACTTACAGCTAACTTCAAACTTGACAAGGGAGGATTGAACATATTTCCACTAAGTCTGGGTAAAAGACAAGGCATTTTACCCTCACTACTCCTATTGAGAATCGCACGAGAAATCTTAGCCAATGTAATACAACAAAAATCAAAGGCATATGTATTACAAATGAAGAAATAAAATTATATGTACATATTAATAAGAAATCTGAAAATGAATAAAGAAAACCGCATTTAAGATGGAGTCAGAAAGCCCCGAAGGAAGAGCTCTTGTACACTACCATGCACCTCCATTTGCAGAACCTAGGAAGAAGAAGTATACCTTGCATTTCCCAACAGGAAGAATTTTTTCTTTAACTCCAGCAGCATGAGGGAAGATTATCTCCTTGCCCAGCAACAACCTCAGCAACGAGAACTGCCACAACGCACCCAATGACAATTGCCACAACCCAGAACTGTCTCTCTCTTTCAATGGACTTTACCTCCAAAAAGCCCTTTTCAACTTCCTCCTTTCCTCTGCAGAAGCAAGTCCCCTTCTCTCTTTTGTACTCTAGATGTGCCTACGGTTCACTATTGTTTGCATGTCCTGAATTGAGATCTATTGTTCCTAAATAAAATCATTTTGCTGGTGAGCTAACTGGCTCTTTTTAAGCTTGATATTACATGGTGTCAGAAATGGGATTCAAGGGAAACAAATCCCTGAGAACCTAGCCACCTCTGGAATCCTGTGAGTTACCCACTTGAGCCCCTTGTGTTCTCTGCTTTTGTGAATTGTCTTCTTCCTTTCAGTTTGGTAAATCTCCTCTCAGATTCAACCTCACTTCGTTTGGTTGAAATCTCTAACTTTATCTTGGGTCTGTTTTTATTTTTCATGAAGGCATCATCCTTTGTCAAGTAGTCATTTGATTTTCTGAGCTTTAAACTAAGATTATAGCTCCAAATCCTCTAAATTCTATCAGGAGTACCCTTCTTCCAGACTTCTGGCTAGTTTTGTTTTTTAAAAACTATGTTCCCTCCTCATGACATTTTTTAACTAAATTAACCATCCTAACCAAAAAATAATTTAGAACTCCAATTGTCATTATGGGGAACTTTTGACCTCACTTGTCTTTCTCAGAACTAAATTAGAAAGCTGCAGCTCCAAACTTTGCTTAATTCTAAAGTTGTCTCTTTACAAAATGCCATTTCTAAACTAAACAATTGAAAAAAATAAGAAAGCTTCTGAGGCCCCTTTCTCCTCTCCTTTATCCTCTATGTCTCAGTGCCATCTTGCTTGTCTTTTGTTTCTGTTTTGTCTCCATTGTCTCCAGGTGTGTGGCAGCCATCTTATGCCAAGGCTTCACCACTGGCACCATCTTCCCCTTTGCCTTCTGTGTTGATCCACTTCCTCTATATAACCTCTGCTTCCTCATTCTAACCCTCATTAAATCCCCCATTTTCTCTGAATTTCTCCCTACTCTCTCTTCCCTTGAACCTCTTAAAACCTGCCTCTTTAAAGTCAGACCCTTTGAGGATCCTAATGTTAATCCCCTAATTTCTTATATGTCCTGGACGAAAGCTGAACCAGGATCTATAGGTAAATATTTTTCCAAATAATCAAAGATTCCCTACAGATTTGCTGAGGAATTTAATATAGTCATTCAAACTTAGCCTGGTTTCTCTGACATATCAGCTAGTTCATATATTTCAGTGAAGATTAGGCCCAGCACTGAACGAATGAAGGCTGCCGATTGGGATAGTCCTAAAAAATCTCTAGAGCTATGTTTAGACCCAGATAGACTTAATGACATGCTAAACTTCCCCAAACCCAAAACTAAATGTCAGTTATAAGGTTTTTTCAGACCAGCAGATACTGCTGAAATTAGATTCCAGACTTCTCTTATGGCCCAACACCTATATGTTTTACTTAAAAAACTGACTTTATATTTGGGAAGATCAGGATGACCTAGCCTTTAAGGCCTTAAATGAAAACTTAAGAAATCTCCCTGCCCTTGGAAATTCCAATAATCAACTTCTCATTTTCCTTTTTGTATATGAGAAAGGATATGCCCTTGGAGTACTCATCAAAAAACATTGGGACTATCATCACCTCCATAGGGTATTATAGCCAAAAGCTAGACCCTGCGGCATAAAGATACCTCCCTTGCCTCAGAACCATTCTTCCCACTGTCCTTTTGGTTAAGGCCACCAAGAGAGTAGTCATTGGATCTCTTTGAACAATCTTTGTTCCCCATACAGAAGCTCTACTGAATTCTTATCATACTCAACATCTTTTAGACAGCCACCTCATCTCCTATTAAATGCTTCTGGTAACTGTCTCTCATATAACTCTTTCTCACTGTGATAATCTTAACCATGCCATACTTCTTCCCTCCTTTATGGATGACACCCCTTATGCCTGTTGACTTTGACAGTTCACCTTTTGGCTAACTCCCCATGATGACTTACAGGAAACTCACTTGGATAATACTGACTTCACATGGCTTACTAATGGTTCTTATTTAAGGGGTGAAAGTGGTAACTATCATGCCACGTATGCTATGCTATTGTAACTCCTCATGACATTGTTGAGGTTGTACCTTTGTCTTTGGCTGACTCAGTCCAACATACTGTTATATGCACTCACTCAGCTTGTACTCTAGCTAAGGACAAAATCACAAACATTTATACTAAGACTTTGAAGTAGCTCATGACTTTAGAATACTATGTAAATATCATGGCTTCTTTACTTCCACTGGGGGGAAGGTGACTAAAAATTGTTCTTACCTGCAAAATTTATTAGATGTCATACTCCTACCAGCCACTTTGGCTATTTTTAAGGTTCCTGGAAATTCCAAGCTTGACTCCCTAAAAGACTGAAGGTAACCAAACTTACTGATATTTTTGCCAAGAATGATGCTTTGAAAGAAACCAAGACCAAATTTCTGTCATAGTCCATAGGGATTTTCCCCCAAATGATAATCTAGAAATACTGACTAGAAATGCCCAACAATTGGCCACAGAAAAGGAAAAACATTAAAAATATAATAATTGTCAGTATGATCAAAAGAGAGAACTCTGGTTTGGGCCAAATAACAATCCAGTCCTGCCAGATTTTGAAATTCCCATTAATGATTCCCATATATGCATTGAATCATTGGCCTATTCACAAAATAAGCTTTATGAATCAATACTGGTGGTTAAATATCAATAGGACCACAAAAAGTGTCTACTTTGCTTGCTCTATCTGCCCAAAATAAAATTCAGTAAAACTTGTCTGTACTATTCCAAATTACTTTAAATTGCCCAATGGAACATTTGAGGTTTGAGAAATGGATTCCATACAGCAACCCCCATCTCATGGATATAAACATGTTTTGGTGATGGTTTACATGTTTTCTCATTGTACTGGATCTTTCCCTTGTAGGCAAGTTGCTATCTCTTCTGTAGCAAAAATTCTATTAGAATAAACTATCCCTACCTGGTGAAACCCCTTTAAATTTCATAGTGACTGGGAAATTCACTTCACTAGTAATGTGCTTTGACATATACGTGCTGTTGGTTCTACAACACTTTCATTATGCTTAGTACCTACCCTCAATTTTAAGGGGTGGTCAAATTCACTAATAATATCATTAAGATTCAATTGGTGGGAATGCAAACTGGGGCAGTCACTCTGGAAAACAGGATGGAGTTTCCTCAAATAAAAATAGAGCTACTCTATGATCCAGCAATTGCACTACTAGATATTCATCCGTTGTATCCAAAGGATACAAAAATGCTGATTCAAAGGGGCACACGCACCCCAATGTTTATAGTAGCACTATCAACAATAGCCAAAATATGAAAAGAGCCCAAATGTCCATTGGCTGATGAATATATAAAGAAGATGTGGTATATACATACAATGGAATATTACTCAGAGATCAGAAAGAATGAAATCTTGCCATTTGCAACAACGTGGATGGAAAGAGTGTATTATGCTAAGCGAAATAAGTCAGTCAAAGAAAGACAAATATCATATGATTTCATTCATGTGGAATTTAAGAAACAAAACCGATGAAAATAGGGAAAAGGAAGGAAAAATAAGACAAAAACAGAGTGAGGCAAACCATAAAAGAGTCTTAAAGACAGGGAGCAAACTGAGGGTTGCTGGGATGGGCTAAATGGATGATAGGCATTAAGGAGGGCACTTGGAATGGGTACTGGATGTTATATGTAAGTGATGAATTACTAAGTTCTCCCCCTGAAACCAATACTACACTGTATGTTAACTAACTTTAATTTAGATAAATAAATTTAAAAAGAAAAAAAAAATTCAATGGTCAAAATTTGTAGAATTTTTGCCCAAACCACTGCCATTACCTCTTCTAAATCTCGGGTCTACCCATTTTGAGACCCATATAATCTCAGCCTTTGAAGGAATTACTGGGTCTGATGCATCTAGCCCCAGCTTCTTTTGATTCACAGCTGGTAAAGGGAGATATACTTCAAATTACAAAGGTCTAATAATGTCTATTAAAAATCACCATGCTTTAGTAGAGCAATCTTTCCACAGTCTGCTCCTGAGAGATGAAGACCTTAAGCCTCACTCCTTGCAAACCAGAGATACCAACTATTGGAAAAGACCTCTTAAAATGATTTTCTTCAACCTCACTGGAAAGGCCCCATCAGGTAGCCAATGCTTGTGTTTCCAAAATCTACAGACTATACTCCGATTTCATGTGTTACATCTAAAGAAAGCACTAGACCCTGACTGGGCCTGCATCCTAACTGGTGACCTGAAAGTAAAGATTTCCAGGAGTTGAAGCAGACAACAGCTGGAGGAGACAGCTTTCCTAGGATGACTGGATCAGACCTATATGCCTTTTTCTTGCTGTTGTTTCTTACCTTATTTTCTCCCTCTTTTTCTTGGAAAGACAATGCTCTTAACAAAATTTTGCAATTTATTTCAAACAGGGGAAACCTTTATAACTGCTGGGTCTGTCACCAGAAACTCTGATCAGTTCACAGTGTTGAAGACCTCTTGGTTTTACCTGTAACCAATTCTCCTTAATCCCAAATGGCACTGTTGATCATGCCTGTAAGTTGATGAATGTTACCTACTCTGTTAGGATATTATGGTAAGATGTCCTTCTACCTTGTTTTACCCTTTACCAAACTGTAACCATACCAACTCAGCTAAACATTTCCAACTGTGCTAATCATGCAATTTTTGCTCCCTTATGATTCTTTTCTAAATGTGATCTGTCTCCCTGCACTCAAGGAAAATACAAATGGACTAATTCCTGTCTATAAGATGTTTAGACAAGATCCCTTTAGAATCAGATGGTCTCTCACAGAATGGTTGAGCCCTGGCTTGAAAGGGTCATTTGGGAAATTACAGCTAATCAATCAATAACCGGAACTTAGCTGGAGTCCTCTGCTCTCCATCTGGTTTAATTTTTGTCTTCAGTATGCAGAATCTCCCATGGGCATATGAATATGAAAATGTCTGGTGAATTGGAGGTTAATGTTTATTGGGACATTTACTGTCCCTGTTAACATCCATAACAAATTAGAAGCCACCCATTGGTCTACACCATTAAACTTCCATGACCACTTGTAGAGGAATACATGATTTTGGGTTTGCCTCCACAAAGAGACTTTCTCCCTTGGGTTGTTGTAAGTGCCAATATATGTATGATCAGGAATTTCTCCCAACATTAGGAAAGCTAGCTGATACCACAGTCAAGGCATTACAACCTACAATAATCACTTGACTCATTGACTACAGTAGTTTTGGACAATTGCATAGCCTCTGGTTACCTACTTGTTGAGCAAGCAGAAATTTGTGCAATAGCCAATACCACCTCTTGAACATGGATGAATTCCTCTAGGGAAGTAGAAACCCAGTTACATAAGATTAGGGAATGAGCATATTGGCTATAACAAATTTCATCTAACAATCCATGTCCTTTGATTTCTTTAGCTGGTATCTTCAGGTATGGGCTCTGGTTTAGAACCATTGTACAAGCTATATTTCTTATATTGCTTTTGATTCTGCTTTGCATAATTATTTTTAAATGTTGTAGCTATTTCCTGCCAAATCTCTGCATAAGTGATGTGCCCAATAGGGAGATGCTAGCTCAGTGCTTCAAAACCTCCAATGCTTACAACTCTGTTAAGATACAGACTGTAGGTGGGAAATGCCTGACAGTTCTCCCTCCTACATTTCCATAACCAAATGTGGCCTCCATGGTTTCCAGTCTGTGCATTTTCCCTCTCACCTGGGACATGACAACCAGGAAAAGGCCTTCCTAACATCAAGGGATGAAACCACTAAATGTAGAAAACTTGACTTTTGATCAGTGGTGCTTTGGGGTAAAAACCTTGAACAAAAGGGGGAAATGTGAAACTGAATAAAACACACCTCATTTAAAATGGAGTCAAGAAGCTCTGAAGAGGGAGCTGTCACATATTACCACTCACTATCATTTGCAGACCCTGGTAGCAAGAAGTGTACCCTGTATTTCCCAACAGGAAGAAGCTTAATTTTTGTTTTGTTTTCACCCCAGCAAGAGGAAGGTCTTTTTGTTTGTTTTTTGTTTTTTATTCTTTGCCCAGTAACAACCCAGACAATGAGAACCACTGCAATTCAGCCAATGAGAAGTTGCCACAACCCTGAACTCTTGCTCTCCTCCAATTCACTTTCTTTTGCAAGTATCCCCCAGTTCCCTCCTTTCCACTCTAAATCAAGCCCCTCTCCTTTGTTGTCCAGGCTTGCCTGTGGTTCACTGTAGTTTGCATCTCTCCAATTGCTATTCATCTGCTATTTCCAAATAAACTCATTCTGCTGATTAACTGGCTATTTTATTTTGAAGTTTATAGAAACTTTGAAGGTTGTGGGATACAAAGTAAATACACAAAAATCAATATTGTTTTTATGTATTAATTTAAATGATTGGAAACTGAAATTAAACTGAACCACTTAAAACACAATGCCTGAAATGACTAAGTATAAATATAACAAGATATGTTCAAGTTCTCAATATTGAAAAATGTAAAACAGTGAGAAAACAAAGCAGATAAAAATAAATGGAAAGATATACCCTGTTTGTGCTTTGGAAGATTCAGTATTATTAATTTCCCAGGTTTTTTTTTATGGATTCAATGCAATCCTAATCAGAATGTCAGCATTAATTTTGTAGATATCAATAAGCTAATTCTAAAATTTATATGGAGAAATAGAACTATTATAGCCAAAAACAATTCTGAAGAAGTAAAATGTTCAAGAAGGCACAGTGCCAATTTCAAGAATTGCTATAAATTTACAATAATCAAGATGACATGGGATTGCTGAAAGGATAGAAATAGAAAACAATAGAGAGTGCAGAAAGACCCATATAAATGTAATTAAAGTTTGATAAAGAAAAGGCAACTCAATGTAGCAATATCTTTCAATGAATGGTGCTAAAACAATTGGATAGCTGTATGTAAAAACAAACAGAAATCTTCATAAAAAATAACTGAAATTAATAGATCTAACTGTAAAATTTAAGTTTTTAATCTTAATTACAGTATAGTTAGCATACAATGTTATATTAGTTTCAGGTGTAAAATATAGTGATTCAACAATTATGTACATTACTTAGTGCTCATCATATTAAGTGTACTCTTTAAACCCCATCATCTATTTCACTCAACCCTTTGCCACTTCTCCTCTGATAACCATCAGTTTGTTCTCTATAATTAAGAGTTTGTTTCTGGGTTTGTCTCTTTTTTTTCCCTTTGTTCATTCATTTTATTTCTTAAATTCTACATGAGTGAAATCATATGATATTTGTCTTTTTCTAACTGACCTATATCACTTAGCATTATACTCTCTAGCTCTACCCATGATGTTGTTGCAAATGGGAAATTTCATTCTTTTTTATGGCTGAATAATACTCCATTATACATATATATGACATCTTCTTTATATATATATGTATATATATATACACATATATATGACATCTTCTTTATATATATATGTATATATACATATATATATGACATCTTTATATAAAGATGCATATACTACATACATATATACATAATACACACTATATCTTCTTTATCCATTCATCTATCAGTGGACACTGAGATGCTTCCATAATTTGGTTATTGTAAATAATGCTGCTATAAACAAAGGGATACATGGATCCCTTTGAATTACTGGTTTTTTTTTTTTATTCTTTGTAAATAGTACTGTAATTCTGGATTCTAGGGTAGTTCTATTTTTTTTTTTTTTTGGAAACTTCATACTGTCTTCCACAGTGGCTCCACCAGTTTGCATTCCCACCAAAAATGCATGAGATTTCCTTAATTTAAAAGCATAAAACTTCTAGAAGAAAATATAGGACAAATCTGTAGGACTTTGAGGTTGGCAATACATTTTTAAATATGACATCAAAAACATAATTGATAAAGTAAATAATAATTATAGATTGAGCTTTTTCAAAATTAAAAGGTTCTGATCTACAAAACACACTGTTAAGAGAATAAAAAGACAAGCCACACACTGACAAGAATATTCAGGATTTGTCTCTAGAATATATGAGGAATAATCAAATTTTAATAACAAAATGATAAAAAGGGAGAGAGATCTGAGCAGATACTTTAAGAAATATATATGAATGTAAAAGAAACATAAAAAGATGCTCAGTATTTAGTCATTAGGCAAATTCAAATTACAACCACAATTAGAAACCACTATGTATCTGGTAAAATAGACAGACAAAAGCTGTCAATACCAAACAGTAAGAATACCCAGCAACAGGAACTCTTTTTTCATTGCTAGTGTCGACAGAAATGGTGTAGCCACTTTGGAAAACCTTTTACCAGTTTCTTACAAGTTAAAGATACACTTACATAGGACTCAGTAATGATACCTCTAGATGTTTGCCTAAGGGAATCGAATACTTGTGCTCATGAAAAAACTTGTATGTAAATGTTTAAAGCACTTAATTTATAAACTCTCCAAACTAGAAACTGCCAAGATGTTCTTCAAAGGTGAATGTATAAACTGTGGCATATCCATAGTATAGAAAAGGGGAAGCTATTGACATAGCAAACAAATCAGTAGTTGCCAAATATTAGGAAAAGTTGACTACAAAGAGGCTACACAGGAAACTTTTATAGTGATAAAAATAGTCTCTATGTTAATATGATTTGAATATATGACTATATATTTATCAAAACCCACATACCATCTACACCCCATAGAGTGAACTTTACTGTTAGAACAGCAGCCCCTAGAATGCTATGGGAATTCCAGGATGGATATGTACACTGTGACAAAATCTATCTTTATTATCAATGGATGACATAACCTAACTGAAAGGGTAAACAAAAAGGAGCTGATATTTTACTAGAAACTGGCTAGAGACCGAAATGACTGAACATATGCACATTATATCCTAATTTACAAATGTGTTTCTCATTAGGGTACAGATTAAAATATCTAAAGCTGTAGCTTTAGATATTTTAATATATAATATATTAATATATTTAATTAATTAATAATTAATATATTTAATATAATAATTAAATATAATCCATTCAATATAATATTTAATATATTGTTAATATATTATATATATACACACACACTAATGTTGAAAAATAATTAAATTACAGATGATAAGAGTCAGGGCTCTGTCAGAGAAAGAAGTTACAAATAAGCAAGGGGTAAAAAAAAAAACAGAATGAAGTTTGCAGTGCTGGAATAGAATCAGAGACATCAGCATAAATTCATGAACACAAATACCAACACATACACACAGACAGCCACACACACACACATACAGGAAGCTGAGTGAAGAGTATAGGGAAACTGTACTATCTTTGCAATTCTTTTGTAAATCTAAGTTAGTATGACAAAGAAAAGATAACAGAAAGACTGGTTGCAAATGACTTCAGCAGGAAAGAAAAAGATTCACACTCTCCAATATCTTTTATCTTGGGTGAGTTTTTGGAATAAGTACCTGTTTCTCTTTTGGTGTGTCCTTGAATATTCAGGGTGCCAGCTCTCCACTCAGGTCAGTGACTATATGTTTGAGTGGCAGAGATGTGTGTTAGAATGTCTTCTCTTAAAGTCTGTGTTAAAACTTTTTGGGTCCCTACGGTAGCGCTGCTTGTGGCAGAACTTTACAATCTTTTACAATCATAGCTAATGCTATCATCCTTCTTGCCAAAGAACTCAAAGTCACTCAGACTGAGAAGAGGAACAGATGCCACGTGTTCCTTGCCATTCTCTTTATTGTTTCTATCTCCCCTCCAAAAAGTCCACGCACTCAGCCCCTTCCATCTCCAGCCAACAGGGGAAAAGTCTCCATTTGCTTAAACTCTAGGCACCAGAAGATGCCGCAAAGTTCCAGAACTATCCAGAATATCATATCTATTTAAATTTATCTAAACCCCCTTTACAAGAATATACAAGAACAAGGACATTTAATTAGTCAGTTACTTGTATTATTACAGGCATATGACCAGTTCAATATTTCAAGTTAAAAAGAACAAACTTTGCAGCATCTTGCAGCCAATCAGAAAATTACATTTAAGAAGATAAAATTTTAAGAGCAAAAGAAAGATGTGTTAGCTCATCTAGTGGTTTTTCACTTCTGTATGTCATCTTCAAGTAGAATAGATAGAAGCAAAGGTATGTAGAATAAACCACTACTATGCAAACATCAAAGAATTCCAGGAGATGAAACAGCCTCTAGTAGCATGAACAGATGAAGACAGAAGAGAAGTTTGGAAAGTTGATTTCTCAGAGCTGATTTCTCAGAGCAGAATAGACACCCAAGGCTAAGACTGGGCACATCTGGAGAGAGCTTTCCAGTCAGCAGGGTTTCAAGGAAAATCTTAGAGAAGGATTAGTTGGTGAGGACAGAGCTATCAAGGAACTAGTTTTGAAGGACCTGTGACAATATAACAAAGCCTCCTTTGTGAACACCCATGCATTTTGCGATTACAAAAGTCCCCCTGGGGCTGGGAGGACTGTAAAATTGAGTGTGAAACATTGTTCTAAGTGCTTTATATATGTATCCAGTTATTCTATGATTATACTGTTGAGGAAAGGGAGGCCTTGAGAAGATATACAACTGGTAAGTGGCTAAGCCAGAATTTGAACCCAAATGGTAATACTCAGGACCCATCCCCTAGTTCTTCATGTGACCTACTTTCCAAATAGATTTTTAGATTTCCCTCACAGTCATACACAAAAGGCATTTTCTATTCTGAATCAATATTGTTCATATAAGGGTCTCAATTTTCAAATTGCTCTTTGCCTCAGTAGCTTATTGAGAAAGATGTTTTTCCTGTAATAGATACTTGCTTTGTATCATAGGGTTGAGAGAATATTAAGAGAGTAACATTGAAACAAGATATTTCAAAGTGCTTTGTAAATTCTAAAGTGCCAAGCATTATTAAGATGTAATTTTGGTGTAACAAGGGAGCTACCTTGAACATCTAGAGGGAGGGGTTCCTTGTGAGTAATCAGGTTCCTGAGACTAAGCCAATCTTTTAGAGAAGAGCAGGGACCTTTAGACTAAAGGAATCACAATTACTTAATAAGTGAAATAAATAGGAATCCCATGACATTGGAGGAGATTGTTCCTGATACACATTAAGAGGAATTTATTCATCTGAAAAATCTAATCTACTAGGGAAAATTGCTTTGCTTCTCTTACAAAAAGTAAGTGAAGATGCTATATAATAGAAAGGTTGATTTTTATTTCTACTGAATGTGCTATTAGAAATTAGAATTCCTTTATGAGCTAGAGAAATTTTAAAAACCTTGCATTGGTACCAACTAATTAAAATATACAACTAACCCTAAATCATATGAGCCAAGATGAATTGGAATCAATGTCTTTTTTGATTAATCAGAGCAGCTCAAGAACAATCTAATGAATACACTGACTGTAGAGTGCCACTAACAGCTGATTATAGTGATGATTTTGCAATTTAGCACTCAAAGACCTCGAATCTCAATATCCATAGGGCCAATAATTTTTGTTATTTTTCAGAAGAGTTTCTGGTCTATCTTTCTGGAGGAAATGCTTTGGAGATATAAAGTTGATAGGCAAATAAATTTCACCCATCAGCACACCTTATTAAGCCCCAAAAGGAAGAAGGAATGTTAAAAGACTGTCATCACTGATGCCACATTTTGCGGTAGAATAAAGAGAAAATATGCCTTAAGATATCTTTGAATTATTTCTTTAAAATATGCACTTGCAAATGTATTAAAATGCATGAGAGCAGCTATTTTATGAATCAACCAATCAAATGAATGGGCTTTAGTTCACTAAGAGTGGATTTTCTCTCCTAAGTAGTAACAACTGCTAATTTCTAACCATAGACTCTATCCTCTTCAGGTCCATTTTCACCCTTGGTTTCTATATCCAGGCAATTACTGAACCTTATTAATTTTACTCTTGAAATAGCTCAAAAATATATTACCTTTGATTCCCCTATTACCATCATCTCTTACCAGTCATTTATCACTAACCTGATCTCTTCACCACCTTCTGCTCTGACAATCTCCCCTCTCATGCCACCAGTCTATTCTCTTCTGTAAAGCATTCAATGGCTCCCTTCACTGATAAAATACACACACCTTAGGAGGATATAAAGTACCTTGCCAAGAGTGGTCCTGGCTTCTCTAGCACCATGCAATACCACTACCCTTTTCCACACTCTGAATCCATTGCATTCCTCAATATCCTTTAACCCTCAAATATGCAGTGGTGATATTTTTGTATTTTATATATCTGGTTCTTACTAACTGGAATTGCTTTAATCCACTTGCTAAATGTTTCAGGACTCAGATTCCATAATTTCAGCTATCAGTGTTTTGATCTTCATCTTTAGCCACTCTCTAACAATGCACACCATGAGCCAACCACTTATTCTTCTGTGACATTCACATCCTCTTTTCCATTTGTACAACTAGAAGTGATCTCTTCCTTGCTATTTCCTGTTCACAACAGTTTGTGTCTCATGGTACTTGATACATCTCCTTTCTCATTATAGTAATATTTTGTACAAGTTTTATCTCAGTTGTAAAATATTAAGAAGAACTGTGGCTCATCACTCATTGCATCTATAAAGTGACCATTTATGTCTTACAAATAGAAGATGCCCTGTAAATATGCATTGAATTGAAATGACTTCAATTGAGAAAAAAAAAAAGGATATCATCCTTTTGGCATCATTCCTTATGCTATAATAAGGATTCCTTCTGTTTACACATAAAATAGAAGACTTTAATCACCCCAGTAATCTTTAACTTGGTAATGAAGGCTGTAAATTAATTTTTAAACAAAATTAAAGAAGATGGGATGAAATATAAAACAAAAACATCATCAGAATCTTCCCAGGAAACAATATTCTTGACAGCAAATCATGACATTATGGGGCTCAGTTGTTTATTTCTTTCTAGGGCAGCCCCTTGTTTTATGTCCCGAATAGCATTTCCCTAAATAAAACTGCATGAAACAAAATGCCATTATGATTTCTAACATTCATTTCCAGTGAAGTTCCTGTTAGGTTGCAGCTATAACTATGATGGAAGGGGTGTGAGTAAAGCCCGCTGCAGTAATAACTGTGTCTTCATACATCAAACCAAAGGATTATAGGAGAAACATCTACATAGCACAGGAAACTAACTGGAGGGGTAATACCAGGCTGGCTTTAAGATGTGACAGAAAATAATCAGAATAGGCCTGTACTGAAGTTTGAAAGTTAGGTAGAAAGCTTCTTATACATGTGAGCAATTATTCTAACTTTTTCTTCTGTATAACTGCTTCTAATAGGTACAACAGTAATCACTCTGTGTTAGCTGCTGCTGAACCCCAGAATATTAATTTACTCTAAAATAATGCAAAAATCATTAGACTCTTAAACACATATAAATATTGAGGCTTAAGGACACGATACGAAGATGTGAGAAGAGAAATCTCTAAGGGTAACTCCTAAATGGAATTCCATTGTCCCCTCTCTTTAAACTCTTATTCAATAACTAAATAATAAAAATTCAAGTTTTTAAATGGCTCTAAAGTTAGTCTCTGATTCTTCTGCCACATTGCTTCTTCTAAACTCCTTTAATCCCTTCTTATCACTTTTCTAGATTACTGCATTCACTTTCTAACTTATCTCTTTGCCTCTGATACTGATACATAAAACACAAAGATATCACTGTCATGTTTCAAAGTGCCCAGAGAAACATTTCATATCCTGACTTAAAAATCTGTATGTGATCCCCACTGCTTAGAAAAGTCCAAATTCTTTGGCACAGCACCCAAGATTCATCAAAATCAAGACTTTCAATGGTTCTTCCCTCATTGCCTTTGTCCCGTTGCCTTTGTTTTTCGACACACACCATGGGTTTTTGTCTTTTCTTTTCTTTTCTTTTCTTTTTTTTTTTTCTATTTCCTTGCCTAATTGAACTCTCCATTATATTTGTATCTCTGCTAAAGCCTTTACTCAGATTGACAATAAGAGAGGTCAATTTGAATATAATGCACAAGATATAATCACATCTTCCCATTTATTTCACCATAGAGCCAATTTTCTTACAAAGGTCTAAACTGTGATATAAGAACTTGCCCCTGGCTGCCATCCTGGATCTCATCTCCATTTTCCAATCATTCCCTCCTACTTATTTGCTGTTGCTTGAAAATGATTATAGTGAGGGGGATTAGGATGACTGAGTAGGAAGATCCTAAGCTTGCCTCCTCACATAGACACACCAAAATCTGCAACTACACATAGAATTAACTGTCTCTGAGAATGAAGACTTAGCAGAACCAATCTTACACAACTAAGGATATAAAAAAGCCACACCAAGATGATTAGGAGAGACAAAACACAGTCTAGTCAGGACCTACATCCAGTGTGGCAACCCATGATGGGAAGATATTATGAACATGAAGGTCCTCTCTGAGGAGCAAAGAGTTCAAGTCCCATGTTGGGCACATCAACCCTGGGGACCTGCACTGAGAAAATAAGCCTCCATAACATCTGGCTTTAAAAAGCAGTGGGGCTTAACTCCAGGAGGTACAGAGGGCTATAAGAAACTGAGAGTCTGCCCTTGAAGGGCTTGCACACAAACTCACCTGCTCTGAGACTCAACAGAGATGGCAGTTTGAAATGTGCCTGGGCCATCCATGAAGGAGATTTATTGACTAATTTTAGGGCATGTCCAGAGAGGCAGGGATCTGTAGAAACCTTCTTGGGGAATAGATATGCTGGCTGATGCAATTTCTTTTACTCTCTACCTAGCTGGCTGGTGCTGGTGGGAGCAATTTTTGACAGTCTCCATCTACCTTACTAGCACCGCTCACACCTACCAAGTGTTTCCCTGTGGACTCACCCAACACAACCCACCTGCCCCAGCCAGGTATCCTTCCCAAGTGGCACCCTGCCCTGCCACATCCATTGGGCAGCCTCAGCTGGCACCAGTAACCCCTCAAGTGGCCCCTACCATAGGGATATAGCCTCAAATACTAGAGTATCTGCAGTAGTCATAATAGATCTCACAGCCAGCCACACCAGAGGTGCCCACTCGCCAGCATGCTTATAGCTGTGGCAGCCAAGCCTTTCAGCCAGACAGGTTGGGGGCCAGTCCCACTCACCAGTACACCCATAGCAGTCATGGCCTGTCCTCATGGCCACATGGGAGCAGCCCTGCACACCAATGAGTCAACACTGATCATGGCCCAAACATAATGGAAGGTTGCACCTGTCCTACAGGGGACACCCTTGAGGCACCTGGCTTAGGTGACCAGGAAAGATTGCACTACTAGGCCTCACAGAACACCTTCAGCATAAGCACCTCCTTCAAGATCAGGACACATAACTGATCTACCCAACACATAGAAACAAACAGAAAAGTCAATACCTATCCTTATCAAAATATTACAAACATTTAAAAAAGAAGAGGAAGAAATGTTTCCAGACTCATTTTATGAGGCCAACATTACCCTGATACCAAAACCAGATAAAGACATCATGCACATATAAAAACTATAGGCCAATATTCCTGATAAACAAAGACGGGAAAATCCTCAACAAAACATTGGCAAACTAAATTCAACAATGCTTTAAAAGGATCATACATCATAATCAAGTGGTATTCATTTGGGATTCAGGGATGATTCAATACCTGCAAATCAATTAATGTGATACAAAGATGTGAAAGAAGAATAAAAATCATATGATCATCTAAGTAGATGTAGAAAAAGCATGTGATAGAATTCAACATCAATTTTTAATAAAACAACTTTCAACAAGGTGAGTATAGAGGAAACAAACCTCAATATAATAAAGAGCATATAAGAAAAACCCACAGCTAACATTATACTCAAAGGTGAAATTCCAATAGCTTCTCCTTTCAGATCAGAAACAACATTGCCTACTCTTACCAATTTTATTCAAAATAGTATTAGATGTCACAGCTACAGCAATCAAAGAATAAAAAAAAAATATCCAAATTGGAAAAGAAGAAAAACTCTTGTTATTTTCAGATATTATATGTAGAAAAACCTAAAGAATCCACCCAAATATTATAATAAATTAATTCAGTAAAGTTGCAGGATATAAAATCAATACACATAAGTATGTTGCATTTTTTATACACAAATAATGAACTATCAGAAAGAGAAATTAAGACAATAATCCATTTACAACTTCATCAAAGAGAATAAAATACTTAGGAATCAATTTAAACAAGGAGGTAAAGACTTGTAGTCTAAAAACTATAAAACGATTTAAAAAAAGGGGGGGGCACCTGGGTGGCTCAGTCGGTTGAGCATCCAGCTTCAGCTCAGGTCATGATCTCACAGTTTGTGAGCTGGAGCCCCATGTCAGGCTCTGTGCTGACAGCTCGGAGCCTGGAGCCTGCTTCAGATTCTGTGTCTCCCTCTCTCTGGCCCTTCCCCGTTCATGCTCTGTCTCTCTCTCTCTCTCTCTCTCTGTCTCTCTGTCTCTCTGTCTCTCTCTCTCTCAAAAATAAATAAAACATTAAAAAAATAAAAACTATAAAACGCTAATGAAAGAAATTGAAGATGACATAAATAAATGTAAAGGTATACCTACCTCATGGATTGGAAATATTTATATTGTTAAAACGTCCGTAGTACCCAAAATGATGTACAGATTCAATGCAATCCCTGTGAAAATACTAATAGAATTTTTCACAGAACTAGAACAAATAACCCTAAAATTTGTATGGAACCACAAAGACCCTGAATAGCCAAAACAATCTAAAGTTTCCTGATTTCAAACTACACTACAAAGCTATAGTAATCAAAACAGTATGGCACTAAAACAAAGATAGACACATAGATCAATGGAACTAAGTAGAATCCAGAAATAAACCCACCCTTATATAATCAATTAATCTTCAATGAAGGAAACAAGACTATACGGTGGGGGAAAGACAGTTTTTTAATAAATGGTGTTGGTAAAACTAGACAACTACATGCAAAAGAATGAACTGGATTGCTTTCTTACACCATCTACAAAAATAAACTCAAAACGGGTTACACTTAAATGTAAGGTCAGAAACCATAAAACTTGTAGAAAATAGGCAGTACGCCCTTAGTGATCAGTCTTAGCAACATTATTTGCATGTTTCCTCAGGCAGGGGCAACACAAACAGAGGTAAACGAATAGGACTGCATGAAACAAAAAAAAAATATGCCTTTTTCATAGCAATGGAAACCATCATCAAAATGAAAAGACAATCTACTGAATGGGAGAAAATATTTGCAAATGATACAACCAATAAGGAGTTAATATACAAAATACATAAAGAATGCACACAATTCAGTATCAAAAAACAATCCAATTCTTTAAAAAATGAGCAGAAAATCTGAACAAATATTTCTCCAGAGAAAACACACAGATGGCCAATGGACCCATGAAAAATGTTGAACATCACTAATCATCAGGGAAATGTAAATCAAAACTACAAAGAGATATTACTTCATACCAGTTAGAATTGTTAGTGTCAAAAATACAAGAAATAATAAATGTTGATAAGGCTATGGAGAAAAAGGAACCTTTATGCACTGTTGCTGAGAATGTAAATTGGAATAGCCACTCTGGAAAACATTGTGGAGTTCTTTTAAAAAAATTAAAAATAGAAGTACCATACAATTTAATATTCCACTTCTGGATGTTTATTAGAAGAAAACAAAAACATTAATTTGAAAAGATATATGAACCCCTATGTTTATTGCAGCACTGTTTGTAATAAACACAATATGGACGCATCCTAAGTGTCCACTGATAGCTGAATGTGGTGTGTGTGTGTGTATCAAATGTATGTGTATGTTTTTAGATAAAACATTAGTCATCCATAAAAAAAGAACAAAATCTTGCCATTTATATCAACATGAATGGACCTAGGAGTTATTTTACTAAGTTGGACAGAAAAATATAAACACCATATGATTTCACTTATGTGGAATCTAAGAAACAAAACAAATGAACAAACAAAACAGAAAAAGACTCATAGATACGGAAAATAATCTGGAGGTTGCTACAAGCAATTCGGGTGAGGGGGGTTAAAAGGGACAGACTTCCAGTTATAAAATAAGACATGGGGATGCAATGTACAGCATAGAGAATATAGTTAATAATATTGTAACAAATTTGTGTGGTGAGAAATGGTAGCTACATTTATGGTGGTGATCACTTTGCAATGTACATAAAAGTTGAATTAGTGTGTTGTACACCTGAAGCAAATATAATACTGTATGCCAATTATACTTCAATAAAAAAGAGACATTATTACTGCATTGTTATATGTGTTGGATGCGTGCATCATTTCTAGTATTGCACATAACACTTATTAATAGGTTCAGTTTTGATATTTTTTCTATGCAGATATATTATAATGTGTTTGAGTTTTTATGAAGATATAATATGCAAAGACATTATTTACCTAGAGATACTTGTGTAAATAATAATTAGGTAGAAATGTTTATTATTTAATCAAAATGTAATTAAATTATTTTTCTGTTAAAAAAATGAACGACTGATAGGTTTACTTTTGGGTATTTGCCCTTGCTGTTCCTTCTACCTGGTTGGTTCTTCTACATACCCTAGTTGGCTTACTCCCATTGCCTGCTCTAAAGACATCCTATCATAGACCTTTGCTGGCACCACTGTTATCCCTGGTGTAAAATATATTTGTGTTTATTTTCTGTTTCTTTCCCACAAGAATACATATTTCATCTGGATGATGACCTTGTGCTGTTCACACTGTCATATCCCCAATACAAAGGCAAGTTTCTGACATATAACATGGGCTCAAAAATTTTTTTGAGCAATTTTGTCAAAGAACAAATGCCTTTGTGCTTGCTCTTTTCCATAATGTCTACCTTGTTACCTATTTATTCCACATAGCACAACCTATACCTCACTCCCATGTGAAACATTCTCTAACAGTTAACTATTCTTCCCTTGTGTCTATTCTTTCTAACTATATCCATACTACCAATATGTCTATGTGAGTGTGCATGTGTATTGCTTTTAATTTGTTATTTGCCTTTGGGCCTCTGTTAAAAGCTGGAAATCCTTGGAGGATAGATGCTGTGCTTTATTTATCTCTTTTACCAGATACAAAGCATTTAGTGTCTATTTCTATCCTTTAATCACATACAGTAATTTGTGGATATGGTTAAGCAGGAGTCAGATTATCACAAACACCCAAGTGTGTAACTATTATGATTCCTTCCCTTTCTGTGAAACATGTGAAATCACAGAACAAAAAAGAATGTGGAAACTGTTTTCTGCCAGCAACTTGTATTCATACCACTTTCTGACTGCTATCATAAAGACTTCCAACAACCCAAAATAGTACCTCGTGTGAAAGGTTAGGGACAGGGCTTTTAAGAATCTCTAAGGCACCCTATCACCCAGAAATTACACTACTAGGTATTTATCCAAAGGATACATAGATGCCGATTCGAGAGGCACGTGCACTCCAATGGTTATAGCAGCACTATCAACAATAGTCAAATTATGGAATACTACTCAGTGATCAAAAAGAATGAAACCTTGCCATTTGCAACAACATGGATGGAACGAGGGAATTATGCTAAGTGAAATAAGTCAGAAAAAGACAAATATAATATGATTTCACTCATGTGAAATTTAAGAAACAAAACAGATGAACATAGGGGAAGGGAAGGAAAGATAAGATAAAAACAGAGGGGGAGGCAAACCATAAGAGACTCTTAAAGACAGAGAACAAACTGAGGGTTGCTGGAGGGAAGTGGGTGGGCGATGGGTCAAATGGAAAATGGGCATTAAGGAGGGTACTTGTTGGGATGAGTGCTGGTAGGTCTTGTATCTAAGTGATGAATCGCTGGGTTCTACTCCTGAAACCAATACTACACTGTATATTAACTAACTTGAATTTAAAAAAAGAATTCTTTTTAAAAAAGAATCTCTAAGGCAAACACCTGCCTGCAAGGTGTTGCCTATTTACACATGAACCTAAAGAAAATATCTTCCAGTCCTTAAGGTTTAAGCTCCCTCCTTCGGTGAACAGCCTTCCTCAGCAGCCTCAATTTTTGGAGAATTAGAGGACTGAATGTCTGTGCCACATAGTTGGCACTCAGTGACATTTGGTTATTTGTTATTTTCAATGTGTAGTATGTCTGCATTGAGTAAACATAACAGAGTCTTATTTGCATAATATCAACATTTAATGTATTAATGGAAGTCTTTGATTCTATTTATCCTCCCTAATCATAAATCCTATATTCTCATGCACAAATAGGTTTGATTTGATTCAGTGTAGACACGCTCTTAGAACTCTGGTGTAGAGTTATGATGATGAAGAAAGTAAAATAGTATGCTATGCAGCCTTGCTTATAATCTCATTCCAGAGCTGGGACAAATACACAATGAACAATGTAATGTGATACTGTTAACAAACTTGATATAAAATTTAAGCAAAATAGTATTTCAGAATACCCAAAATTTTAATGAAGCCTGTTGTGACCAGCAGAGTCTCAGTAGAAGAAATTGAAATTGTCGTCAACCGTGAGAGATGGGGGTGGTATAGCTAGACAGTTATAAAAGGTTAGGACGTTAGGGAAAATGAGGAAATAAAACCTTAGGAACAAGGAGATATGAGGGAGCTCTTTAGCATAAGCAGTAGATAACACAGATAATATGATAAAAGCAATACAAATAATAACTTATAATCTTCAAAGATTATATTTTATCACTCTAACCTATTAAGTTGGTGGCAGGGACACAAGCAAGTGCCTGTTTCACAAACGGAGGCAGCATGTGGACCTGGATGATGACCTTGTCCTACACAGGAGCCACTGTCCTTTCCTTCATTTTTGTTTTTCCTGCCCTGAAATCTAAAGAGAAGTAAGTGTTTTCTGAGTCTCTGCTAAAAAGAATATTCTGGGGGCACCTGGGTGGCTCAGTTGTTTGGGCTTCTGACTTTGACTCAAGTCATGATCTCACAGTTTGTGGGTTCAAGCATCTCAGGCTCTATGCTGACAGCTCAGAGCCTGGATCCTGCTTTGGATTCTGTGTGTGTGTGTCTCTCTCTTCCCATCCCCTTCTCATGCTCTCTTTTTCTCTCTCTCAAAAATGAATAAACATTAAAAAAATTTAAAAATAGAATAAAAATAACATTCTGACCCCAGCCCTTCATGACCCTGTCAATGCAAAGATAAAAGTCTTGAGCGCCATTGCCTCTTAAATTTTGTGAATTTGTAGGGTGTAGATAGAGCAGACAGAAGAAAGACAGCTTGGAGGCTACAAAAACCTAAAAAGAACACATGTCCAGATTTCAGAGACTGAAGCATACTTGATTGTTACAAAAGCTAAGAGCTGGACATAAGCACTCACTCCCCAGATTCCTGAAAACACCAAAGTGGAGACTCTTGGTATTAGGGCAAGAAACACATTTGAACTTTGTGTGTCTGCATGTGCACATGTGAAATATATATGTATATGTATACATACATATACACACATTTATATGTGTGTATATATATATATTCAGTTACATATTTAACTGAATGCCCTGCTTTTAAATAAAAGGTACTCATCCTAAAATATATTTGGTACAAAATAGAAAATAATTGCTCACTCGAGCATAGGCACTTGTTTAAAAATTTAACATTATCAGAAATAGTAACATATACCTCTGATACCTTACATAGAAAATACTAAGAACACGTAAATTTCTATTGGTAACCCAGGATTATCCTCAGAAACCTTCATGGCTATAATGAGAAGGACACTGAACTGGCCTTGAGGGATACTGAGGCATAGATGTGTGAATACCTGTTTACTAAATGACACAGACCAAAGACAAAATAGCAACAATGAGTGGCTGCTTTAAATCATCTGCCTTTCTTTCACCCAAGAGTGATGGTAAGCTGGTGGAGTGATGCAGGAGTGGTTTGAAGACTGGCTTATAGAGAGACATTTTGAGCTCTCTTCAAAGACCATGTCCATTGTCAGGTGGTTTGTGTTGTTCTTCATTCGAACCTCCACATGAATGGAGACTGAGGGATCGTTTAATTACACTGGCAGGAAAAGTACAAAAGGAACTCCCAGGAAGCATCAAGACTATCCCCATGCTTGGAGACAGAAGTGCTCCTCAACTGTCCTACAGTGTGTACAAAGGAGGAGTTGTTACCTCCATTTTCACAATTCCAGTCATTACAAATCTGCAGTTGGGATGTTCCTACTTTTTTTTTTATATATATATGAAATTTATTGACAAATTGGTTTCCATACAACACCCAGTGCTCATCCCAAAAGGTGCCCTCCTCAATACCCATCACCCACCCTCCCCTCCCTCCCACCCCCCATCAACCCTCAGTTTGTTCTCAGTTTTTAACAGTCTCTTATGCTTTGGCTCTCTCCCACTCTAACCTCTTTTTTTTTTTTCCTTCCCCTCCCCCATGGGTTCCTGTTAAGTTTCTCAGGATCCACATAAGAGTGAAACCATATGGTATCTGTCTTTCTCTGTATGGCTTATTTCACTTAGCATCACACTCTCCAGTTCCATCCACGTTGCTACAAAAGGCCATATTTCATTTTTTCTCATTGCCACGTAGTATTCCATTGTGTATATAAACCACAATTTCTTTATCCATTCATCAGTTGATGGACATTTAGGCTCTTTCCATAATTTGGCTATTGTTGAGAGTGCTGCTATGAACATTGGGGTACAAGTGCCCCTATGCATCAGTACTCCTGTATCCCTTGGATAAATTCCTAGCAGTGCTATTGCTGGGTCATAGGGTAGGTCTAAGATGTTCCTACTTTTGACTGGACTCATGTTTCTTATTGTCATTTGCTCAGAACTTAAGAGGCAAGAAAAAATAAATAAAACATTTGAATAAAACCTAAACATTAAAAGTAATCTATCCTAGCCCTCCTCTCTCCAGGCATCCTTGTGAGAGTGACATCGTCTTTAAACCCTGCATGGCAATCCCTGACGCACCACCGTGATGCCCAGGGAAGACAGGGCGACCTGAAAGTTCCACTACTTCCTTAAGATCATTCAACTTGTGGACGATTATCCAAAACGCTTCACTGTGGGAGCAGACAACGTGGGTTCCAAGCAGATGCAGCAGATCCGCATGTCCCTCCGCGGGAAGGCTGTCGTGCTGATGGGCAAGAACACCATGACGCACAAGGCCATCCACAGAACAACCCAGGTCTGGAGAAACTGTTGCCTCACATCCGGGGAAATGTGGGCTTTGTGTTCACCAAGGAGGACCCCGCTGAGATCAGGGACATGCCGCTGGCTAAAAAGGTGCCAGCTGCCACCCGTTCTGGTGCCATAGCCCCATGTGAAGTCACTGTGCCAGCCAAGAACACTGGTCTGGGGCCTGAGAAGACTTCCTTCTTCCAGGATTTAGGCATCACCACTAAGATCTCCAGGGGCACCATTGAGATCCTGAGTGATGTGCAGCTGATTAAGACTGGAGGCAAAGTGGGAGCCAGCGAAGCCACACTGTTGAACACGCTGAACCTCTCCCCCTTCTCCTTTGGGCTGATCATCCAGCAGGTGTTTGACAACGGCAGCACCTACAACCCTGAAGTGCTTGACGTCACAGAGGAGACTCTGCATTCTCCCTTCCTGGAGGTTGTCCGCAATGTTGCCCGCCTATGCCCGCAGATAGGTTACCTGACTGTTGCATCAGTGCCCCATCCTATCATCAATGGATACAAACGGGTCCTGGCTTTGTCTGTGGAGACTGATCATACCTTCCCACTTGCTGAAAAGGTCAAGGCCTTCTTGGCTGATCCATCTGCATTTGTGGCTGCTGCCCCGTGGCCACTGCCACCAGTGCTGCACCTGCTGCTACTGCAGCCCCAGCCAAGGTTGAAGCAAAGGAAGAGTCAGAGGAATCAGATGAGGATATGGGATTTTGTCTCTTTGACTTATCACCAAAAGCAACCAATTCAGCCAACTTTATTTGTGAAACAAGGAAATAAAGGCTTACTTCTCTTTAAAAAAAAGTAATCTATCCTTTTTTAAATTTTTTTTTGAGAGAGAGAGAGAGTGAGAAAGCAAGCATGAGCTGGGAAGGGTCAGAGAGAGAGAGGAAGACATAGAATCCGAAGCAAGCTCCAGGCTCTGATCTGTCAGCACAGAGCCTGACGTGGGGCTCGAACCCATGGACCGCGAGATCATGACCTGAGCTGAAGTCAGACACTTAACCACCTAGGCCACCCCAGGCACCCCTATCTTCATTTTTTATATCATACTGACATAAGACAGTATGTTTTCCCATTGTACAAATAATTCAAGGACAACCAATGAGCAGCTAATCCATTCACATACTTAAGCACTCCATTAGAAGTTGGTGCCTGGGAACAGGGCCAGCCCCTATCTTACAGGCTTTTCCCATTTTTGAATGTATTATGTTACCAAACTGAGAGACTCATGTTAGGGTTTGGGGAACCATGAAAAACAAACGGAAGGTGGCTAGAAACTTTGGACTTGAAACAACTATGGACTTACACACACACACACACACACACACACACACTTAAAGTGGTTGGCCTTTGTAGCCTCTATAGACGACTTTTCTAGGATATAAGAAAGATGAGCAATTAAGAAAGAATAAGATAGCAGGTTTCCCTTAGAAAAGATACATAAGGAAGTTATTTGTGTACATAGAGAACACCCTTGCATGCTGCTGTCCCAGAGAGAACACAGAGAAGTAACATATTTCAAAATATCTGAGTTTTAGTTGGGTGGAGGGGGACAGAAGAAAGGGAAAGGTCTCCAAGCAAAGAAAAAAAAACAAGTTGCATTTACAGTAATACCCTGTTCTGTTTCATTCTTGATAAAACAAATGCTAATTTTGTTTTTAAACTGCCAGTACACAGGGAAGTGATCCGCATCCTCTATACCTTTGAGAGATTTTCATCCTTTACATATTCCAATTCAACTTAAAATATTGTGCAATTGCCAAACCTCATATTTAAAATATGTGCTTATCATTCAACTCAGGGTAACATTAGCACACTGAAAACTGCATTCTAATTAATAAATCAGAACCTTAACCACTGAAACATCATTCACACATATGAGATGGCAATAGAGAGAGCCATTAAAAATAGTAGCATGCTGTCACCCTTCCAGGAAATATGGAAATATGCCTTTTTGGGGGTTATTGGCCTACATTATTTATCAATGTTTGGCTTTAATATATGGATTTACTCAACATTGAATGAATATCATATTTCTCCTAGAAGATACAGCATTAATTTGTGATCTTGGACAAACTGTCAATTGGATAACAAGCCCACTAGGGGGGCATGCAATCAATAATTTGTATCCAGTGATTTCTTCCCTTAGGTTGTTTTAGGAAAATATTGCTTTTCCACTTTCACTCTCACTCATACACACAAAACAAGCAAACGCACAAATTACATTAAAAAAAAAACCACTTTTGGTCTAGCTCTAGGAGATTTTAAAAAGCAAACTACAACTTTTAGCAATGTGTTAGAACCTGGCAGTCAACTCTTGCTCTGTCTCAAAAAAAAAAAACACCTAATAAAAGAAAAAGAGAACAAAAAAAAGTTGGTGCTAAGAAAGAGAAATCATCGCAAATATGAAACCAAATTTAAGCCACTACCGAACAGCAAGAAAAAAATGGTCATGTGGGCTTCATTCTTGAATCTTGCCTCTTCTCCACACCCCATTGCTCCCCACACCTCTAGGCTGTCACTTAACATTTATGCTGTCTTAAGCTTTAGCCGCAGCCACAATTCTTTAAAATTCATGTTTCTCAGGCAACTCATGCTCTTGATGCCAGAACTGAGCTGCCATCCCCTGGACACCCAGCCTAGATTTCCAGTCTCCAGTCTGGTACTACTCATATCATTTGCCTTGTGCTTGTTCATTTTTCCTTACTTGAACCTATGTGCTTGGACTCAAGCTACCTCTCCACATGGCTTCTTTCTAGCTTAACTCTCAATATTTGCCAGCCCAAATTCTACCAGTGCAATAGTCTGCCCGCACCTCTCAGATGGGGTTTTTAGTAAGATTATTTTTTTCCAGCTGTACCTAGAACAAATTGAGACATATGCACCAGAAAAAAAGGTCACAATGATTATAGAGTCTTTGTTTATAAAACCAGACTGCAGAGCATGGTTTGATCCGAGTCACAACATAGGGACTTTCTCCAACCCCACACTCCTAGTGTAGCTATTAGGAGTCACAAGATGGAGAGTTGCCTTTGCAGAGTCACGCAACTTCTTGCTGCCCCTGCCCCTAAACATGAGCATAATGCAAGATCCACAACCTCTGCTAACTGATGCAGAGAAATACAGAACATTGATTATCAGCCTCAGGTTCTCATCAGCTCTGCAGTTCAAAATTTGACTCTCTTCATGTGAAGGAATGAGTAACAGCAGTACTTTTCCCTACAAATTACCCCAGAGGGTAGGAAGTGTTGGAGAAATTTCTATTTTATAGGCTTAGGGCTGAATGAAGACAGAGATTAAGAATTATTTTTCTCAAACCCTCCAGACAAATTTACTTGACCCTTCTGCCTTCTTACTGCCTTGACATAAATGTATTTGTTACTACCGAATTACTTCCAACTTGAATTTGACCCCAGAGATTGGAGAAAAGAGACTCTCAAAGAGCCAGCAACATTTCTTCCCAGAAGATTATAAACCTAAGCAGGATTGAGTAATAAACTCCATAAGAGCACATACCCTGTCTCTAACCACACAACACACACAGTAGGTATTTTATAAGTGAAATGCCTTCAAAAAAAAGAAAAAGAATTCAACATCTTTTGGATTTAGTCAGTTTTGGGGAAAAGCAAAAGAGACTTACTGAAGTTTATTCTAGTGAAAACCCATGTGAGATTCCCAGGAAAAGCTAAATACCTGTACTAACAAAGAGCAGGAACCACCACACTGGAGCTACAGGAACAGCAGGAATTATAGAGGAATAGGATGTAGGTCTTCACCCCAGTGCAGTGGTTTCAGTGTATAGTCCCGATATCAGCAGCATTAGCGTCCATCACCTGTGACCTTTCTGTACAAATGATACTGATGCCATGCCCACTAAGGTTTGAAAATCATTAGTCTAGTATACCACTATTTTAGTATTTTAGTATGTCTTGGCTATATTCTATAGATTTTCTTCTCTTCGTGTTAATAGGTGTTGTATTTTTATGTTGACCAGGTCTATATAAGAACAGGGAGGGGGTGACTGAATATATTTTGATCTAAACCAGAGAGATTGACATTTCCAAGATCACAAAGGTGTAGTACAAATATTTTGTTAAAAATGCTTTATAGAAAGTGATGCTTTTTGGACTGTTCTCTTTGTGTCTCCTCTCCCCAAATGGATAATTATGACTGTACAATAATTGAACACTGTGAGCCTTATAATGGAAGGTCTCACTTCTCCCACTGCAGAGAGCTGTCTCTGGGAGAGGAGCTGCCTTTGATGTGTTGGAAGGACTATCCCTGGGGGGAAAGAATATTTGACAGGCACATATTTTAGAAATGTTTTGCAGGTAAAATTTTCATCCATAAAATTGTATTAACATTTCAAACATGCGACCCTCCAGAATTCAAAGACGTAGTCTCCAGAGAGCTTCTCCCTCCTCCTAGAGAGCTATATTTTTCTAGGGCAGAGAGAACGTGATTTTCTCCAAATGCTTTAACCATGCCCCGACCTCCATTTCAAAAGCAAACCTTTAACAAGCTGAAGGGGCCAGATATAGGGTGATGATAAAGGGAGGGCAAAGGCAGACAAAAAAAATATGCCCTCAGAATTATGACTTCTATCTGGATGGCAAAAAATAAAGTGCCTGCATCAAGATCTGCATGGAATCATTCAGAAAGCTTGGAAGTAAATCATGATTATTATGATGCAGAAGATAAGACTCCTAGCAAAAGTTCAGCCATACACAGCCCTGCTTTGATGCTCCTCAACATTCAAAATTGCCCATTTCATTTCCTTTGAGCAGCCTATAAATAACACACCCATCCAGCATAACGCTGGCTTTGTAATGAATGTGAAGCAACTGAAAAAAAATGTAGTTATCAGCATTTAATAAGCAGAAAGTCAATGGAATAAGGAAGGAACACAGTTCAGATATGGGCAACCTAGGCCTAATGGGCGGGGCCCCGAGCACATGACATGAAGCACAACTGCTCTGCTGTTGTGACTTTGTTGTATATCTCAACGCCAGCGTTCAGTCATTACTCCTCTGTGCATTATTTTTTTGCTTACTTAATATTTTTGATATCTATTATGATGAGCCTATGTTTTTGTTAGTCTGACTGAATTCAGGAGAAGAAAAGTGAACATATTTGAGTTTAGTTAAATAAAGATGAAATAATAAGATATAATTTTGTTATTGGTAAAAGACAACACTATCTCCTTCTGACCAAATATTCCCTTTAAGTGGCTGGTGTGATGCTTTACAAGTGCTGCTGAGAAGACAAAACTATTCAGTTATCACATATTAGTGGAAATGATAATTTTGCCTATCATTCACAGAGTGTCTACTATGTGCCAAATACTGCCAAGAAATTTGCATGTATTTCTAGTAGCCCTCATAAATGTGTAGTGTAGGTATTACTACCCCTGGTAATACCTGTTAGTCTATGGGCTTAAATGTCCTCTGGCTTGATTGTTTCCAGCAGCTCTCATTTACTGCATATTTATATTCAACACCTACCAGGTGTCAAACAGGTTGAGGTCCTGCTCTCATTCAGCTTATCACAAATAATAAACAAATAAGATAATATCTGCTAGTGATAATGGTATCTAGAAAATTATAGTATGGTAATGAGCTTTCTCCCAAACTGATTTTCCTTCTGTCTACACAATTCAGAGGTAGCACCCATCCTACACATCAAAGGCAGTTCCTCTTCCAGGTGCTTATGAAACTAACAGTTGTTACCTCTTTCCTCAGCTCCCATAGCTAATGCACTGTCAAGTCCTGAAATTCTAAAACATACCTAAAGTTCACCTCTCTCCATTTGCACTAAAGTACTATCACGTTGTCCATAATATATCAGAATCAGAAACAATCTAGGTGTCTTTCAGTAGGTGATTGGCTAAACAAATTGTGACTCATCCATTTCATGGAACACTACTCAGCAGCAAAAAGGAACAAACTACTGATACATGCAACAACTTAGATGGATCTCTACAAAATTATGCTGAATGAAAAAAACCAATCCCTAGTGATTATATACTATATAATTCTAATTACCTACATTCTTGAAATAATAAAATTATTGAAGGGCAGAACACATTAATGATTGCCAGAAGTTTAGAATGAGAAGTAGGGGCAGGAGGGAAGTATGTGTGGCTATATAAAGGTAATGGGAGAGGTCGTTGTGGTCACGGAAATGTTGTGTGTTTTGAATATATTAATGTCAATATCCTAAATGTGATATTGTAATGTAGTTTTCGGTGTGTTAGCATCAGATGAATCTTTCTGTATTATATCTTACAGTATCTTTCTGTATTATATCTTACAACTGATGTGAAATGAAAATCATCTCAATATAAAGACAATTCTTTCTATGTTATTTAGAGTATCATCTTCAACATAAATCAAGTGACCATGTATGTATGGGTTTGTTTCCAGGATCTTTATTCTGCATAATTAGTCTTTTGGTCTTGTTCTAATACCAGACTATTAATTAGTTTTTTAAAAGACCTATGTCTGATATACATCTTTCAATATCATTATTCTTTAGTATGGTGTTGACCATCCTTGGTGCTCTGCATTTCCCCATGTATTTTACAATCAGACTTTAAATTTTCACAAATAAAAGCATTTGGACAATTTTAAGATTGTATTGAGTCTATAGATCATTTGAAATCATTGACAATATCAAGTCTTTCAATTCATAAAAATTGACCTTACTAATGTAATTTTTCTCTAAAAGCACCATGAACGTCTTTTATTAAATTCAACCCTACATATACAGTTTTTACAACAATTAGAAATTATATAAATTTTATTTTGTTATAATTTGTTGCTGGTATGAAAGACGAATGATTTTATATAATGACCATATATTGAGTGGCTTTGCTAAATTTACATCCACAAACCAATAACTGACTGTAGAATATTCAAAATTATCTACATTTCAATACTATTTTAAATGTATAGTGCTAGTTTTATTTTTTATTTTCTAAATATTTTGTGTTTATTTTTCTTGCTGTATTGCACTGTCTAGGAAATTTCATTTCTGCTATACTAACAATGAATAAACAACCTGAGGTCAAGGATAAATCATTCCCCTCATTCTACTAATATAGATAGGACACCTGACTCTGCCAACTGTGGCAGTGTGCAGGCAGAAGATACAGTCTCCATTTAAGAGGGTAAGAAAAAAAATCAGCTAAAATGTTAACAAATGGCTACAGATGAGTGTGGGGATTTATATTCACTTCCTGACTCTTTTCAAAAGAACCTCCACCTAGTGTTCATGAGAAAGATTCAGAGCACAGCAAGAGACTAGAGAAAGACTCCCTAAGTCATGCAGGTGTGAAGGAGAAAATTGGTTGCCACTGTGGGAAATAGATGAAGGTCCACCACCTGATCTTCCTTCAAAAGACTTAAGCTACTGCAGTCAGGGAAAAAAAAAACTTTTTGCTCCCAGGATAGGTAAAGACCCATGGCTTCCAGGGAAAAATAGAAGTGAGAAAAAGGGTCATTGAATCCAGCCCACATGCCAAGTCCAAAGAATCTCTGGAGGAACTTGAAGCATATCAACGTCTGAGTATAAATAATATTTACCTCAATCTCTCCTGTCATACACAAGATGTCTTGCATTCAATTTAAAACTGGGACCATACAAACAAGTGGGAGAAAAAAAGTCATATCAAGAGACATAGCAATCAATAAAACCAGAATCAGAGATGACTCATGTTGGAATTATAAAACAGGGACTTCAAAAATGTTAAAGATCTAATTGAAAAGGAGGGTAAAATATATAAACAGAAGAGAAATTCTGGCCAAAATACAAAAATTATAATAAAGAGACAAATAGAAAGTTTGCAACTAGAAAATAAAGTAGTAGAGATGATGAGCTCATCAGTAGACCCAGCCAAGTTGAGGAAAGAATTGAGTAAACTTGAGCATACTTGAATACAACTTACACAAATGGAGACAAATTAAAAAAAAATGGAACAGAACATTCAAGAACAGAACTGGCTTGTCAGTGCCCAAAATCTCTCTACTCCATGTAAACTCTGAGAATTTCTCAGATATAACTTTGTTTCTACTTCACCTGGATGTTTGAAATTTCACTCTGTAAATGTGCAGCATAGTACCAAGCAAGGCAACCTTATGTGAATTTCTGGACTTTTTATTCCCCTTCTTCTCAAAACTCTGATCTGCAATTTCCAGATGCCCCAGCCTCCCTCATCATTTATCTCCATCTCTTTGCCTTTATGAGCCATTAGGGCTCTATTCTGATTCCCATCACTTTCAGAGAAGTGGGGCTTATACTGTTTCTTCTCTTGGGGTTTACAGTTCTGAACTTCTGGCTGTCCAATCTCTCAAAACAATTGTTTTATATATTTTGTCTGGTTTTCAATTTGTTTATGGTAGGAGGTCAAGGCCAGTCTTTGTTACTTCAAGATTTTCAGAAATAGAAGATCATATTGTACTTTTTTGTTTGGAGTTATGTAATTAGATTCTTAAATTTCTAGTAAGGTCAAATAATACACTGAGGATAAAGAGCACTGGGAGAGAAATGAGAAGTCCTGTGGTATAGTCACAGCTTCCCACATATTCCTAGCTCCATGGCTTTGAGAAAATGTGATACCACCTCTACAACTCACTCCCCTCATCAGTATGTTGAGAGAATTGTACTTAATTGCTTCCACCTCTCTTTCTAACATAAACATCCTGAACCTATGGTAGAAAACCATTTGCCAAATCTTTAGATGGTTACGTTGACCTTTTTACAGTTTACCTGAAAACCTATTTTCAACATCAGTCTTTAGAGCAGGACAGGAGACTATAGTCTCAAATTTCTGTGCTGCTGCAAGTCCTGCTCACACTAATAGGAATTACACACAGGCACCTCAGAGATAATGGAGATGTCAATCTCTTTTATGAACCATGACAAGCATCCAAGGAATGGTGGATTTCAAAGTAAATATCCAGTATTTCAGCATAGAGTCAGCAGGGATCAGTTCCAAACCTTTTCCACTTCCTCCATCCCCCTCCAGAATCAAAACATCCATGAAATTCACCTGTTGGCTGATTTCGTTGAGATGCAGTTAACAGTCGAACAAGACTGTTATGCAGCAGTTAGGCTGCAAATAAAATCCAAATGGTTGATAATCTTTCCTTTGGTTTCAGATTACTGCTAATCATATAATTGCAGATTAGAAGACTCACTCTATCTTTTTGAAGTCACAGCAAAGGCATTAAAGTGTTTCTGCTGATCCTCTGAGCAGAAGCTCGAGAGAAAATCTCTAATGTGAGCTGTTCTCCTGAGATATTGTTTTCTGATGCTCTGGCAAACCCAGCATTCTTAGATTCTTGTGACCTTCTACATCTCAGCCGACCCATGTCTGAACTTTTGCCCACCACTATGTTGTCATCCTAGCTGCAGAGAAACTAGTTAAGGTATTATTTTAAACAAACTATTATGGAAGCATGGTTTATAATGAGCATGGTTCTGTAGAGCACATGTTGGGGTCCCTCTCACCCCTATTAGGTTATCCGGTGATGTCAGATTCACAGCATATTAAAATGGAAAGGACTTGGGAGATAATCTTCTCCTACCCTATCACTTTACAAAAAATCAAAGTGAGTTGTTGGGTAATATTACAAGTCCTAAGGAGGAAAGCATGCTCATACATTTAAACAAAAGATTAAAAACAAAAATGTCTTCTACTTAACCCTCTGCTAAAACAGAAAATTCAATTAACCAGGATCTTTCTTTCCTTCCTAGGTTATTCCATCTATATTTAATTTAATTGAATATGAAATCATAGAACAAATCACAGGAGAATTTTTTTTTGGCAAATGTTAGTACTGTTGAAATGCATTACAGGTTGAGATGAATGAATGGTAGCTCGCTGGTATGTGTATGAATGGGCCCAAGAACATGCCAAACCTACATGTTGAATGGGCTATTGGGGAATTATGTGACTCTCTACATCACCAGCCTTCTATCCTTATGGGACGAGAGATCAGATTTGTCATTTTTTTACACAGGATACCTTCCTATTCTTGCCCTTTCTGGATATCTGAACAATTAACTTGTTTCAATTTCAAGTAAGTTTGGTTACTCTGGATACTTTTATACCCCTGAAATAAAGAGCTCCAGGAAAGAAGTAGACAAGATTTTATCTCTTCTATATAAGCACAACTTACAGTTTAGGATGATTTCGGATATAATGTCAAGAGGAATTTATTATTTATTTGCATCCTAAATGTTAGAATTGGTTTGCATATACTTGTTTGGAAATATGTCTATTCTTCATGCTCCAGAAAAATATATTTTATTTTAGTATATTTTATTGATTAGCTAAAATTCTTTATGGATACCTATCTTTAGGTAGCAAAGTAGAAGAAGAGAAAGAACCTTGCAAATTGGAGGTTGTAATTTTATATAACCCTAAGTTCACTACAGGCTGAAAATGCAACATTATAAATAATAATAATGGAGATAATCCCAACAGGTATTATTAAGTGCTTATGTGCCAGATACTTTACCGATTGCCTTATATGTGTTACCTAATTAAATCCTCATAAAAATTGAAGGAGATAGATATTAGGATTATCTTATTTGACCAAGAAGTTAAGTAATAGGTCCTGGGTCAAAAATTCTCAGATGGCTGAGCAGGGATTTGAACCCAAGTCTGGCAGATCACAGAAACTTAAGGAGACACTGATGCTTTGATAATTTAAGGTGAGAGAAGTAGGTAGAGTTTTGTTGAAAGCCAGAGTAAAGCAGCTCTGTCAGCAACACCATAATTTCACGTGTACTCTGATTTTAGTGAGGGTTTGCTCACATAGTTGTATAACATGTCAGTGTCCATAGGTTGTAAAGCTCAGAAAGTAAGAACATCTCAGAAAGCAGACCTCCAAAGTCAAGATTTGACATTTGGAATTTCTGACCAAACTACAGGATGTTTCATATCTCCCTGCCAGACAACTCCCTTTTGACTGCACAGACTCTAGAGCATAAATTAGTTCAGTAAGTGTCTGCATTAAATTACCCTGAACAGTTTGTCACTCCCAATTGCCTTGGTGTAATAGATGCAGGGAAGAAATTCTATGTAGTTGGTGATATATCCTTAATTCTGGCTTAACAAGTGCTTTACTGACACTCTTTGAGAGTAGGTAATTCAAACCCAGTATCCAGCTATGGTGTCTCAGAACACCAGGGTTGTTCTCTCTACACAGAATTGTTCAAAATGCCCATCTGTGAGGAATTTCTATTGCACTCTTGGAGGCACAGGTAGCCTTGACTACCTCTGTGCTTGCTCATTTCTTCTCTTGAATATTTATGCTTATCTTGCCCATTGATTTTGAAAGAAGGTTATGGAAATTGATTGGCAGCACCAGCAAATAGCTGATGGGAGAATCTGGCCTCTGAATGAGAATGAGTCACTAATGACAGAACTGTGTCCAGTGTGACTAATACATATGGAGTAAGGAAGCTCTGGGATTTCCTCTATGCATGCAATCTTCTGTAGTGGTGAGGTAAGCAGGCAGGGAGAAGTACTTTCTTCACTGTGAGGACTCAAGGATGTGCATCATTCTTCGTTTCCAGTTGAATGTACTTTGTCAAACCTTTAATTTCAAGATGGAGTGGCTCTATGGAACTCTCAGAAGCATTGATTCATTGGAGGCATTTCCAGCCTTGAGGTAGATAGAAGTGTGGATTAGAAGACTTAGCATGGCAATGCTGTGATTACAGGGCTTTATTTTCCATGAGGAACAAAGTGATCATTTCCTTTACTGAAAACCCAGCTGCTATGCACCTACTTCCCCTTCACTCTCTATCATTTTCTGTAGGTTTGGGAAACACAAAGAACAATTATTCTTGCTTACTATGTTCTGAATGTATATATACAATGGGTGAAAAGTGAAATATTCAGTCTATTAATAGCTTGTTTCATGTTGGGACAAAACAACAACAAAAAAGCTGGTGCGATAGATTCCCACCCACCCACCCCTAACACATATATACAGCCTGACACTAAATTGTAGAATCACAATATTCATAGAGTATTTTTTTCTACTTTCAAATCATTTTCACATGGTAAGAACTCCATACATGTTTGGTGAATGGATGAATAAAAACACACGTGTGCACTGATATATAAATTTGGATTCTCTGAGTCTCCCAGGAGGTAAATTGAGTTAGGCAAGGTAAGCATTACTTTCTCTACATATGGGCGAGGAGTAAAGCATAGGTGGAGATGTCCACATAGGACTACAGAGGACAATAACATAGCTGAGTATCAGCTCTACAATAACACACTGTAAATGAAAGGGTTGAGGTATTTTTTAGCAGCACAGAGGAGCAGCCTAAGTGCTCCTAGGGGAAACTTCACAATACTTAGAACTCCTATCTCTAAAAGCAGCACTGTAAGAGAGGAGAAACTGGAGGGGAGAGACAGATACCAAATGAACAGGAAGGAGGTACAGAACAATAGTAAAGACAAGTCCCAGAGAAGAAAGGACAGAATGAGACTGCAGAGCTGCTGAAATGTAATGACTCTGTGGGGCCGATCTACTCCCATCTCAACCCAATGATGGGAATGCTCTTCTAGAACCATCAGCTTCACCAGCAGCCTATTTTATTAATCACTGGTCTTGGGGCAGACCTACCTCTCTTTTCCTTTATTTTGCCAAAGGATAGGATTCCAGGAAGTTCTGTGACACAAAAATGTGACAATGCTATTATTTGTACTTTTTTTCCCTTTAGGTAACTATTTTTGTTTTTAATCTGGAAGTTTAGCAAACTTATCTTGTGTTTCGACAACTAGTTGTCTATTTCCTTTCACCTCATGGCTACCTGGTATCATTTCCATGCCTTACAGTGTTACTCTACTTTTCAGGAGAAATAAAGAATTCGATAATGAGAATACTTACTTTTAGAGACTTCCACAGTCTTAACTTTGCACCTTGAAACCCATATCCTCAAAACATATATACAGTCTTGAATTCCAGCATACTCTACTGCTAAATAAACCCACATGAAAACTCATATATCTGGTCCATAACAGGAATGAATTTATGAAAATTAGTTTCTGGTCACCAGCCTCTCCAATATCATAATCTCAGCCCCCATTTCTGTGGCATTCATAATGGAGATATGTAACTCGCCCTTCCTTCAGTTCCAGGGACATATCTCTCACAGTGCGTTTTGTGGTTATGGCCATGCTGGAATATATGTTTACAATCTCTAATAGGACTAGAACTGACAACTTAAACACCATGTTAAATGTCCAAAAGTGTCCTTAGAAAATAATACCTGGAAATAGAATTTAAGTCTCCAAGTTCACAGAGCATAGATTCTAAGGAAAAAATAAAATAAAATAAAATCCCTCCTGTTGAAGACTGTACTTTACTCATAAGTAGAGTTCATACACAAGGTCAAACCCTGAGAATAATTTTGAAGTAGGCAAAACTAGTCCATAACCCAGAAAAATGGAAAAGGACATTTGCCTTTATGCTCATATCATAGACTGTTAATTTCAAAGCCTGAGCCTAATTCTAATTAAGACAAAACAATCAGGGGCGCCTGGGTGGCTCAGTGGGTTAAGCGGCCGACTTCAGCTCAGGTCATGATCTCGCGGTCAGTGAATTCAAGCCCCGCGTCCAGCTCTGTGCTGACAGTTCAGAGCCTGGAGCCTGTTTCAGATTCTGTGTCTCCCTCTCTCTGACCCTCCCCCGTTCATGCTCTGTCTCTCTCTGTCTCAAAAATAAATAAACGTTAAAAAAATTAAAAAAAATAAAAAAAGACAAAACAATCAAACATAGCTGGACAAGCAGATCTGGATTAGAAGATGGTTTGTGGGAAGACTTTACTGAATAGTATACAGTGGGAGCTAAGTTTCAGTGGCATTGGGGCTGATTAGGTCCATGGATCATACCTTGCCTTTCTCAGCTACCTGGTCTTCCAGGAAGGCTATATCAATACTTTCTGGACAGCCTCTTACAGATTTCTGCCATTGTTTTCATAAGCATGATATGGTCTAAAGAGGAGTGTCCTTAAATTTTGAACTGTCCTGTTTAAATCCTAGTTACAATACATTCTACCTGTGTCACATTGTACAAAATGCTCTACTGAAGTCTCAATTTTCTCATTTTTAACCTGAAGACAATACTAGCTTCTTGTTGGATGGTCATGGGTATTACTATTACACATCAAGAATTTAAAGTACAGTAGTGGTTATTAGTAATCATGGTCATTATCATTGTTGTTTCAGTCCAGTTCTACAGACAAACCAGAAAATTTCCTGGAAACCAGTTCTTGGCAATCTCCTTCTAAAGAAATATTCTGATAGTAGAACTTTTTGGTTTTTAAGTTCTCCTTCCTATAGTAATATAGGAATATAGGAATATAGGAATATAGTTTCTCCTTCCTAAAGTAATATGTCCAGGAACCAGCCCTCATCACTAAAGAATGTTTGTCTCCCGTAGTCATAGGTGATAGCCTCATTGTTTTGAATGTAAAGTAAGAAGATACAAGTTGGTTAACAGTCTGTGGCATTGTGAGTTGAGTATGTGTTTCATTCCATGAGATACAAACATTTATTGAGATGTTTATCGCTGCTTTTAAATCTTAAGAATGATTTCTTAGTATTTAGGTGTGATCCAAATAGTGTAAGTCAGGTTTCCAATTAAATGGGATTATAATCCCTTTCATACATTAGGGTTTTTTTTATCCATTTGTGGACAGCACCACTCCTCTCATCCCTCTTTAATGAAATCTAGTTATAGAATCCCCCTGGTCTCATTCTCTGCGGAGCTGACTGGGGCAATTGTTTTTTGGAGGCAATACAATTAATTTTACTCAGATATACCTTTTCATTGTCCTCACATTGTTAGAATGTTCTCATCTTGTCATCTTTCATTAATCCTGGCCTTGGCTCCTTATCCTAAAGAGCATAGTGTGAATCCAAAAATGGTCAAGATAAGTGAATCCAACACACAGCATAGATTCTAGTGTGGAGTTTAATGTGGTCTTGCTTTTGTTCTTGTTGTTATCCTAGCACTTTATTATTATCAGCTGCCCTGTATTGAGCACTGACTAGGCACCAGTCATTGTACTATGTGCTCTAAGTATCCTCACAACTGCCTTAAAGTTAGGATTTGCTCTAAGAAATCTGAATATCAGGGAGGACATGAGGATGATATGCTCAGTCACATAGATAAGTAACAAAGCTGAGATCTGAACCATGGCCTGAAAAAAAAAAAAAAAAAAAAAGCTCTTAAACAACTCTACTATAAGGTCTCAAACTGAGAAATTCTTAAATGAAAATTCAGTAATGTTCTTTCATTTCTAACACTGATTTTTCCCATCTTGTCCCCTCAGTTTTGTTCAGCACCCTCATGGTCTTGAGTTCTAGAGAGAGAATGGGTTGCATGAAGGACTGTACTGGGGACAGAGGTGAGAGGAAGGAAGAGGAACAGAAGGGCATGTAACACAAAGACAGTTCCAAACTTCGGCGGGGGGGGGGGAAGTGGGAAAATTTGATATCCTCCAGTGATACCTTCTATGCTATTCTCTTCCTTGTGGACTTTTCCTTTTCGCCTGAAACATTTTGTGTGTCCTTCAATTCTGGAAGATTTTTAATCTCAATTTTTATAAACCAACTACCCACTATGAGTTTAACTGATAATAGCTTAAAAGGTTCTCTCTCCCTCAAGGGACATTTTCATTTTAATAGGAGACATTTTGCAGACTAAAAATACTTTAGGATCAAAAGCAATGAATATTTTATGGTGGGTTTCTGGCACCAAGATAATTTGCAAGGAGGATATCTCTGGACTGATGGCCAGGATACACAGCTCTTTTTCTTATTATGTTCTTGGCCATATGGTTTAAAGACCAGATCTTAACCAAAGGAATAACATTTGAAGAAAAAAGAAAGAAAAAAGGAAGAATGGAAAAGAAGGGTGGGGTCTGACAAGATTTAGATTGAGTGGTCTGGCTGCTTTCCCCAGAGGTTCTCTAATATCCACAGCGTAACCACCCTATCCCCATGGTCAAGCTGTCCCTGTACAAATATCTCAGACCAATCATACTTTTAACCAATCCTGGAATCCTGGGCTTGCCTGAAGCTCTGTGTTTCAGCACATCACAGGGGACATGCTGCTTGACCTTGGGTTCTGGCCTCTCAGCGTGTTGCATGCATGCATGTATGTTTTATCTTTGGGAGCCAGGTATATTCGACTTCCAGCTGAACCACTTACTAGTTGAGTGGACATTATTCTTTTCAGCTTCAACTTTTTTATTACCATAATATGGGCAATAGTCTAGGTGTTACAAGGTTAAGGAGAAAAATCAAGAACAATGGTAGCAATTAGCATTACTGTCCCTAACTCCATACCAAGTATGATGCCAGCCATTTTATAAACAGCAGCTCCTTTAAAGAGGAGAAAACCTGGTTGCAGATAAATTGAAAAGCTTTCCTCAGGTCACATAGCTAGGAGGGAGCTTCACTGTGACATGCCCAGATCTGTAAACTCCATAACCTATGCTATTAGCTCAGAGCCTGGCATATGATACAGACTTGATCAATAACAACTACTCTTCACTACCAAAGCCCCAGATTATTCCTTCAACCATGTCTGTATATCTGGACCTGTACTGAACTTATGCAATATTCATGTGCTATCCATGATGAAGCTCTGTGCTGCAAATCGTCTGCCATTTCAAATCTCTGCCTACTATTGTTGCCAGACATTAGACATTCTTCATACCCTTCCTGCCTATCTATGCCTCCTCTTGCCACTAATTGCTTGGGACTTCTGTCACTCCCAACTGCTGTGATTCATCTTGGGTTTAGATAATCATGCTATTAAATATACTTTTTACTAAGCACATTCACCTAGCAGCTTCTATACCACCTTTATTGACAAACACTAAGAGTCAAGCTCTGTGTAAAGCACAGAGCCAGGAATTAAAGATGCACAAGTATGCAAAGCATGATCCCCAGCCTCTAAGTCAAGATGGCAAGAAAACTAGGAAGTCTCAATGAAAACCCAAATGATCACAGAGACTGTCACAGAGGAGATGGGAAATTATTTTGGATTTGAAGATGAATTTTTAGGCAAATGTAAAAGAAGGCATTGACTATAAAACTCATTTTCCCAAGGGTTTCAGTGGGAAAGGTTAGCAACCACCTGAGAACATTATTGCCCAGCAAAGAAAGCTTTTCTCCCAAAAGTTCTTTCCTGGAAAAGAAAACAAGTCGGTCAAATTCCCAAAGCCAAGTTTGGAGACAAGTACATAGACTTGGAAACAAGACAGTTTTCAGAAGTTCCAAGAAGTTTTCATAGAAATGAATCTATTTTCTTTGAAACATAACACAATCAACTATTTTTTTTCAACGTGTACACAATATTCCAGATCTTGTAAATACTCTTGGATAATTAAATGAGTTAACTAAACTAGTATTTAGACAAACAATATATTTTAATGAAAGCACTCGAAGTAAAATTAAGCCAATGCACGGTTTCTTTGAATGAGCATGTATTAAGCTAAGCCAACACGTATTTGCCTTTGCAGAAACTGATACTGGAGCAGATACAGTTATAATCAAAGCCAGAGCGTTTGCTTGATTTTTTTTTTATCCCAACCCATGCATCCTAATTAAAGCCATATGAATGAACTTCAGCTATTAATTTTACATAACCTGATATACATGCACTGCTGAATAAATCTAGGGTCCTTTAACCAAATTAGGGAAGTTAACTGTAACGGATATATTTGTTGGCTGAGGACTAACATATAATTTACTTAAACCAATACTAGAACTGAAACCAATGTATCTGTATTTCAACCACATACATTTTCCCAGCATATGTGATTGTTACATAAATAGATACATATTCCTCTAGACCACTTCATATTCATGAAGCCAATAAATTAACTGCATTCAGCAGATGTGATAGAATAATCACCTCTCCTTTCATTTCCGTTTCCCCTCCTTTTTTTTTAAACATAAACTTTTAAAAATACTTTTGTGAAACAGGTCAGCTAGGGAAACATAAGAGAATGTATTATGAAGCAAAATTAATGAGGGCAGTAATATCTGTTGGGAGGAACAAAATTAATGAGGGCACTAATATCTGCTGGGAGGAATGCAGGGCTGGGAGTTAGTGGTTACAGATTTTGTTCCAATTTTGCAACTAACTTGTGTGTTCTTGGATAAATCACTTAACTCATCTGGGCCTCATTTTTCTCATTTGTAAAAATGGAGATAATACTTCCTTAATCACATAAGACTGTTATAAAAATGAAGACAAGATAAATGTGTAAAATTACTTTGAAGTGGTCTTTTAATCATTACAGAAATAATAGATATTATTGTTACTGATAATTCTCATGTCCTCAGTTTCAACACATGGTTGTCAGTGGCCAAAGGCCAAATAAAGTCATAACTTAGAAGCAGTCATACAAAATTCCACTGAATGCTTTTCCTTTTCCTGTGACAGTCTCAGACTAGAACAATATTCTGAATGGCCAGCGAAGTGCATTGGTATTTATTCCATATATTAAGCCTCATTACATTTTTCCTCGGCCCCTTCAACAAGCAAGAGTCTCACAGCCAAGAAAGAAGAACTGATTCTTGTTATCTATTATCAGTCACTCTTTATGTGATCCAAATGGGGAAAGAAAATGCAGGAGGATTTTTTTTTTCCTGAGCAAGTAAGAAAATAAAGAGCATATATCTCAGCAAGTTCTGAATAAATGATGAGTATGTTCTTCAAGGGAGAGATAATGAGAAATGCCTCATCCATTTTGGACAATGCACGATGAAAAAGGAAATCGATGTTGATCCTGCAAGTACAGAATAACACTAGAAAAATCTAATAGGAGCTTAATTGAAGACCCTGTTTCTCACAGATGATTGCTGATCACTGTCTGCAGATTTTAACCTAACTCTGCTACAGGAACTTTTCTGCATTTCAATGGTTTTATAAGTTGAAAAATGAAAAGAGCTATTAAAAACAGTCAATGAAACTTGAAAACCTGACAAATTTTACTGTAGTTTTGCTCTTCTTTTCCTTTATGGGCCTATTTCAGAGATAAGTTCTCAATAACAGTTGCCTTGGGCAACATTCCCATTGCCTAGCCCAGTAACTTTCAAACTTTTGTTTTTCATGCACAAAAAAATATGTTAAAAATAAATTTCATATTCCGAAAATATACATGTTCATATGTACATGTCTATGCAATAGAAAAAATATTTCTAGAAAAATTCTTATATGTGATGCCCCATCAATTTTTTATTTGCTTCTACATCATTGTGTAAAATTAAATATTGTTGGTAGATACCCAAATGATGCCATTCACTAATGAGAATAAATACATAATTTAAAGAACATTAGCTTAGACAAGAGTTCTCTCTTTAATGCACCTCTCAAGATTCCTGAAGGATGAGAGGTTTATGTATTCACATGAGCATGCCGAATGATAAGAGTTCTCTTTCTGTATTCCCAGGAATATTTGTTTTCAAACTTGTATTCTAAAAGAGTTGAAGGATTATGGTCTTTAGGGCCAGATTTAACCAGGTTTCAAACCCATCTATTTGAGAAATGATTCATAAAATTTCTGAGTTTCAGTTTCTTCATTTCCAAGCAAGGAAAAAATCGCGCCTACCTCATTGGTTATTGTGAGAATGCAACCATACGTTTGTAAATGTGCAGGATAGATTATAGGTGTTGAGCAAATACTGGTTTCCTTCTTTCTATCTCATCCCTTTCCCTTTTCTTCTTCCTTTCCTTCTTTAGAAAGCAGTGTTGTAGTTAAAGAACTGAACATAGAATGATTAGAATGGAAGGTATAATGCTCATATAGATGGTGATTTCATCTGCCAAGAAGTAAATCCAACTCTTCATGAAGGAGACTGTCAATTAAAGATGAAAAGAAATAAAGGAAAATATTCTTGGCCACTGACCCAAGAAAAATCTTACTGGCAACTCTGGCAGAGAAAAGAGCAAATGATATATGTGGCTTTGGACAACTACAATGCTGAGAAGTTATAGGATCTCCTGTTTGCTTTATATTTCATACTTGCTACTCTTTCTAGCCTAGTGGGGCCTCAAATTGAGGATAAGTCCTGAGAACAATTATCTTGAAACCATACTAATCCAAGCAGCATGATTCCCAGAGACTCTTAGCATGGGTTAGACCTAGGAAAACATGAGATATTTGTTTTCCAGAATCCTTTTTTCTTCCTCCCACTCTGCTTTCGTCTCTTCCAAGACTCCAGTGTTCTCTTGATGCCTGGAATCCCTTTTTATTCTTTTTCAATGCCTGGAATCTTTAATCAGATTTTTCTCACCCTTTATAGCAGGGTTCAAATTCATCTCTCTCTCATGCCTCTAATCAAAATGACAATTTTCTCAAGATTCTTCTTAGGTATAAAAAGCACCAGATAGGCTAATTCAGTAAACTGAAAAGTGGGCTGAGCATTTGCCATATATATTTTTTTAACAAGCTCTTCCAGGTTATTTTAATTTTGTCTTTGACCAATACACTGATAATTTCTACCTTATTCAGAGGGGTGCTTTACACATGAAAAGATGGAAAAATATTTAGGTCTATGAGTTTCCTTTCTTAAAATTGAATCAGAGAAAGGACTGTTCAAAATTTGTGCCTGAATTCCTCCCTACCTCTGAATTACCACCATTCCAATGTGAATGATGAAATTAGGTTGGCACATTGTATGTTTTAAGAAAGTCCCCAGTAAGTATTTAAACAGGAATTGTTCCATTGTGAGAACCTCACAATATCTGTGGGACAGGACATGAAACTTGAATTTGATTCTCCAATAACAACATAAACCAATAATAATATTCCAGGCATTTTGAGCCATCTTGATCCTTGAATTTTTCCAAATGAGAAAACCCAAGTCCAAGGAATTCAAAGCAATTTCATTTTTATTTTCTCATTTATTACAAACCCATCAAAGTAGAAAGGGTATGCAACATATCTGTCTACAGGTACAGAAATTGAAACTCAGAATGTATTTGATGTTTTTATAGTAATACCTCCAGTCAATGGCAGTTAGGAATTAGATAACTTGATGCTAATTTAAGGCTCTTGACTGCATTGTGCTTTGTATAGCAGACTAAAATGTGAACTTTTTTTTTTTAAAGAAAATTTTTGTGAGAGCAGTAAGATTGATGTGTCAAATATCTGTTTAATTCAATAAAATCTATTTAGCCTATGATTTTGTTGGTCAGCAATTTAGATTGGGCTCAGTTGGGCTGTTTTCCAGTCATGGCTTGGCTCACTTGTATTATAATCAGCTACTGGTCATCTAGTGGCTCTGCTTCTGGGTATTGGCTGTCAGTCAGCTCCAACAAAACAAGTAGGTCACGTATCTCTTAGCAAATATACTGGTCCAGGACCGTTTATATGGAAGCTTGACATGGTTTCCAGCAAGAGAGAAGCTATAATACCTCTTGAGGCACATTCTCAGAACTGGCACACATTCCTTTGGTCACATAAGTCACAAGGTAAGACCTGTGACAAGGAGTGGAGAAATAGATTCCACCTCTTGTTGGAAGGAACAAGTTACATGGCAAAATAGTATAAAAGGAAGGATTGGGGCTATCTGTACAACCTACGTTAGTTGACTTAAAAAGGTTAAATTACGGTTTTTTAAAGTATATTTTCATTTATGTTTCTCTATTTTCCTAAGTTTTTACATTGGAAAGAGACAAAATGCCCTTAAAAATTTAGAGTAGACAATCTTTCAGGATGACATAAGTAGTGGGAATCAATAAAGTCTAAGAAAACTCTGGAGTGTGACTAGATCTTCCCAATTATGAAGATGTTTATTATCCTTCATGTCCACATGATGGGCTGACACTAAATAGACATTTGTGCACCAAAGAGTATTAAAGGTAGTGTGGATATTCTGAAGCTGAGGGTTGTGAAATTCCTACTTTGATTATGTATAAAATAGGTGGGTGAGAATCTGTATTATCTCTCAGAATTATTTTAATCTCTTTGAACAGTTAGAGATGTGGGGGAAAAATCCTCTAAAATAGACTTGGATTTGATGCTTCTGCTCCTCACAAGTTGGGTAAATTTGCCCAAGTTACTTTGTAAGTGTTAGCCTTAGTTTTTGCATCTATGAAACAGTATAAAAAGGCAATATTTTTCTATAGATCTTTGAGATCATGGTAGAATTATAGACTCAGGGTGGCAACTTTTAAGTTGTTATTTTGGGGGCATCTGCGTAGCTCAGTAGGTTAAGCATCTGACTTCAGCTCATGTCATGATCTCACAGTTCATGGGTTTGTGCCCTTGTTGGGCTCTATGCTGATAGCTCAGAGCCTGGAGCCTGCTTTCGATTCTGTGTCTCCCTCTCTCTTTGCTCCTCCCCTGCTTGTGCACGCTCATGCTCTCTCTCTCTCTCTCTCTCTCTCTCTCTCGCTCTCAAAAGTAAATAAAAATTAAAAAGTTTTTAATTGTTATGTTTTTACATTTTTGTTGATGACCATATCAGTTTGTCAGCTTCCTGAAAATGGGTGTTTCATTTTCTTTAAACTCATTTTTGAACCTAATGTCCCAACCTAAAGACTGCTTGTACCTCTTTAATCACAATCTATTTATAATTAAATCATACTCTTCAAGGCAGAGTTCTAAAACATTTCCCCTTGTAGAGAGCTTTCTCCAATTTTAGTCCCACAAGGAAAGTATAGAGGAATTAATTGGGCTGGGAGAGGAGTCCCAGCAGAGTCTTCAGATCAGAATCCCTCTTAAATTCCTCCTCTTAACAAATGTTAAAGCTCACAATCACTCTTGGCAACCACAATTAAGTAGACAAGACATCTAAGTTCAGGGAACCGAGCTTTATCATGCTGGCTTCTGCAACATACAGAAGAGTTTCCTGAGGAATAGGAACCCCAGTTTAAGTTTTACCCCAGTATTTTTTCATTGGCTTACATATTTCTCCAAAAGTTAATTTGGTGATTGGTAGATAAGAGGTAGGTTTGAGAGTAAATTGGTCAATACTAACAGCATAATCTGACTCCTAGTTCTCTCATTTAATGTTTTACCACCGAAATTCCCCAGTAATTTTTCTTTAATCCTAATTCTCAGTTGAGCACTACAATGGTGCAGTGTCCACTCTTATGGCATTGGATTTGACTATAGTTTAATTGATAACAGCCTCCCTCCCTCCCCTTACTTCTTCCCTCCCTTCCCCTTAACCCCCATTCATGAATATCAAGGGTCTTCAATGTGCCAGGTGTCGGAGTAGGTGAAGAAATATTGGTGACTGACAAAGTAACTGGATTTCAGGGCTTAGCATGTGGGATGTTGACCCATATTTAAAAAGTTATTTCAATCTATGATTTAACAAATAAGGGAGGTGAAGGAAAGGCACATTGGACTATGAAAGAATATACTATGGGGAGCTAATATAAATGGGAAATGAGGTAAGCTAAGACTTTTCTGAGGAAGGGATCTGTGAGAAAAACCTAGAGAATGAGTAGGAGCTGGTTGGTAAATGGTTGATGTTAAGTGGTTAATCAGAGGGAAGAGCATGTCGGGAGAAGCAGCTGAGAAAAGAGAAGCCATGTGTTACAGGAGTGTAGAAGGCAAGGAGCAAGAAGGTTGACACAGCACTCTCTTTATGAACAAGATGGAACAATTGACAGAATGAGGAGATTGGAACAGATTCTGATTTTGAAATATTATTCCTGGCTAATATTAGGAAATGGTTTGGAGGAGGACAAGAATGGATTCAGAGACCAGTATTATGTTAGTCTGAGCAAGTGATGAAGTGATGATGGTGGCTTATATTTGAGGGGTGGCTTTGAAGTACGAGGGAACTGGATGAACTAAAAATCTACTTTAAATAGGAAACTGACATGACTTTTTGAAGTATTAGAATCCTAAAGTGATTTTTCTTCAAGCCCTTTCTCTATCCATGATCCACAGTTTTAAGTTTTCTAGAGTTCGTCTAATCCCACTGCTGTTACATAAAATCACAATCACCTGCATTGGTCTCTTTTCTCATCCCCCAGTGTCCTAAAGAAGAAGATCTAAGAATCTCCATGGGAGTGACTAATCTCTTAGCATTATACAACCCACATAAGATTTTTAAATTAGCAGTGATAACACCAAGACAATTCAATATTCAAAAAGGCAAGTGTCTTTTTTAAATTATATTTTCTATCCTTGAGAGTGCTTAAAAATACAACTCCCAAGCTCTAAAACTTATCTCCTGTCAGTAGCAAAATTAGATTACATTAAAAATGTTTAACCTTCCTACCATCCTCCCAGCTTTTAAAACCATGTGTTTATATAAGACTAAACATAAAAAAAAATAATTCCTCCTTGTGTACGGATTTAGTTTCCTCTTAGTCTACTTTAAAAATCAAGGAAAGGCTTTCCACACCAGGTTCCATTACCAATAATAGTCATCTTCTGAAACACTATGTCCTTTACCCTGGGGTTTCCTTCTTACCATTGCAACCCAACTTCCCAGTAAAACTAGCCTTCTTTGAACATAGAACCTCACATGAACATATACACCCACCCACACTTTCATGAATAGCCACAGCTGGAATTATTAAGAAATAATACATTTCCAGTTTGATCATCAATGTATCCAACATTTTCCAGAGGAAATTTCATGGGATAATTTCCTCAAATACATTAATATAGCAATACATTTACCTCGATTAGAGGTGGGATGATGTACCGAAAGCTTCCTTCAGCTCTGCTTTGTAATATGTATGCTTCCCCCTACTCAAATAAGATGTCCTCTAATTTTCTTTTGATCATCTGTATGAATTATGACTCTTCTTTAAGGGTCAACCTATCTCAATTCTCCCACATGGTTTCTCCCCTAGTTTTTCTCTATTGGTCAAATAATCTTCAATAATTGTTTAATGTGTTTGGGGCGCCTGGGTGTCTCAGTCAGGTAAGCGTTCAACTCTTGATTTTGGCTCAGGTCATGATCTCACAGTTTGTGAGATCAAGCCCTGTGTCTTGCCTGGCTCTGTGCTGACAGTGCAGAGTCTGCTTGGAATTCTTTCTCTCTCCCTCTCTCTTTTCCCCTCCCTCCCTCTCTCTTTCTCTCAAAATAAGTAAACTTAAAAATTTGTTCAATGTGCTTTTAGTCCTCTTTCCAGTCAAAAAAAAATTCCCTAAAGACAAATCTGTATCCTCACTATGTCTACATCCAGTACTATATTCATCTATGCTCCTAGACAGAGTAGGAAGTCTAACACTTAAGTGTTCTGACACTTAATTTTTAAAAATTTTGCCAGGCACTTCCATATCCTTATTCAAAAAATAACTTCCTAGTGAAACAAGATATTAGTTTTATATTGCTGCTTTAAAAAATTACCATAAATTCAGAGGGTTAAAAGAACACAGATTTATTACCTCACAGTCTGGGTTGGTTCAGTTGAGTTCAGTGCACTGAGTTTCATCAGGCTGAAATCAAAGTTGTGGCTGGCTGGGCTCTGATGGGGAGACTCTGGGAAAAATCCAATTCCAAACTCATTTAGGCTGTTGGGAGAATTCAGTTCACAGTGGTTATAGGACAGAGGCCCTCGTTCCTTTGCTGACTGTGAGAGGTCATTGCCAGTTTCTAGAAGTTGTCTACTTTCCTTGATTCCTTATCTCCTGGGCTCTCCATCTTCCAAGCCAGAAATAGCACATCAAATCTTTTGCTTCCAATCTCTCTGACTTTCCTTTCTGCTGCTTTTCTCTTCTGCTTTTCCTCTTCTGTTGCATCTTTTTGGTCCTCCTCTCCCCCTCTTTAAAAGTGATAAGATTATATTGAGCCCACATGGATAATCTAGGCTTCATTCTATTTTAGGGTCAGCTGATTATGCTTGTAGAGATTCCATCAGGTAATTTTGATAACGAGCCTGGTCTGGGAACCAACTTAGCCCATAACTGGTGAGAGCAGTAGTTAACTGGAGATGTATAGAAATAGCTGGTGAAAAGCTATAGTCATAAGTAATGGAAAGAGTGGAAAACTTTAAATTGATTTCACTAAGTCAGTTTGAATTGGTCATAAATACATTCACTCCCTGTTCACATACTAAAAATAAAATAAAGTAAAAAATTAAACCTAAGAGAATTAAAGCAATGTGCTTTTCTTTCTTTTCTTTCCAATGCAATTGTCTGAGGTTTCAGTCAGTGGGATATAAGTTTCTATATACCTGGCCCCTAACTTTATCCAACTAACCTCAACACTGTAATTCTAGTCATTATATTTGCTGAAAAATCACTGCACACAATCCTTATTTTGAAGCCTTCACAGTGGCTTCTTTGATGCACTTGATTGGAGTTTGTATTTCAGCTGTTGACTTATACTTCCTCATTACTCTCCTGTTTATTTTTATATTTCTACAATATTCTCAATTTCTACCCTTCTTTGTTTAGACCTCTAAACCAGTTCTACAGTAACCAAGAGATGAGGAGAACTTAGATAACAGATCGAAAAGCCATCTGTGTATATTAGGGTTCTCCAGAGAAACAGAACCAATAGGGTGTGTGTGTGTGTGTGTGTGTGTGTGTGTGTGTGTGTGTGTGTATGTATAGGAAAGGCTTTCCACACACACACACACACACACACACACACACTATAGAGAATGCATGAGGCTATGAAGACTGAGAAGTCCCAAGATCTGCCATCAGCAATCTGGGTAGAATAAATGGTGTAAGTTCTTGTTTAGTTTCTCGATCTGAGACCCAGGGTAGCTGATAGTGTAGTTCCAGTCTAAATGCTGGCAGACTGGAGGCCTGAGAAGAGTTTGAGTTTGAAAGTAGGAAAAAATTTAAATCCCCACTCAAAGCAGTCAGGCAAGAGAAATTTTTCCCTTACTCAGTGGAGGGTCAGTCTTTTTGTTTTACTCAGGTCTTCAACTGATTGGATAGGGCCCACCTGCTTTAGGGAGGGCAATGTGTTTTATTCTGTTTACCCACTCAAATGTTATCATCCAGAAACACAGGCATATTCAAAATACTGTTTTACCAAATGTTTGGGCAAACAAAGTTGACACACTAACCATCACACTGTGGTAAACTAAATAGAAGCCTCCAAAGATATTTACAACTTAATCCTTGGGGCTTGTGAGTAATATCCTATATAGCAAAGGAAACCTTGAAGATAAGATTAAGGAGTTGGGATGGACAAATTATCCTGGATTATCTGGATGGGCCCTAAATGTAATCCCTAATCTTCTTATTAGAAGAAGACAGGGGGAGATTTTACTAGAGAAGAAGGTAATATGACCACTGAAGCAAGATATTGAGCCACTAGCTTTGAAGTTAGAGAAAGGGGCCATGAGCCAAGAAATATAATGAATGCAGCTCTAGAAGCTGGGAAAGGAAAATAAATGGGATTCTCCCCTCAGAGCCAATGGAGGGAGCATAGCCCTGCCAATACCTTGATTTCAGCCCAATGAAATTGATTTTGGACTTCTGTCTTCCAGAAATATATACGAGAATAAATGTATGTTGTTTTCAGCTGCCATGTTTGTGCTAATTTATTTTAGCAGGGATGGGAAACTACTATACCATCTTATAGAGAGGTATCAGAAAATCATATTCTAAATATTCTTTATTTTATGGAAATATCTTGTGTCACAGTCACTGCTCTACCCTATCTTGTTCCAACTAATTCCTTCCCATCACATGTCAATCTGGATGCCAGAGAGAGGAAGGGAAGAGGCTATTTCTCCTGGTGCTCAGTGATGATGAATAGTGATGATGTCTTATCTACCCCAATCAAATAATTTATGTCACAGTATTTTCATTGTTTTTCCCTTAAAATATACTCAATATTCTTTCATTATATATTAATATATAACCAGTGGAGCTTACAACAGGAAACAATTTCAACCTAGAAGGTTCATGCAACTATATCAAAGGAACTATTTACAGAATGTAAGTAGAGTTAAGGGAATTTACAAGTAATATTGTGGCACCCAGGGATTAGCAAAAACATGGGAAGTTGTTGTCAAGCTTGGGCCTGAAGGAACAATAGGGGAAGCTAGTGATAACATCACTCTGTGAGAGGTAGAGATGAGGAAGATCTGCTGCCTGACAGGAGTCGTATATTATGTAGGGACATGGCTGCTACCAGAACACATGGTCCAGGGGAGGCAGAGGGAAGGGAAGACATATCACTACCTATCTCTTTTCTTTCGTCTGAGCCCCTGCTGAGTACTTTCATTGACCAAACCGTACCAAAATCTAAAAGGCAAGGCAGACAAGGTGATGGTTAATAACCTTCTGTTTCTTGGGTCTCAAAGAGCAAAGGATTTAAATATGTACTTGGTGCAGTGAATGTAAGAGAACAAAATTGTCATCATACCATAGAAATACAGAATGGTATAATTAAACAAGTAAAATTGGGCCTAATTCCTGTTTTTATAGATGAGGACCCAGAAGTTCATAGAGGTCTTGCCAAAGGCTCTGATTGGAATTTATGCTGCACAGATGCCATGTAATTCTCTTCGTAGTGAACCAGACATGCTGAATTACATTTATATGTGAAGTTGTCATAGCATCAATCTGATTTCTTACCACAAGTAGTTAAAACCTACCCTCATTTGTCTCTTGGTCAATTATTCTTCTGAGACTACCAGAGACTTTGAGGTTTCTGAGGTATTTGGAATCAATGGGATGGTGTTTTGAATTATGCTAGGGGCTCTCAAGCTGGGATCTAAATTCTTCACTAAGACTCTGAAGAGAGAAGGACAGTCCATGCAGGGTTTTGTAGATTGTTCATTGGAGACCAAACCACTTTGCTCACTAAGGATTGTACCAAAACACAGAGATACAAGGTATGGTGTGTTAGAAACTCAGATTTAACCTAACCCTCCATGGATTGGGGTGATTTGAAAAGTTTTGCTTTATACTGATGCCCAAAGCATTAAGATTTCTGAAAGTTTAGTATGTCATAGCTTCATTTGTCTGAAATATATTCAGATGCCCTGGCAGAAAAATAATAGGAAGTTGTAACCAGTGGACGTGAGGATTCAGGCTAACTAATCCCTTCTCATAAATGCAGATACTTTGGGGTCCACATCAGAGTCAGGTATAATCACTTTAGTAGCTCATTACCTTTCCTTCCTTGAAATGAGGGAAACCAGGTATTTCAGAAGACACTAAGAGGCCTTCTGCTATCTATTCATTGTTGTTATAGTTTGAAGAGTATGCAGACAGTACATAAGTCAAGGCCACCCCTTGGAGCACTCATCAATTCAACATGGCATAATGACATTTTGATACCAGTGCTTTAGCTTCTGTGCCTGTAAGGACAGTCCCAAGAATGGAAAGCTTTAGAGTCATCAGCAGCTTTAAGATAGAGTAAATTTTTGCATTGTTTTAGAAGCTGCATAAAGCTTGAGAAGCCAGAGTGAATGAGAGAACATTAAGAGGGTGAGGAAAGGTGTGGAGTGAGAGAGCAGGCAGGTCTGTGACTTCAGAGGTGAGAAGCAATGGATAGATGACCAGGAGGGAAAGACCCAATAAGTCTAGCAAGAATTTTTAAAAGTGAAATGGTAGGAAATAAGGCCAAATGAAAATTGGACAGTGCCATGACAAAAGACCTATTAATGGAGATGTGTCCACCAACAATTTGCTGAAATGACTCTAGAAGACAGCGCCAGAAGGGAGGGATGCCAACTGAGAGCCTGTTTCAGTAAACTACCACCTCCAGATTTACATACACACAAAAGGGAACTGTAAACATTTAAGAGTATGTATGTTTCTACCATTCATTTTATACCACACATGATCTCACTTTGTTTAAAGGGCAGCGGAAGGCTGAATGAATGGTAAGCCCACCATATTTAACATACACACTCACTCTTCTCCAATATTTGATCAAGGAACAACTTAGGTAAACAAGAGAGTCTTAATAAATGGTCCCCAGCCTCCTCTTTGGTTCCCTCTTCTCCTTGGTGTTTCCACAGTATGATCTCTGCTGTCACCTTCTAGAAAATTCTTCAGGAAGACATTGCTCCTGCTTTAAAACTGCAGATAGAGCAGGCACATGAACCCCTTCCATGTTTCTGTGATTACAATCAAAATGAGCTCCAATATTAGAAAGGTGGGGGAAAACATAAATATAAGCTTGACCAATCGGTAAGTTGTCAAATAAAAAGTAATAAAGAAATTGGTCCCCTATTTCTTGGCTGTAACAATTCGTCAATACCATGTTGGTCTACTCAATACCAAAGACTAACAGAAAACAGACAATTACCCACAGGCAGTAAAGTTTGCAAAGTGCAGATTTCTAATACTAAGATAACTGAAACCTTGGATCAGGAATTGGTATAATGTCTTGGCATCTCTAGCTCCTTGCTTGTCAGCCTTTCTCTGACTGTGTATCTTCATATTGTGAGGACTATCTTATATTTCTCTAACAAACCAGAGACCTCTCTAGGTTCAAAACTCACAGGTCACTGATATACTTACTTGGTCTGGTATTTTAGCTAAAGGTCAGTGTTACACTTTTTCATCATCATTTACCTGAACTGTGTTAACTGATACAAGAGATGCTTTCCTTGAACCCTCTTGCACTGTTTGTGGGAATGCAATCTGATGGAGCCACTCTGGAGAACAGTATGGAGATTCCTGAAAAAACTGAAAGTAGAACTACCCTATGTTCCAGCAATTACACTAGTAGGTATTTACCCAAAGGATACAAAAATACAGATTTGAAGGGGTACTTGCACCCCAATGTTTATACCAGCATTATCAACAACAGCCAAACTATGGAGAGAGCACAAATGTCTATCAACTGATGAATGGGTAAAGAAGGGATATATATATCATATATATATATATCATATATATATACAATATATGACATATGATACATATGACATATATGATATATATATGACAGAATATTACTAAGCCATCAGAAAGAATGAAATCTTGCCATTTGCAACAACATGGATGGAGCTAGAATGTATTACGCTAAGCAAAACAAGTCAATCAAAGAAAGACAAATACCATGATTTGATTCACATGTGGAATTTAAGAAACAAAACAGATGAACATATGGGAAGGGGGAAAAAGAGGAGAGAGAGAAACAAACCACAAGAGACTCTTAATGGTAGAGAACAGACTTAAGTATTGATGGAGGGAGGTGGGTGGGTCATGGGCTGGATGGATGATAGGTATTAAAAAGGGCACTTGTTATGATGAGCACTGGGCATCGTATGTAAGTGATGAATCACTGAATATCCACTCCTGAAACCAATATTGTATTGTATGTTAACTAACTAAAATATAAATAAAAAGTAATAAAAAAATTGGTCCCATATTTTTTGGCTCTAACAATTAATTCATGGGAATCTCCTCTCATCACATACAAGAAAGAAACCATGATCATTGAATACCTAATGAATCTATGCTTTCAAAAACTTAGCAAACATAACATACATGGAAATAAAATTAATATTTAGAGAGTAAGGCAAAGGTTTTTTATATCACTGACTTCAGTTATTATATTGAGAAATCCAGAGTCTACCAGAGTTGATGGAACCACTGGTCAACTGGTCCTGCCTGCATAACACTGTAAGTTTCTTAATGTGGTTGTAGATATGGGCAATTAAAACAAAAATGTTAAAGGAAGCATCATCAATGCAATTTGGATGTCTCTTCTACAAATATGTAAAGATAAATAAATTGTCATGTATTGGGCCCAATATTATGAAAGGTGGGGAGGGGAAGACGGATAGCAAAGGAAATTGGGTTTTTGAAGAGTTTGCTAGCTAGAGAGAGTAATAAATATTCATGGAATAATTCAAACAAATACATAACAACACAGCTTAATGGATGACATGGTAGGAATCTGGAAAAAAAGAGTAATTATCAGAGAGAAAGAGAATATTAAATGTTTTTGAAAGATACTTTTTTGTTTAGAGAGAGAGCATATGAGTTGCGGAGAGGGGCAGAGGGAGACAGAGAGAAAGAGAGAGAGAGAGAGAGAGAGAGAGAGAGAGAGAGAGAGAATCTTAAGCAGGTTCCATGCTCAGCACAGAGCCTCAACCCTGGGATCATGACCTGAGCTAAAATCAAGAGTCGGACACTCAACCTACTGAGCCACCTAGGTGCCCATCAAAATATACTTTTAAGGGAAGAAGAATCTCTACCATTTCATTTATCTCTGGGCATTATATCATATCAACTTAAGAGACCTCAGATTGTTCATACTATTAAGCATTTAGCATAGTGCTTTGAAATGAATTAGAAAGATATCTATTGATCCATTCTTCCAGACTAGTAGTGGGTATAGATAATATACTCAGCTAGTAGTGGGTATAGATAATGAGTCCATATCAAGCATCTCTTAGGTACTGTACATATTGAAGTGTAAAGAAAAAGAAAGGACACAGCTTCTATTTTCAATGACTAAGGAGTCTATTCACAGAGTATATTTAGAAAAAACACACAGATAGTGTATGATTAAGACATGACATATGAATGCAATTTATAAATGTAAAATGCTACACAAACGCTAGAATTATAAATCTTAAATGGGATTTTGGAGACTCTGAGTGCCATGGCAGGTCTGGAAAAGAAACTCACTCTTTGTAGGTCAGCAGGTGAGGGAACTCCCTAGACCTTACAATTTCATTACTAGGAGGAAAGGAGCAATTTTATTCTCATTTGCCTGGCATACACCAGGAGTTAATATATGTTTGATGAAGTTCTTTGCATTGAAGTTCACTGATATTGGTGAGAAAGGTTTCTTGAAAGTCTTTTAACATTGACGTTAGCAGGCCTTGGGGGATGTGCAGCAGTTAGATATGTGGGAGTTGGAGGTGGGACAGTGTGGGAAAGCACACAGCATGGTGTGTGAATTGCATGCAACAGTTACATAGGGGAAGACAGTTTGTCCTAGAGAGTAACAAAGACATTAATTAAACATTTACAGAAATATTTATTACATTAACTTAGGATGGGTCTAGAGAAATAGAATATCAAATAGCAAAGTGATTAGAGATTAGTGTTGTCTACTCTCCCTGACCCAATTTGTTCAATGTTTGGCTTTTTCATGCTCCATACCTTCTCCTGTCTCCGTTTTATTTTTGGCAAGCCACTATGGAGAAGGGTCATCCCTGCCAGTGGGTTGGTCCCAAGCTGAGATCCTTCAGTCTTATTTCCAATGACTCTGTCATTCTCTCCAGCCAATTTTCCTTTTTTATTTTAAAGTTGCTGGTTTCCTTCTCAGGACTTCCCACATCTTAGCTGAAGGGCTCTGGCAACTTGATTTGGATTCAGCCTTGAATTCCTCCCCTCTTTTCTCACAGTGGGTTTACTGCCAGAGATGTGCTGGGAGTGAGCCAAGTCCTCTTGGGCTGGAGCATTGCCTTGCTGCCAAAGAAACCTGCTCAAAGTCATCTCCTCCTGCAGGCAACTGGCCCTCTCCTGGAAGGGTGTTATGTTCTGTTCATGCTCCCTGCTTTATCCAGCTGTCACACATCCAGACACTTCCATTCAGACAGGTACACTTTTCTAAGGAAGTCCTGAGTGGAGAACAGGAAGCCTCGTAAGTGAGTCATTTGTTCTATGTGTCTCTCCCAGGCACATAGGTGCCTGCTTTGCATAGCTTGGACCACAAGAATGTAACCTTCATCTCACCGGTGAGTGGGCAGGATTTGTTACATATATAAATATGAACTGCTTCTGTTCCTAAATTGGGGCCCTGAAAACTACCTAGGTCTGGATTTTTCTGTCATTAGGACTTCTTTTCTCTCTGAACCCTACCATTTTCTAGTTATCCAAAACTGAATGAGCCATTTCACCTCAATATGACAGTTTGTCAATGCAGATAAAATTTGCACCCTCTTCTTCAGAGGGTTGTTAAGAGCATGAGATGTGTTACCAGAGGCTAACGTGCTCGGCAAACTATGAAAAGCTGTATGTTGATAGTTTTTTCAATGTAAATGCTCTCCTAGATAAAACAACAAAAGTTATTACATGTAGAGTTGATAATGTAATACATACATTGCATCACTTATTTGACATCAAAAACTTCAACTGTAGAATAATGTTAGTTTACAAGATCCCTGGGATTTTTTTCCCTCTAGCTCCAATATTTGATAATTGTCTGAGTGTTCTTTCTTCCATAGGGAAAGAGCATGTTCATAATTAATTATATAATTCAGAATTTGCCTCGATTATCCTGATTTCTCCACCTCAGCACTGACTTTATGGAAAGCCCAGAAAAGATTCACATTTGTTGAATACCCACTCTGTGAAGCATTATGTTCATGGTAAGAGCACCATTGTGAACCAGGCACATGTAGCCCCTTCCTTCAAACATCAATGGGACTGATTGTAGGAAATCCTGCTGTAACCTTCTAAATGCACTCTTTTACCTGTATTACCTCCAGCATCTAGCAAGGTTCTAGATGCAAAGCAGATATAAGTGAACAATGAATCAGTTAAATGATCTGACATCTCTTTGCACATGTCAGACTCTCCACAGCAGGCCAGGTTTCTCAGACATATGAACCTGGGGAGAAGATGGGTAGACGTGAGCACAGATTGTATGTAGATTGAGTAGTGGCTTAATTGTGTTATGGCAAGTTTGAATGTGGAGCTAATTAGTTTGTATGACTGTAGAATATAGAAACTATATTATAGCTTCACATTTATTTTTATGAAATGAGTTAGCAGCCAAGGAAGCCCACTGAAATGAATAGAAACTAATTGAAAGTAATAGGGAATTACCTGAACATATATTGCCAGTAAATTAAATTAATTGAAGGTAATTGATAGTGACTGAAATTAATAAAAGTAATGGAAACAAATTGTACTTAATTGAAATTTATTGAAATTGAATTAAACTCAATAACTCAAAGTCTATTAAATTTAATAGATTTTAATTGATATTAATTATAGACAATGCTTAATAATAACAGACCATTCTTAAAGGCTTCCAACTGCACTTGCACCATACTATTGTCTTCAACATGTAAGAGTAAATTTTAAGGAGAAAAAAAAAGGCATTCACAGGAAAAAAAATACTGCTTTGGAATTTTAGATTTCTCTATGGAGTAGCTGAATTAGAAGAATTTGATGCTGGTAACAGAGCTTCCCCTGAAGACTTGGGAAGATAAAAATGGTTTTACTTCTTTCAGGGAGGAGACTTTTATTAGAGTTTAATGAGAACATTTTACCTGTTAAAACATTAGTTTTGATTTGATTAATACTCATGCAGTCCAGGTTGTATTGAACATCTGCCATCTTTATACCTGTTTTGTCAGAATCCTTTATGGTTTTTTTTTCTTTCTCTCTCGCCCTCAGTTACAAGAGATTCAAAACCCGTAGGGTTTTTCATAAACATGTATTGGAGGATATAAGGACTTGCATTTTCAGCTATTTCTTCCTCAGCTTTGGACTCTTGAGGAAAAGATCCCATGCTGGAATTCCTGTTGTGGGATTGTGCTAGCTGGGGTCCTTCTACTCAGTGACAGTGACAGTGCATACATTTAGTTATGTTTCCATAGTTCATGCTTTTATCAACCTTGCTGCTTAACTGAGCAGCACTGTTTTGAGAAAAAGTAATTTTCTTTCAAAAGAAATGAATAAAATTTATTTTACATGAAATATTTATTAAAATGGTTAGAAGACTATAGAGAAGGTTTACTGTGTGTGGTGTGGAAACAAATGCCAAATCATTGGGCTTACATCAGGAGAAGCCCAGGAATCGGTATGTAAATTAGTTATTCTCATTCCAGCTGTGTCTCAGAAATATCTGTGTGACATACGAAAAAGGTTCTGCTCAGGGGAGAGGGCCCAGGCATCAGTATTTTTTTTTTCTTTTTCAAATTGCCAAGTGTTTATGAGGCAGAGTCAGGGAGAACTGCTAGGCTAAATACAGATTTGTCTTCGGTTTCTGCCTTCTTTTCCTCTTGCCCATGATTGCTTCTCCTCAACCCTGAGCCCTCTGGCCAGTTCTTCATTCTTGTTTGCTTTAAAAATTGCTTGTAGACACTTGATTCATTTTAAAGGAAAAGAAGCTCATAAAAATCTAGAGTATGATTACTCTCAAAAGAAATTGAACAGGGGCGCCTGGGTGGCGCAGTCGGTTAAGCGTCCGACTTCAGCCAGGTCACGATCTCGCGGTCCGGGAGTTCGAGCCCCGCGTCGGGCTCTGGGCTGATGGCTCAGAGCCTGGAGCCTGTTTCTGATTCTGTGTCTCCCTCTCTGTCTGCCCCTCCCCCGTTCATGCTCTGTCTCTCTCTGTCCCAAAAATAAATAAACGTTGAAAAAAAAAAAATTAAAAAAAAAAAAAAAAAAGAAATTGAACACAGATCCAAATTTCATGAGAATTTTAGTTACAAGTAAGTAGGATGGGATAAAAGTCTCAGGACCCTAGAAATCTTTGATAGATTCCTGGTCAGACACACAGTGACTTTACTGGCTGTAGGATTCCTTCTCACCCACACTTCATTGCAACCCATGCTGCAATGAAAGAGCCCATGCACGCAGGAAGTCACTCTAGCTCCTCAGTATGGCATTTGTAGTTCCGTAAGCCTTTTTCTTCTGGTAGGGAAATACCAACATATATTTTAACAATATATGTGTATGATTTAACCAGTATCTCTAGGTTTTTTAAAAATCATAAATGTTCAAAAACTTTAATTCTCCAGCACCAACATACACATTTTATATAAACAATTCATTAGGAAACTGGTACAGAGTCTTAACAGGAATTGTATCTGGGCATCTGTTTAAACATCCAGCCCAGGAGATGTCTAATCTTTAGTTTGTATAATTGCAATGGAAACTTTACACTCCATTACTAACATCCAATTTTGCATATATATGTAACAAAGCAAAATAATAAACCCCTTGGGCACCTGGTTGGCTCAGTAGGTTGAACATGAGACTCTTGATTTCTGCTCAGGTCATAATCCCAGAGTCGTGAGGTCGAGCCCCACATTGGGCTCTGTGCTGAGCATAGAGCTTGATTAAGATTCCTTCTCTCTCTCTCTACCTCTCCTTCTCTCTCTCTCCCCCCCTCCCCCCTGCTTGTGCGCTCTCTCTCTTTCTCTTTCTAAATATTAAAAAAAAGGGGGTGCCTGGGTGGCTCAATCAGTTAAGTGTCTGACTTTGGTTCAGGTGATGATATCACAGTTTGTGAGTTTGAGTCCTGCATCAGGCGTTAGCTGACGGCTGGGAGCCTGGAGCCTGCTTCAGATTCTGTCTCCCTCTCTCTCTGTTCCTACCCTGCTCACACTCCATCTCTCTCTCTCTCAAAAATAAATAAAAATTTTTTAAAAATTTAAATAAAAAACAAATTAAAATGAATTTAATCAATAACCAAGCCAAATACTAATAAATGTAAAAAAATATTGAAATGTTTAAAAACCACATGAATGGAGACCAGCAATCTGCCTTGATGCTCCTATCATGAAATTCCTGTACTTTCTCCTCCCTCCTATCATCTTTCAGGAGGTAAAGAGGAAGGATGATTGGCTGCATTTCCTCCCTCTTAGCAGAAATTCAGAAAATTCCTTCCTGGCTCTTGAGTCTTAAGGAGTATTGTCCAAGAGGGGACTAGTTTTTGGATTGTACTTTCAGAGCACTCTGGCTTCTGGAAGCATGGAATTGCCTAACTTCTTGTGCTCCTCTGTGGGGAAAAAGACTGAGCTGCCACAGCAAGCGAGCTTTGGTCTTTGCTCCATGAGACACTGCAGGCAGAAGCAAAGCACAATGGGCGGGGATATAATAGAAGCTCCCTCATATTAAGCTGAGACCACCAGTGGCCACACTTTCCTTGTAAGGGTTAACAGGAAATAAATCTTAGAAGTAAGTAAACATCTTCATATTTCTCACAAAACTTAGTGCTTTGCCTTACAAATTATGAATACTTAATATGTATTGAATAATCATTTCTCTTTTAGAGCTTACAGACGGTAGTTTTTTTTTTTCTCTAAATACAGCTTATTGAATATCCTAATGTACCTGGAAATGTGTACAGTCATGTAATCATGGTAAAACATCTCTTACTGGGATCTGAAGAGAGGAAACAAATTTATCCCTCAGAATTCTCCTTTTAGAAATTAAGCTTGCAAAAAAAATATGATATAGATTTAAGTTACCCATTTATTTATTTAATAATCCAAGGAAGTCAAATCCAGGAGGATTTCTTTTTTCAACATTTTCCACAAAATCATTGCCCTGGGACAGCCCAACCTTCCCTGAGATTCAGCCCCACTGCATCTATTAAGTATTATGACCTGGATTCTGTACCACAAATATACTGGAAGTTTTTGTCTAGATTGTCAGTCACCATTAAATCACCACAGCCTATTTTGGATTTTCATTTCCCTTTCTTCAGCAAGTGACAATGTGGACATTCCATTCTTTTTTGAAACATTCTTCTCATTTCAGCAGGGCAATCCCGGTTCTAATTACCCCTTCCAAAATATCCTCCAGCTCAACTCTGTACTCATTTCTTTTTTGGCCTCTAAAATGGGGAAGCAATAATTTTTAAGGCCCTCGTGGACCTTTATCCCAATTTCATTTACGGTATTTAGCATGATCTACATAGCAGCACATATTCTTCATTTAATGCATAAATGAAAAAAAGTACCTTTTATTGCCTCTAATATGAGTCCATAGTTAATTTTACATCATTTATTGACCTTTGCCTCTGACTCTATTGTGCAGAAATCCATCATTAAAAAATATAGTGCAAGTAATACAACCTATGGCACATTCCTCAGAGTTGTCTTGGTTGTAAATTCTCAGAATTTGTAGCTGGTTTGTGATTCCCTTTTTATACTAATCTTTAATGGAAAGGATTCTGATAGTCCACAGTGTCATCCACGTGTCAGGAAGGGGAGGCTTAGGACCATGACACACAACTATATTTACCTGCGTGATGATACTATTAACCTGTTTTAAATAAAGGTCATACTGAAGTCAAACTATATATTTTCCTATCCTCTATATACCAATTTTATAAGTTGTCATAAGAAGAAATCTCCTCTATAAAGTCTGGTTCTCCCTTCCCTCCCTATAAAATTGACTGTAGGTTCCCCTCCCCCATTGTGTCTTTTACATGCATTTATCACACCCCTGAAACCATTTAGTTCCCTTCTTAATTTTCACATATGTTCTCCAACTTGAAGCAGTGCAGGGCATATGTGTTTAAAATATGAGTTCCAGATCCACATGGGTCAGTTCAAAGTCCCATCCTTGACTTGTAGGTTGTGCAGCCTTGAACACATTACTTCAACTCTCTCTACCTCAATTTCTTCACCTTTGAAGTGAAGATAGTAATACTTATGGCATAGAGTTGTTGTGAAAACAAGATGCGGTTATTCATGTAAAGAATTTGGTATGCAGTGAGAACTCAAAAATAACAGAGTAATAAGCAGAATGTTGATCTCCTTGAGGGAAAGAACAATGTCTGATTTCCTACAGAACTTAGACACCTAAGACTAGGTGTCTTAGTTCAAGACCCTAATACACCAGAAAGGAGATCTTACACCCTGTAACTCTTCAATCACAGATATTTAATGAATCTCCCTTATTCATGATTCCTGGTGCTCCAATTTTTTTCTTACTTTTTTTTCACTGCTCAACGAACCCATGCTTTATACCTAATAGATAAGTATGATTTTGAGTGATATTGCATGATGCCAAATCCACATGATATCTGAATTTAGATGACACTAAAATAAGCCAATTTAATAAAGCTACTGAATTTTTATGTGATTTTAGGCATTGAAATTTTATAAATGATTCACAACAAAAATAGTGCACTAAAACATTTACCTTCTTGTTAGGTGTGTTGGTGTCACAGAACATATCTCCAGAATGAAATAATTAGTCAACAGCTAGACATTTCTGTCTTTCCAGATGTTTTGGAATATTTGATTGAAAATCTATATAATTGGTGCACCTGAGTGGCTCAGTTGGTTAAGCGTCCTACTCTAAGTTTCAGCTCAGGTCATGATCTCAAGGTTCATGGGATTGAGCCCTGTGTTGGGCACTGTGCTGACAGCACAGAGCCTGCTTGGGATTCTCTCTCTCTCTCTATTTGCCCTTTCCCTGCTCGTGCTCTGTTTCTCTCTCTCAAAATAAATAAATTAACATTTTTTAGAAGAAATAAATTCTGTGTAATTAACAGAATTTCCTTTTTTTATCTCAATATTTTTTGTTACAAAAGTTTTTTGTTACAAAAGGTCTGTTTTTTGGTGATTAAAATACTTCTGTGATAAGGTTTAAAATTTAATTCCAATAATTTATCTTAGGTTTTATTATCCTATCTTAAATCTCTCAAGAATATTCTTCAGAAAATAACCTTAGTGCAAATTTAGAAGTATTTATTTTCAATTCTTGTAGATCAGAAAATTCTAAAAATGGTTTAGTTATAAAAAGATTTCGTTGAGTTCTCCTGGAGCATTCAAGAGGTAGATGTAACCCCAGGCTGGTTGACATTTGCTTTACTCATTGTTTACATTTCTTTCAGCCTGGAAATTCAATTTAACCACAACTAAAACACAGTTTCCTCAGATTTGGTGGGATAATTTAAAAGCATCTCTTTGTTTTCCATTTTGGTGCCAACAGGCAAGAAATGTCAATAGCAGCCTGACTGATGAGTCCACACCTTACCAGCTAGGCAGAGAATAGAAAGCTTGGTGCACTGAGCCAGCTAGAAATTAGTAGCTCCATCAAACCAATTTCTTAACACTTAAACCATGCTAAAATTCTAATGCATTTCTGAGCCCAATCTGGCTTTACAAAATGACTTAGAATGGCCTATTTGCTTTCTGAAGAGACAGGTTAACTTCTACGAATAGTTCAGCTCATTTGAAACTGCTGTTCAAATATTCTAAACTGCCACATCACATCCTCATATGAAATACACTTTTGCCCTTTCCTATAAATTTTGTAGAGCAGAGTACAACATTATTCATTGGGTTTCTCTCTTTCTCTCTCTCTCTCTCTCTCTTCTTGAGATAATCACATCCTTAGGGCATTATAAGGGAAGACATGTATCCAAGTTCCTATAATCCCCAGGAGTGTGATTGCCTTGTGGTAATTATACCCTCCTTCCAAGATGTCTTCTACTATTATTATGGTGCCTTATTGCTCAAATACGACAGAGATATCTGATAATGTAATTACTTCACCTTATCATGCTTTAATAAATAATGTAGGAAGAATGGCTTCTGCAGTGAGCTTGTCGAAACAGGCTAAGCATCCAAAGGGAAAGGATCTGTGATATAGCTAATATTAATTTGAAGAGCTGAAGGTAAGCAACAGAAATATTAACATCAGATATTTTGCCATGAATGATTACATGAAACACATAATGTAGGGTATATCAAAGCACAGCTCCCCTTTCAGCCACTTGGAGAACAGATTGCCCATCCAAGTATGAACATTTGGCATTTATGTGTCTTTTGAGGCGTGAAAAGATGCCTGAGATTTGTTGTTTCTCTATTCTTGGACTTGCCCCTGCCCCTGCCCCTAACATAATTGTTATAAAGATGAATCAATACGTGTTTGAAACATCAGCTATTATACAAAGAAGAGCTTCCCATGGTCATCGATTTAATAATATCTAATGATTATTTCTTTCATTCACTTTCTTGAAGATTTTCTACTTTTCCCTTTAGCTTTTTATATATCCAAGGACTGTATTGATTAGTGCTTGGCAGACAATTCTGATTATAATTAAAAGACATCATTGCATACACACAGAGCTCTTTTAATGATAAAGTAACATGCTTATTACCTAATTAAGGAGTATTCTTCAGACTATAGCCATGATGAAGACTCCAATTAAATAAAGAATAATCTAAGAAGCCTTGAATTCTGTCTACCCAAAGACACAAAACCAAAAAGAATAGTACCTGGAACAGAAGCTTAGTGGGGGATAGTGGGAAATGAGTATGGCAATGTGTAATGGGACAGGGATCTTGCACTGAGCACTGTGTTAGGTGCTGTACTCCCCAAACTGAGGACAGCATCTGCCACAAAATCAGTATTCAAAAGCTGTGAAATAAATGGACTAATTAATTAAGGAGCCAAGTCAGCTAGAAAACTTTGAGGAAACTAAACACTAAGTCATTTGGAAAAGATTAAATGAGTTAATTCACAAAAAAACTGATAGTAAATGTTCAAAAATGTTAAATGGTTATTAGATTATTTCATTACTCACTCTGATATATTGTGATTGACTAAGCATATTCCCAATAGAAAATACAGATGAAATCCAAATTTATAGCAAGATGGAGTTGTGAGAGGGAGAGAACAGAAGGGAAAAAAGGAAGATGGAAATAACTACTATATAATAAGGAGTATCCATAAGCAACTTTGGCAGCCTATATCTTTTTATATATATATATATGAAATTTATTGACAAATTGGTTTCCATACAACACCCAGTGCTCATCCCAAAAGGTGCCCTCCTCAATACCCATCACCCACCCGCCCCTCCCTCCCACCCCCCATCAACCCTCAGTTTGTTCTCAGTTTTTAACAGTCTCTTATGCTTTGGCTCTCTCCCACTCTAACCTCTTTTTTTTTTTTTTCCTTCCCCTCCCCCATGGGTTCCTGTTAAGTTTCTCAGGATCCACATAAGAGTGAAAACATATGGTATCTGTCTTTCTCTGTATGGCTTATTTCACTTAGCATAACACTCTCCAGTTCCATCCACGTTGCTACAAAAGGCCATATTTCATTTTTTCTCATTGCCACGTAGTATTCCATTGTATATATAAACCACAATTTCTTTATCCATTCATCAGTTGATGGACATTTAGGCTCTTTCCATAATTTGGCTATTGTTGAGAGTGCTGCTATGAACATTAGGGTACAAGTGCCCCTATGCATCAGTACTCCTGTATCCCTTGGATAAATTCCTAGCAGTGCTATTGCTGGGTCATAGGGTAGGTCTATTTTTAATTTTCTGAGGAACCTCCACACTGCTTTCCAGAGCTGGCAGCCTATATCTTAAGGATGAAAATATTGAGCTCTCCATTCTCTCATGCAGCCCAAGGCAGAATACAGTACTTGATAACCTACTATGTAACAGGCATAGTGCTAGATCTTGTTCTATACAAAGAATAGAACACAATGCCTATTCTTAAAGCATAGACAGAAAGACAGATAGATAGATAATAAATAGATAGATGTAAATATAGATAATAAATGGATGTAAATATAGATGTTTATATATGTATATATACATATATATAGTTATTAATAACTTCTAAGTGAATAGTGCATTAGTTTTCTTTTGTTGCTTTAACAAATTACCACAAATATTGTGGCTTAAAACAACATATATTTATTATCTTATAGTTCTAGAGGTCAGAAGCATAACATGGATCTGAATAGGTTGAAGTGAAAGTTGTAGGCAGGGCTGCATTCCTTTTTGGAGGCTCTGAAGATTATAATTTTCCTTTGCTTTTTCCAGCTTCTAGAAGTCCCTACATTCCTTTTCTCATTGCCTTTTTTCTCCATGTTCAAAACAAGCAATAGTGAGATATTCTCAGATGGCATTCCTCTGGCCTTCTCTTCTACTTCCTTCTTCCACTTTTAAAGGGTTTTGTAATGGTGTGTGGATATATGGAAGGCAAATCCATGTCCAGAATCAGTGTCTATTCCATTAAGAGAGAAGCACTGCCAGAGTACAGTGCTTTCTAACTTCTTTAGGGAAAGGTGAAAGATAAGATTAACAGTATATATTTTTGTCAATGGAGCAGTGTCCTTCCTTGAGAGGACCTTGCCTCCCCTTCCTTCTAGGGGTTCTGTTTATTTAAACTTGCTCAAGTCTGAGAGTTGATTGAGGTGCAGTGGCTCTCTGCTTTGATGATTCAAGTTGAGTTTACAACCTAGAACCCTTTCTCTTATATAGATCAGATAGGAATAAATTGGCCATCTATTTATTTTCTAGGGACACCATGATCAACCAGCCAAATGCTATAAGTTTCTAACAAGTCACATTATTCTGATTACTGCTTTGACTCTGCCATCCATTACAATAGTCATTAATACCTTGCCTTAGGAATTATGCACTACCACTGGGCTCCTGCCACCCCAGGATCCAACTATCCCCATTCCATTTATGTAATTAGATGATATCATCTATTAGATCCCCATTAGATGGTAGCAGTCCCACTATAATTTCTGACCTACAGAGAAATGCATTCACAGAGATCTTCAACAATATGGGGCCCCCTCCACAAATTCATTTCTCATAGTGGTGAAAGGTGTGTTCCGTGAACTCTCCCAGGATTGATAAACAGATTTTACATGATAAATCCACTTTAATATTCCATTCTCCCAGGTTTTGGTTACCTTCCTCTACAACATAACAAGGAACTTCTGGCATTTCAATTTTATTTAGTGTAGGCTTCCTTCAGGTCCATATTTTAGCCAACCAAACTAATAGAGCCCTTTTAAAACCCATTAAACCAAAACGTTGAACTAAGAATCTCTGCTTAGACTCATACCAAAAAATTCAGTATGATGCAGCTTTATGTTCTTTCCACCATTAGCATCCTTATCATCCATCATTACACCCTTAACATCCATCTCCACACATATTCCTTATACTTCTGTCTATATACATTAGAACAATCATGCAGTTCTTTTCATATATTGTACACTTTGTTGTGGGTCACACTTAGCAACTCAGCCTTTGGGGCCTCTGGGACTAAATCTAGATACAGATCTAGAAGCAAAGAGGAATGCCAGGGGTAGGCCTTGAGAAAAATTAGCAATATCCTACAGGGCATCTATCTCAGAGGAGGCCGTTACAGGTTCTTTAGGCAAAGGAAAGCTAAACTCCTGAGGCACGGATAAAAGGAGTGCATCTGTGGGCAAAGAGGACTCCACAGATTTAGGGGTTTAAGATTTATAGCTTCATTAGGGTATCCCCACCTGCCCCTATTTCAGTGATCAAGACCTCATTCTTCCTCAGCAAATTACTTGCTTTAACAGAAGATGCTATGATAAACTGGGAATTCAATTTGGGTTGGAATTCCACCACTTATAGGTTGGGACTCTGGGTTTGATTTTTAGAACCCCATCCATGAAGTTCCAGGGGATAATGATTTGGGTGAGGTGTTGTGAGTTTTTTGTTTTTGTTTTGATTTGGTTTTTGTTTTTGTTTTTTCAGATACAGAATTTTTCAGGTTACTTATGAAGAGCTTGAACTGGGAATCTGAAGCCCTGGGCTCATTCTCTTCCTTTGCCTGTTTTCTGCAGCACAGTTAGGAGCAGGCATCCTATCCTATTGTACTCCTTAGTATGACTAGCGTGTTCTCCAGTAGAGAGTCCATAGTTACCCAGAACCTTGCCTTCTGTAGGTATCTGGTTAAGAGAGTTGTGATTTTATCTTGTCCTATTACCTTTTAACAGTTTTGTAGGATTTCCACTGAGATATTCAATGGTTTTATTTACAAGAGACTGATAAACTTTGCTGCCAGCAAAGTGCAATTCATGGATTATTTAAACTCAGGTGCATCTTTCTTGGCTCCTTGAGATGAAATCAGAGTGACAACAGAACTCTGCTTTCTGTTTTTCTAGTTTTAATTTTGCTCTATAGTAGTTGTGCATGGGTTTGTATTTCATTTATTTACAGCTGACAAATTATTCCCCAGTGAGTTTTATGGTCTGACCATTTGGTTATCTCTATAAAGGGGTTAATGGTTTACAGAGATCTTATCTCTAGGTGAGAGATATCATAGAACCTGTTAGTCTTTCCTGTTTGTCTATTTTGAGATCAAATAAGAATCTCTACCCACTGGGAAGAGAAGAGATCTTTGATACCTACTGATGAGTTCTGTAATTTGTGTTTACTCTTGATCCATGGCTGAAATTTTAAAATTAAAATTTTCTCTGTCTATATGTCTGTGTATGTGTCTATAATTCAGAAAGGCCTTTGTGTGTGTAATCTTTTTATACTCCTGGGTGATATTAATTATTAAGATTATATACCCTCTTTAAGGAGTTCTGTTGAATTAAATTAACTAGAGTTTCCTCCCAATAAGGAAATTGACCTTCTAATACTTTTATGTGCTAGATTTTAAAAGTATTTTTTATAAAAATGAACAAAAATGTTTTAAGAATCCAAATTCACATAGTTTAGGTAAATCTTTGGCAAATGAGACTAGTTTATAAGAACAATTATATTTTTTCTGACTTGTAATTGTTAACTATAATACATTCCTATGTTTCTTTTCTGTTGAGTATTTTCTTGTCAAACTCACACAGGTTTACTAATCAAATAAGTTAACATTACTTCTACTTAATGTTTAAAATTAGCAAAAAATTTAAATTTGTGTTCAACCAAATTGATTAACTAGTCTGATAAAATTTCAGTTCTACAATAGTTATGTTTTTAGTATTTCAAAGATAATTTTCAAGACCTTTAGGTAACTTGAAACTTTACCCTGGTATTAATTCGAGTTATTAATAGATATCCATTTATATCTAGATAATTTCTCACTAAGAATACCAAAACATTGATTACTAAACAATACTTTTAAATTTGTAGGCTTTTGCTTTTTATTCTCATATAATATAGTGAGATTAGATATCTGAATGTCTTAATGAACATATTCATTGTTGCTACTTTGAGAAGTTGTATGAAGCATGGCTTTGCCATGTGTATCTATGAGCTCTGCTGGACTGTCAGGATGTTGATGTGTAACATTTGTGGTTATACATAGTTTTCTCTGTGACATAAAAGTTAACTTTGGTTAAAAGTTTCTGCTTAGGAGCAATAGATCCAGCAAAACACAATTGTGTACATTTCTATTTTTCAAGGAGAGAGCAATTTTATCCTAAAGGAGCGGTTTGTGGGTTGTTGTTTAATCTCTAGATCCCTTCATGTTCTTTAACCTTATTGAGGACCCAAAGAGTGTTTTTGTGAGTTATAGTTATTGATATGTACCATTTTGAAAATTGAAACAGAGAACTTCTAAATATTTGTTTATTGGTTCATTTGAAGATAACCAGGATGATGCATTGCATGTAAACAGCTTGTAATAAGAAATTAATTTTCAGGGGCCTGGGTGTCTCAGTCAGTTAAGTGTCAGGGTTCTGTGCTGACAGCATGGAGCCTGGTTTGTATTCTCTCTCTCCCTCTCTCTCTCTGTCCCTCCCCTGCTTGCACTCTCTCTGTTTCTCAGAAGTAAATAAATAAGCATTTTTTAAAAAAGAAATTAATTTTCAACTTGTGAATACCCTGCAATTGATCCTATAGAAAAGAGTCTAATTATTCCAGAATGTTAAAGAGCATAATGTAATACAAAATTTTAAAATGAATGTAATACCTGAGTTTGAAAAGCTACAACATTTGTTAAAATTTTAGCAAAGTGTATTCAATTTTTGATGCACTCATTTTTCTTTTGCAATTGATTGCTTCCACCTACACTATGGAAAGGGTTCTTCCTTCTTTCCTTCCTTCCCTCCTTCCTTCCTTCCTTCCTTCCTTCCTTCCTTTGATTTGTGTGTAATCTGTCTAGATAACAAAGACTCAATGTCTTACCAAAATAACTATGATTTTTGCTGACTTTACTATATCTCTGATTATGTATGAAAACTGTTTTCTAACTAAAAAAAAAGCTAAGATTCTTTACAATAATATTACCTTCCATGTTCATTTTTTAACATTTTGTTGTCACTTTGAAAGAGTCAGATATTGTTTCTTAGGCATCCACAGTCTGATTTCTATCTCAGGTGTTAAAATCTACTTACAATTTTTATTTTTGCCTTCCCCAAATGGAATCCTAAATGTAAAATTATATAAAATAAAATAAAACTTTCATGATATCTTTTGCATCTGTAACTATGAAATTTCACAAAGAGCCTCTAGAAAATCAAAAGTTGTGTCCTTTCAGCTTGTAAAAATAGAGATATTAGAAATAATTCAGTTTACCTGATATGTTGCTATTGATGATTTGCATGGGAAGTGCTGTTGTGCCAAGAAATGCTTAATAGCAATGTAACAAGACAGATGGTAGCTACACATGTAGTCAACATATCATACTGTATAAACTTTTTGAACCACTAAGTTGTATACCTGAAACTAATGTAACATTTTACATCAACTATATTTAAATTAAAAAAAATACTTCATAAAAAATAAAAGAAATGCTTAGTCTCCCCTAGGTTAAATTTGTAATGGTAAAATGTTATCAATACAAACATTTCATAAATTGCATGTTATAGTGGAAGTTTCTAAATAACTGTCAATGCTTTCACTCTCCCTGACGTGTTTCTATTTATCACAGTCCTGTTGCTACTTTGCATGATAGTAGACAAAAATGGTACAGGTTATTGGGCATAATTTCAGTTGTTTTTTTTTTTTTTTAATTTTTTTTTTCAACGTTTATTTTATTTTTGGGACAGAGAGAGACAGAGCATGAACGGGGGAGGGGCAGAGAGAGAGGGAGACACAGAATCGGAAACAGGCTCCAGGCTCTGAGCCATCAGCCCAGAGCCTGACGCGGGGCTCGAACTCCCGGACCGCTAGATCGTGACCTGGCTGAAGTCGGACGCTTAACCGACTGCGCCACCCAGGCGCCCCTCAGTTGTTTTTTTAAATGTTAATTTGTTTGCAACTTTACTTCTTTAATTTGAATCCAATATAATCCACGTCAGTGATTTTCAAGTGATTTCATATGGCTTACCTATGAGTGTTATTAAAAGCATAACAAATGTGAAATAATAAGAAACACATATATCGGTTCTGATCCCCATTCCCTACATAAAGCTCCTAAAACCCCTGTAATTTTATAAATGATAGGAGTGTCTGACACAAAATTCTTAAGTCCCTTTAATTTCCTGGGTGATAAGAGCATCTCCTGTTCTGAGTCAACTCTTAGGGAGCTTCTGAGTGGGAAGTGGTCACTCAAAATATCAAGCCATGATTAGAAGCTTGGGACTTTCAGCCACACACCACCATTCTCTGGATGGAGGAGAACGTCTGGAAATAGAGTTAATAATCAATCTTGCCTAGAAGATGAAGTCTCCATAAAAATTGCAAAAATATGTGGTTCAGGGAGCTTCCAGGTTGTCGAACATAGGGAGGTGCTGGGAAGATGGCACTCCTGTAGAGGGCATAGAAACTCCATGCCCCTTTCCCATACCCGACCCTATATATCTCTTCACCTGGCTGTTCATCTATATCATTTATTATATCCTTTCTAATAGACCAGTAAATGTAGGCAAGTGTTTCCCTGAAGTCTGTGGGGGTATTCTAGCAAATTACCAATCCAAGAAGTGGTTCATGGAAACCCTGATTTATACCTGGTAGGTTAGAATTACAAGTAACACCCTGGGACTTGCAATTGGTGTCGGAAGTGGGAGTAGTCTAGTAGGACTGATTTCTTAACCTGTGGGGTCTGATGTTAACTCTAGATAGTACCAGAATTTAATTGAATTGTACGATACCCAGCTGGTGTCAGAGAATTGCTTGATGTGTGCAAAACCCACTCATCTAGTATCAGAAGTGAAATGTAAAGGAAAACACAGGGTTTTCTCTAGACAATATAGCTCCTTAGAACTCACTCTAGATTTACTGAATTTCTTTACTCAATAAGTTTTATCTATTCTAGGTACAATCTTACTATATGCTTGCTATATTAATGGTGTATTATGTCAGGATTATTATATGTTATATCAATATATTTTCTCTGCAATGTATATATTTCATTCTCTTTTTGATAAATTAAATGTAATGTTCACTATCTTCTTTGAAATAAGGTTAATCATTATGTGTACAATTATTCTGTCCAAAACTATTTTGGAATTGACTTTATTATTTGTTTTGAATTCCATGGAAACAAATTCCCTTGTCACTTGCACTATTCTTGTAATGAACTTCCATCAGATCTTGCATATTTGAAAATTATCATCAATAAATTAGCTATAGCCATTTTAACATTTTTGTCATCTACAGATTTGTTTGTTTTATAGTGATGCTTTCCTGAAAGCTTTCACAATCTGTTACAGACCAGATTGTTTTATCTTCAACAAATAAAGTATCTCAGAAAATGTAAAAGGACTCTAAAAGGTACGTTTGAATACGGTCTTCTGATGGCACCACTTTAACAACTTTGAGACCTATCAGTGAACTGAGTTGAGATTTCCAGGATTCTAGTGGAGAAGTAGATGACTTCATGAGACTGGTGACAAAAAATTCAGGGGAACAAAAATTAATTACATAGAACTAAGTGAACTGAAGGATAACTATAGTTTTGTTTAGAATATTGATGACCTTGTTTTAATATTCTATTTTGGGGATATAAAAGTAAACCTTTTCTCCTTCTTCTTAAGCTACAGATAACTCATTACAATTTAGTAGACTCTGCTCTGTAAATTGAAATAAAACATTTGTAAATTATATTATATTCTCCCTGTATAGCCCATCTAGAATTTGTAAATACTAAATATTTTTATTTTCAAGGTAATGTCATCTTTTTGCACAGGTTCAATAAGTATCTCTCCTCCTTTTTACTAGGATATGACTGGAAATATTGGTTATGTAACCTAGGGATGTCATATTTGAGAAACATGCTCATTTAATGAGACATGACCAAATACTTTTAAGGAACTAAGGTTTATTTACAAAACCATCAAAGGAAAACTGACCATTTGCCTGCCTAGATCCCCAGTTTACAGATGAATATAAGTAATGTCCCCTTCTAGTACGCATAGGAAGCTTACAATAATGAGGACCTGGAGAAGTAAATGATGCCAGTGAAATAGGGTGGTGAGTACTTTCCTAGATTTCCTTGTCTCAAGCAGCTTTTAAAAGTTCGATATGGCATTCCCTATTAAAACTTTCAGCAAAGCAAATTTAAGAACGCTCATAGGGCAAATTCACATTCGCTGCTCCGATATAAATAATCAAGCAAAACCTGATGAGAGAAATCTTATTTTGTGATCAAGTATGTTTTTTAAACTTTTTTTGTTTAAAAGGGGGAGATTGTAGAAAAAAAATGTGTTTTGTTGAGAGTTTGACTAAGTTGCCCCAGGGTATTTCTGCCTCAGCATCCATTTTGTTTGGCCAAGTGGCTTGTAGGTACCTTAAACTGACACTAGCTCCTTCATACAAGGAGCTACAGGATCACAAGCAAATATAGGTTCCTGATATGACTTCCTTGTGATGAGCCTTTGTGATCAACATCTCCTGCCTCCCAGAGCCTTCGCCTTGGGCACCCCTTCAGTAAGATTACTAAAACCCCATTATCTTTGGTTTGAAATGACCAATCCAGCCATAGCCTGGGATCCCAGAACACTCTATAACCAGACATCTAATGAAGGTGTGTGCCTGAGGTTCTGCTCTCCCTGTGCCTGCATCCTGCCTTCACCTCCTCAGGTAGCCCCTTGAGGTGTGTTGTGTACTTCCTCCAGGACTTGTAAGTAATAAACTTCCCCAATTTCTCTTGCGGTCTTTTGTTGAACTTTGGCTCATCATCAGGTGCCTTGTACTCTGCTTAACAAATGTTAACATAGTTATAACATGCTTCAATGGAAAACTATGCACGATCTTTATCAGATTATCGGGTGCTGAGGTTCTTGTCCAGTTCATTGTCTTTGCACTATTTTGCAATTTTGTGAGTTGTAATTAACTGAGAGATGTGTAAATGCTGTCCTGACTGATAGTGAATGTATTTGATTCCCCCACACCATTCTTGTGGAAAATGTTTTCTCTATTTATATCTCTTCTCAATATTACTCCACATAAAATTTGCAATATTTGACTTGTCCTTTGAACTACTTATAACATCTGCCTGATTCTCTCATATCATATGAGTAAACACATGATCTGTTTTATATTTTTATGAGTCATGATTTTATCTTTTTCTTAAAAGCATCTTTTAGCAAAACTGTATGTTATGTGTATATTTCTATATCTAAAATTAAAACTGATAGAAATGTTTTTAATTGAATAATTTTAACATGACATTTTTAGCTTTGGGCAGATTAAGTCAACAAAAATAAATAATACCGAGATTACTCAAATAGCTTCATTCAATGAATAGTTCAAACAACGTACCTTAGCAATGGAGAATATACATTGTTTTGCAATATCCATGGAAGATATTTCAAAATTACTTATTTGCTAAAGACTAAAGTTCAATAAATTTCCAAATTACACTAAAAACAAATATTTTTAGAAAATATTATTTCCAACATTACCCTTAAAATCAAGAAGGAAATCAAACTGTTAGAAAAACAAATATGGAAGATATTTTAATGTTGAGAGTACATTACTTCTATAATTAGTAAATTACCATTTACAAATGTTAATGTGTTTTGTAGATATATGTAAATATGTGCTTATAAACCTCTGATGGTAAATTTTAAAAACATATGTATTATCTCTATAAATACATGAAGAATAGCTGAATGCATTCAATAAATATTTACATAGTTTCTAGTATTCACACTGGTTTTTATAGGCACACTGGAAGATACAAATATCTGTATGTTATGGTGATTGCTGCTGTAATATGTGTCATATTGTGGAGTAACACCTTTATGGTTGCCAAAGACTATACAGAATTTTCAAGTCAAAGACTGAGCTTAGTTTGAGATTAGGTAGCATGGAAGGCAAAGCTGGGTCAGCACATCCTGTTTCACAAAGGATGAAAGTACAAGCAGAAAAAAGAAAAAACAAGCTATGTCAGGAACGTATTCAATGGAAGACAACCCACGTTTATCTATTAATATGAAAATCAATCTAAGATGCAAGCCAAAACCAGAGGCATTCGTGGATGATAATGAAGCAAACAAAATCAAGGGGCACATTTGAGATTTTGAAACAAAGTCAAAGACAACAAATGTACACAATTTTGACTGGTATGTCATCACTGTTTGGTAAGACTCAATTATATTTTTTACCCCCTTCCTTCTCTCCCCACAACCAAAAACTAGAGTGAAATCTAAGTGTTGGGTGGTTTCAGTGATAGAAAAGTTTGGTTCTGCGTAAGAGCATGGCAGATGCCAGAATCAGTTCTCTGACCCACACTTAGCCTGAGTCAAATATTGAAATTTACTTTGGTATGATGAACATACCAAATACTCGTATGAGGCATCAAGATTATCTTCCTCCATTACTAGTAAAAGATATCAAGCTGACGGATGCATGTAAGATGATTTTTGCAGATAGCAGTCATCTTTAGAAAATAGGCAGATATAGAGAAATGATACAACCAAAAGTGGATGTTAATGGTTATGATAGTAGCTGGAAAGGTGAAGGATCAAAAGAACCTACAGTAAAATTTCCTGTGTTTTCTCTTACATAAAGAGTTACTTACCTGTTAATGGTCTCTTTGTAACCAGGAAATCACAGGAAAAAGACATTCATTTGTTGGAGAAACAATAAGAAATGGTGGCTGAAAAGTACTGATGTGTGGGGATACATTTTACATGACAAAATATTTGTGGTGAGCATGCTTAGGGCAGCTAAAATAAAATTCTTCCAGGTAATTATTATTATTTTATAAAACAATCAAGGGGTGCCTGGGTGATTCAGTCGGTTAAGTATCTGACTCCTGATTTGGGCTCTGGTCATGATCTCACAGTTCTCGAGTTCAAGTCCTGTTTTGGGCTCTGCACTGACAGCACAAGGCCTGCTTGGGATTCTCTCTTCCCCAACCCACATCCCTGCTCCTCCCCTGCTCACAGTTTCTCTCTCTCTCTCTCTCTCTCTCTCTCAAAATAAATAAATAAATAAATAAATAAACTAAAAAAAACCCACACACAAAACAATATATGATTGCTGTATTAGGTCTCAACATCTACTAAATGAGCTCACCCATTTGTCCTTAATTGGTAGACCTCCTAATAACTGTTTTAATTACCAGTTAAGTGCAGTGACAACCCATGAGTGAGTCCTTTCAAAAACATGAGTTTCTGGTGACTGGGCATTTCTTGGGATATTTGGTTGTATTCTCTCCTCTAAGACCAAATTCACTAAACCTTGTTATAAAGAAGAAGCATATTATTTAGTGGTGAAATGCTGTCACTCAAGAGATCCTCTAAGATGGACCAGAACATGCATCTCGGCTTCTCTGCTTCCCTAGTAGCAATAAAACTACCAATCACCTCATGTACCCTGGTAACTTCTGGAGACAAGCTATATCCAGAAGTGGAAGATCGTCTCCAGCTGTGCCAGGATCTGAATGGTTACAACATGCCACTTGGGAATCTGGAATACTCTTGGTCAGATATCTGACTCTGATTCCTGGAGAGAGTTTAGACCATGTAAAACTGTGGTCCCTGAGAAGCTGCATGGTGCTTGGTGTCTTCAGAGGTAAATAGCAAATTGTAATCTGGCAAATCACTTCTCAAAAAAGGCCAAGATTATTATATTTCCTCCCACCACTCATAGCATTTCCTCTCCAGTCATTGGCTCCAAAAAGTGAATACAACTCTCACTGGGGAAAAACAAACAACCAGGACCTGGAGAGAAAAACAGTTGTGGCATCCAGAGCAGACAGCTTAAAAAACATAAAACTATTGTAAAAGACGGGCATTTTTTTGAACATCAAACAATAAAAATGAAGTATTAATGGAGAATCAATTAGAAAATTAAACAAACAAACACATGAAAAGTCTGCCAGAAGACTGGGTAATGGTTTACAGTAAAAGTTATTTAGTAGATACATTTAAGTGTTGAGACATGTGGTTGATTGATTATACTGATGTCTCCAAGTCTTCTCTTTCTGTATTTATGCCATTTACCACATGAATTTGTCCCTCTCAGAAAATAAAGGGCATCTATTTTCTCACCACTAAAATCCAGGCTGAGCTTCTGAGTGGCCAATAGAATGAGGTGAAGGTAATGGTGTGCAGTTTTTCATCGAAATCTCAACAAGCTGTGGTCTTTGCACTTGTGCTTTTCTCCTCTGCCTACACTATGAGCACATGCCCTACTGGAAAATGCAGCATGTAGAGCAGCGCAAGTGACCACAGTAATTCCAGCCAAGATCATCCTATGTCAGCCAATTCAGAGATGATCACCAGACATATAGACGTGAGACCAGAGGAACTACCCAACTGAGCCCAGCCTAAATTACTGAACTGCAGACATATGAGCTGAATAAGTGTATAAGTGTATGTGTGTGTGTGTGTGTGTGTGTGCATGCGCGTGTGTGTTATATACAACCGAAGTTTTGTGATTGATTTTATTTACTATGCAGCATTAAATTGAACTGTAGATGACTGATATGAGACATGAATGGATGATCTAAAAGGTCAAGTGCAAGAAAATGTAGGGAAAAAATACAAAATGATGGAAAGCATGAGGAAAAGAAATGTGGAGGACAGATATTCAGGATCCCTAAAATGCCAATAACAGGAGTTCCCATTATTGAAGAAGAAAACTTTAAAACACAGATCATGCATATCAAAATAATAAAAAATAGTTTTCTTATGCTGAAAAAAATTGTGCAATTTGAAATATCACTTAATTTCAAAGCAGCAGTAAACAAAAAGACACATGCCTTACCATATCTTAACAATATTCCGAATCAAATAATAAAGGGACATTTTTGCAAGAACTTTTTGTTTTTTTAAGAACAAAATATTTACAAAGGTAAAAGGAGTCAGACTGGCATGGGAGTAGAAGTTAAAACAGGGTTGGCAAACAATGGCCCATGGGCTAAATTCTCCTGGTGTCTGTTTTTGTAAAGATTTACTGAATCATAGCACACCTATTTGTTCACATATTGCCAATCATTGCTTTTGTGCTACAACTACAAAGTTGAGTGGTAGAGACAGAGACTGGTCTGCAAAGTCCAAACTATTATCTGGGTCTTTACATAAAAAGTGTGCTGATAGGCATAGTGGAATGATCATTTTTGCTCTATGGAGTTAAAAGGACTTTGAACTTGGAATTCTATTCCTAGCAAGATATCATTAGCCTATTCGATCAAAAAAAATTTAGTGTGAATATGCAAAAATTCAGAGAATATATTCATCAAGTTCCCATAAGAAGAAATGATCTGAGGAGGAACATTAAACACCAAATGAATCGAATCTGAAATCTCAATGTAGAGGAAGTATTAAATGAGCAGGAAATCATAGACAAAGAGCTTTGCAATAAATACAGTGAAAGCTAAACTGATTATGAGAGATTATTACATACAATGTAATTAGTAAATATGGATTTGTGAAGTAGAAAAGACAGAGTACAAGGAAAAATACAGTGCTCCTACAGTTACATAAAGTACTAAAATATTTCAGCAGATCCCAGGAGTCATAAAATATCAAGGAGTGGGGGAAATAAAAGCATTCTAAACTTTCCTGTAAGGGATGAGGATCTTGATAGGGAAAAAATTAAAAGCATTTGTTAAAGGTAATAATAGATAAATGAGCATGATTAAAATGCAGGGAAAGTGAGGAAAGCAACTGCAGGAATGAAAAGTCAATAAACCAGTCAAATTTCTGATTTATCAAGGGGAAAAGTAGAATGACTAGTAACTAAAGGAATTAAGCTAAAATGAAGAAAAATAAAATGAGGACATAGCAAAGTAAAGTAAGTGGTAAACATTCAGTAGTGTGTTTCCATATTACCCTCAAGTAGGCAGAAATCTCAGACTGAATAAAATGTAATCTTTTAGCTATATATTACTTATAAAAATAAACAATGTAATAAAAGAGTTTGAAAACAAAGAGATGGAAGAATGTACCAGGCAAATGCAAACACAACAAAGCAGGAGTATTAAACTTAATACCAAAGAAAGTAAGATTTAAGGTTAAAAGTACTGAGGAGGGTATTGAAGGACATTACACAAAGATAAAAGGAACAATTTATGAAGAAGATATAAAAGTCATAAAGTTGCATGCACCAGGAAGATAGCAGCTAAATATATAAAGCAAAATATTAGAAATGCACATTGACCTTGATAAAAATGCAATTATGGGAGAAGATTTTATTACACCACAATCAAGAATTGCACAGATATAATAGACAAGAAATAAGTGAGGGCACAGAGGCATAGAATAATACAGTCAATAAATGAGATTTTATGGGTTGGCATACACAAATATTCAATGTGTACGTCATTGGATCCTACAAGAAGAGAAAAGACATTTCTTCTTATATTTAGGACATATTTACAGTAATCATTCACATCCCGTCCATAAATAAAACATTTTCAAAAAGAAAAATCTTATAGTCTATAATCTCTGATCATAATCTAATCTAATTCTTAATATAAAATAGCCTTCAAATATTAATCTCTTGCAAATTAAGGATTCTCTGTCTGAATATTTCGTGGGGTCAAAGAAAAGACAAAACTGAAATTACAAACAGTCTAGAAAATTATGGAAAAGCAAATAAATTCTCCTATGTTATTTATGATAATTTGGTTAAAAAGTATCACAGGCTTCAGGATCAAACTGTTTTAATAATCTCCCACAACAAGGAATCCTGAGATGGGCATTTCAAGGATTACTTCAGGTGTTCAAGTACATCATCAGGGCCCTGCGTTTCCTTAGATTGATTTGCCATGATATTCTCAGATTGTAGGATTTGTTTTCAGTTCTCTCCCAGGTTTGCAAGGGGTCTGCTTCATTTCCAAGTATTGTATTCCAATGTGCCAGCATTCATTGCATAAAGAGACTCTTTCTTACAGCAGTTCTCTTTATAAGAACAATTAAATCTTTCCTCAAAGTCCCCCAGTAGACATCCATTCACATCTCATTGCCCAGAATTTGGTCATATGCCCCAGTACAAACTATACACAGGTAAAGTGAATTTGATCCATAGTTTAATTACATTAATTAGGATTACTTGACTGGGTTAAATGGGCATAAGGGAGGAATGTGTGTTTCATAGACTCCCTAAAATGTGTGCTAAAACATGATTTTTTTTACTTCTATAAAAGAAATTTTATTTTTTCTACCTTTATTCTCGCTATCTGAAAAATAATAAAAGAATGAGGAGGAAGACAAAGAACCTAATGTCTTTGACATTACCATTGGTGAAGAGGTGAAGAAAGGAGTACTCATCCTCTCAATGCTCTTTTGTTCTAAGATTTACCGGGCAGGTAATTGTTTTACTGGGTTTGTAAAATAAGTATTTCTGAATTTGGAATAGTCCACCTTGGGAAGACTTGCTCCTGTATTTTTTATTTAAATTTTAGTTGGTTAATATACAGTGCAATATTGGTTTCAGAAGTAGAATTCAGTAGTTTGTCCCTTACACACAATACCCATTGCTCATCGCAACAAGTGCCCTCCTTAACACCCATCACCCACCTAGTCCATCCCCCACCTACCTCCCTCTATCAACCCTCAGAACAAACTGTCTGCTAAAATATCTTACCACAGCCAGAGGGGAACATGTAAAACTATTATCAAAATTTATAATCTTAAAGTACGTCAATAAATTCATTGAAAAGCTTTGAAAGAATACAGTGCATAAGTCAAAAGCAAGTATAAAGATGGCAAGATAATAAGCAGTGAAAGTTAATGAAACATAAAACAATAACAAAATGAAAGGTCAACACTAAAAGTTATTCTAGAACCAAAGTTTCACAGTTGAGTTTTATCTAACTATTGGAAAACAGATAATCCTGATGTTGTATAAATTATCCCACATTGTGAGTGGGATACCAGACCTTAACCAAAGTAAGAAAAGTAATATATAGAATACAAATGTATAGATAGATCAGTCGTACTTAGGAATATACATGTAAGAGTCTAACAAAAAATGGACAAGTTGAATCTAGACAGATATCAAAGAATAATACACTTCAAAAAAGATTAGATTTATTCCAGGAATATAGCAGTAAGCCTGTGTTTTAGAAGGCTATCAACATAATTACTGGACAAAATATCTATGATCATATTAATACTTGCTAACAAAATTCTTCTAGTAATCATAAAACCCAGCTTCCTGATATGTTCACAAGACATATCTAAAACAAAGCTATAATTAAAATATAAAAATAAAATGATAGAAAACTTATATAAGGCAATACTGTCATAAATAAATAGAAATTTTAAAAAATAGGGGCACCTGGGTGGCCTAGTTGGTTAAGTGTCTCACTCTTGATTTTGGTTCAGGTCATGATCTCACAGTTTGTGGGATCAAGCCCCACATTGGGCTCTGTGCTGACAGCATGGAGTGTCCTTGGGATTCTCTCTCTTTCTCTCTGCCTCTTCCAATGGTTGCACATGCACACATACTTGTGCACACTCATTCAAAATAAATAGACATTAAAAAAATTTAAATACTAGAATTCACATAAAAAGCATCAATCAAGACAAGAGGCATTTTATAAAAACTTAGGTTATGACTATCACTGCATCAAATAACAGCAGCAACATACACAAAGCAAAAATTGCACCAAATATGAGGAGAAAAATAGAAATACAGGGAGGATTGTACTGGTTTGAAATTTTATTTCACAGCTGTCATTCCAGACAGAGTCTATGTAAAAGAAGTAAAGGTAATCATTAATAGTAAAATTAATAAGGTAAACATTTTAATTATATAAATAATTATTGCATATTATAGCATAAATAACATGTGATATAGAAATTTGTTGTATGTAAATAAACTGAATGTCATAAATTTATGTGTATATTATTACATATAACAATCTCTGTATCTTGAAAATAGAGGCTATGGCTTTTTTTACCCAAATTTCATGAACATCATAAAAATTGAATGAATATGTATATTATATATATAATGCCACTGAAAAAAACTTTAGTAGATATTTTTAAATTGGAAATATTAAAAATTGTGTTTTTATACAAAATGAAATAAAATTGAAATTAGAACCAAAAAGCCAACAGGGCCTTTAACTAAAAATCAGTAAATCATGTATATAAAAATAATGTAAATATTCAACTCTTGGGACAAGTGAAAGTAGAAATTGGCTTTGTGAAATTTCTAGAAAATAATTGTGTTAAAGGAGTTAAATACAATAGCCTATGGAATACCGTTTTGGATGTACTCAAAAAAAAAAAAAAGCTTTGTAGCTAAAAAACAGAAAATAGTATAAATTATAAAGAGATAAAAAAATAAGGCTACCATGCAAACTATTCAAGAAACAAGGTGGGAATATTTTAAGTACAGCAATAAAAAGGGAAGAATACAATGAAAACGGATATCAACCGTCCGCTCCCCCAAAGATCACCAGAATAACCTGCTGATTAAGCAAAGTCTAAGTACATTAAATGACTGTAGAAAGAGAAAATACAGCCTTGACCGAATCTTAGTAATATCTCAAAATGGGGAGGTCAAGGGCAGAGGTGCATAACGCTTTGCAGTCTGGGATCAAGCAGTTTAAGATGGGTCTATCCAGGTGGGTAACAGGTTGGGATTAGGCAAAGTTTGTAACCTAATATGTTAGGATTGTTGGACACAATGAGATGAAAGCCAAGAAACAAGTCTTGATCTGCTGTTGTTAAGTAAGCTGCTTGCCCAGGTAAACAATCCATTGTTTATCAGAATAGCTATTTGAGAAGGTGAAAAAACTGGATAAGTTATTTGTTGATGTATAGCTTTGTCTTCCTGTGCAAGAATTTTTTTGAGCCAACAGTAAAGTCAGATTGACATAGGTGGTCTCCATCTTCAGCCCTGATGATTAAGCTACATGGAGGCAAGTGGTTTCAGTTCTCAATCAAAAATGTCCCAGCAGATAGAGAAATTCTTACTAGATTCCCTTCTAAATCTGAACAAGAAAATATGGGGCAAAAAAATTTAATCTTCTGTTGGTTTCACATATAAAGGATAAACTAATGTCACATAAAATATTCCAGAACATAGGAAAAAAAGTACATCTATCAATGCATTTTTATGAAATAAGTGTAGTTTTACTAGTAAACCCCTACAACTGCAAAACTTCCACACATCAACCTTACTTATGTATGTTTGCAAAACTTAAGTACAATGTTGAAAAGCAGAATTCAGCAAAACATTTAAAAATGATGACTAAGAATGATTTATTCTGAGAACATTCAATATTGGTTCAATATTGCCAATCTATTAATACAATTTATCTTACTAATAATCTAAGGAGAAAAATTGTATCTCTGCAGATGCTGAAAAAGCAATTGACACCAACAATTCTTATAACTGTCTTCAATAACAAAGCAAGAAATTAATACTATCTTGATAAATCTATCTCATCCTCAAAGCCAAGTTAATGCTAATGGAAAATATTACATTTTATGGAAAATATTACATTTTATTAAAATGTTAAACATATAACTGCCATGTAACCTGGCCATTCCACTCCTAGATAGTTCCCCCACCCCTGAAAAATGGATGCATTTAGTCATACAAAGACTTGTACAAGAATTTTCACAGAAGCTATATTTGTAATAGGCCAATATGGATACAACCCAATAATCCACCAGGAAGTGATTACATAAAGAATTATGTAGTAGATTCATATAATGGAATACAGTAAAATAAGTAACAATAAAAAATGAACTATTCATGCATGCAAAAATGGGAATAAGCCTCAAAATTTACAGGGTTTGGTAAGGGGCATTGAGTAGGCTTAAATCCAACACCCACAGGCTATGCCCATTGCACAGCACTCAGAAAGTGTGGCTGGAGGGACAAGAAGCTTAAGGGATCCCCCTTGGCCTTGCTAAAGGTGTAGATAAAGTGGGCACACTGCACCAGCCTTGGAGGATTGGGAGGGATAAATTACAAAGGGCATGAAAAAACCTTTTGTGGGGAATGGTTATGTTCATTATTCTGATTGTAGTGATGGTTTCATACGTGTATACATACATCAAAGTTACCAGTTGTACATTTTAACTGTGTGCAAGCTATGTCAATTACACTTTAATACATCTGTTTTAAAATTTTAGATTTGAATAACTACAGATGCTAGTGGCAACCATGTTTGAGTACAGCTTTACACTGATGTATTAGCAAAGTATGTGTTAAGTAGGAAACACAGGCAGCAGGTCAGGATAAAATCAGGCAAACTCTATTTTGCTTCAGTGAGATCTCTTAAAGACCTACTTTCCCTCCTGTGTATTTCTATTTGTATAGCTCTAAAGATTTTAAAGGAGTAGAATGGTTTATTTTCTGCTACTTGTCTGCAGGAAGCTTATCATCTAATCATGGAGGTATGAAACTATAAAATAGCAACTTGAGAGAATATATAGTCAAATGACCAACAGAGGAGGGATTCCTGTTTCCATTTCATAGAAAAGTGCTAATCAAATTCAAAGGGCCCGAAGTAGAGTCTGAAATGATCTGCAAAAATTTTATAAATATGACAGGACATAAGTGGATCTCGAACAAGAATGGTAACAGCAATCAAAGGTGGGCAGGATGGAATGAAGAATATTTGGAGACAAGAAAAGCTGGTCATTAGTTTTGTCTGATTACTGCCTCTTAATCTCTTTTCTCTCTTCTCTTCTATTTTCTCTCAAGTAACACTGACTCCTTCATGTACTGTTATAAAAAGAACACCATATTTTAAGTTAGAATGGTTTTGTTCTAATCTCTTTTCCATCACTTATTTGCTGTGTCTTTGGGAAAGTAGCAATCTCTTTACACCTCAGGTTCTAAGGTGGAAAATATATGTACGTAGTAACACCTGCCCTACTTATTTTATAGGTCTGCTGTGAATATGAAGTGAGATCATGAATATAAAAGTGCTTTGAAAATTGTCAAGTGCTTTCCAAGAGGAAGGGATTATTCTTTGCCTTTATAGAAGCGAAGGTTTTATTTCTAAAAGCACTTAGAACAATTTGAATATTTACATAATAGCTAAGGAAGTGCACTTGTGGCAGGGAGAAATGGGGAGAACCAAGATTTCCACTACTAAATTGCTTTATCATCCATAGCAGCCCCTCATTGTCCTATACAAAGTGAGTACTAAGTAATTTTTGATTACATAGTTTTGATTCCGTGTTTGATTACTAAATGCCATACTTATGAGACACTTTTCCTAAATTATCTTATAGTGTTAAGAATCTCTTCATGTGACTATGTTAACTCTAAATTTTGCAGAAAACTTTTGAAGAATATAGGAACCAGGGTACATATAAATTTAAAACACCAAGAATCCTACACAAAATCTAAAATATGGCAGACATTTAACCAATGAAACTTGAGGGTTTATTAAATGAGTTTCTAACACCTAGATGAGATTAATGGAAGATCATATATTGGCTTGGCTTTCTAGAAGCCTAACATTTGAATTCAAACAAATATCCAAACTAGACTAGTTGCATTTTCAATGTTAATGACCCTTTAAAGGATGAAATCCTGGGGTACCAGCGTAGCTCATTTGGTTAAGTGTCTAACTCTTGATTTCATCTCAGGTCATGAACTCATGGTTGGTGAGATTGGGCCCCTCCTTGGGCTCCATGCTGACGATGCAGAGCCTGCTTGGGTTCTCTCTCTCCCACTCTCTCTGCCCTTCCCCCACTCATGTGTGTTCTGTCTCTCAAAATAAATAAATAAAAACTTAAAAAAATAAACGGTGAATTTCTAATATTTCCCCCCACAATTTTTTGCAGACAACAACTTCAGTTACCAAGACACTTCCCATTTCCTTAACAAACAACCTTTAAAAATGTGTAATTTGCCTTTTGAAAAAAAGTCTTATAAGTAGGAAAAAATTTCAATGATAGAAACAAGGCATTCTACACCTGATAAATTGAGTGATTCAGTTTCTCTTTTTCTCTTCAAAACCAACAGGCTAAGTTATGCTTTCTAGTTGCATGTGAAGTTCAACAAGATGCAGTAGTAACTTAGACTTTATGTTGCAGGATTCGAGGCAAGGTGTGAGTAAGCAGAAGCTTGAATTCATGCCTCTCAATCCCAACTCTGAATTGAAGATGGTGTTTGGAATGGAATCTAGGGCATCTGACTTTCAGTTCTCAGCACTAACCATTTCATGACCCTTATTCATCACACTACTCAAAATGAGACATTTAATTAAGTGTGCTCAGATTTTAATACTCCACTTGATTGGCTATAAACCCAGGAACGCGTGCAGATCGTATTGTACTCCTCTCCGTTATCTTTTGCACCATACATTACTTTTCATGTGAAGCCATAACTGTATGCTCCATTATGAGTGCTTCTGCTGGAAATTCAGGCGTTTTCATTCCACATCCACAGCAGGAAGCTTGCTACAATCAGACAAGCAGACCAGCCTTCTGACATTCCTGTTAACATTGCTCATGAAACTTTGTAATACCAGAACTCTCTGACAATACCGAAAATAAATTTCAGAGCTGTGTTTCCTTACCTGAGTCTATTATTTTATCTAAAACACTTTCATCTTCTTAAATTCACTTTTGAAGTGCTCCATTTATTTGGAGTTAGAGTAGCTTTCATTCTTTGGGAAGAGCCACTACTGCTCCACTCTATCTTACCTCATAGGACAGTCCTGATCATCTAAACCCTAATGTGAAGGGAACGTTTGTTACCACAAAAAAGAGACAGTGGTCATCACTGCAGTGGTGGGGGTCCTCTCCTTTCAGTGTATGGGCTGATTTGATTGGACATAACACAAAGTGACCGTGTTTATGTTTGTAAATGTCAATTTTACCTACTCATGTATATATACTGTTAAGGTGAATTTCCTTCATAATAGGGGCTATGGCAAGCTCAAAAGAGCAATGCCTTTGGAGTCTGAGAGTGCTTGCTAGCTATGCTATGTGATCTCAACACAATACGTAATTGTATTATGTCCTCTGGAACTCAGTTTCACTATCTATAAACAGGGAATGGCAGTACTTATTATGTCAAAGTGTTCTCATAAGGATCATGCAAATATTGTTTATGTGTGTTATGTGTGCAAATATTATTCTTACATCATTATGCCTTTATCAGCCCACTTCATAACAATTAACCCTCTCTCTGACCTTCTACAGGGATTCCACTGAGCTCACTCTTGTGGTTATTTACATTCCATTTAACCATTAGCAATGCTGCTTCTTCAATATCCAAGCATATTTAAAACTATTAGAGACATGACATATGGCTCTAAATCTGATAATCACTCATGATAGATCTGTGGTCTGACAGAAAGCTCAATGTAAAGTGAAATGATACATAGATAATAGAAAAACACAATATTGGAAATTATATAATATTTTCCCCTTCCTTACCAGCCCTTGGGACTTATTAAATTAGCAGGCCAATAGTCTACTTTCTTCTTGTAGATATAGTTTACCTTATGAAAACAAAATTATAGAAACCTCTGAAAAAAGTAGATTGCTGCATCCTTTTTTCAGGAGAACAGTAGCTTAAAATGAATGAGAACAACATGTCACATTGAGAACAGGCGGGGAAAAACTCAGTTTTGTGTTTTTCTTTCTCCTACAATGCCTGGGAGTTCCAACACCAGCTGGAGTCACTATGAGGTATCAGCAAAGAGAGGCAGCACCTTTCAATGCCAGCCAGGGATGGCAGCTATAATGTTGGTAGGGAAGAGCCTCCATGGGGACTACAAGCAGACAACATGTGCAAGAAGACCTACAAATCCCTGAGCATACCTAACCCTAGCCACATATTCCCAAGAAATACATAACTATAAATATGAAGCAACTCTTGGAAAAATCTTAGTACCTGGAGCAGAGGGTAACAGGAATTCTCTGAAGGGAAGTCACCTGTGGGGGAACATATGCAAATAGGTTTAGTTGAGTTCAGATTTTAACAATAGAGAACATTCAAGCTAAAGCACATTTCCCTCCATTCCTGTTTTTCCAAAACCAATTAATGGATTCAAAATATGCTCTGGAGCTTCATATTTTTCCTCATTCATATAAGCCAAGTCCCCATTATTCCAGAGGAATATGAGCTAATAGAAAACCAACCAACAAACAAAACAAATATATAAGCATCATCACTATTATAAAAAAAGTCACAAACTGGAACAACTCATACCAAATGAAAAATTAACAACTGTTTTTTAAACTAGCATAATAAACATCCTAATGAAATCAAGGCACTATCTGGCATGAAAAATTTGAGTGAAAATAAAGAATTCAATAGTTTAATTGAATAGCAGTGTGTATAAAGCTTAATAATTAATAAATTTAAATATCAGATCAAGAAACACTGTGAGATATGAAGAAGCACAAAAACAACAACTATAGAAGAAAAAAGTAGGGAAAGAAGATAGAAATGGAAATGTTAATTTAAAAAAATATGTTTCACAGAAAGAAAAGGGAAAGCTCGTTTGGTAAAGAGGAAAATATTGGAAGAAAACCATGTTGATAATTTCTCAGAATTAAACAAATATTTCTTTAATGTAGACTAAAAGTACTCAACATTACCAAACAGGAGATATAAGGCAGGGAGGAGGGGGGGAGGGAAGGATTATTAACTTAGAAATATTTGATTGAAATTTAAGAACACCAAACATAAAGAGAGAATTTGGAAAGTTTCCAGAATGAATGAGTAGGTAATGTACAAGGAGTGAGTGTCAGATCGATGACAAACTTCTTAAAGGGTTTTTTTTTTCCAATGTTTATTTATTTTTGAGAGGGAGACACAGAATCTGAAGCAGTTTCCAGGCTCTGAGCTGTCAGCACAGAGTCTGATGTGGGGCATGAACCCACAAACTGCTAGATCATGACCTAAGCTGAAGTCAGATGCTAACTGACTGGACCACCCAGGCTCCCCAAGATTGATGACACACTTCTAACCAGCAGCACATAAAATAAGAATGTAACAGAGTAATATGTTCAAAATGTTAAGAGAAAAACAGTAATTTCTATTTATTTATTTGAGAGAGAGAGAGAGAGCATGTGTGTGAGTGGAGTAGGGGCAGAGGGAAAGAGAGAGAGAGAGAGAGAGAGAGAGAGAGAGAGAGAGAGAGAGAGAGAGAGAATCTTAAGCAGGCTCCATGTTCAGCATGGAGCCCAGTCTGGGGCTTGATCTCAGGAACTGTGAGATCATGACCTAAGCCAAAGTCAAAAGTCAGATGCTTCTCAGACTGAGCCACCCAGGTGCCTCCAAACAGTGATTTCAATGTAGAAGTTTATATCTGGCTAAACTCTTATTTAAATATAAAGGTGAAATGAAGGTATTTTAAGCTTTTTCACAGCCTTATACAAGATCTCAGGTGTGCAAAACTTCATGTTTAACAGGCTTCAGATAAATTGAGATTCTCCATAAAAACACTTGTGGAAAAGTATTCCAACAAGAAGGCAACTAAACCACAGAGAATTCTCCAAACCATATATAAAAAGTAAGTAAAGAATCATAACAACTAGGCCCTGGTTTAAACATTAGTAAATAAACCCACTGAGAGAATATGATTTTCCAAATAATATTATTAATCCTATCTTTTGTGAAATTCTCCTGATATGAATAAATTTGATTTAAAAAAGGGGGGTGGGGTGCCTGGGTGGCTATGTTGGTTAAGTGCCTAATTTTGGCTCAGGTCATGATCTCGAGGTAAGTGAGTTCAAGCCCCCCCATCCCTCCCCGTTGGGCTCTGCACTGACAGCTCAGAGTCTGGAGCCTGCTTCAGATTCTGTCTCCTTGTCTCTGCCCCTTCCCCCATTCACACTCTGTCTTTCTCTCTCAAAACTAAATAAACATTAAAATTTTTTTTAATTCTTAAAAAAAATTCCCAGTTAGTTGAATTTCGTTTTTGTATGAAATTGAACTACAAAATTCAAGCTGATTTTAAACAAGTGAAGAGAATTTCATATCCTAAATAAAGCGTACCCTTCATAGAAGTCAGCTTTGTAGGTTCATACGTATGCCTGTGTTATTTGTCTTTGAAGCAAGTTCAAAGGCAAGAAACTATAACAGCAACAATAATAAAAATAACCTGATTAATTCTCTCCAACGTTACTTTTGGGTTCAAAATTACATCCCATAAAGTCACCTTTCTTCTAAGTCTTGATTAATATTTTTTATTATTATTTCCCCAAATCAAATTCACCTCCAATGGACAGAACACTTCATCAGTGAGGATATCAAAAAGGTTTCCACAGTAACCTTGAGAAAATTGTGGAGGTGCAAGTATGCACAAAAGCCGTGTCAGTTTTTTCCATCTCCAAATCAGATTCATTCATGGCTTTCAGGCTCTTCTGCTTCCAGACTTCAGATTATTCCTCCTTCTATCTCTGTTTATTCTGGCTTTCCTTTCAATGTCTAGTCTTCTGTTCCTGCCACATGGCAAATCCCTAACAAACTAATTCACGTCAAGTTGTAGATGACAGCAGTTGACAATGCTATGTACCATTTTTAGGACAACAATCATTAATATTGGGGAATTCAAATCTAATTGTGACAGGCATAGTACTTTGCTTATTTCTGTAGCCAGGAGGAGGGATGGGTGATATTTAAATACAGAGATAAAGAAGTTCTTGCAGGCTATGATCTCTTCATATACATTTGAATGAAAGGCTGGCTCAGGATTCATTTGTTTCTCCTTTCACAAACAAAATCATTATGGCTTGTGAGAAGCTGGTATTTTTGTCCATCTGTGATCAATCTCAATAGCTTGAGGGGATGAAAATCTAACACATGGTTACACAATCATTAGACTTGACACATAAGCAAGAGAGTCAGACACTCATTTCCCAAAATGGATTGAGCAGAAAATCCCAGAGCATTCAATGCAAATGAACCGGGAAGTTTCCAAGAATGTAGGTCACTTTAAGCAATGGAGAGTAATGAGTTCCTGAATTCTTCAATAGCATAGGTCCCCAAAATAGGAACTCACATAACCTATCAAATACCCACCTCCCAAATATTGCCAGAACAGCCTGTTGTTAAGACAAAGCTAAATTTCCTGTCCATCGAGGTAAGGATAACTACTGCCTCAAAAGAGAAACATGCAAAGCCACTAAACTTACTGAAATTTTTATATCTGGTTAAGTGCAGAGGACTTATTAGGGTTGAGTAAGGCTCATGATATAATAGTTTAGGGTTGGAGTACATTTGAGGCAAGGGGTTAAAAGAATCTTGGGCTGTAAACTATCAGTTAATGCTTTCTGTTGACAAGTTGACAGATCTTTCCAAAGATTCAGGAATAAGCAATAAAGTTATTTGGAACTTTTATCTTTCTGGAAAAGAGTCTCCTGGAATAGTAAAGTTATGCTAATGAAAACAAGATGATAGTCAAGTCATGTTTATGTAGACAGTAAATTGTATGGCACATGGTTTCTCTTCAGGAAACTTCCCAATTTTTAGTAATTCACAAAAGCCTCATATACTAGTACATTAATTTTCATATTTTCTGAATCTTGTAAAGGTCCTAGTGTATGAAAACATCCAATAACTAATGAATAAATATAATAAATCAATTAAATTAATACTGGGTGTAGATGACTGATAAAAGAACATTTTTAAAAAGAAGTTGTGCCATGAGAAGCAGTAGAAAGATTTATGGATCATGAGAAGTCAGAGGAAGAGCCACAAAGAATAAGAGGAATAACACTAAATGAGGGGAGAAGAAAACACAATGTTTACATTTCTTTATTTTATCAATTGTCCAAAATTCCTTTGCCTAAGACCACCATTGCTCCCTAGAGGACACTAGAAATCAATTGTGGCAGTAAATCTTTGGATGTGTCTTAGGAAATAGTGCTGGTGTTTCTCTGAGTTGAAGATTTTTGTCTTAAGAAGTGAGGATGGGAAGCCTTTCTATCTTCTCCATGCACTGTCAAGAGGACGACTTTAGCGTCCAGAAGATATAATACTCTGCATGTATGTTTTAAACAATGAACATGAAAGGAGTTAGGGGAAAAAAATGCATCTTCTACGTTAGGTTCCCTATTTCATAAGTCTTTATGGGAAAAAGAGTGATGATAAGAGGGGGAAAGAATCTGTGCATTTATAAAACAGAACTCTTGTTCAGTATGCTTTGCATGTAAAAAAATGCCATAAGGCCAAATTCGGAAATCCACCGGAATGTGAGCCAGTTCCAAGCACAGATCAGAGTCTCTTAATTCCAGTTCAACCTGTGAGATGCAGACTCTTCAGCTATATATTAGTGCAACTCAAGTAGTTAAAAATTATTAGAAAACATGCTTTTCTAACACCTAGTCTATATGGTGGATTGTTCTGACGGCGTTCAATAGAAGTGCGCAATGTGGATTTTTCCATGTTCAAGTTAAGGCAGCCTATGACATACCTAGAACTGCAGGACAAACCAGCCCAGGTTTAAAATATATAAGGAGCCAGACTTTTCTACATGGGAACAAAAGTCACTTCATTTAGCTACAATTTTCAGGTGTCAGTCTGTACATGAAACTCCATCCTTAGATCTGAGAAATCTCAGCCTTTTCCAGGATTCCGTTCTTTAAAGTGAGTCTATGGGTTCAGAAAGAATGTGCATCAGTAGCCTATATCCCTCACTTTTAGATAACTCTCCAGATTCTGGGACCCTGGAGTATCCTGCCCAAAGAATTCTGGGGTTGCTCCAGGGTCTGCTCCAGGGTCCCATGCTACCCTGGCTCCCCACTCCTAATGCTGCACCTTGGAACTAGTGTGTACACTCTTAGGTGCAAAGAGTGACCTAGAAAGCACCTTTTGCAAAGGGTGCACAGAGCTTGGACATGCAGGATGGAGTATCCACAAATGTGGATATAAGCTTTTTGACAGTTTATGACTAGATCAGGTCAGGAGTGGGGGTGGAGAGCAATGGGAAGAAGGAAAACGAACAACTGTGTGTCAGGAACCAAGAAGCTGTGTCTCCACTTATCATTCTCCTGTGAAACTCCAAAGAATTTAAAGAACTTTCAGTTGAAACTTGCTCTTCCTGATCATTATGAAAGCACAGTTGCCCAGGCTAGAGAATAGAACATGGTTATTTAGTATTTTATTAGCTTGACTTACTTTTAAATGCCTACATGTAAAGAGTGTGGACCTAAATTTCTACTTTTTTTTTCAAGCCCTGAACATGTTTTTTCAAGCCCTGCATAGTGGTTGGTCTGAATGTTGTGCATGTGTGTTTGTGTGTGTGCGAGTGCGTGTGCCTGTAGGTGGTAGGGATGGCATTGGTTTGGGCAGTTTAGGTAAGAGGTCTCCATGTGTGAGATAGATGTAACACAAATCAGGAGAAGTATTTCTAGTGAAAATCTTACCTTCCCAAAATTAAAGGTTTTATCCTTAGTGTTAGAAAACAAATAGAGGAAACTGAATTAAACCACATGTAACAGAGTATTAGTCTAGAAGACTAATGGATGGTGGCAAGGAAGGAAGTTAAGTGCAGGAATTAGGTTACAGAGAGATAGTTAAGTCTTTGTCAAAAGAAATTGATTCTTATCATATATAGTTCATGTTTGGTTTTTACTATGGGAAGAGGGTAGATGCCTGAAAGAGCTTTTAGATTTGTATAGCTTGAGGCATTTCCAACTGAATTATTTCTACCGAAACATAGACCATCTATCACTGGATTTATATAAGCATGGTTTATGAATTTTTTATTTTATGTATAATTTTATACAGTAGTCCCCCTTATATGCAAGGGATACATTCCAAGACCCCCAGCAGATGCTTGAAACTGTGGATAGCTCCCAATCCTAAATATACTATGTTTTTCCTATACATGTATACTTATGAAAAAGTCTTATTCATAAATTAGGCACAGTAAGAAATTAATAATAGCTAATAATAAAACAATTATAACAATATACTGTAATAAAAGTTATATGAATGTGGTCTCTCTCTGTCTCAAAATATCATATTGTACTGTACTCACCCTTCTTCTTGTGGTGATGTAAGATGATAAAATGCCTAAAATTTGATGAGACAAAATGAGGTGAATCACATAGGCATTGTGATGTAGGGTTAGGCAACTATTGACCTTCTGACTATATGTCATAAGCAGGATCATGTGCTTCTGGATTGTGGTTGACCACAAATAACTAAAAACCACACACACCCAATTTTCTATATCAGAAAATTTTTCACTTTTACTAAGAAAATGTGCTAACCTAAACTGTGCTATGTCCTGACACATAGGAAAAAGTTATAGCTTGCCTCTGCTATTGACTGGTGATCCAATAGTCTAGGTAGAAGCTGAGGAAAAAAAAATGGACAGGTGCATTGCAGTGTGGGTCAATTCTTCTTAGAGCATAAGAAGCAAGACCATAACTCCTAGAGGAAATGTTCTGAAAGGTCAACCATAAACATGATAACTTTCTCAGCCCTGCTTTTCCCTACCCCAACTCTCTTCTAACCCAGTGTCATGCTAATTCTAACTTGACAGGCTTGATGTCAACTCCAGATTTTATATCCCCTAGGTATTTGATGAAACAAGTAGCTAGAAGTTCTCTGTATTCTGTATACAAAGCCACATAATCCCAAATAGAATACACAAGAAGGAAAACAAAACAAAACAAAAACAACACAAACAAAACAGAACTTTCTTCTCCAAAGAATGCATACTATGAAGCAAAAAAGCTATAGTAGTCCATGAGAAATGACAGGCACTTAAAAAATAGTGTTTTATTAAAAATTTAAGAAGCTATAAATGATTCTGAGAAACAATGAGGCAATTTGAAAACACTTGTTAATATAATTACCTATGCAGAGGCAGTGGTTGGAATATAAATCTGTGGTTGCCTCAGATTGCTTAGCTGGCAGAGTAAACCTTGTGGTAGAATTAATTTTCCCTTTCATATCTAAACCTTTGGTTTCTATATAGATTGGAAGTTCCTATAATAAAACAAAAGTCCCAGCAATTGTTGGAGCATAGCATACAAATTGTCTAAAAACTCTTCTAATAGTAAATTGCCCTCCACTGATTCCTTTACTCAATCATTTATCCCAGCTCCATTTTATTCCTTTGCATCCTTAAAGAAATCAAATTCAGGAAAGGCTTGACTGTCACTAACCCTTCCCAACTGCTTGCTTTTCCAAGTGCTTTCGAATAGCCTCAGAGAAATTCCTGTATAGTCATATGTACCACAATTAGCTGCAAGGGCAAAGGATTTGACCACTGCCTTTTGTCAGTTACATGGAGTATCACATATGTGATAGGCTTCGCAGGGGGATAAACAAAGAATATGAAAGACACCCTAGCCCTGTGAACCCTGGAGTCTGGCTGGATCACAGATGGGAACATAAGAAAAGAGAATTCTACCACTAAAAAATAATTAAATACTGAAAACTAAATATAATATTCATCTCTCTCCTCCCAGTTTCTATACTTGCTCAATTCCTTCACATTCTCTTGCCACTTCTTTCTATCTAAACTGCCTTCAGATATTTCAGTGACACTAGGAAAATGTAAGTAATACATTTTCTTAACAACAAAAATACACAAATGGTTGAAAAATATAGGTTTTTCAAACCAAAAAAGCTGGCTCTTATTTTCTTTTCACTCCTATTCTCCCTTCATTTGGAGGGAGACATATTATTTCCAGCTTGTTTATTTATTTGGCTATTTATTCATATATTGAGTGTCTCTATCAATTCAGTATCCAATCCATGCCAATCACTCTGACCCATGCTGGGTGCCCAGAGTGCAGTCTGTAGATAGAGAAGATTACAGGGGCTCCCAGGATGCAAAGTAAGGGGCATTCGAAGGTCAGCAGAAACGGATCTAGTATCACAGCTGAGAAGTAATATTAATTAAAATTTGGGTCAGTGAGAACATTTCGAGCCTGTATATTGACTAGAGCAGAGATTCAAGGAGTTGAAAGAAAAGGTATCTATACCGACTCTAGAGGGCCAAATTAAAAATGTTAGCTGGCATTTTTCCACTCCTTCTCCAGGGTGCCATGGCTGTTAAAGTGGAATTGAAATGCATCCTTCCCAGTCTGGGGGCCATTCTGATCTGACAAAGCAGAGCTACCCACTGTGCTAAATGTGCTGCCACTATTGCTCTGCCCTCATTCTTGGTTACAACTGCTTTCCAATTAATATCTTGGGTGCATTATAAATTTGCTCTGGATGCCAGTCATTCCATAAAAAAACAGACTTAAACTGAGCTCAGCAGTTATAATTATTTTTTGTTAATTTTATAGATTCTTTTTTTTAAGTTATCCAAGACTTACTCTTGTTTTATAGATTTCCCTGACTTCAAAGACCTCAAATCACAGAAAGCATAATTTAATTTTCTCTTACTTTACATGATGGGTTTGCTGGAAAATTTCTGTTTGCTTCTCTAGATCTACTCTCTACCCTTTTGTACCTGGGGAGCTGGAGCTGACTTACATGGCACTCTACAGATAGAACACTTTGTCCTGTGGCTTTCTCTTGGATTTGATCAATGGGAATCACCAACAGGAGATTAGAGTTTATTCTCCTAGTTTCCTCACTATTGTTCAATGCTCAATTGCTGGTCACTGCTCCAGCAGTGGAGGAGGAAAGAGAAGTGAGAAGGTGTAGGGAAGAGGGTGCACTGTCCCCAAATCCCAGTGACTATTTCTTTCCTTTGAACCCTCAACTTTATGAGAGGAGTAACTAACCTCAAGATATTGCATTATCTCTTATTTCCCTATTCCTATTACCTAAGTGCCTTTGTAAACTGTTCATTTATTAAAGCCTCCTCAAATTAAATCCAACTGGAATATATCTCTGTTCTTATTGTGATATAGACACAATGGGAAACTGATTTATTTGCCAGAAATTTTCTAGAGGTGATGTGGTAGAGGCAACTGCATTGTCATTGAAAAAGGTCAGGATGGAAATCCTGACTCCAAAACTTGCTCACCATGTGACCTTGGTCTAGTTACTTAATCATTCTGTGCCCCAGTTTTCTTCTCTATAAAATGAATAAGTTACTTTTCAAGTTTCCTGTGAATATATAATTTATGAAAAGTGCTAAGCATAGTACCTGGGGCAGAGAAAATTTCTTATCTTGGTGGCTAGCAATCAGTCCAGTCATTCAGGTGTTAATGAAGCCAATAATCCAGTTTCCACCCTTGTAGAGGCAAGCTTCTCTTAATCGCTTGGCCACTCAATGCCTTCTTGCACTCTTAACCCTGGGTAGACATGTATTCATTGATTCAACTAATATTTATTGATTGCCTATTATCTAGACGACATCATGTTAAGAGCTGTGGAGAATTAAAATAAGATGTAAGTCTTATTTCTTAAGAAGCTTATATTCTATCAGGAGCAGGGAGACAAAGGAAATTATCATCAACTGGATTCCTAAGATGTCTTAGCTACTATCAGGTTTTCAAATATTCTTACCTAGGAAGCTGAGTGCCACAGAAAGGTAGAAATATAGGATATATCAAGGAGGCAGATTGCCAACAAACTAGAATGCAAAATATTTAGAGAAAGAAATGTATTTCTTTGAATCTGGTAGTGATTATCTTGTAAATGCAAGCCATAAGTGATCCTGAAACTTACTTTTGGAATACACACTCAAAGAAAATAGGTATGATGTTTTGCCCATGACAGGCTGTACATTCATTCACTGATCCTCTTTTCTCTGCTCCAGAGTACAGTTATCTTTTTACACAAATTTGACCTGGCCAGCCAATCATGATTTCAAAAAACTAATCTATTTTAATTAATTTTTTGCTTAAATGATACAAAGAGTGTACTCCATGTTTAATTCTACCCCAGATATTAAGGATTCTCTGACCCCCACTTTCAAATACAGATTTAAAACACTCCAGTATCATTGTTTTTGTTTTTCACAGGTCAATGATGTTCTAAACTGAAGGGTTCAGGGTTATAAGGGTCCATGCTGCACTCCTGGCAAGAGAGCATTTGGTTGATTTATTTGGGAGCTCAATTTTCCTTACAGTAAAATGGTAAAATGTGGGTTTGCTCACAAACAATTCCTATTTCCATCCAATTTCAATTCTAAGCCATTAAAGACACATTAATATCCTTCAAGCTATCCATCCAGGTGAGAAAGGTAGGAAATTCAGGTTCTTCAAGGAGAAAATTGCTTCTAATACTCTGCCAAATAAATGACCACTGTTTCTGCCTACATATGAGCAGTCTGATCAGAATACACATAATTAGATAGTCTTAGAATTTTCCAGCCCTCACAATCTTCTGTATTTCTTAGGAATATTGGACTAATCAGTTGGATATTGGACTAATCAGTTGACTTTTGAAGGAATCTGGTCATTTGAATTGGGATAGGAATAATCTTTTTTACATGGCTTCCCATTTGTCTTAGAGCCAGTTTCATGGGCCCAGTTTACTGCCATCTGAAACTCTTGTGAGTGTACTTGGGTGTGTGAGTTTGAACATTATTGGTACATCAAACCACTCATAAGCAATTTAGCTAGTCAGTGAACTGTAGGCTCTAGTGCTTTCCTAGGAATACAGACAATTTCCCACATATTACACATCCACTAGTATTAAAGACAAGTTTTGTGTTTCCTATATCTACCAAAGGCAGTCCATCTGGGAATACAATCAGACACAATAGACACACACACACACACACACACACACACACAGAAATATACCAACATAGACACACAGACATATGAAAAGTGCACACATGAGCACACACATACATAGACACACACACACACACACAGAAACACATGTATCTTTCCATGTCTCAGAATGTCCATAAAATGACATGCTTTGAGTGATGTAAAATCATATGGCAGGGTGATATGAGATATCAGAGAAGAAAGGTCAATTGGTGGTGAGATTTTACTTTATATCCCAATCCATCAGGGGGGTTGCACTGTCAAACAGTGCAACAAAGGCAAGACTTATAAATTAGTTATCTAGTCAGTTGAAGTTGAGAGTTTACTGTTACTTTACACTTTTCCTCATTCAATTCCCCCCCCAAAACAAAACAAAATAAAACAAACAAACAAAAAATGTCAGCACATTACTCACACTATTTCTTCCAACTGCAATGCCCTGAACCCCAACACAGTCTATATTCAAGAGTTAGTCATAGTTGAATAAATGCTTTGAAAGACTGTCTCCATTCATGACTGGAGGGCTGGGTCCTTGCATTTGTACAGCCTCTGCTATTAAGGAAAACACTATTCATTTGCAGAAATAAAATTTTGGAACTTTATAAGGGGAAAGAGTCTTAGCTATCATATAGATAAGCAACTTTTCTTTTAAAGTTGATACAACTGAAGCCCTAATAGATGAAGTGACTTTTCCAGGGTCACATAGCATTATCACTGTAGCTTTGTTCCTTTGGGACTCAAGGATTTCCTCCTGAACATGAGACACACTCAAAGGTATTAAGCACCATATTAGTGACTTTTACAACATATTATGTAATTTGCTTAATTTTCACAACAATCTCATGAGGTGGATATAATCCTATTTTATAGCTTGGAAACTGCGTGGTTGGTCAATGGAGGAATCTGGACTGGAACCTAGGTCTCCACACTGTTTCCTGGGATGTATCCATGCCAAATCTGCCTCGCTGCAGTCATTGATTAAAATGCAAACACACCTGGGAATTACAGTCTTAGAAGCTAATATCCCAGTTACTAATCCTGCTTTAGGGGAGATTAGTTGACAACTTGGTGAGAGCAGGAATTGGACTCTGAAGTTGTGCTTAAAGGCAGATTTTGATAGTGAAATGGCAGAGTATAAATGATCTATTTCATAGCTTTGCCTTGAGCTATTCCTATTCTATTTACCCATCAGCTGTGTGACAGTCTGGTAGAGGGGCACATGGGAAAACCATTGCCAGAAAAGAGATAGGTCTGTCATTACTGGAGAAAGTGAGTCCCCCCTCTGATCCACCTACCCCCTTCTATGAGAGCCCCATTGAGAAATGAGTTTGCCCTGGAACACTCAGAGGAAGCCCATTTTCTGGGGAACAGGCAAGGCTCCTCCAGGCAGTCTCATCACTTTGTGGCCTCTATGATGATAATATATTTGTGCCTAATCCATAATTAACTGGGAAGAGCATACTATTAATTATTTTGCTCAGTTGTTAATCAGTGGGGTGTTTCCCTCCCGCACCCCTCCCATTGAACACTAACCTGTCAAACTCTAGTAATTGTTGCATGAACAGGTTTGGGTAAAAGTCTCCAAGGAGGACAATTCTCTTGTTCCATTAGCGAGAACACATATAGATCATTTTCAGTGCTAATCTAGGGCTAAAATCAATTATGTCTCTTGTATTTAAAAATTAAATTGACTCGCCATGGGAGTAGGATGAAGGAAAAATACATTCCTCCTATTATGTGTAATTACAATTGTAAAACATTTTCCTTCGGAATGTAATTGCTGCCTGCAGAGGCTGAAGCAAGAGCTTGAAGCGTTTAGTGGAAAGGCTGGGCTTTCTTTCAGGTTTTTTCTTTGGGCTTTTGTTTCCCACCCCTCCCCAGACCTCTTTCTTCCTCTTCATTTTAATGCTATTATAACACTGTGAGGTCCTCTAAGGCTTCTCGACTTTCAAAGAATCTCAAATGTAGTTTAGGGCATAGGAAGCAAAAGCCAGCACAGAAAAAGAGAGAGCTAATTATGACTGTAATCTATATGATGAAAACTTCAATCTTACTAGTATTTATTTAGTGTTCATTGTGTGGCCAGGCCTGAGTTAGGTGCTGTGGGAAACACACACAAAGGACATGGTCTCTATTATCAAGGTTTTTGAAGTTGATGAATGGTTCATGTATAAGTTATATGAAAAATAAGCAGTTTTTCTTTCCTTTCTTTTTTTTTTAATTGACAATATGATTACTTGACCAATGATAGACATTCCAATACTCGGGGAGGTCAGTAAATTAGGAGATCACACAATTGATTATGGTTCTCTCCCTAACAGTCAGTTTTCAGACTTGTCTTATTTCCTCCCTCAGAAACACCATCATTTCTCATAACTGCGACAATTCCATTTGAAGAGTATTTTGGTTAGGAAAAAACAGTAACCAACTCTAAGTGGCTCCTATATAGAATTGCTAGATGAAATACAGGCTACCCAGTTAAAAGTGAAATTCAGATTGTTAAGAAACAATACAACACACCCAAAATGAAGTTGCTTAGGCTAAGCCTCAAGTCATCAATTCATGACTTAATTACAGTTGCAGCTCTCCCAGAAATGGAATCTTAAACCAGTCAATCAGGAATCTCGTGATCAGCACTAGTTAGGTAACCTATCTGCCTGATTAGACCAATGCTATCTCCTAAATTTTGTAATAACCAATCCCCTTGACCCCCCCCTTTTTTTTTTGGCCTGGCATAACTTCCTTGTTCCTGTTTCCTACTGACTATAAAAGGCTTTCATTTTGTACAGCTCCTCAGAGCTCCTTTCTCTGTACTAGACTGGATGCTGTCTGACTTGAATTGACTTTTGCTCAAATAAACTCTTAAAATGTTTAATATGCCTCAGTTCATTTTTTGACAAGATAAACAACTATTAGAGGTGTTTTCTTTAAAAGTATAATTATACCCCAAATATTACATGGGACATAATTATACTAAAACAAATATATTCATTGTTTATCTGAATTTCACAAGTAACTAAGGAGTTCTGAATTTTTATTTGCCAAGTCTGACAAATCTATTTACATAAAGAGAACCATTTATGACTAGGGTGTAGGATGTCTAACCATTTATTATTAAGATATAAGAAGTCTCTGGGGCGTCTGGGTGGCTCAGTCAGTTGAACCCTGGACTTCGGCTCAGGTCATGATCTCACAGTCTGTGAGTTCGAGCCCCGCGTCAGGCTCTGTGGTGACAGCTCTGAGCCTGGAGCCTGCTTCCAATTCTGTGTCTCCCCCTCTCTCTGCCCCTCTCATGCTCATGCTCTGTCTCTCTCTGTCTCTCCATAATAAATAAATGTTTTTTTAAAAAAGATATATGAAGTCTCCAAAAATTCAAAGACCATAGTTATATCTTGACCTCAAAAATAGACTGAAATAGTGATTCAGGGCACAGAATCCTCTTTCTCTGTTCCCCCATTTCTGTTTCTTTTAAGACACCTGTTTTATTCTTGCTTTCACTCCAGGCATGCTTTCTTTGCTTACCAATGTTCCCCATGGAAAATAGAAATCACTGGCTATTTTGATTTTTTTTTTTTCAGGGACATCAGCCATGCTGTACTGGAACTGCTTAGTCCCATCTCCAAATTTCTGGAGAAAACATTGATTGGCCAAGCTTTTGTTAGTTGCCCACAGTTCAACCAATTAAGTAGAATGTGAGATTAATGTCACATTTTACAAATCCTGTGAAATCATGCATGTGAATGGTCCATTCTCATAAAAATGATGACAAAAGAATGGTCACAAAAACATTGGTGCCTACTACAACTTTCTTAAATTAGTGAACCCTCAATATATATCATTTTAAAACCTGTTTTAGTATTTCTACTTGTTAGAATGATTTACCTTAAAATCTGTTGTCATCTTAAAATTGCCCCTGTTAAAATCTGTATCTTCGGTTTTCTATTAAAAGTAACATTTCATGGGATGCCTGGGTGGCTCAGTCAGTTAGTGTCCAACTCTTGATCTTGGCTCAGGTCATGATCTCACAGTTCCTGAGATTGAGCCCCATGTTGGGCTACGTGCTGACAGCGCAAGCCTGCTTGGAATTCTCTCTTTCTCTGCCTTTCCCCCCAACCATGCTCACTCCCTCTCTCTCACTCAAAATAAATAAATAAAACTTTATTAAAAAAAGAAGTATTTCCGTACAATTTATCTTTGTAGGTGATGCTGTCGCACTGCCCCATTGCCTTGAAGTCATTACTGATTCTTTTCCTTTACCTCTGTTTTTTCACATATAATCAGTCTCCATACTGTATTAACACTTCCATCATAATATCTTTTAAATTTAAGTCTTTTTATTTTACACATTTATCTAACTCTGTAATGCTACTAGTATCTTCATCACTTGTTTATTAACCACTTACATTTTGTAACAAGTCTTCCAGCCTGTTGTTGTTTGAAAATACTCAACACACTAAGTAGTTTTAGATTCTTTTGTTATTGTTGTTGTTTTTTAAAAATCAGGATGTATATATCATCTTCTCCAATTCAAGAATAGGTTGTCACTATCTGTAGACATCATGTAGACATGTAGACATCTGAACACCCTAAAACCAGAACAGAATAAATACTGTTTAGAAGACTTAGTGCCTCGATGTGGAATGAGTCTCTGAATTCATTCTTTCCTACTTCATAGGGTTGTTGTCAAGATTAGATGCTTCAAAATATATTGCTTATGGGTTTTAGCATCTTATTTTGGATCTTTAAGTGGTATTTGTTAATATCAATATTCAAAGTTTCAACCTAATGTACCAAATTGCTCACCAGCCATGTTCCCTGTCCATAAATTTATAGAATAAGAATTGTCATAGTAGAAAAGGCTCATGACAGAGTTTTGAACTCCCTAAAACCAGAAGTCTGAATCACCCCCCCCCAGAAATTATACTTTATTGATTCTTTCATTTTATTAAGAAAGGTGCTCAGTAAAAATGGATATAATTCCTAAGGTTCCATAAATTATTGTTCCTCTACTATGTTCAATTTGATTCTGTTTATCAAAGCAATTTCAGTGAATTTGTAAGACAAATTCCCCATAAGTCAATGGAGAGAAGAGGCAAAGTTAGTTTGAAAATAATCACTTTGACTTTCATGAAAAGATAGCATCACAAAGTGTCCTAAGGATTAATTAAGAAAAAGGGGGAAAAACTTTGAGTTAAAAAACTAATATTCTAACATATACTGATAGTGAAACCTCATTTTGCAATGCAATTTGATCAACTGTGTGTTCACTGCCGTTGAAAAAGTAGTAACAATGCTATACATGTATAATCGGTTTTCATTTCCTAGAAAGATAATGTAGTTGTGGTAGAAATAATAATAGTAGTATAGTGTAAGTGGTAGTAATACTGATGATAATAATTGTATAGTTAGTATTGTTGAAAAAACAAAACAATCTGTATATGTCAATTGATATAAAATTATAAATGATATAGCCATTTCACCCACCTTCATTGAAATTTGGGAGGATTGACTTCATTCCCAGAGACTGGTTCTGGCAGACCTAAGCCAGTCTAGGTAATTTCATCTCACGTATGGTATGGACAATGAAGGTCTATGCCAATCAGTGTATGACACTCTTCTGGCCACAGAGATGGTCAGCAAGCTTCAAGAGGAGATAATCAGTATGACATCCAGAAACACATATGATGATTATGGAATTTGACATTCGTTCCCCACACTCCCTGGAAATTTTTGAGAAAGGACGTGTGTCAATTTGCTACTGGCAGTCACTTTGTGACCTGAGGATACCAGGTTGAGGATGAAGCTGGCATTCAGAGGATGGTGGAGATAGTGAAAGAATAATAGGGTAATAAAGGCAAAACTTTGATAGAATTGAGCCTAAAACTTTTAAATCTTAGGGGCACCTAGGTAGCTCAGTCAGTTGAGCCTCTGACTCTTGATTTTGACTCAGGTCATGATCTCATGGTCGAGAGACCAAGTCCCACACTGGGCTCCTTGCTGAACGTGGAGCCTGCTAAAGAGTTTCTGTCTCTCTCCTTCTGCCCTTCCCCCTCCTCCTCTAAAACCAAACCAAACCAGAAAAATCTTTTAAGTCTTAAACTTTCTATCAATATGAGCAAATATCTACCCCTTTTGTTTAAGCTAGTTTGATATGAATTTATTATTACCTGCAATGACAAACATCTATATTAACATAAAAGTAATCACTATGTTTTACAAGATACTTATATAGGCTTTTCCAATCTTGATCCTGTATAGAAATCTGTGAGCTAAATGTTAAGATACTATTATGTTCATATATTATTATGGTTGTTATTATTATTATTATTATTATTATACTTATTTTATTGATGAGAATTTAGAGGCTCAAAGAGGTTGGAAGATTTTGCTAAAATATGAGGAACATCTAGGGTTCTACTGAGGCCCATTTTTTGGAATTCCATCACAATATTATTTTGTGGGAAACTACTAAATTGACTAGTGGGAACATCATTTTTTTAAAGTTTTTATTTTAACTCCAGTTAGTTAATATACAGTGTAATATTAGTTTCAGGTGTACAATATAGTGATTCAACACTTCCATACATCACCCAGTGCTCATCACAATCCCAATCATCTGTTTTTCCTGTCCCCCCCACCCCCGCCCACCTCCCTCCTGGTAACCATCAGTTTATTCTCTATAATTAAGAGTCTGTTTCTTGGTTTCTCTCTTTTTTTTTCCCTTTGCTCACTTGTTTTGTTTCTTAAATTCCACATATGAGTGAAATCATATGGCATTTGTCTTTCTCTGACTGACTTATTTCATTTAGTACCCTACTCTATCCATGTCATTGGGTATGGCAAGATTTCATTCTTTTTTATGGCTGAATAATATTCCAATGTGTATATATAACACCTCTTCTTATCCATTGATATTTTGCTGGACACTTGGGCTGCTTCCACAATTTGGCTGTTGTAGATAGTACTGCAATAAACATAGGGATGCAATTATCCCTTTGAATTAGTGTTTTCACATTCTTTGGGTACATAGCCAGTAGTATAATTCCTGGATTGTAGAATAGTCTTATTTTTAACTTTTTGAGGAGACTCCAAACTATTTTACATAGTCACAGCACCAGCTTGCATTCCCAACAGTACATGAGTGTTCCTTTTTCTTCATATCCTCTCCAATACCTGTTGTTTCTTGTGTTGTTGACTTTAGCTATTCCCACAGGTTATGAGGTGATATCTCATTGTAGTTTTGATTCCCATTTCACAGATGGTAAGTGATGTTGAGCATCTTTTCATGTGTCTGTTGGTCATCTGGATGTCTTCATGGAGAAATGTCTGTTCATATCTTCTGCCCATTTTTTAAATGAATTATTTGTTTTTTGAGTGTTGAGTTATATAAGTTCTTTATATATTTTGGATACTAACCTTTTACCAGATATGTCATTTGCATATATCTTCTCCCATTCCACAGGTTGCTTTCTAGTTTTATTGTTTCCATCACTGTGTAGAAGCATTTTATTTTGATGTAGTTCCAAGAGTTTATTTTTGCTTTTGTTTTCCTTGCCTCAGGAGACATATCTAGAAAAATGTTGCTACAGCCCATGTCAAAGAGGTTACTGCCTGTGTTCTCTTCCAGGATTTTTATGGTTTCAAGTCTCACTTTTATGTGTTTAATCCATTTTGAATTTATTTTTTGTATGGTGTAAGAAAGGAAGGATGTTCCTTACTGTTTTGTTGAAAATTAATTGACCATATAGTTATGGGTTTTTTTTTTATTCTATTCCATTGATCTATGTGTCTATTTTTGTGCCAGTACTATGCTGTTTTCATCACTACAGCTTTGTAATATAATTTGAAGTCTGGAATTGTGATGCATACAGCTGGGCCTTTCTTTTCCAAAATTTCTTTGGCTATTCAGGGTCTTTTGTGGTTCCCTACAAATTTTAGGATTGTTTGTTCTAGTTCTGTGAAAAATGTTGTTGGTATTTTGATTGGTATTATATTAAATTTGTAGATTGCTTTGAGTAGTATAAACATTTTAACAATATTTGTTCTTCTAATTCATGAGCATAGAATGTCTTTTATGTCATCTTCAATTTTTTTCATCAGTGTTTTATAGTTTTCAGAGTACAGGTTTTTCACCTCTTTGGTTAGGTTTATTCCTAGGTATCTTATTATGTTTGGTGTAATTGTAAATGAGAAGACTTTCTTAATTTCTCTTTCTGTTGCTTCATTATTGGTGTATAGAAATGCAACAGATTTCTGTACATTGATTTTGTGTCCTGTGCCTTTACTGAATTTGCTTATCAGTTCTAGCAGTTTTTTTGGTGGAGTCTGTCAGGTGTTATATATATAGTATCATGTCATCTGCAAATAGTGAAAGTTTTTCTTCTTCCTTGCTGATTTAGGTCCCTTTTATTTCTTTTTGTTGCCTGTTTGCTGAGGCTAGGACTTCCAGTAGTATATTGAATAAAAATGGTGAGAAGACATCTTTGTCTTGTTCCTGACCTTAGAGAAAAGGCTCTCAGGTTTTCATTATTTAGGATAATGTTAGCTGTGAGTTTTTCATGTAAGGCCTTTATTATGATGAGATATGTTCCCTCTAAACCCACTTTGTTGAGAGTTTTTATCATGAATGGATGTTGTATTTTGTCAAATGCTTTTTCTGTGTCTATTGAAATTATCATATGTTTCTTAACGTTTCTCTTATTGATGTGATGTGTAACACTGACTGGTTTGTGAATATAGAACCATCCTTATAACCCAGGAATAAATCTAGTGGGCACAACGTAAAGGTTATCAAAAGTAAAAAGCAACATTCTGTTGCTAAGTTGATTAAGCCAGTGAGTTGGGTAGGTCCTTCTGGACAAGAATAAGTGCGAGACTAAAATATAGGAAAGAGAGGGTAAGTAATGGATCCCATCAGCATTCTGTAGGATTGTGAAACCTCTAGAGTAAAACCTTTATGTAGCTTTGTCCCTAATCTGTGTGTTTTGTCACTATTTTTAGTAACACATGTATGTCTCACATTTTCCCAAAATGATCAAAAGGCCTTTCAGTTAGGCTTGTACCTTTCTGTCAAGAAGAAAGTCTTAGATAAACTCATTAATGCTGAAGCATTAGGGGCTTAATTAAAATGCAAATCTGAACCAGAGAGATTTGCATTTCAATGAAAAAGAATGAAGGGGATGATACTTACCTTAAAGGAATAAAGCAGTACTTGTGGTATTTCAAGTATCAGGGAGATTACTTTGAGGCAAGTATGTATTATCATCACTTTACAAACCACACTATTAGATAACTGAGTACTTACCTCTCTGTAAAGTCCACCAAAAAAAGGAGGGCATTATCACCTAGAGTATAAGGCTTTAGTACTGTCAATGCACAAATACAGAGATATGGTTAGAGCCATAGATATATGTGTGGACAGAGAGAGAATTTAAAGGTTATCAGTCACATACATGATTTCAGATTATCAGACAGTTGCAGGAAATTAAGTGGGTTTAGAAGATTGGAAGTGACCTATTTTGTTAATCGTATTTTGATTATATCTAAAGTTTGTATACGTAACCAGCATTTATACTACACACACATACAATTTTAATGAAATAGTACAAACCTACTGAAAGATATAGCAAGTACATCAATGTACCCATAGTTCCTATTTTCTTCAAATTTTTTTCTAAAGAACTACACTCAGTATATATTTCTTTATGATTTTATTTAAACCTTCCTCCCAAGATAACAATGGTAAGATTTTGTATTTATTCTTTGCTTGAGTGTTTTCATAATATTACTACATATTAATATATAAATAAAAATATTTACTAGTATTCCTTAGATTTTTAAATACAGAAATCTTGGCCTATTAAACATATCATTCAGCTACTAGTTTTTTGGTTTGTTTGTTTTTTTTATTCTATCACATGAACATGAATATATTTTCATTTTTACATCTATTCTCCTATTTTTGGACATTTAAAGTGTTCTAACATGTTATAATAATGACAGATGCTGCCGTATATATTCTTATACTCATCATCTTGTGTCATTATTCAAGAGTCTCCCAAGAATACCCAGCTAGTTGCACCAATTCTCTCTCCACATTTTTCTGTCTCCAAAGCATATATATTTATGTTTTTCCAATCTATTAAGGGTAAAACCATTTTAATTTGTATTCCTTGATGACCAGTGAGGTTAAACATCTAATGTGTTTATGAATGTTCTTGTTTCCTCTTGTGAATGGTCTATTAATAATTTCCTTCAATTTTTCCCTTATTATCTATTTGTCTTCTCATTTTTATTTTGTGGGACCTCTTTATATAACTCCTTACTTATATGGTTAAAAAATCTTCTCAAGATCATTGCTTCTTTTTATTTTATTTAAGATGTTTTTATAGCACAAAATTTTAAATTTTAATATAATCAAATGTATCAATCTTTTACTTCATAGTGAGCTTCTTCTATCTTAAGAAATTCTTTCCTACTTCAAAATCATAAAGATATTGTAATGCATTCAGTAAATATTTGTTAAGTTACACTATGTCTGGCATTGATCTTGAAGATATATAGTAATAAAGCAAACAGACATAGCACTTATCTTCAAGAAGCTTACATTCTAGTGATGGGAGGGACAAAAACAAATAAATGATGATAGCTTGATAATTCAGGTTTTAATCAAAAACAAAGCAGGACTGATTATAAATGATATGAAGCCTTATTTTAGGAAGGATTGTCAAAAAAAGGAATAATGATACAATAATGATGCATAGCAGTCCATCTGAGTGGGAAAAACAAGTGAACCAGGGGAGTATAAAGTATTGCAGGCAGAGAGAATAGTGAGGGGAAATATCTTGAGACAGGAGCATGCCTGGCATCATCAACAGATAGCAACTTATATTTTTAGCTGTGACCCATACTGCAATGTTCTGAATGTTTGCGCCCGCCCCTCACTAAATTCAAATATTAAAACCTTAACCCTCACGTGATAGTATTAGGAGCTGGGGCCTTTGGAAGGTAAAGCCCTGTAGAAACCCACCAGGGAACTTGTTGGTCCCTTCCATCATGCGCAGATACAATGAAAAGTCTGCAACCTGGAAGAAGTCCCTCATCCAACCATGCTGGCACCCTATCTCAGACTTCTAGCCTCAAGAACTGTGAGATACAGATTTCTGTTGTTTACAAGTGCTGAAAAACAAAATTCAGCCTAGTGAAATTTAAAGATCTTATTGGCTTTATTGAATGTTTCATGAATTAGGCAGCATCCTACAGAGCACACAGAAAAAAGCTCTGGAGAGATGAACAAAATGGGATACTTTTAGAGGTAGAAGGAACAGGGAAAAGAAAAGTGGGTCACTTCATTTTCTTTGGGCGATGGAAGGGGACTATCATACAGATGGCTTCACTAATGCTGATCAGGAAATTCTAGATTTACGTTTTAAGATTATATCCCTGGGAGAGGTTGAAACTGCAGTTAGGTTATTTATTAAGTCTTGGTTTGCTGGCCTGGGGCTTAGAACAAGTAACTCGATTTTTGGCCTTTTGTCTGTCTGTCTGTCTGTCTGTCTGTCTCTTTCTCTTTTAACACAACCCAGTTTTTTAGTTTTTTTTTAAATTTTTTTAATGTTTATTTATTTTTGACAGAGAGAGACAGAGCATGAGCGGGGAAGGGGCAGAGAGAGATGGAGACACAGAATCCGAAGCAGGTTCCAGGCTCTGAGCTGTCAGCACAGAGCCCAACTCAGGGCTCAAACTCACAGACCACGAGATCATGACCTGATCCGAAGTAAGATGCTCAACCAACTGAGCCACCCAGGCACCCCTCAAGTTTTTAGTTTTGTTATAGCAACTCAAGTGGACTGAGAAACATACCATTCTTGCACATAGACTCAGAGTTTCAACCTTAGCAGACAACTTAGTTTTTCTTTAACACAGATTGTGATTTTCTATTTCTGTGATGTTATAAATATAAATTCCTCTTTAATATGTTCTTCTTTCCATCCCTACATCACTTACAAAATGAAATTCATTTATTCATTCCTTCATTCAAAAGTCTACTATTTGTGGGGTGCCTCAGTAGGTTAAGCATTCAACTCTTGATCTTAGCTCAGGTCTTGATCCCAGAGTCTTGACCTCAGGGTCATGAGTGCTCCATGTTGGGCTCCATGCTGGATGTGAAGCCCACTTAAAAAAAATTTACTATTTGCTAAGTAGCTCATCAATAAAACTTTAATTTTCTCAATCTTTCTACCTCTTCCAAGAAGAAATACAATCTCTTCTTTGAATCTCCACAGGTGTTAGCAAATATCTAATGACACATATACTTTTTACCAAGTTTCTTTCACTTTTTTATTATGTGTGCTTGATGCACTGCCAAGAAACATGGTGCTCACTATATAATTAAGTTGAATTCATCATCAGTGCAGTAGGGGTTAGACTCAGTACTGGGGCAGTACCCTTGGCTCCTCCATTCACTGGAATTTTGAGGGCATAGTTGCTCCACACAAGGTATTTTGTGCCTCACTAGTCTGCATTTCCACCCCATTTTAAGCAGTGTTGGTTAGTGTTAATGTATGTATGTGTGATGTATGCATTGTTTCCTTAGGTAATATATCAGATCTTCCTAACTGTATTTATCATATCTTTCATTGTCACTCTTGGGAAAAAGACCCAAATGTTAAGATATCAAATTAATGTCACATTTTGGAAGAATATATAAGAATACCATCCCTTGACCAAGGTCTTTAAAGTACATGCTTGTTTTTTTCATAATTCAAGACATTTTCCCATAGTTAATTTCTGTCATTAAATTTTGACCATAGTATCTAAAACTCATTTGATTTTTGGGAAAAAAATGTTTAATCCCTCAGCCTCAGTATTTTCATGTGTAAATATGGAAATGGCAACTCTGCACAGGGGTTATCTCCTTGGATTAAATGGTATGATATCAATAAAATACCTAGAAGTATCTGATGCATTGTATCACTAGATAAATGTTAATATCCTCCCCTTTCTATGCTTCTCCAAAGAAATCTGCTCATATTCACACAACAGCAACCACAGTGTGTATAAATGTAGAGAGAGAAAGAGAAGCCAAAACTTCACGATGAATAGCTGAAACTTCAATCTTGAAATGGGTATCATTGAGGCATCTATGTTACAAGTTGTACCACTAGCAGACCAAGATCATGTTGAGCTACTAAAAACATTAGGAAACTTAGTTACCTGATTTGATCTGGAATTAATTATACTGGGCCTGTTGCCCTCATTCTTCCTTGGATTCCTGTTCTGGGAGAAACAGGGTAACCATATTATGAATTATATTCCACTTAGCTGAGGACCTGCCACCTTGCATTCTCTTTCTATTTCACCCGGGGAAAGGTTTTGACACCAGTGACCTATATTCCCAGGCATATCTTGGGGCACTACTCACTATAGATTCACCATGGAGGACTCAGTATTTCTGCCCACTAAGTCCTAAATACTACCTTCTACATCCTACCTTGATTAGACATCATTAAGCTTGACAACAGTTTCACAAATACCTCAGGGGGCTACTTTACCTTGGAATTTCTATGCTGAATTATAGGCCACTGCAATTTTAGAGAATCAACATAAGTCTCTTCTGTCCATCATACATACTACCTCCTTCTGTTTTACACAGTTCTGTGGTATTTAAACTGGTATGTCTTCTAGCTAAGAACCTTGGATTTTTGACTTAAGGTAGAATGAGAAGATTGCTGCAGGGGTTTCTTAGTTTGCCTGCCTTTCTTGGCCTTTCTAAGCTATAGAGTAAGAATCTTCAAAGCTTAAATTTATCATAATTTGTGCTGATGACTTAGCTGTTTTTGTTATTCAAGTAAGAAGTCAGAGGAGATTTTAAATTTTGCTTTACTAAGAGTCATATATTAAAGCAGTTTGCCTCTTCTGTTACTTTTTGCGGATCCTTTGAAGAGTTCCTTGATTTTGGACTGGATTAAATTTATATAATTTCCCCCAAGGGAGTCAGGTGAATGCCAGTTATGTGGCTAAAGACTGGAATTAAGTTTCTCTGCTGGCAAACATGAAGGAAACAAAGCATCTCCAGAGATGTTGGGGTACACTGAATGGAACCACAGCAAAGTCCAAAGGTAGAAATGAAGTCAAATTTGCTAGTAAAAGCGGAAATAACAAGTCTTACAAGGGGAGAGGATGGAATCCTGGTCTATATCCTGGAGGATATAAAGCTTCTTCAGTTCTGGTAGAGAAAGAATTACAGAAAAAGTGGGTTGAAAATAGCTGGAGAGGGAGAGAGTGAGGTGGCAGAGGGACAGAGTTTTCTTGTCACTACTTTGCCTGACCTGGACCCTTACACTAGGGACAAACTAGACACATCTAAGAACTGCCCTAGATGAGCCAACTTCAAGCTGAATGGATTTTCACAAATAGCAATGGCATGGAAGTATACATGCTCAGATAGGAGATGCTCATTTAGAGGAGAGTATGCCATATTCTACATTTTCTGATGTCAAAGAGACTTTAGGGCAATGGTTATCTTGCTTGTGTATTAGAATCATCCATGGAGTTTTTAAAAAAATATATTGAGGGGCGCCTGGGTGGCGTAGTCGGTTAAGCGTCCAACTTCAGCCAGGTCACGATCTCGCGGTCCGGTGAGTTCGAGCCCCGCGTCAGGCTCTGGGCTGATGGCTCAGAGCCTGGAGCCTGTTTCCGATTCTGTGTCTCCCTCTCTCTCTGCCCCTCCCCCGTTCATGCTCTGTCTCTCTCTGTCCCAAAAATAAATAAACGTTGAAAAAAAAATTTTTTTTAAAATATATTGATTTCTGCGCCTATCTTCAAAATATTGTGCTTTAATTGGTCGACTGTGGAGCACTGCTGTGTGTCAAATCTTCTCAGGCGATTCGAACATGCAGCCAACACTGCAAGCTCCGATCTGGAAAGAAGCCTCACTCAGAAGAAGTCTAGTCCTATCCCTGTATGAGAACAAAACTCTGCAGGGAAGAATCACACTGTCTTTGGTAGGGATATAAGTCTTAAAGATATAAATTTTATCATGTTTTTTTCACATAGCCAAATAGTCTCTGGGCTCTCAATCAGTTTTAATCTAACAGATATATTTCAGGCAATATTAAGTAGATCAATAGTCTATACTTATTCAACTAACTGGATAATTATTCAGTTGTTCTATTCACCAGACAGAATCTAAATCCATAAGAAGAGAGGCTATATTTTGCAAAGATTGGTAATGTGCAATAATGAAAAAGAAATTACTGAGAGCCTATTTTTTAATTGATCAGTATGACAAAATGATGAAGCCTAGACTTTTTTTTTTTAATATTCATCAGAACTTGTTCTCATGTCCTAGAAATATTCTAACCTAGAAAAGTTCATGGGTTTGAATTGCTCAATAATGAAAGACAATGAAGTGAAGACAACATTGTATAGCTCATTTCCCTCTTTATCATGTCTTAGAAGACTAGAATCATCAGAAATGAAGACTCCACAGCCTTTCCTGGTTTTGATACATGAATCTCACTTTCACTGAGTTTCCTCACAAAGATCCCAGCAATGATGTTCAGGTCTTCATCACCAAATAAATGAATCTTGTGCGATACATTTTCAGTTCAGTTAAATGTATCATTAATTTAGGAAACAGCATGACAGAATTGGTCTAGAATCTGGAGAACTGAATTCTGGTAACAGCTAATATCATTGAAGTAACTTTCGCTGAGCTCCTTAATCAATCAAAGACGAATTTTCCATTTCCATAATGGGGACAAATAAGACTTGTCCTGCCTATCTAGCGAGTTCCTGCTAACATCAAAACTATAGAACTGCAACCACTGAAGTCTTTAGTCTACAGCTCTGTTTTATTCCATTCCCTGCTTGTCTTCTCTGTGCTAGGCATTATTTCAAATGGGATTTGTAGAAGAATAAGATACAGATGAAATTTTGGAAAAGTTTACACTTGGGATTGTCGTAGAAGAATGGGACAGCCCACGTTTTGGAAAAGTTTATAATCATAATCTGCAGTGTGACCCACATCTAATCTTTGTCCCAACCTAACCAGGAGAGGACATTTATGAGCAGCCCCATTCTCACCAGCAGATACAGCCCAGAATTCATCTTTGCAGACCTCAGTCCTTTACCAAGGGGGTCCTGAGTGGATCTCTTCATGTCCTCAATCCACTAAATATATTTTACTCCTTAACTTCAATCACATGAGCCAGGTTTGTAAATTCAACTTTCTCTTCTGTCCTATGTTGCATTCTAGTTCTGTACTGGGATAAGATTACTTCTCAAATCTCCAGCCCCATGATACAGGACCCTGATAATCAGACTAGCATCTACTACTAAGGTATCTCCAAGAATTAGGCACTATATAATTTGTAAGGTTCAGTGAAAAATGAAAACATGGGACTCATTAAAAATTATTAAGAAATTAAAGATTACCACAGAAGAGCATTACACTGAGTGCTGAGCCCTTCTCAGTGCAGGACCCCATTCAACTATCATGAACCCAGTGCTGCCTGAATCCTACAACTCAGCCACCATCTTGGGTCCTTTCTAAAAAATGACAAAAGTTTCTTTATAACTCTACAAAGAGATAATGCTACCCACCTAATTGTTTTTTGTTTTGTTTTTTTGTTACATTTATTTGTTTTTGAGAGACAGAGTAAGACAGAGCACGACCAGGGGAGGGGCAGAGAGAGAAGGAGACACAGAATCTGAAGCAGCCTCCAGGCTCTGAGCAAGCAGTCAACACATAGCCTGACACGGGGCTCAAACCCATGAACCATGAGGTCATGACCTGAGCTGAAGTCAGACACTCAACCGACTGAGCCACCCAGGCGCCCCTACTACTACCCACCTAAATTGTATATATTCTTATACTTGAAGCTCCAAGTTGCCTTAAGGCTAACTAACTACAGTACTGGATCTTCTGTTTGCTATAGCCTCCTGGATCTTATTCAAGCTCTTGAGATGCAATAGTTGCAAATTTGGCATTCCCCTTAAGGACACAACCTCATAGCATTATCTCATCTCTCCCTAACCCAGCACTGCCTATTCTCAGTTCTACAGGGAGAAATACTATCCTCTACAGTCAGCTTAGGGGTTTCCTAGTGGTCTATTGCTGCCCTAGAAATAAATACGCTTTCCGACACTCACCCCCTTGAGTCGTTTCTGAAGGTTTACAAGTATCTGGGTGTGCAGCAAGCAGCAGGACAGCTTCCTCACTGAACAGCCAAATAGTTAGGCTCCAGGACTGCAGTATTTCCACTCAAAGACTGTGTCTCTAGAAAGTGAGACCTGAAAGCATAAGTACAATGAAATTCCCACCCACTGAACTGCAGATTGCTTGAGCCAGAAGAGTTTGGGCCAGGAATGGGGGATTTTTCTCTGATCCAGCACAGCCTCTGGGCATTATGATAGCACTCTTCACAGGGATCCTTGCACTAGTGTCTTGGCTCTGACCTCCTCAGGCCAAAGATGAACTATGAGGCCACTTTCAGGGATGGGGCCCAGATATCCAAAACCCAGGACCCAATTGGTATTTTGTATCCCTGTTTCTTCTCAGAATTCTTTTGCTGCCAAGTCTCCTGTCTCTTATTTCTCACCCATTCTGATTTTTAAATCCACTGGAAGGCACCTAAAGCTGCCTTCCTTAAAAGAAAGAAAGAAAGAAAGAAAGAAAGAAAGAAAGAAAGAAAAGAAAAGTAAATAAAATAAAAATACTTTGCTCTTACTCAAGTATAATTTGTTTATTGGAAATGTGGATATCAGAATCTCTTTTTTAAAGAGGGGGCAAGTGGTTTTATTTCCTCCAGTTTAAGTGGAAAATAGGAAAAAAAAAGTGGTTTGTTTTCATTTTGCTAAATGGGTAATAAGAGATGTATTTTCAAGCCTTACCAGTTTACTCTCCAGTCTGCTCAAGTCCAGTGTGCCTTGTAGCCCATGATGGCTCTGACCTGCCTGTAAACACTGATTTGAAGAATAAATGGAATGATATGTATGAAATGATTTTGATAGTGCAAAGTGTGATAAAAATGGATCTACATAGACATTTTATATTATTCATCTACTATTCAAATAAAACTGACAAGATAGTAAAATTCTGGAATGTTTTAGAAATGGAACACACACACACACACACACGTACATGCACATGCACACACATACAAACATAGAGAGCATTTAGTTCAAACATTTCATTTCACAGGTGCCAAAGCTAACAGAGTAAGACTAGAAATCTGTTTTGTAGCTTTCAACTTACTTCTTTCACTTTGGTGTATTATGTGGTAAAAATATTTGTTAGGCATAATTGTGAGCAAACACAAGAGGCCAGAGACAGAATTGCATTTAGGAGGTATTTCTTTGACAAAATTGTGGGTAGTGCATTGCAAGACTAGAAAGAACACGATGTCTGTCTTTTTTGGTAATGTTAGAAAATGTTGACAATGCCTGCATCCAGTAATTAACTGCTGTTGCAAAATGACAACATTTTAATCATTTTAAATGTTTCTCTCACCTCCTTTCTTTGCTATTTGGTTACCTGGTGGAACAGTGTGGAAAAATATGTAGGAAAGCATGTAGAAAAGTAAGAATAAATGTTTGATTTTTTTAATACTCACTTCCTTGTCTTTTTCATAAGGTAAAATTAAAAATATATGTATCATTAGGAATTCATTTTAAACATATTTAAAGAGTTCCAGTACATTGCAATGATTGTTGTTATTGGATCAAAAGTATTTTGGAAATCAAATTTCTCCAAAAAAACTTTCCTTTCTTCCTCCATCCCTCTTTCCGTCCCTCCCTCTCTTTTTTTCCTTCTTTCCTTCCTTTCCGCCTTCCTATCTTCTATCTATTTTCAAGAACTTAGGCATGTTCATGGCTACTGGGCTGGTTATTGTTTTTAGGTCTTTTGAGTGAAACAGGTCGGGATATATATGCATATTTTGAGTTGAGATTGATATTTTTATTTCAGGTTCAAGACTGTAAGATTTTTAGCTTAACTTCTAATTTACATGTTCTTTGTTTCACATAAAGAACCTGGATTCTCTGGGGCGCCTGGGTGGCGCAGTCGGTTGGGCGTCCGACTTCAGCCAGGTCACGATCTTGCGCTCCGTGAGTTCGAGCCCCGCATCGGGCTCTGGGCTGATGGCTCGGAGCCTGGAGCCTGTTTCCGATTCTGTGTCTCCCTCTCTCTCTGCCCCTCCCCCGTTCATGCTCTGTCTCTCTCTGTCGCAAAAATAAATAAACGTTGAAAAAAAAAAAAAAAGAACCTGGATTCTCAAGTTATGGAAGCAACCTGTGTCCATCAATAAGGAAGGGATTTTTAAAAAGTGGTATATATATATATATGTATATATATATATATGTGTGTGTGTGTATATGTATATATACACATATATATATACATATATATATATATATATAATGAAATATCACTCAGCCTTAAAAAAATAATGAGATTTTGCCATTTGCAAAAAATAGAGGGACCTAGAGGGTATTATGTCAACTGAAATAATTCATACTGAGAAAAGCAGTTACCATATGATTTCACTTATTGTGGAATCTAAGAAACATAACAAATGAACAAATTAAAAAAAAGGAACTGATACAGACTTATAAATACAGAGAACTAACTAGTGATTACCAGAGGGGAGAGGGTTGGAAGGCTGGGCAAATTAGGTGAAGAGAAATAAGAGGTAAAACTTCTAGTTATAAATTAAATAAGCCATGAAGATGAAAAGTACAGCATAGGGAATATGCTAATATTCATATAGCATATAATACAATATAGCATATAATAACATAGTAATAATGGTGTATGGTGACAGATGGGACTGCACTTATTGTGGTGAGCCCTGTATAATGAATGTATAAAATTGTTGAATCACTATGTTGTACACCTAAAACTGATATAACATTGTATGTCAACTATACTTCAGTAATAATAAAAATAAATTGAGAAAAAAGAAAGAATCTGGATTCTCAAGAGAAATGAGGATGACACAATTAGAATGTCCAATAATTATATGTTACTTTATATCATTTTTCACACACAATAGGATCCAAATAACAATTCTAATACTACCACCATTAATAATGATTCTTTTTTAAAAACTTTATGTATTCATTTTGAGAAAGATAGAGAGAAAGAGCAGGGGAGGGGCAGAGAGAGAGAGAGAGAGGGAGATAATCCCAGGCAGGTTCTGCACTGTCAGTGCAGAGCCTGATATGAGGCTCAATCTCATGAACTGTGAGATTATGAACCGAGCTCAAATCAACAGTCAGAAGCTTAGCCAAATGAGCCATCTAGGTGCCTTGCATTAATAATGATTGTTAAAATTTGATCTTTGTTTTTTTGTTTACTTTTTTTTTGCTTATAATTTTTCCATTCTCTTATCATTTAAAAATTTTTTTAAATTTTATTTTTTTAGTTCACATCCAAATTAGTTCCCATATAGTACAACAATGATTTCAGGAGTAGATTCCTTAATGACCCTTACCCATTTATCCCATTGCCCCTCCCACAACCCCTCCAGTAACCCTCTGTTAGTTCTCCATATTTTAGAGTCTCTTATGTTTTGTCAACCTCCATGTTTTTATATTATTTTTGCTTCCCGTCCCTTATGTTCCTCTGTTTTGTATCTTAAAGACCTTACATGAGTGAAATCATATGATATTTGTCTTTCTCTGATTGACTAAGTTTGTTTAGCATAATACCCTCTAGTTCCATCCATGTAGTTGCAAATAGCAAGATTATGGTCATTCTGGGTTAATATTTTCAAGCACACTCTATATTGTTTCTCTATGTAGTTTCATATATTACTGGTACTAGTGTTAGTACTCTTAGTAGTACTATCCTGCTATGACTGTTTTCCCAGAACTGTTTTCAATTGCAAATATTCTTGTTTATTCATCAAAGTAAGTTTAGTCTGATGATTGCAAAGTCAAAATCTATTATTTAGTTCATTAAAAATATATTTGTTGAAGGTCTACTGCCCTAACGTATCTTAACAGTCTTTTCAAATTATTCTGCATATATTATGACAGTTATTTATATTTACATAAATATTTATACAAAAACTTCAAAATTATTGTAGACAATTAGATCTAGAGCACCCTTCATTTGAAATTTACCTAGAACAAATTTTATTTGTCATCCGAACAAGTTTATGATAACACAGAGCTCCTCTACTTTTTTATAGTTAGTTTGCATAAATGCAATTTGACTACATTTGTAATATTGTTTTTAGGAAGGCTGATACACATCAACATCCATATTCTCTGTCCTAGCCTCAAACTTTCCAGTCCCAGTGAGAGCCAGAAGCTTTCAAATACGTGAATTTGAGGAAATCTAAATAGAAATATGGCTTGTAGTAGTGCTTCTTATTTTTTTCATGTCACTAATTTACTGAGGCAACTTCAAAACATATAAAACCTCAGGTTATATTATAAACCTAATGTGTCAGATTCTTTGGGAATATGTATTTTGGATAATGTTCACATGTCATTCAAACACAAAATTGTTGAATACCATGTTCCTGAGGCATGACATTTTTATCTTCAATAGGTTAAGAGGCTAAATGTACCGAAACTCAGAGAAAAAATCAGCAGCAGTTGGCCTAAAACTGAAAACAGAGGGAGAGTGAAGTGGGTTAAGGAGTGAGAAAGACAAAACCTAGAAGAATAACTAGTATGGAGCCAGTAGTCATTGTGAAAGTTCAGGGAGCCAGTTACTGAATCAGGAAAGGTAGTTATATGGTACTAATGCTCTGCCTTCTAGGGGTTCTTATATAAACCTGGAAAACTGAGGCATATAGATGGCATGAGTGCCAAAAGATAACTGTCGAGAGGTCATAGCACACTTTGCTAATCAGACATGAAACTTTTTTCTGGTGAGTTTGGATACTGATTCATACTTCTATAAAAAAAAATAAAAAGAAAAACAGGGGTGCCTGGGTGGTCAGTCAGTGAAGCCTCTGACTCTTGATATCAGCTCATGTCATGATCTCATTTCGTGAGTTTGAGCCCTACACGGGGCTCTGCACTGACAGCATGGAGCCTGTTGGGATTCTCTCTATCCCTCTCTACCCCTGCCCTGCTTGCTTTCTCTCTCTTAAAATAAATAAACACTAAAAAAAAGAAAAAAAAGAAAAAAGAAAAACAACAACAACAACAACAACAACAACAACAAAAAACAGCCCTGTGAGCTAATTTCCAATAGGTTGTAGTTGGCCTGTCAGTCTAGACATATTTGCCATTCTTATTTAATATCTGAATATTTCTGGTATACAAAGACAGAAGTCCCTGAATGAATCTTAGAGAGGCAACAGTTGGGGGTAAACTTTGTGTAGTATAAGATGAAACTAAGGGATGCCATCTGAACAAAGATTCAGGGTGCAGGATTACCATCACCTACAAAACACCAGATTGCCCTAAGGCCTGAGTTGCTTGGAAGGTTGGGCAGTCTGATGCCTCTTCTTTACAGAGGTAGGTGTATCCTATGTTGGTGGCATAAGTCACTTAGAATCAATGAGAAGTGAGCTGAATCTGAAAGGCCTACATGGAAAGTACGTCCATCCCACTGAATGTTAAGAGGAGATTGGTTGTAGAAGACAACTTATTAGAAAAATTACTGCTAGCTATGTGAATATTTATAAGTCACTTAACTTTTCTTAGTTTATAAAATGAATATTGTATTAGAACTGTGTTTTGAAAGTATGCTCCAAGAGTTACTAAAACTGTTCTGGGGCCTCTCAGGGGAATTTCAAGCAGAGAGTCTAGAAGTCACCTACCACCCTATCCCCCACAAAACAACCAAAAACAAAACAAAACAAAATAAAACCAGAAGCATATCACTATTTTTCTCTTCAAAATAGGGATACAAGGCACTGATTGGATCCAGGACCAATATCTGAGCCCCATCCTTGAAATCGATTCATCCCTGGGTTCCCATTGAATTCCTATAACTTGTGTTTCATTGACTTAAATCAATAAGTTGAGCAAGAGGAGTTTGTAAGCAGTTACTCAGGAGGATAAAAAGTCATTAGACATAGAAACAGTGATTTGTTCAGCTATGGCTCATAGACCTATGTGAAGGATAACTACACTGACTCATCTCTCATCTGAAATTGGTAAAGTTGAAAAACGTTACCTGAAAAAGTACGGGCCATCTTGGTGCTTTATCCTTTAAGGTTGTCAGTGATAAACAGTTGTGCACATCAGTCATGAATCCTGCTTACATAAAAGGCACTTATCATGATAAAATAGCATGTATTTAAATTTATATGCATAATTTAACAGAAATGATAGACTAGAACCTTTTCTCAGTCCTGCCCTGGAAATGAGAACTACATTTTAATTTATCTGCAAAAGTCTGCAGAATATAGCATCAAACACTTCTTTCCCCCTTGTTCAAGACTGAGACAGCACAGAGAGAATCATTAGGTAAAGGTCATCTGGAAGATTGCAGTGGATTTTGTGAGGATATCTGAATGTCATTCACTAAACTTTAGGCCAAGGGTTTCATATATGAAAAAATTTTTGATATAGGGAAGTCAAGGAGGCCCTTTCTGATGTGTGGATATTCAAGGAAATATCTTCATGAAACTTCTAGTTGATCCACATCCTCACTAACAGTGGTATGGCACTAAATTAATGGCATTCCAATAAGTGTTTAGTCTTATCTCATTGTGGTTTAAATATGGATTTGCATAATGATTAATGATGTTGGTAATTATTTCATTTGATTATTTGTCATTTGTATATTCATTTTCGTGAAGTAGCTAAATCTTAGCTCTATTTATGTATCATGCTCCATTTATTATTTATTTTCTTACTTTGAGATCTAAAGTGTTTTTTTTTAATATACTCTACACTCAATTTCTCCCAGCTTGTGGTTTTCCTTTTAATTCTAAGTGCCTTTCAAAGTGGAAAATTTTTTAATTTTGACAAGGTTAACTTAATAAAATTTGTCTGTAACAGATTGCACTTTGCGTATTTTAGTAGTGTACATAAGCAGTCTTTAACACAAACTTGGAGGGATTTTCTTCTATATTTCCTTCTACAGGTATTTTAGTTATATGGCCTTTAATCTAATGATCCAATTTGAATTAATTTTTGTGTATAGTATGAGGGTTTACTTCAATTTTTGCTTTTGCATATGGATATCAAATTGTCTCAGCAGCACATCTTTAAAAAAATTTTTTTTCAACGTTTATTTATTTTTGGGACAGAGAGAGACAGAGCATGAACGGGGGAGGGGCAGAGAGAGAGGGAGACACAGAATCGGAAACAGGCTCCAGGCTCTGAGCCATCAGCCCAGAGCCCGACGCGGCGCTCGAACTCCCGGACCGCGAGATCGTGACCTGGCTAAAGTCCGACGCTCAACCGACTGCGCCACCCAGGCGCCCCAATCAGCAGCACTTCTTTAAAAGATTATACTTTCTTCATTGAAATATTATACTTCAATTGAAATATTGAAGTATATTTGAATATATTGAAGTATATTTCAATACTTCATTGAAATATTCAATACTTCATTGAAAGTATTATCTTCAAACCTCCTTGAGTAGGCAGTTAATATTTTCAGAGCTCTATTCTGCTCTGTTGATCCATTTGTCTGTCTTTATGACAATATCACACTGCTCTGATATTTCCAGCTTTACAATAATACAGTAAAACCTTGGATTGCGAGTTACTTGTTCTATAAGTGATCCACAAGATGAGTAAACATTTCTATTAAATTTTAACTTGATAAATGAGCAATGTCTTGCAATACAAGTAGTACATGATGCTGAACATCACATGATCACAACTGAGCCAATGGTTCCCTCTCTCTCCTCTCTTTCTCTCCTTTCTCTCTCTCTCTCTCAGCAGGATTGTGGGTGATTGTCTCCTGTGCTCAGATGCTCGGTCTCAGGCTGCAGTGTTTGGCAGAAATCAGTGATTTTTCAGAACGTTAGAAGGTGCCCACACTGGCACTAGTGTACTTTTTGTCAATTTAAAGCACCTATGGGCAGTGCTTTGCTTTTCCATACAAGAGTAAGCTTAGGAATGCTTCGCTTCATTCTAGGTCAGGCTGCATGTGGATATAGACCCTTTCCTCTCTTGCCTTATTGCCAATCACATTAAATACAGTGTATGACAAGAGTTTATTAATACTGTACTATAGTCAACATCCATGTGAGTGTATACAGTGGCCCCCATGCAGAAAAGGATTCCACTGAGCCAATAGTGACTCCTACACAATAACCCTCCTCTCTCTTGTCTCCCTCACACCAGCCATGAAGTACAGGTTAATTTGTTTATTTTTTCTTTATGTTTGTATTTTCTCTATTTTTTTGTATCATATTACAGTACCATAATCATTTTTATACGAATATTCTGGGGTTGTGGAATGAATTATCTGAGTTTCCTTTATTTCTTATGGAGGAATTTGCTTTGATATACAAGTACTTTAGATTACAAGCATGTTTCCAGAATGAACTATGCTCACAAACCAAGGTTTTACTGTATTTATAGTCAAGTTTGTTTTGGCTATTCTAAGTCCTTTCCATTTCTACATAAATTTTAGAATCAGCTTGTCAATTTCCACATCAAAACCTGGAAGGATATTGAGATTGTACTAAATCTATAAATTAATCTGAGAAGAATGTCATCTTACAATAGATGAGATATACTGTATATCTCCTCATTTAGCTCTTTTAACATTTCTTTCAACCATATTTTGTAGTTTTTAGTTCACAAGCCTTGTATATCTTTTTTTCATATAAATATGAATTATCTTTAAATAATTTATTTATCTTTAAATAATTCATATTTTGATGCTACTTTAAAGAGGTACTTACAAACTCTCAATTTCTGACTATTTAAACAATTGATTTTGTATATTGACCTTATATCTTTTAACATTGCTAAACTCATATATTAGTTCTAGTAACATTTTAAATAGGTTTCATCAGATGTGTAACACAGATATTAATGTTGTCTGCAAATAAGTTTACTTTTTCTTTTCTAATCTGGATGTCATTTCTTTCTTTTTCGTTGCCTTATTATAGTGGCCAGAACTTCCTGCACAATGTTGAATAGCAGTAGTTATAGGGGGCATTTTTGACTTGCTTCTAATCTTTAAAGGAAACATCCAATATTTTACTATTAAATATGATATTGTCTATGAGTTTTTCACAGATATTTTTAACAAGCCAATAAAATTCTCTTCTATTTTGAATTTTCTGAGAATTTTTGTCAGAAATGAATGTTGAATTTTGTCAAATGCTTTTCTTTATCTATAAAGATCATTATGGTTTTTTTTCCTTTATTATTTTGTTAATATGGTATATTACATTGGTTAATTAAAATCTTAAACTAAATATGCATTCCTGGGAGCAATTCCATTTGTGTCATGATATATTATGTTTTATATAATATAAATTTACATATATTAAATTATTTAGCTCTCTATATAACAATATGATACAACAATTTTATATGTTATTGAATTCAATTTCAAAGCTTTCTTATGATTTTTGTATCTATATTCATGAGGGATATCAGACATTAGTTTTCTTTACCTTATGTCTTTATTCATTTTATCAGGGAAAACTTGGTTTAATAAAATAAGTTATTAAGGATTGTTTTTTACATTTTCTTAAAAAGTTGGGGTAAAATTGCCATTTTTCCCATAACTACTTTGTAAAATTGACCCAAGAAGCCACCAGTGCCTTGAGTTCCTTCCATGTGGAGATTTAAAATGCAAATATAATCTGTTTGCTAAATATAAGACTATTCAAGTTTACTATTTCTTATTAAGTAAATAGGGTTTGGTAGTTTGTGTCTTTAAAGAAATGTATTCATTTCATTTAAGTTATCAACTTTATTGGCATACAGCTGTTCATTATGTTCCCGGAGTATCATTTAACATCTGTAGTATCTATAATGATGTCATCTCTCACATTCCTAATTTTAGTAATTTGTGACTCTTTTTCTTCCTTATCAGTCTACCTAAAGGTTTACCAATTTTACTTATCTTCTCAAAGATACAGCTTCTTATCTCAGTGAGTTTTCTATTTTTTTTCTCTTTCCATTTAATTGGCTTCCTTTTTGTTTTTTTGTTTTTGTTTTTGCTTTTCTATTTCCTAGAGTGGAAGCTGAGGTCCTTAATTTGAAACCTTATTTCTTTTCTATTATAGTTGGTTAGTGCTATAAATTTCTAAGCACCTTTCTAGCAGCATCCCCCCAAATTTCATGTTATGTTTATTTCATTCAGTCCAAAATAGATTCTAGGGGCACCTGGGTGGCTGAGTTGGTTGAGTGTCTGACTCTTGATTTTGGCTCAGATCATGATCTTATGGGATCAAGCGCCACAAGGGGCTCTGTGCTGACAGCATGGAGCCTGCTTGGGATTCTCTTTCTCCCTCTCTCTCTCTGCTCCTTTCCTGCTCATGCTCTTTCTCTCCCAAAATAAATAAATACACTTAAAAATAATTATATTTCATCTCCTTTATTGCTTTATATGCTACAACTAATTGTTTTGCTATTTTATTAGTTGCTACTTTTATTATTTGCTATTTTAATATTATACTACTTTATGTATAGTATAGGAAATTTGCAATAGTTTATTTTTATTTCTCTCCTCACAGGTTTTGTGTATTTATTACACATTTTAATTATGCATATGCTAAAGCCCCATACTGTATTGCTATTACCTTTGTTTAAACTTAAATTTATTTGAAATGATTTAAAAAATAAGAAAAATATTATATACTTACATAAATACATATGGAGCTTTCCTTGTATAGATCCACATTTCTATCTGGTATCATTTTTCTTTATTGCAGTGTAGGTCTAATGTCAAACTCTTTAAGATTTTCTATTTCTGAAAAAGCCTTTATTTTGCTTTAAGTTTGGAAAGGTGTCTTCTACAGGTATAGAATTTTAGGTTGAGGGTTTTTTTCTTTTTTACTACTAAAGATGCTAACCTACTGTCATCTCTCTCGAATTCTTCCTGATGATGACATTGATATCATTCTTATCTTTATTTTTGTGTTTGCATTCTTTTGTTTTATTTTTCTGGAAACTTTTAAGATATTCTTTTTTATCATTGTTAAATAATGAAATGTCATGGTAGATATAATTATGATGTGTCGTGGTGTAGTTTTCTTAATGTTTCTTATACTTGACCTTGGATCAGAGTTTTATAGTGTTAATCAAATTTGGGAGGAAAAAGGCCATTGTTTGTTTGTTTGTTTGTTTGTTGTCCCATAACATCCTCTCCAAGAACTCTAATCACATGTATATTAGGCACTTAGAGTTGCTCCACCATTCATTAATGCTATGTTCTTTTTTGGGAAGGACCACTTTCCTCTCTGTATTTCATTATTATAGTCTCTTTGCTATTCTTTAATTCACTAATCTCTTCTCTGGCAATGTCTAATCTGTATTAATCTCATTCAGGATATTTTTCATGACATGAAATGGAATGACATGAAAAATAAATGTTACATTGTATTCAGACAATGTAGTTTTCATGTCTTGAGTTTTTATTTGTGTAGTGTTTTTCTGTTTCTCTCCATGCTTAATAATTTTTTGAGTAGATGTCAGGTACTATAATTTTTTTTTCTGGGTGTTTGTTATTTTTTGTAATCCTATAAACTTTATTGAACTTTGTTTTGAGATGCAATTAAATTACTTGGAAACTTTGAACTTTAAAATTTTATTTTTAAGCCTTATTAGACAAAACTAGAACAACATTTAGTACAGGGCCAATTTATTCTGTGCTACTGAGGCAAGATCTTAGGAGTTTCCTGCCCATGCCCCTTGAATTATTAGGTGTTTTTGGCTGGCTTTGGAACAAAAACTATTTCTGGCCTTGGGTAATCTGTAGGTACTATTCTTTCTCATATTTCTAGTGTTCCTCACACACACTCATCCACCCAAGTATCAGATAGTTTTCTCACAAGCCTGTGCTGATCACTACTCTCCTCAATACTTAGAAGGACCTTGTGCCATTTTTGAAGTTCTCCCTAGGTCTAGCCCTGCCTATGAGTTTCCTACACTCATTCTGGATATTTATTTTGATTAAATATCTTGAATATTCAAAAATAAATAATTTTAAAAATCTCTTTACTAAGAGGTTGTTTGCACAAGTTGAAGACACTTTTGAAGCATATCTTCTAATTAATTTTTACAAATAAAAAACTAATAACCAGAGATAATATAAGTCACAATTCATGTCTTGAGATTTTTTTTCTTCTTTAACATGTGATTAAAGTTTTAAAGGAGTAAACATGTCTTATTGATTCAAAGGTGAAGAAGAAAAACTGTGGCCAATATTTTTATTATACTCAAAAGCCTGTGAATGGTGAAAAAAATCACTTGGGGTTATTGGGAAAAGGAACTTCTAGCAACTGAGTGTTTATTAGCAGAACTTTTGAAATAAATCAGTTAGAAGATTAAGAAACTTATTTAGTACCCAAGAGATACTATAGGAAAATGCTGAGTGTATAAGAGAATTAATTTTTAGATTAAAAGAGTAGTTTGATGAGAGTAATTTTTAAGTCCAGAATTCCTACTTCTTTAAAAGTTTTGTGAGAAGTTTAGCATCATGGTTAAGAGCATGGATTTTGGATCTAGATTATCTGGATGCAAATCCTGAATCTGTAAATTACTTCTCTGTGCTTCAGTCATCACATTCATAAAATGAGAATTATAATAATGGTTATCTTACATGGTTGTTATGAGGATTAAATGCATTATTATACATAAACCACTCAGAATGGTGACTGGTAGATTGAGAAGCCAGATAAATGTTAGCTATTAGCCATTAGCCCTGAGTTTTCCATTAACTATCTGTCTTGATAAGTAACTTGAGAATGTTCTTTAAGGCCTTTGAATCTCTGATTTCTCATTTGTACAATAATGTGATTTTATGTTTGCAAGTAGATTTTATCTTAAATGCTAACTCTGATTGATTAGGATTAGGTACTTGTATCATAGTATTCATAAGGATTATATCTGGGCTGGGCAGAAAAAAATTCAGTATCATTTAGCTCTATCTGCAAGGGGCTCAGTCAGAATGGTGGCATTCATATACACACATATGTACATATATGCACACACACATTTAACAATAGTTCGTGTATATGTTATATACCTACATGTGATAGACATATATAAAATATATACATTTACTAAATATATATATGTATATATATATATATATACTTAGTGTGTGTGTATGTGTATATATATATATATATACACTTAGTATATTTATATATACATATGTATATATAAAATTTGCCATCCTTGGTACCACAGTTGTCCTTTTCAGTTTCAACATGATGTAATTATGTGATTTAACTCCTTTTAAAAATCATTATTCTCTTAATAAAATTAGAATTGCAATGGCATTTGTAATACTACTGGGCTCAAAAAACTTCACCTCCATTCCTCTGATTGAGAAGGGAAGTTTCCCTCTTCAAGTACCTGAGCTTGCATCCCATTGCAGAGACTGAACATGCCAGACACTCACTGTTCCATCCTCTTGCAGCTAGAGCACGGATATATGCCATGCTGTAAGTCCACTTGTGTGGCATACATTCCCAAGACCTGGATGCTAAATTTGAAAAGGAGAAAATAGACTGGCTCCATTTTTATGAAGTACAGATAAGATGCATTTTAAGAAGGTACAGATACGTTTGTGCATTCAGTGGCTCCTAACTAACTCTGTGGCATGACTCCATATCTATTCTGACATAGTAGATGCCAAGCCTGATTGTTCAACCTCCTAAAGATAGTGTGAGCTGTCTTCTATCATGTAACTTGGTACCTTAAATTCTGAAATTAGCTTTTATTGATTTCAGTTGTTTGCAGCCAAAAAGCATGAAATGTTACTTGGATTTCATCAGTCTATTTTCAGTCTTTACAGTTATCTGCGCCTATCTTCTGTTAGGCATTGTATGACACAATGGGCTACACCACTAGTAAAAATTCATGTTTAAATTATGTGAACACAGGGGCACCTGGGTGACTCAGCCCGTTAAGCATCTTCCTCTTGATTTCATCTCAGGTCATGAGGTGAATGCTTGTGTCAGGCTCCGTGCTGAACATGAAGCCTGCCTGGGATTCTCTCTCTCCCTCTCTCCCTTTCTGCCTCTTCCTTGCTCTCTCTAAGAATAAATAAATAAACATTTAAAAAAATTACATGATCACAAATGGGATGTAAATAATACTCAGTACCAAGAAAATAGCACAAGGAGAAAAATCTCGGGCAAAAGAGCAGGGGTAAAAAATTTTCATCTTTGCATGTGTGACTGGCTTTTATACTGTAAATAATACTGTAAATATCTGTCCTCTTTATGAAATTATACTTGGCTTTTTCATATTTTAAAGTTGTCCCTGCCTTTATATGTACTATAGAATAGAACAATCTGGTTAACTGTATAATCCCCATTACATTATCTGAAGTTATAGAAAATAATTACAGGCCTTACTCTACAAGGTTTTTGTGAAGTTTATGAATAATGTACATTTTGTTTCATTTGACCTACCCCCCAATCTATCTATCCATACAGTATTATCAAATCCACTGAACTTTTCATAAGACCAGTTTTTGGTTTTGTTGATTTTCTCTATTGTTTTCTGGTTTTCAGGTTTATTGATTTATGCTCTAAATTTATTAGTTCTTCTTTTCTACTTGATTCAGGTTTAAATTACTAATTTTTCTCTAGTTTTCTAAAATGGAAGCTTATATTATTGATTTTAGAGTTTTCTTCTTTCCTGATATATGCATTCAATGCTATAAATTTCCCTTAAAGCACTGTTTTGGCTGTAACCACAACTTTTGATGAGTAATATCTTCACTTTTACTTAGTTCAATATATATTTTTGAACTTACCTTGAGTCTGCTTAGATCCATGTGTTATTTAGGAATATGTTTTTAATTTCCAAGTATCAAGCAATTTTCTAGATATCTTTCTGTTAGTAATTTTCCATTTCATTCTTTGATAGTCTAAGAACGTGCTTTGTACAATTTCTAGTCTTTTAAATTTAAGGTATGTTTATTGGCCCAAATGTTTGTCATTTGTAAATATTGAAGCCAAAACATGAAACTCCAAATATTTTAACATTGATATCTCCCATTGGGATGAGGAGAAACGTCATGCCTTCATAAAAAGAAGCCCCACACATTTAGGGGTCTACGTAGCCTCAGTAGTGACCTATAGTTTACTGGGGAGTTAACCAGAGACATCCAACCACTACAAGAAGAAGCTTTAATAGCCACTAAATATCAAATCTGAGGTTTTCTATTAAATCCACTGGGTCTTCAGAATCAAAGTTCAGATCCAAAGTAATTTTTGTGTGTTTGCTTGTTTGTTTCCATTGACATTATAACCCTCCCAGAAGGTGTGGCCTTGAGACAGTATTACCTAACCAATACGTAATATCTTTGTTTGTGCTACACCTATGAGGACCTGGGAATATACTATCATGTTTGAATCATAGAATAACAAGGCCTCTGGGACCATCTTGGACAAGTTTATTATTTCACAGATGGGAAGACTACAGTTCAGTCAGGGAAGGATGGAGATTTGTCCAAAGTGCCGTAACTAGACAGAGTGGACATAGAACTAAGGGCCTCTGATGTCGCTTAATCAGTTTCTCAAAAGTATAGTTTCCCAATGTTAATAGACTTGTTGTCAATAAAAACGATTCCCATTCTCAAATGTAGCAAATTTCAGATCTCCCTCGTGGCAAGTCAGGAAACACATTTACACAGTATAGGCCCTGAGAAGCTTGACATTTAATTGACCTTAGAGTCTTTTTATTATTATTATTATTATTGATTCTGAGTTCTGTTCGTTTTGGTTTTTTTTTTTTTGTCATAATACCTATTAGCATCTAAGAAACTGTTGTTTAGTGTAACATAGTTTGAAAAATGTGGAACTAAACCCCCCCTTTCCATCTCTCTTTTTTTCCCTATATATGTTTTATCTTCTGGGTTACAAAATACTCTGTTGAAATCGTGGCTTTTATTCTTTTCCTCTTCCTGAACTCTCCACCTTGGTTTTCTACCTTCTCTCATTGCCTGGAACACACAGAGCACGAAGTACACAGAAGACATTTCAGTATCATTGAGTGACATTTCAATCAAGTTTAATATCGTCCTTCAAAAGTTTAGTGTTTCAGCCTAGGGATCTGCATCACAGGGGCTTTCTTTCTTTCTTTCTCTCTCTTTCTTTCTTTCTTTTTTCTTTCTCTCTTCCTCCTTTTTGTTACCCCCTTTTTTTTGTAGTCTTGCTCATTCCTTTAGCTTAGATGTCATGTAGTTCACTTCTTTCTTGTCTGAAAGCTAGAGAGTATGTGGGTTTTTGGTCTCACTTCTGAAAATTGAGCCACTGATGAGGAAGCAATTCCTGACAGCAGCATGCAGCTTTCTGTCATTTTCTCTGACGACTTTGCCCACACTTGAGTGTCCTTTAGCAAAATGACTGGAATAAGTGGTGCATTTTCCCAGACACTTTCTTCTATCTTGTGCATCAGCAGAAAATCACAGCAGTGGTCTCAGTGGACAATGGTAAAAACAAGACAGAAACTGCTATTATAAATGCGAAAAGTCAATTTGAATGTCAGCAGCCGATGGGGGGAGGCAAGCCAAAAGGAGATGTAGTTTGAGAAAAAGAAGAAACTGTACTGTGTCTTGTTCATGCTTAAAACCTTACACTTATGCCACATTGAAGCAGAAGTGATTTTCACTGTGCTGAACTCCAGTGTTTCTCAGATTCCTGTAGAGACCATAATACTTGTGGTTAGGACTAGACACTGCCCTAAAACAAACTTCATCAAGCACAGAGTTAATTACTGAAGCCAACCTGGGACGTGTCATTTGCCCTTAGAGGTTGTTTGCCCTTGAATCTAAAGGCATGGGCCTGATATTCATGGAATGATTAGAGTGATTGATTTTGAGCAATTCAGTATTTGGGAAGAATTTTCTTCTCTATAGATATTCTTCAACAACCGCATAGCTTTCTAAAGGGTTATACAGGAATACTTATGGGTAGATTAATAAGAGTAATTTGAATAAATTACACAATATTTGAATAACTTGGGGCTTCTTAGAATTGAAATGTGTTAATGAGCTTTGTAAATTTTCAAGAAGAAAGTATATGATATGTATAGAAAAGGAGCATTTGATAATAGAATTTTCTTACTTTTTATCTTATTTTATTTTATTTGCAAAGGGATACAAAATTTTGTAAAAAATTAAACAATATGGCATTATATAGAATAAAATGTTAAATTCTTTCTAAATTACTCCATCTCCTGTAACCTAACTCCTTTTACCAGAAATAACCTGTTAAGAGGTTGGTGGGTTTCCTTCCAAGTTTTTTTTTCTTTTTCTAGATGCTGCCAAATTGCCCTCAAAAGAGATTATTGCCAATTATTCTCCCACTAGTAGTGAATATGAGAAGGTATTTTTTTTACTATATTCAAGTAATGCCAAATATCATCAATTAGTTACTTTTATGGACAATCTTAAGGGTAAGGATTTTATCTCAAATAATAATGTGTGAAAATCATTTCATCATTGTGTTATAATGAAACATTATGGAGAACTTAAATACCTATCAGTCAAAGAATAGCTAATTAAATTATAGGTGCATCTGTGCTTTGTAATTTTAGAAAACATAAAAAATTTACATGAGTTTGCATAAAAAGGTCCTTAAAAAATCTCTATGATATGTAAAAGAAAAAACAAAGCCTTTCCCTTTAGAAAAAATAATAGCCACCAACACCACAAATCCACTGATCTCAGTGATACGCAGATGAGCTTACATATATATTTTGTTCATAGATTAAAGTCCAGAGGACTAAATTCCACACTTGAAAGTGTGGGAATTAAAAGTATAGGGAAGAGCCATAGAGTATGTTAATTTTTGAAAGTGTATTTATTTTTGAGAGAGAGAGAGAGAGAGAGAGAGCACATGAGAGCAGGGAAGAGACAGAGAGAGAGAGACAGGGAACCTAATGAGATTGTGACTTCAGCCAAAGTCGGACACTTAACCAACTGAGCCACCCAGGTGCCCCTAGAGTATACTATTTTGCATGGGCATTTATTTGTTCTATAATTGAAATCATACAAAATCATTAATATCATATTTAACTGCTGTTCTAATTTTCATTCATCAATTATCAATGCATTTCTTTCTTTCCAATACTGGGCTTAGTATTTCTTCTTCTGTAAATTGCCTTCATATTCATTGTAATTTTTCCCATTAGGCTTTTTCTTTTTTAGGGTTTTTTCTTTGTCTTAGTAAATTTCAAAGACTCTTTTTCTTTTATGGATTTTTAAACACAAGCGATTTACCTGTTACCCCACCTTCTACCTGTCTGTGCTTATACCAGGCCACCTCACTGCCTATATATCTGTAAAAATGTAGTTCCTGTTTGTGTTGATTTCTGCAATGCTTTATTTTTGTCCAAAGAGAATGTAAGTGCTTTCAATCAATTTTTTCTGGTTCAAATTTACTAGTTTAGAGTTATGATTACTATGTTTAGAGTTATAAAAAACAATCAGAAGTGAGAAATATATGTATACACACACACATATATACTGCCATCCACAGGTCATCCACAGATGTACTAGTGAAGTTGCCTTCTTGGGAGTGGGTTGTGCAACACCATCACCATTTCCTTAAAAGTTACAGAGAGCAGGGGCGCCTGGGTGGCGCAGTCGGTTGAGCGTCCGACTTCAGCCAGGTCACGATCTTGCGGTCCGTGAGTTCGAGCCCCGCGTCAGGCTCTGGGCTGATGGCTCAGAGCCTGGAGCCTGTTTCCGATTCTGTGTCTCTCTCTCTCTCTGCCCCTCCCCCGTTCATGCTCTGTCTCTCTCTGTCCCAAAAATAAATAAACGTTGAAAATTTAAAAAAAAAAAAAAGTTACAGAGAGCACTGGCAGTTAAAAGAGCAGAGATGTGGTCTACACTGCAAGCCTCCTCTCCCTCTACTTCTCTACAAACCTGCTATGCCCTGGCCATGTTGTTCTTTCCAGAATGACAGATCAGTCATGCCTCTGCACTTTTGCATTGTTTTTACATACACACACACACACACACACACACACACACACACACATATATATACATATAAATGTTTATTTATTTTTGAGAGAGACAGAGACAGAGCTTGAGCAGGGGAGGGGCAGAGAGAGAGGGATACACAGAATCTGAAGCAGGCTCCAGGCTCCGAGCTGTCAGCACAGAGCCCCATGTGGGGCTCGAACCCATGGACGGTGAGATCATGACCTGAGCTGAAGTCGGACACCCAACCTACTGAGTCACCCACGTGCCCCTACATATATTTTTTAATCTATCTATCTATCTATCTATCATCTATGATAGATATAGATTGCTTGTGTAAATGTATGTCTGAACTTTTTGTCAACTATGAATACAAATGTGATTTATTTGAGTACAGTCAGAGAAAGAGGAGAAAAAGGAAACTGCTGGTTGTTAATAGAAAAGGAAAGTAAAGCAAATGTCAAAAATTTAAGTTTTTACAAAAAGCCTCTGAAAAGGAAAAAGAAAAATGAGAGGCAAAAATTTAGGTCTTACAAGAGCTATCTGTGACTAGGTTTTGTGAGGAGGCAGAGCTGCTCAAATGTGGAGTAGGTAACAGAGAAAACCTAGAAGGGCCGGAATTAGGGTCCACAGTGAAACTTGAGGGACAGAAGTAGATCCTCTCCAGTAATCAACCAGAAGACATTGTGTATCAGGCAGACAAACGTTTCTTATATCTTAATGTCTTGTTATTTGCAATTAATGAAAACAATTTATTTGGACCTCTTTGAAATTGTAGGGCAATCAGGAAAAGCTTCTAATGAGTCAAGAGATAGTAGTTAGAAATGTACAATATTCTATCCATATTCTTTTAAAATATATAAAATACCATTCACATTTTCCTATTTAAAAATTTTTAACTGTTGTTTTATCATTTTGGTTTTGGGAAGATAGATGTATTTATAACAGTTTTCCATAGGTTAACCATATATATTGCCTTTCTTAATCCTATTTTCTCCATAAGATTTTGAATTCTTCAATGTCAAATTGTCTTGCCATGGTGGCTGTCAGAAATCTGACCCCTAAAGTCAGGGAGAGTCTCTTTCAAATAGAGTTCCAAGTGGTATCTTAGGAGGGAATAGAAAAAATAAATCTGGAAAAACAGGCTGAGCAAGTCTATATGCCAATTGCATGTTCTTAGCCTTTAACATATAATTAGACCTGGCAGGCATATGGCAAATGCTTTTTCAGTGTACTCTCTGCACACAATGCTCAAAACCATTTCCAAATGGGGATTTCTAGTCCCTCCTTTTTGGCCCACCAGTCGTTCTTGCTCTGTGAGTGTGCTGTGTAATTCTGACCCCTAGTGGCTGAGGAGGCTACATCCAGACATACTTCAATTAACATGTTCCATAAGGTGTCTTGTACCAAACAGCTAAATTTTTTTTTTTTTTTGTATCTAAATCAGACTTGAAGTCAACCTACCCCCATGGTTTCATGATGCATTGTGTGTCTTACTTCATCCATCATACAGCAGACAACCCATGAAATCAAAAGCTGCTGCTTTTTTCCCATTGATAGAGAATGAGACATAAGGTTTAATGCAAGGCAGCATGGTTTAGGTTTTATACCCAATCAGAGGGCCACTGCTATGTATAGGAAGCTTACAATAAAACTGATTCAACACAGGAAGCCCCACATGTGTCAAATATATTTCCCAATTTGAGTTCAGACACAACTGTTTGGGTTTTTTTAAACTAGATCCACTCCCAATAGTTAACATTTTGAACCTTGAAGCCTTCTATCAAAATCCAAATATTTTACCTAGGTTGTGTTAATGTCTTTTACCAAGTAAGTACCAATTAACACTACTAGCACCTGTAACTAGTTAATGTTATAGATAAAAATAATTAAGCAGAGACTGAGGAAGTGCACATAGAATCAAATAAAAGAAGGGTATTGACAAAGCTATGATCTGGAGCATGCAGTATAACAAAATGCCTAATCTTTGGAGATCATCATAGACATCATGTGCATTTCATGCACACCAAAATATTTACTGCATTTAATCCTTACAAATTTCTTGCAAAGAAAGCAGGGATTTTTACACCCTTTTGTATTTATATAAACTAAGGCACTGAAAAGCTACCGATCTTACCTAGTTAGAGAGCCAGCTTAAGGAAGACCTGAAAATCAAGTGCATGTTTTGTTTTATTATAAGCCCAACATATTTTTTATACTTTACATATGGGGAGGACACTTTGCAGGGTCCTTTAGCAGCCACCTTATTAATTTTAGGAGGGCATAGAGCAGTTGGGAGGGTAGATGAGTCAGAAGAGTGGAATGTGAAGTAAAGAAACATGAAATAACCTGAATTATGTCATCATTGTTTTAATAGAGAGCCAACTGGATCACCCAGAACTCAAAAGCTAGTGTGGAATTTTCTGGGGAATTGGAACGATGAGTACTAGTAGTTAATACAGTAAAGATCATGGAATGGGATTTTCATATCTGTTGAGATTTAATCATCATCATCATTAAGTTTTTGAGTTCCTTATTATTTAATCACTGTGTTAGATAATAAAAATTATGATATAATTAATAATACTCTTTTATTGGGAATTCAGTATCTGCTTTATATAAGCTATGCTATGTGATTCTGCAATCAACCTGTGAGGTAAGTATCCCCTTTCCATAAATGAAAAGCTTGACACTTGGAAATGTCAAGCAGAATGTCCAAGTCCTTAAGCTTATAAATAGCACAGGTCACTCTCACCCCCATACCCCTTGCTTTTAACTGTAAACACAAATACGTGAATAAGATATGTGCAGTCCTCTGACTCCTTCGAAGGGCTTGTAGGGCATTCCCGTAAAGTACAATCTCGTCCACATACCACTGCAAGATACTCAGAAATAAAGTATATGCTGTGTGAAAATAAAGAAGATCAAAACACAATAAGGTTAACTTGAATTTCAATGTGCAATAAAATTGGAGCATTAAAAACCAGATTTTCTAAAAGGAGCCATTTCATCATGTCATGTTAAGCACTGAGATGAACGATTTGGGATAACTTTTTAAAGGAACGGTTACAAAGAATATCTAAGGATAATTTAACGTCCACATGAGGTATGTGGAGGATTTCCTCACTCTCTGATTTCACCATGCAGGGGTGTTATGGTACAGAAAGGCCACTTGGGACAGAGAGCGTTTGTCTATGACCACTATGATGGATTTGGCATGGGGATATTTTCATTATGATCCATGTGAGGAGCAAGAAGAAGGAGGAGTTGAGGAGCATAAAGAAAAAAGAGGGAAAGAATCTACTGTGATCACTGGGTGTGGGGACAATTAAACAAAAAAAAACCCCATAATGTACAGTAATCAGCCATTTCAAAATCATGCTGATTGAATATTAAATTTTTACTTGGGATTTTGCTGAGTCTAAGGATCTAGGGTGAAATCAGTAGGATTTTCTGTCCTTGAGAAGATCAGCATCACATTTGACAAGCTGTTCTTGAAGAAAGTTCTTGGTTTCTTTATATATTTTAATTTGGCCATGTTAACTGTTCTCTGAATTAAGACTATCTACCTCTAATAAGATTAGAGCATTAGGAAACTCTTAAATGCCATTTAGGGATTTATAATCATGAAACCCCTCAACAGAGTGGTTCTCTGAAACTCAAAGATGCAATCAAAATTAGATATTTAAATTAATTTAACATCTTGAACTTCATATTCATGATTCATGTTGAATATGTTTCTTGATTAGAGACTTCATCTCCTCATTTGTTAACTAGAATGAGTTACTTCAGCAGGGTCTTTGTGAAGAATAAATGAAATAAACATGTGAACAAAAAACCTTGAATACTAGTTGACTCTTGTCTATTATGGATGCCCCTTTTGGTCTACTTTGCAGGCTCCCAGCTATGCAGTAGTGTTTGCCCCACATTGAAAAGTTTCTGAATTATATAGTTTTTGTGTGTGTTTGTTTCTTGTTATTGCATGTGGGATTCCAATAACTTTGTTTTGCTATCAGTTCTTCATTTGCCCACTTTCCTTATTTGTCTGTGTGCCCGTTCAGCCTCCCCTTTCTGTTTAATTAGCCTCTTATGACTTCCGAAATTCTAAGAAATGAGTTACAGGCTTGTTAGGACTATGTTTGAAATAATTAGCACCGCTACTTGGAGAGGAGGCTAGAGTACATCTATGGACTTCAGTGAGTGGGGTATTGATTTTGGCCACTAACAATTTTAGCTGCTCTTTTTAAACTTCTCCTTTGTTCCGTAACAGTGCTAGACATGTATTACCTCAAGAAAGGTTTTATTATTTTCTTTTTCCTGGCATATTTCTGGAGGGCAGGAACTGTCTTGTAAATCTTTGTTTCCTCAGTGCCAACGAAAGTTGTTACATAAAAGGCATTCCATAAATATTCCTCAAATATACAAATAAACAAAAGTTTGAACCCCAGAATAGGAGGCCTCTCCTGCTACTGATTGAGCACCTTTTCCAAAATGCTATCATTGATCATTTCAACCATGAGTGGCTTTGTTGTGCTTCCGTATGACCCACAGTTCTGCTTATACCAACTCAGCAATAAAAGAAAAAAAAATAAAATAAAATGCTGTGTGAAAGCTATTTACATAGTGTATTGATCTCTTTATTTGTTTCTTGCAGATACTCTGACATTACCTATCTAGCCTTTTGTGCTATCAGCATAAAGGTAGAAACCTACTAACTCATTCGGATGGAGTTTGTGAAACCAATGATCAGCAACATTAATAGATATTAAGTCAGAAGCCATAAATAAAAATGACACATTAATTCTGCAACCTGAAAAAATAACTCTTATTATGCTGGAATAATATTAGTAACCCCATGCCTAAAGCCTTCCTTACATCAGGAATAAATGAAAGGTCAACTAGAGGTATGTGGGAAATCCAGATAAAAATGACTGCAGGGAAGTCTTCTTCTTCAAAGAGGAGGATGAAGATCTTGAGGGTAGGAAATACTTGTAATTTGCATCCACTGTACTCTGAATGTGATGAATAATATAACCTGAAATCTCTGATGTACAGGTAACAAGAATCAGAAGTTGCTGGATGACATATAATCCAACTGAATGCATACGCACTGGGCCCCTGCTTTATGTGTTTTTACACAGGACTCTGACTACATTCCTCCAACTACTTCAAACTCCATGGCTTTTAATTAACAATCTCTTTAGATTAATACAAATACACATCTGCCATGGATTATGCATAAAGTATATTGAACATGCTAAATTGTCAAAATAAACTGTGAAACAATAATACAGGAAACAAGTATTCTGACTTACCAAAAATAAATATCACTTTGAGTGATATTAGGGAAAGTTTCAGGAAAGGATTCAAAAATTGAGATTTTAAACTGAAAGGGAAGTTAGAAACTAGCCAGACAAATGAGTCCAAACATTTTCTAATAAGTGAAATTAATCTTTAAATAAACTCTTATGCATAAAAGTAACACATAACTGTTACAAAGTAGAATAATGATGGGTGAAGTTAGGGGAAAGAGTAAGATTCCAAGTGCCACAAATCATCCCCTCCCTCCCCCCACATTTTTAGGATTTTTTTTCTGGGATCTCTGAGCCTTCTTCAGTCCAGTCCAGAAAATCCCTGAAAATAAAAGCTAGAAATACCTCCATTACTATTAACATTAAATATGGCCCAAATAACTTTAAAAGGGAAGTAATATTTCTCATTTACAAATAAGCCTGAAATACTTCTGGAATTGATTTATGTGTTCAACAGTTCCATCAGCAATGCAAGGTCTTTGTTTTATTTTCGCAATTGTTAACATATTGGGAATTACTAATTTTTTGCCTCATTGTCAAACATGGCCACTGCAGCTCCAAATAGAACATTTGCCTTGAAAACAAGAAAAGTGGAGAGCAGCAATGCCATACAGAAGCGTCTTTTCCTCTCAACAGCAACAAAAAAGCAAAAGCATGTCCAATACACCCAGAAGACAGACACCTGTTTATATATCATTGGCTATAACTGTGTCACATGGCCATCCCTATCTACCAAGAAATCTGGGAAAATCTCAGCTGGCACTGAGCATACTAGCCCTGGACAAAAATGGGGTTCTATTTGCCAAGGAGAAGGGGGATTGTTCATGCTGCCACTCTACATCTAGCCTCATACCTTCATTCTATAACTGGGACACTGCTGTTCTTTGGCTTGGTTAACATTACCAGCACTTTGATGGTGGGGCTTGTGTCCACATTCTCAAACTGCACCTTGATAAATAAATCTAATACAGAGGAGTAGAGAGATGGGGCGCGAACATTTCAAGTGGAAGAACAGTGGGTCAAATGCATGAAACAGGGGGCGCCTGGGTGGCGCAGTCGGTTAAGCGTCCGACTTCAGCCAGGTCACGATCTCGCAGTCTGTGAGTTCGAGCCCCGCGTCAGGCTCTGGGCTGATGGCTCAGAGCCTGGAGCCTGTTTCCGATTCTGTGTCTCCCTCTCTCTCTGCCCCTCGCCCGTTCATGCTCTGTCTCTCTCTGTCCCAAAAATAAATAAACGTTGAAATGCATGAAACAGGACTTTGTGTACTTGATGCCTTTATATCCCATGATTTACTTTTGTTTTCAGGTCTCATTTGAAAAGCATCCATCTTTTCTGCATTCCATTCGTATTCGAATAAAATTCCTCAATATTTTTAGTTGTAAATATTTTACTGCATGAAAATCTCTTTCTCTTCATTCCTAATTACTTTACTTAGGTATTTCTTTTTTCATTTTAATGGTGATTATTGAATTTATTTGCTTGAATACTAAGGTTAACCAAATTATAGAACTCCTTCTCAGCCTCTGACTCTTCTAGATTCTGATTCCATCTCTGGATTCTACTGGGCATATAGGCCTGAATAAGTTACCTAACACCTTTGTGAACCAGTTTCATCATCTGTCAGATGGGGGTAATCAAGTGCCTTCCTCATATGGTTGGTATGAGTTCTACCTGATTAATTACAGCTCCAGCCCTTGGACCAGTATCAGGCACAGGCTGTGTACTCACCAAGGTTTGTCTGGAGCTTCTGATGTGCTGGAATGCTCTTTCCTTAAGACTTTTTTTTTTTTTTTTGAGAGAGAGAGAACCCAAGTGAATGGGAAAGGGACAGAGTGGGAGAGAGAGAGAGAGAGAGAGAGAGAGAGAGAGAATCTTAAGCAAGCTCCATGCCCAGCACAAAGTCAGATGTGGGGCTCACATGACCTGAGCTGAAACCCGGAGTTGGAGGTTTAACCGACTGAGCAACATTTGTCCTTAAGACTTTTGACAGAAAATATCACTGTTGGCATAATACTTTTCATGGGCAAATGCGGAACTTAAGGACTTTTACCTTGAATATAATTAAATCTGATTCTTATTCCTCTTCCCCTCTCAGAGAGCTAGTGCATTTTTCTTTTTTTATTTCCTGCTTCATTTTCCCTTAGATGAAAAACTATGATGAACTAATTACTAACTATATAACCCCATTCATATTTCAATAGAACGTTGCAGGAAGTGAAATAGTCTTAGAAAAAAGAAATTATGAGTAGTGGAATTATAGGCAACAGAAAAATACTACATGAGAGTAGCTTTCCTAGTGTCTCCCAATTCCCATTATTTAGATAATTATGTACTAATTATATATGGAAGGGTCTTCCTGATCAGCTCTTGATGTGTTTAAAAAACACCTATCATGAAAGAACAAAGTGGGAGTAAAGAAAACTAAGTAACTAAATAAAACAGGCAGGTTTGGTAAATACTTATTAGCTTGATATTTTGTAAACTTAACAAAAATTGCTGATGGTTTTCAATAATTTGGATTTCTGACTAATAAACTGAAAACAGCTGTTGTAAATTTCCTTAAAGTTCAGACCCTTCAAAACTCCTCATTTCCCTGACTTAACCACAAGTCATCTGGGCTTCACTCATTTGGAGGTCAAGGCAATGATATCTGGAGCCTGCGGGTATGTCAGGAACAATGACGTTTTCTGCAAGAAAGATTTGATTTTTGTTTTTCAGTGGAAATCTACCCATGGATGTAAAAATTTTTGCTTGAAGATGCCAACATCTTTCTAATGTTTCAACTTGGTTAAGCCGATCTCAGAACTTAATTCCTTATAGGTCTCTGATGAGGGTTGGCCAGGGGAGAAAGATGTGTAGGATGAGCAGAAGTGAAGAGAAGCCACGTCTATTCTTTGGAGGTGAATACAGGCCAGGCCCTGTCAGAGCTCTCACAGGTTTGTGAAGCTTGATTGGCTCACCTTGCTGGTGAGAGCAGCAGTAGGGCATGTGCCTTCTCTACCTTCCATAGAACTTCTTACTGCAGCTTCTCCACTTTTTGGCCCAGGTGGGGGTGTAGCTCTAGGTCCCCGTGGCAATAAAGTTGAAGACTTGCCAACAGGGAGAGACCAACATGGGTTCTGGTAAGAGACAGGCATAGGTTCCAGTTGTCTCTGCTTCATGTTCATTTTCTTTCCCTGACTGCTTGATCTGTGACTTCAGGTTCAGGGTCAGATGCAAAAGTAGAAGAAACAGCTGAGCCAACAAGGCTTCACCAACCCTCATAGTTGGGTAGGGTCAAATCTCTGTTAGCCCCTTATTTTTTCATCATTCCTTCTGATTTGCTTCTCACGTTGAGCCGGCACTGTACCTTTTGACATGCTTCTTTCCTAATACAGTAAGTGATGAGAATTTCTGCTTACAAGTTATTGAAAACTTTCCCTGGTCACTCTCACTCTTATTTAGAGTATTCCTTTATTCTGCACTCAACTGCTCTTCTAAAATTTTAGTGCCAGTGTGTTTTTTACTCAGTGTTGATCTTTTGTGGTTAAGCAACCTTTTTCTTTTTACCCTAGAACGCTCCTTCTATCTTCCATCATATCTCTCAGTTCACCTGATGTAACTTATAAATAATAATATGAATTCCTTCTCCCCTGCAGAGATTTCAGAAGAGAAAGCTTCCTAGCCAATTGTACTCTCTGAAGGAAGGGATAGGGATCCACGTGAGTACAAATAGAGTTGAACATAAGGCTAACATGGCCCTATGATTTGTATGTATAGAGTGTCCTACTTTGTAGCTTCTGAACACTGTGAGGACCTAAAGCAACATCTGAAAATCACAGACAAACTTCTTTGGAGGACCTTATTACTCATTATTTAGTGTATTACAGAAGTTCTGGAATTTCTTTGATTACACACTTAGGTCTCCAAATCCAAATGAAGAGAGAAAGAAGGAAGAAAGTCAAGCTGTAAAGGCAAGAACTACCAAGAGCCAAAGCCTTGCGTGGAGCACTGGAGGAAAAATGGTGAATTCCAACATGCAGCTGCAGAGTTTTCTGCAGCTTAATGCTCAAGTTGGGGTGAGTTCTGGGAAGAAATCAGGATTTTAAAGTTGGATTGTGAGATTGGAATAGTCCTTACGGCACAGAAAGGGAACCTTAACTATCAATAGCTCAACACTTCTAATGTCTTTAAATAAAGACCACATTATATCCTGTCTGTATTTGTGAACATATTTTTTTCTCCAAAGATGCCAAAAGACAAATCTACACTATACAGTTTACTTAGAAACTCTCCCCTGTCTCTTCTGCCATCATCCTATGACCACCTATATGTATATTTCTTGTTGCATTCCACAGTTTGTTATCAGTGATCAATATCTTCTCTTTAATTAATGTTATACAAACTTGTCAAGCCAAAAATACTACTGCATTGTGTTGTAGATTCTGGAAGGGAAATACAAACAATGTTGTATGTGTATGAATGCATGCTTGATTGTATGTAAGTGTTCTCTGATTCACATATTGTTCCAACCCTTCTGATTCAGTCTCTGGCATTGGTCTACGGGAGGTTTTGACACAAAGTAACCAAATGCTCAGAGCTATACCATTTCCTTACAAATTCTTCACTGTACTTTCTACCCTTTTACCCTTACCTGAATCTCAACTATTTTCTTCCTAGGCCTGTCTTCTCCGACTGGTGCAATGTCTAAGGGCATTAAGACTATTTCTTTTCCATAAATCTTTAGGGAGCATGGTCCTGGAGACTAACTTTCATATCTAAAATGCCCAATCATTTGTCCCTGCCAAAAGGATTCTCACACAAAAATTTATTAGCAGATTGTCCTTGCCTGGGCATATGTGAAATTGTAGGTTCAGAGCTCTATTTTTGCAATTGCGATTTTTAAAATACACATAAATCTTCTTATCAATATTAATAAGTGCATAGAATGGGTGATCATTTCTTTTGATCAAACACCCTTTCATTTTAGAAACTATTAAGAATGGACTGGTAGAAATATGCACAAATTGCTGTGTGTTTTGGTTTTTTATACAAACTAGAATTGAAAGCCCAATATAAATTATAGAATGTTTGCTCTGTCTCCCACCCTGTTATGTGCTCTAATGGGCATTCTGATATAGATCCTGAACTGGAAAAAAAAAAATCATCGAGAATAGGAGGGTGACAAAAAAAATGAATAAAACAAAATATTTAAATGTCAAACTTTATGGCTGGGATAAAAATTTAAGATTAATAAAAGAAAAATTATCTATTATCTTTTTCTCCTCTTTATGCTTTTCTTATATCTTTCTTCCAGCTTCTTGTACTCTACTACTTCTCATTAGTATTCTTAATGTAAACTTTTAAATGAAGAACAAAATATTCACAGACCCATTAGCAATTAAGTATGACCATCTGTTCTGCCTTAAACATACACATAAGTACCCACACATACTACAAAAAAAAAAATCCCAAGAAAAAATCCTGATCTCAATTCAGCTTTAGTTAAGCCCAATTGTTCATGTTCTGGTGCAAAGTCACCTCTTGTAGCATTGTTGGCTCTCACTTTCTCCATTTTCTAATTAGACTTCTCCACTGCCACCACTCCACCAACACAATGTCATTCATCTCACTGGATACATTTCAGTGGATACATTTCAGACATTATGTGATATTTCACAACACGTACTTGTTTATAACACCTTCCTTTTTGCAAAGGGTTATTTCGGTTTCTGACCTTTGTTATATTTTTCTAACTCCTGCTTCTCAGTCTCTTTGGCTTGATAGGTCAAATGTTACCCCAACATCCATCTCAACTGTATTCTTTTCTTTTTGTACTCTTTCTTTTTGTTATCTCTTAAATGCCATAGCTTCAATTGCCATCCATATATGATTCATTCCAAAGTTGTTACCTGTAGCCCAGATCTCAACTTTGAGCTACAGATCCAATAATCAAGCTGCCTAGTCAACACTTCCAATTAGATATTTACAGGTATCTAAAAATTAATATTTACAGAACTCCTCTCAACCCTCAAGGTGATCTTTGGATATTCACCAATTGCATGTTGGCAAATACAAACTGTGATGACTTTAAGTTTCACTGTGAATCACCCAGTAGTCTTGTCCACTCCTTCTCTTTTAAGGTAACCATTTTGCACCCCTGGCCAGAGGAAGGTAACATAGGAAGAAAAAAAAGATAACAGGTATTCCAAAGGGGTAAAGAGGAGAGGAAGGCACAGGCTTCCAGCTATGGAATGAATGTCACAGGGATGAAAGGTACGGCAAAGAGAACATAGTCAGTGGTACTGTAATAGGATTGTATGGTGACATATAGTAGCTACACTTGTTGTGAGCATAGCATAATGTATACAGTTGTCAAACTACTATGTTACATACTGAAACTAACTACATATAACGTTGCATGTCAACTATACTTCAATTAAAAAAAAAAGATAATAGGATTTTTTTTCCTGAGAGTTACCATATTAAAAGTGGCAAAATAGAAGCTCCCAGTGTCTAATCGTTGTCTGTATTAAAAATATATCTATACATGAGTCTCTCATGATATGAAGAATGTCCTTTACCCAATAGGAAAAATAAAATCACCAGTTTGAGAGAATCAGTAATAAGAGCTGAAAGGGAAATTGATTGTGTTGCAATATTGCCTTCCAATCAACCATGAAATAAATTCTACCTCTGTTCTTCTAAACTTTTGGTTATTATAGTCAATAAATTTCTTAATTCGACATTTTTTTTCTTATGCTGGCTTGGGTTCTATAACAAGCAATCTAGAGCCTTTGACTAAAGATTCAACAAACCGTTACCATCTCCATCTTTGCAATTGTTCTAGACAGAAACTCAGGGGCCACTTTTGACTCTTATTTCTTCCTCATCCCCCTTCACCATGAAACATAAATATTTCCAAATGTATCTCAAATTCATCCACTTTTATCAATTCCCTTGCTATTATCATAGTATAAATTGCCATCTTCTCTCAAGTCTTAGCTTTTCTTACTTGATCTTAACTTCTCAGTCTGAAATCTGTTATTCACACAGTGTTCAGGATGATGTTTTAAAAGAAATGTAGGAAAATAGGCTTATGTCACTGCCTTTCTTAAAATCTTCAATGGTTATCCATTGCTTCAGGAATAAATATCTAGAATATCTGTGGGATCTTGTCCTCTGCCCACTTTGTAGACTCCTCTCTAGCAGCTATCTCCCTTGCTTCCTTGCTTCTACGACATTGTCACTCTTCTAATTCTTTGAATATGCCAATATTCTCCCCACCTTGGTGTTGATGCAATGCTGTTACCTTTGCCTACAATACTCCTTATTAAGTTGTATCTTTTAAAACTCACTTCCACACCTACTTCTTCAAGAAAACTTCCCCTGACTGGTAGTAAGCTTTCTAATGTACAATTGCATTACACTTAGTTTACTTTTAACTCAGGGAAAGTATAAAATAATTAATAGGTGATGAGTTCTGGTTGATAACTTTTGTCACTTCTCAGAATGACAATTCCTTTAGGAAGATTGTTTTTACCTCTTAAGTGATACATTCCCAAGTCCTCCTACATTGTGCTGTATTTTTGAGATGTTTTATATATATATTTTTCTTCCAAAAACCTTTTAGAAGTTTTATTTATTTTCAGAGAGAGATAGAGAGATAGAGAGAGAGAGAGAGAGAGAGAGAGATAGAGAGAGAAAGAGAGAGAGAGAGACGGAGAGAGAATGCGGCCATGCACATGCATGAGCAGGGAAGGGATAGAGAGACAGGGAGAGAATCCCAAGCAGGCTCCATGCTGTAAGCACAGAGCCCAAGTTCAATCTCAGGAACTGTGAGATCTCAGGAACATGTGAGAGCCACCCAGGCTCTCCAATACATTATATATATTTTTAAGACAAACAAATGAACAGTAGTATAATGGTGTTCAAGGAAGTGTTGTAAAAGACTAATTCACAGGAACAGAGGTGCATTTGTATCTCTTGTATCCTCCTTTGTCTAGGACTTCTTACTCCTCTTTCACACTTGAGTGCTACAGTACATCTGCAACAATCAGTGATTAAATAATCAACAGTTCAGAAAGCTGAAGAAAAAAAATCCGCTATGATATAAAAACAATAAACACGTTCTTTGCTTTACTTTAATTGTCCAGAAATGGGTGTCTCCCTGATCTCATACGTTAAAAATGGAGCTAACCTCGGAGCACCTGTCTGGTTCAGTCAATTAAGCATCTGACTCTTGATTTTGGCTCAGGTCATGATCCTACAGTTTATGGGTTTGTGCCTCATCCACATTGATAGCCCCCTGTCAGGCTCCATGCTGTTAGCGTGGAGCCTGCTTGGGATTCTCTCTACCTCCCTCTCTCTCTCTGCCCTTCTGTCTCTCAAAATACATAAACTTAAAAAATTTTACATCAAGGGGCACCTAGGTGGCTCAGTCAGTTGAGTGTCTGATTTAGGCTCAGGTCATCATCTCACAGTCCAAAGGGTTCGAGCCCCATGTCGGACTCTGTGCTGACAGCTCAGAGCCTGGAGCTTGCTTTGGATTCTGTGTTTCCCTCTCCCTCTCTGCACCTCCCCACTCACATTCTGTCCTCTCAGAAATAAATAAACATCTAAAAAATTTCTACATCAAAAAATGGGGCTAAATCTACTGCAAATATGTTCCTCATTAGCTTACTTACATCAGTATTAAAGAAACATTTTGCTAGTAGTTGGAAGATGGCTAAAGGCCAGGCTGTTTTTCTACTACTATAAGATGATGCTTTATTGAATAATATCATTGAGATATATTCCACTGAGTCAGAGAGAGTAGGGGGAACCAGTAACTGTGGTTTCACAGTCCTGATATAGCAAGCATATTTGTATTCATTACCGTGGGTCTTGGAGTCTATTGAGGATAGAGATATAAAACTGGAAGAGATAAGGCAAAGGGACAGCAGGAAAATCCTTCCACTGCCTCAGGCAGTGGGCACAAGAGAGGAATGATAAACATGTGCATCCCCTTTACTGAGTTGGATGCTGGGGATATTTCTCTTTGTAATGTTCTTTAACAGGATATATTGCCTTGAAAACCAAACAAAAATTAAGTCCATTTTGTTGCCAAAAATTGCAATGTTCATTTACTCGATGATTTATTTGTTCCTTCTTTTCAGAGGACACTTAGCTTTTGTTTGCAGGTGAGAGATTACCCTGCCCTTTTCAACTTATGCATATCTGGTTATATTTTCCAAGTGAAGAATCTGAACAATTGCATGGAAAAAATTTATTCACAATCCCTCTGTGAGTTCATTTGTAACCACTGAAATAAAGACAGTTTCATCAAAACCAAGTCTAATTATATATAAAAGCAAGAGAAATAGTACCTTGCATTGTGTGGTTATTGGAGAAGCTTAAAGCTTTCCTATATTAATATGGCATGGTGCAATGGTAATTATTAGGGTGTTTTAATTGAGATAAAGCATTATTAACTAAGGAGGCAGCCCCCCCTCACTCAGGCCTAGGGATAGCTCCCATTAACAGTGCCATGTGAACGGATGGTTAAGCCACCACTGCTGATAATAACTAAACCAGATGGCGCCAAGTTCTTACAGGCAACAAAGCAAGAAAGGTTGATGAGTGCTGGGCAGAAGTTACAAGCACAAGGGAAAAGAAGAGGCAGCACTACAAGGGGAGTTTATTAAAAACAACAAACATTGCAACATTAGACAAGTCATTTAAATTCTATAGGCCTCAAATATTCCCAAACTTAGGCTTAAAATTTACCTGTATCTTTGACATCTTTGACAGCTGATCTAGCTATTAACTGAATAAGACTACAGGTCATATACCCTGTTTTACTCTGCTTTGCTTTATTGTGCTTTGCAAATATTGCATTTTTTTACAAATTGAAGGGTTCAAGACCGCAGTAGAGGAAGTAACGACAGATGTGGCAGAAACAGCAAGAGAACGAGAAGTGGAGCCTGAACCACCACCCTGATCAGTCAGCAGCCATTAATATTGAGACAAGATCCTCCACCAGCAAAAAGATTACAATTTACTGAAAGCTCAGATGATGGTTAATATTTTTTAAGCAACAAAGTATTTTTAAATTAAGTACCTTTTTTTTTAGATATAATGCTGTTGCACACTTAATAGACTATAGTATAGTGTAAGCATAACTTTTACATGCACTGGGAAACCAAAACATTCATTTGACTTCTTTACTGCGATATTTTCTTTATTATGGTAGTCTGAAACCAAACCCACAGTATCTCCAAGGCATGCCTGTACTTTCAGAAATCTGTCTTAAATAAATAATTAGAAATGAAGAAATTATAAGTGAAATGAAATATTCAGCTTAATATTATTTATAAATGAATAAATATTGAAACTGTGGAAATGTTAACAATAGCAGGATGATTAAGTAAATTATGATAAATTCCATTATGTCATCATAACAAAATAATGTTTAATTGTGTTAGCAAAATTGATGCTTACAAATGTTGAATGAAATTATCCAAAGCTACATGCCAAATATACAGTACCTGTACCTCATCTTATTGCTTTTCCATTGTATCAAAATTATTTGTGTGTAGGTATCAGTCTGTTCTCACTGAGCTCTAGATTTGATTAAAGATCAAGTTATATTTTTATCTTTACATTCTCAATGTTTAGCATGGGGGTGCATAGTAAAGGTACATTTCTGAAATTGAACTAAGCTGCATGAACACAGTTTATGACTTAGGAAGAAAAACAACAATTTTAAAGGTATGAAACTAATTATTTTTGAAATTCAATGTGGTAGGTACTGGAAAAATTAAGATGAAAGAAGCAAGGACATATTCTTAATGGACTCACCATCTAGCAGTGACAAAACCAAATAATAATTTGGTGAGATAATATTGGGAGGTCATAGTTATATAATTATAGAAGAAATTGAAGGTAGTCATTGTGGGTGCAAATGAAAGAAACTTAAATCTGAGTAGCTTATGTGCAGAGCTAATTTATTAGCTGATGGAACCAACCAGTAAGAAGAGGGACCAGCTAGTCCTATAGAGTGCTCTCAAACAGAGACCTGAATCTTCCACGTTTTTTTCTTTATTTCTATCTATATCTTTAGTATTTTTTCTGTTTTTCCACAAATGTCAAAACTGGCTTTCTCTACTGTCCAGAAAAATGACTTATCAGTTTCTTAAGTACACATAGTCTAGAATGATAAATGGTAAGAGACTGAAAGTTTATTTAAGTTAGAAATTGTACTGATGGTACTTAATTGATTCCCTTCCATCAGGTGTTATTCAGCAATAGCTGTGAATCAACAGCACTCAAGCAAACAACATGATTTTTTTTTTAATTTTTAATGTTTATTTTATTTTTGAGAGAGAGACAGAGCATGAGTGGGGGAGGGGCAGAGAAAGGGAGACACAGAATCTAAAGCAGGCTCCAGGCTCTGAGCTGTCAGCAGAGAGTCCAACGTGGGGCTCGAACTCACAAACCACGAGATCATGAGATCATGACCTGAGCCAAAGTTGGACGCTTAACCGACTGAGCCAACCAGGTGCCCCTGGTTTCTGTTTTTTGTCTTTTGTTTTTTTTTTAACTAAGCTTTACTCTCAACACGGGGCTTGAACCCATGACTCCAAGATCAAGAGTTCCATGCTCTACTGACTGATGTCATGTGGCACCCCCAACATGATGTTCATAGTAGGAAAGCAGTCTTTACCAATGATAGTGGTCAAGTTATGGTCAAATTAGTAGGATGTTTGAAGGAAGCCTGTTAAGCAAAAATTAATATGAACTTGTGTTTGAAAGGTGAATTGGACTCTTCATGTAATAAGGAATAAGGACGATTAATTTTTTTTGTTTCTTTCTGTACGCTTCTATTGTTTTAAAATATAATTTATTGTCAAATTGGTTTCCATCCAACACCCAGTGCTCATCCCAAAAAGTGTCCTCCTCCAAGCCCATAACCCACTTTCCCTACTCCCCCACCCCTCATCAACCCTCAGTTTGTTCTCAGTCCTTAAAAGTCTCTGATGGTTTGCCTCCCTCCCTCTCTGTAAATCCCCCCTCCCCACTTCCTCTCCTCCAGGGTCTTCTGTTGTTTCTCAAGATCCATATATGAGTGAAAACATATGGTATCTGTCTTTCTCTGCCTGACTTATTTCACTTAGCATAATACCCTCCAGTTCCATTCACATTGCTGCAAATGGCCAGATTTCATTCTTTCTCATTGCCAAGTAGTATTCCATTGTATATATAAGCCACATCTTCTTTATCCATTTGTCAGTTGGTGGAAATTTAGGGTCTTTCCATAGTTTGGTTATTGTTGAAAGTACTGCTAAGCCTGTTTCCGATTCTGTGTCTCCCTCTCTCTCTGCCCCTCCCCCGTTCATGCTCTGTCTCTCTCTGTCCCAAAAATAAATAAACGTTGAAAAAAAAATTAAAAAAAAAAAAGGGGCGCCTGGGTGGCGCAGTCGGTTAAGCGTCCGACTTCAGCCAGGTCACGATCTCACGGTCTGTGAGTTCGAGCCCCGCGTCAGGCTCTGGGCTGATGGCTCGGAGCCTGGAGCCTGTTTCCGATTCTGTGTCTCCCTCTCTCTCTGCCCCTCCCCCGTTCATGCTCTGTCTCTCTCTGTCCCAAAAATAAATAAACGTTGAAAAAAAAAATTAAAAAAAAAAGAAAGTGCTGCTATACAGATTGAACAAAAGATTGAAACAATATAACATTCTTTCAGACCCTATGGATTCTTGAGATACTGCTGTGACAAAGCTGAGAAGGAAGCAGTAAGAGAGGGTAAAGAAGGTAAGCAGGTAGGTCATGAAGAGATTGGAACATGAACCTTAAGGTTGTTTTTTTATAGGTAATTGGGAATTACTTTTTCATATATTTTGTAGTAAAATACACGTAAAATTTCCATTTTAACTATTTTAAGGGTATAATTCAGTACCATTAATTACATTCAACACTACTATCTTTTTAGAGAACTTTTTCATCATGTTAAACAGAAAGTCTGTACCCCTTAAACAAAAACTCCCCATCCTACCCTCTCCTCAGCCCCAGCAATTTCTATTACACTTTCTGTGCTTATGAGTTTGCCAATTCTAGTTACTTCTTATAAGTGGAATCACACAATATTTGCATTTTTGTGTCTGGCCTATTTCATGCAGCAAAATGTTTTCAAGATTTGTGTTATGTTACATCATGCATTAGAATTTAATTTAAAAAGGCTGAATAATATTCCATTTATATCTACTACATGTTGTTTATCCGCCATGTATTGATGGACATTTGGGTTGTTTCTACCTATTGGCTATTGTTAATAATGCTGCTGTGAATATTATACTAGTCTGTTTGAGTCTGCTTTCAATTATTTTGAGTATACCGAACTAGTGGATTTGCTAGATCATATGATAATTCTGTCTTTAACCTTTGAAGGAACCATCACACTATTTTCCACAGTGGTTTCACTATTTTATATTCTTACCAGCAATGCACTAGGTTTCCAGTTTCCGATTTCTCCATATCCTACAATAATTGTTATTTTCCTTTTTTTTTTTATAGTAGCCATGTGAAGTAGTATCTTATTGTAGTTTTGATTTGCATTATCTTAATGAGTAGTGATGTTAAGCATCTTTTCATGTGCTTATTGGCTATTTATATAACTGTTATTTTTTGAGAAATGTCTATTCAAATCCTTTGTCCATTTTTAATTTGGTTTATTTCCCTTTTTGTTGTTGATGAGTTATAGGTGTTCCTCATATATTCTGGATAGTAATTCTTTATGAGATGTATGATTTTCAAATACTTTCTCCCTTTCTGGATTTTTTTCACTCTCTTCATAGTGCCCTCTGATTGATAAATGTTTTTAATTTTAATGGAGTCAAATTTAACTTTTTTTGTTGACCTGTGATTTTGTTGCTATATTAAGGTAATTGGGAATTTTAAGTGGATTAGTAATATAATTACATTTAGATATTAGAATCTCTTAGATGAGATGTGGAGGGTGATTTAAGAAGAGAAAAAGAAACTGAAGATAGACAAATTAATAAGCCATGACAAAAGGCTTATGGATAAGAAAGCAGAAGAGTCATAATACTTTCTCCTCCTACATTCCATATCTTGTAAAATGAACAACAAAAATAGCAAAAAGTAAAATCAGGAATAAAATGATTAGAATCAACACTATGTCATTTCACATACCATACACTTTTAAGCATGTCAGTCTAATTAAGTGAAAATCCAGGTGCAGCTTAGAAAGCAACACACATTATACCCACTCCCTTATCCTCACAAAGAAACACAGAAGAAAGGAAATGAAGCTCAAGCAAATCCTGAGAATTCTTACTAAAAATTCCCACACTGAATTTAAGCAAGATGAGTATGATAATGCAGTCAATAGCACAATGACAAAAAATACTCTTGAACAGAAACTTAGAATTGTTGTGACCTCCTCAGAGGTCCTCCACAAAATCCACTAGGATTCCCCATTTTCCAGGGTTTCACAGTGAAGTTAAAGAATAATCTGAAGTTTGGGTTGTTGCATCCCTTAGATGATGACACTCTGCTTACCTTAACTCCCCACTGGATGAAGCTCAGTAGAAAACATTAAGAAACTCTAGAAGACACACAGCCAGTTCTACAGTAAAGGCTGCATGTTGCCCCACTGGCAACTATCTCTCCTTTTTCTTTTGTTCTCAGGTTAAAAAGTGTGGAATGAACAAAACGATCCCAGTTTCCTGTGTAAGTAAAGCTTGGAATATAGTATAGAGATTTCCTGAAACGAAGTAAATCATTCTCTATTAGAATGATTTAATAATAACATCAGATTAGGCTACTCAAATGAAATGTGAGAATAACAAAACAATGGCATGGACATTATCCAAACATTTTAGGAAAAAAGAAAACTTTAAAAATGAGAATGGAATAAAAGAACATTGTGTGAAAAAAAAGTCAGCACAGCATAGAGCTTAATTCAAGGAATCTAAATCCAAAATGACTACTAGTATGGATAAATAAACTTAATAAAATATATATTCAAATCAAGCTAAAAGAAATAGAGCTATAGGAAAAAATAGAAGAAATACAACAGCACTGAAGAACATCATAAAATATAGCAAAGAAGAACTGAAATACTGACAGAAGGAAATATATTTTTCCAACATGGATGAGTAGCTCTTATCAGTCCAACTGTCCCGCAGACAGCAACTATAAATTTTTGCAACACACACACACACACACACACACACACACACACAGTAAAACCTACCTGAAAACATGGGAGAATTACCAAAATCAGACAAATACTGGACTGGAGTCAACACGCTGGGAAAGCTTTCTAGCTTCATAATTTTTAGACTGAGAGCTGGTTTGGTGCACCATATGGAGTAAGTAGAAAAAAATGAAAAAACTCACAGTTTTTCTGGCTTGTAACAACAGAAAATAGAGTAAAAGGCAACAATAGTCAATGGAGACTGAGGGTGGAAATCCAGAAAAGATGAGAGCCAGAGAGGGGGATCTCCAAATTCTGTGCATAATTTTTCCCAACTCTCCTGCTGGTAATGGAAACTTTCATGAATGACCCAGACACAAACAACACAATGAAAGATAAAATATCTGAACCAAGATGTGTTATGCTGCCCACTGCAGGAAGACAGAGAGAGAGTTTGCACTTTGAGTCCAACCAACTTAAGTGTTTGCTAAAAGGTATAAAATTATTCAACACTCAACACTCAATCCTCTTGGGGGGATTATAACCTAATCTGTAGGGCATATTATTCACAAACACATGATCCAAAAGTACTGTTTCTTCAAAGAAACTGGAAAACACAACTTATTCTAAAGAGAAAATGCAATCAATGTAGACTATCTCTGAGATGATATAGATAATGGCATTAGCAGAAAAGAATTTTAAAGCAGTGATTTTAACTGAGTTCAGTGATATAAAGGAAAATATGCCTTTCCCTTGTGAAAAAAACTTAGAAACGTCAGAATTAAAATAACTCTGAAAAGATACAAATGGAATTATAAAACTGAACAATACAATATGGGAAAATTGAAAAATGTACTTGGTGAGCTAAACAGAGAAGTGGAAGTTACAGAAGAGCCTGTGAATTTGAAGATGGGTCAATACAAATGATTCAGTATGAAAAACAGAGAAAAAAATTTCAAAAAAAAATTTCCAGGAGCACATGAGATAATATAAAACACCTGAAATACATGTTCTTAGAGGCATGGAAACATAAAAAAGAGAGGTAAGGGAATAGAAAAATATCTGAAGAAATAATGGCCCAAAATTTCTGAAGTTTGTTCATGGACATAAATTTACAAAATAAGAAGCTCAGCAACATAAGCAGGATAGACATACAGAATACCATGCTTTAATATATCATAATTAGGCTACTGGAATCCAAAAACAAGAAAACAATCTTGAAAACAGCCAGAAAAAAATGACACATTACATACAGGGGTGCATCAACTTGAATTCTAAGAATTTCCATAAAAATTTCTAAATTTTTTAATGTTTATATATTTTTGAGAGAGACAGAGAGAGTGATACAGAGTGTGAATGGTAGAGGGGCAGAGAGAGAGGGAGATACAGAATCCAAACCAGGCTCTAGGCTCTGAGATGTCAGCACAGAACCTGCTGTGGGGCTGGGGCTTGAACTCACAAACTGTGAGATCATCAACTGAGCCAAAGTTGGACGCTTAACCGACTGTACCATCCAGGCACCCCGATTTTCATAAAAATTCTGTATATCAGAAGACAATGAAATCATATCTGAGAGAACTTCAAACACCCAGAACCTGTCAATTCATATTTCTATATTCAGAGAAAATATTCTTAACAAATAAAGAAATGATAAATGATTACTACTGAATATTTGTGCCTAGTGGGTCAATCATAACACCTCTAAAAAACAAATGGAATAATTGCACTCTGTCACCACATCAGGAACAAGACCACTCCACAAAGATTAGAAAAGATTCAGGGGAAAACACTGAATCTGTGTTCTCATCTCATCCAGACAGAAGGTCCTTGGCCCTTCCTCTCCTACACCAAGATGCCATCTTGAAAAAGATCAGGGAAAGCAGAAGAATCTGAAAGATTGAGCATTGGTCAAATTAAATAGAAATAATATTAAACTGGCTCTGAAACACAAAGGAAATCTTAACTGGATTCATTGAATATTTAAATACAAACAAATCATTTAATTCAGGAGTGATCTGGATATCATTAATCGACAAAGTCAAGCTTTCTTGCTTCTTGAGTAGAATGGGGATGGGGAAGTTGTGAGGAAGATTAGGTCAGTTAAGGAAAAAAAAACACCTTTTCTTTGTATATGGTATAATTGTGTGTGTATACTTGCATCCATGACATATGTGTTTATAACAAAATGTGTTTGACTTTTACTATTTGTTTAGACAATATACACTCTTCCCACGTCAGTTCTGTTCTTACATGTCCATTTGTTTCCACTCATATGCATGGGGTGTTTTTGTAGTTGAAAGAAATTGGTAGAGTACAGTGGGAAAGTAAAGAGAAAGTAGAACCAAGAGGAAATGAAGTGTCTGTTCTCTATCAGGTTTTTAAGTTTTAGTTGCCATTGCAAGATGGTATAGAGACAGATACAGTGGGATCTGTTTAAGAGAAAATTTGTGAGACTAAAGGCATAAGGATTGTTGCTCTGGATCTGAGGGATGAGATTCAGCACAGAATTGAGGGAAGTAAGGGGGAGGCTTTTTCTGGTGCTTCTTCTCAGAACTTGCATGCTTTCTGAGACCCAGAATATTGGAACATTTGAGGCATCCAGAGCCAGCAAACAATCCAGCCACGTGTCTTTTTGATAGGCCAGGACAGTAGTTAGATGTCTCCAAGTGGCCTCTAGGAAGCAGACTAGGATTGGGAGACTATAAAAGAGGGAAGGGAGGCAAAACCTAGCTGGAGTAGACTAAAAGTTAGTGATTCTGCACAAGGCTTCCTCTTAGAGATGTCCTATACATCATAGGACAGCACAAATGAACAGAGAGCTAAATTCCTGCCACATGGGTGGTGGCAATGGAGCAAAAAGCATTTAGATTGCACATGGAGTGAATGGACATACAGAAAAACACTCTAAGAGTTAGCAAGTAAGAATAACAATAAATAATAATAATAATAATATTTTATTCTCCCACAGAAAAGCCTATCCAATTAAAAAATTACCTCTGTCCACTTTCAATTTTTTTTTCAATGTTTATTTATTTTTGGGACAGAGAGAGACAGAGCATGAACGGGGGAGGGGCAGAGAGAGGGAGACACAGAATCCGAAACAGGATCCAGGCTCTGAGCCATCAGCCCAGAGCCTGACGCGGGGCTCGAACTCACGGACCGCGAGATCGTGACCTGGCTGAAGTCGGACGCTTAACCGACTGCGCCACCGAGGCGCCCCACCTCTGTCCACTTTCTAGATAAGAAGAAAATAGTTCTTAAGGAAAAAATAGTATTGCTTTAAATTTGCTTCTTTTTTTTTTTTCCTGAGTAGTTTTCAAATCATGTCTATACCTATTACCTCTGATTTAATCCTCTCAGGAACCCAACCTGTAATATCTCTGATTCAAAGAATTAATGCGACTTGCTCAAGACCACTTGGCTAATGCCTAGCATCATCTAGACTGGAACCTGAGCCTCCTAGTTCCTAGTCCTGGCTCTTTATGCTAAGTCCTGTTTTTAGAGTCATATTTCTCCTGACCACATCTGCCCACAGCTACCTGACATCTGAATTACTGCTCTGGGGTTTGAACACAGCCAGCACGTGATCTTTTATAAAAGGACTCTGTTTGTCTATGACTTCACAGACTCCTCTCTTCACCTCCTATTTTCTTGCTTCTATCAGTCACAGCTGGGAGCAACCACATCTATCCACTTGATGAAATCTGAACGTATAAAGTGATTTCTTTTCTGCCAGAACAGACCATTATGAACAATTTCAACTTTGGGTTGGGCAAAAGAGAATACTGGGCTGTGAAGAATTTAATATCTTTTCAAACTTCAGGTGAAGACAGTGTCTCAGAGTTAGAAGGCAGAAAAAATTTTCCCTGTAATATGATTTTGAGGCTGCAGAGAAAGCCCTTCACCCTGCAAATGTTCTTCATCACATGCATACAATCTTTTTATCAGGGGACAAGACCCTTCCTTTTACAAGATAGAAAGAAAAGTGCCTTTCTGAGTGTTCCCAAGGAGGGTAACATTGTGGCCAAGAGCAGGGTTACAATAATGAAAGCTAAGACCTCTATATGGCTTGTTATGTGCCATCCACTGTTCGAGGCACTTTACATGTATTCTTACACCTACTTTCCACAACAATTCCCTGCAGTAGATTTTCTTATCCTCATCTTACAGATGAGGAGACAAGCAGTGAGAAATGAAATGATTTGCCAAGCACCATGTGCAGTGCTCAAGCTGGGATTCAGATCTAAGCAGTTGGGCTCCCAAATCCTTTTGCTTAAACACCACACCATACTGCCTCTCTACAGAAGAATGGAAGGAAGGGAAGCATGGTTCTTGTCTTCAGGAAAAAATGGGCCCTAGAAAAAGAAAACAGGCTTTCATAACAGCATGCAATAATTATAGTGGGATGAATCACAGGCTTTCTGGCAAGAAAGTTTACAAAGATGAGGAGACCTAGCTGGGGGTCAGATACCCCAAGAGAAGATAGTAGATTAAATGAGAAAGAGTAGTAGCAGAGGTAGAGTGAATGGTTATGGTGATAGTGCAAGGCTAGAATGACATTTTCTCCAAAAGTTGCCAAATGTCTGTTCCTCTTTCTAAATTCATTTTTCAAAAATAGGCTCTATTTTTCTAGAGCAGTTTTACATTCACAGAAAAAACTAACAGAAAGTACTTGGAGATTCCATATACCCCTTGTTCCCATCCACTCACAACCATCCCTACTAAACATCCTACACCAGAGTGGTATATTTGTTATAGGTGGTGAACCTACATCTTACATCTATACATAATTATCACCCAAAGTCCATAATTTACATTAGGGTTCACTCAGTGCTGTACAATCTGTAGTTTTGGAGAAATGTATCCACATCATACTACCAGATAGAATAGTTACACTGCTGTAAAACCTCCTCTGTTCTCTGGCTATTCAACCTTCCCCAAACCGTGCATCTTTTTTGTCTATTCTAGAATATCATATAGTTGGGATCATATAATATTTAGGCTTTTCAAATGGGCTTTTTTCTCTTAGTAATGTGCATATAACTTTCCTCTGTATTTCCTTGTGTGTTGATATCTCAAATATTTTTTGCACTAAGTAATTTTCTATTGTCTTGATGTACCACAGTTTTATTCATTTACTTACCAAGGGACATCTTGGTTGCTCCAAGATTTAGCAATTATGAATAAAGCTACTATAAAAATTTACATGCAGGTTTTTTGTGTGTGAAAATAAATTTTTACCCTGGCTTAATACCAAGAGGTGCAATTGCTTGGGTCTATGTTAAGAATATGTTTGGTTTTGTAAGAAACTGCCACACTATCTGCCAAAGAGACCATTTTGCATTCCCACCAGCAATGAATAAAAATCCCTGTTGTTCCACATACTTGCCATTATTTAATGTTGCCAGTATTTTGGATTTGGACCATTCTAATAGGTGTGTAGTACTATCTTATTGTCTAAATTTGCAACTTTCTAATGACGTATGGCATTGGGTTTCTTTCTATATGCATATTCCCTATCCGTATGTCATCTTTGGTGAGGTGTCTGTTCATTTCTTTTGCCCATTTTTTTCATTGGCTTGTTTCTTTATTTTGGGTTCTAAGAGTTCTCTCTCTCTCTCTCTCTGTCTCTCTCTCTCTCTCTCAGGTTCTAAGAGTTGGTCCTCCCTCCTCTTTCCCTCCCTCCCTCTTTCTGCCTTCCTTCCTGCCTTCCTCCTCCTTCCCCTCCCCCTCCTACTCCTTCTTCTTCTCCTCCTCCTCCTCTTTCTCCTTCTCCTTCTCCTCCTTCTTCTTCTTCTCTCTCTCTCTCTCTCTTTCTTTCAGTAGACTTCATGCACAGCATGGTGCCCAATTCTGGGTCTGAACTCATGACCCTGAGATCAAGACCTGGTCAAGAGTCAGAGGCTTAACCGACTGAGCCACCCAGGAACCCCTAAGAGCTCTTTATATGTATAGGATACAGTCTTTTGTCAGACATGTCTTTTGTAAGTATGTGGCTTCTCATCTCATTCTCTTCACAGTGTCTTTCGCAGAACAGAAGTTTTTAATTTTAACAAAGTTCAATCTATCAACTATTTCATAGTTTGTGCTTTTGGTGTTATATCTAGAGCAATTGCCAAACCCAAGATCTTCTAGATTTTCTCCTATGTTTCCCTCTAGGGATTTTATAGTTTTCATTTTATGTTTAGGTCTATGGCCCAAAATAAGTTAATTTTTATGAAAAGTGTAAGATTTGTGTCTAGGTTGTTTTGCATGTGTACATCCATTTGTTCCATCACCATTCATTGAAGAGATTGTCTTTTCTTCACTGTATTGTCTTTGTTACTTTGTCAAAGATTAGTAAACTATATTTATGGGTCTATTTCTCAGCTCTCTATTCTGTTCTGTTGGTCTATTTGTCTATTGTTTCACCAATATGACATTGCTTTGATTATTACAGTTTTATGGTAAATCTTGACATTGTATACTATCAGTCCTCTAACTGTTCTTCTCCCTAAATATTGTATTGAGTATTCTGAGTATTTTATCTCTTGGCCTCAAAGAATGAGTTGGGAAGTATTTCCTCCGATTCTATTTTCTGGAAGAGATTGTAGAGAATTGGTGTAATTTCTTCCCTAAGTGTTTGGTAGAATTCACCAGTGAACCCTAAGTCTGGTGCTTTGTACTTTTTAACATTGGTAATTATTTATTTAATTTCTTTAATAGATACAGGCCCATTCATATTGTCTGTTTCTTCTCCTGTCAGCTTGGCAGATTGTGGCACCAAAGCAATTGGTCGGTTTCATCTAGGTTATCAAATGTGTGGGCACATAGTTGTTCACAGTATTCCTTTATTATTTTTATGTCCATAGAATATGCAGTGGTGTCTCCTCTTTCACTAATATTAGTAATTTGTATCTTCTCTCTTTTTTTCTTTGTTAGTTTGGCTAGAACTTTGTTAATTTCATGGATCTTTCCAAAGATCCAGCTTTTGGTTTTTATTGCTTTTCTCTATTGATTTTGTTTTCAATTTCATTGATTTATGCTCTGATTTTTATTATTTTATTTTCTTCACTTACTTTGCAGTTAATTTGCTCTTCTTTTTCTAGTTTCCCAAAGTGAAAGCTTAGATTTTTTTTTATTTTATGTTTTATTTTATTAGGTTTTATTTTTTTAATATATGAAATTTATTGTCAAATTGGTTTCCATACAACACCCAGTGCTCATCCCAAAAGATGCCCTGTTCAATGCCCATCACCTACCCTACCCTCCCTCCCACCCCCCAATAACCCTCAGTTTGTTCTCAGTTTTTAAGAGTCTGTTATGCTTTGTCTCTCTCCCAGTCTAACCTCTTTTTTTTTTTTTCCTTCCCCTCCCCCATGGGTTTCTGTTAAGTTTCTCAGGATTCACATAAGAGTGAAAACATATGGTATCTGGCTTTCTCTGTATGGCTTATTTCACTTAGCATGACACTCTCCAGTTCCATCCATGTTGCTACAAAGGGCCATATTTCATTCTTTCTCATTGCCACGTAATACTCCATTGTGTATATAAACCACAATTTCTTTATCCATTCATCAGTTGATGGACATTTAGGCTTTTTCCACAATTTGGCTATTGTTGAGAGTGCTGCTATAAACATTGGTACAAGTGCCCCTATGCATCAGTACTCCTGTATCCCTTGGGTAAATTCCTAGCAGTGCTATTGCTGGGTCATAGGGTAGGTCTATTTTTAATTTTTTGAGAAACCTCCACACTGTTTTCCAGAGTGGCTGCACCAATTTGCATTCCCACCAACAGTGCAAGAGGGTTCCCGTTTCTCCACATCCTCTCCAGCATCTATAGTCTCCTGATTTGTTCATTTTGGCCACCCTGACTGGCGTGAGGTGATATCTGAGTGTGGTTTTGATTTGTAGTTCCTTGATGAGGAGCGATGTTGAGCATCTTTTCATGTGCCTGTTGGCCATCTGGATGTCTTCTTTAGAGAAGTGTCTATTCATATTTTCTGCCCATTTCTTCACTGGATTAATTGTTTTTTTAGGTGTGGAGTAGGGGCGCCTGTATGGCTCAGTCGGTTGAGCGTCCGACTTCCGCCCAGGTCATGATCTCACGGTTTGTGAGTTTGAGCCCTGCGTCGGGCTCTGTGCTGACAGCTCAGAGTCTGGAGCCTGCTTCGGATTCTGTGTCTCCCTCTCTCTCTGCCCCTCCCCCACTTATGCTCTGTCTCTCTCTCTCTGTCAAAAATAAACATTAAAAAAATTGTTTAAAAAAATTGTATTTTTGGGTGTGGAGTTTGGTGAGCTCTTTATAGATTTTGGATACTAGCCCTTTGTCCGATATGTCATTTGCAAATATCTTTTCCCATTCCGTTGGTTGCCTTTTAGTTTTGTTGATGGTTTCCTTTGCTGTGAAGAAGTTTTTTATCTTCATGAGGTCCCAATAGTTCATTTTTGAAAGCTTAGATTACTGATCTTAGATATTTCTTCATTTGTAATGTATGCATTCAATACTTTAAATTTCCCTTTAAGTACTGATTTTGCTATCTCTCACAAAGTTTGGTGTTGTATTTTCATTTTAATTTATTTCAAATTATTTTAAAATTTCTTTTGAGATTTCTTTTTCTGAAACATTGATTATTAATAAATGTGTTGTTTAATCTCCAAGGATTTCCCAGGCACTTTGTTATTGTTCTTGATTTTTAGTTTAATTCTATTGTGGTCTGAGAGCAGACATTGTATAATTTTTATCCGTTAAAAAATTTTAAAGTGTTTTATGGCTCAGAACTGGACATATTTTTGTACATGTTTCATATGATCTTGAGAGGAATGTATATCCTGCTATTGTTGGAAAAGTAAGCTAAGGATATAAAATATATATCTTTGATTGACAGTGATAATGATTTCTATTTCTTTACCGATTTTCTGCCCATTTAATCTGTCAATTCTGCTAGAGGGGTTTTGAGGTCCCCACAACAATAGTGAATTCATCTATTTCCCCCTGTAGATCTATCAGTTTTTGCCTCATGTATTTTGATACCCTGTTGCTAGGAGCATACACTATTAATAATTGTTATATCTTTTTTAAAAAAATTGGTCCTTCTATTATTATGTAATGCCCCTCTGTACTCATGATGACTTTCATTCTTCTGAACTCTGCTCTTTCTAAAATTAATATAGCCATCTAGCCTTCTTTCTGATTAGTATTAGCATGGTGTAACTTTATCCCTTCCTTTACTTTTAATTTGTAAATATTTTATATTTAAAGTGGTTGTTTTTGACAGTATATACCTATTCTGTTTCTTTGATCCACTCTGAAATCTTTGCTGTTTAAAGTGACTACTGATATAGTTGGATTAATATCTACCATATTTGTTACTGTTTTCCATTTGTTGTCCTTGTTCTTATTTGTATCTTCCTCTCTTTTCTCCAATTTGGGCTTTAAGTGAACATAATGATTCCATTTTCTCTCATTTCTTTGCATACCAGTTGTTTTTTTTTTTAACTTTTCTTAATGGTTACTTTAGAGTCTGAAATACACATTTACAACTATTCTAAGTCCACTTTCAAATAATACTATACTATTTCACAGGTAGTGCAAATACCTTATAACAAAGTATTCCTTATTCCTTGTATTGTTGATGTTATTCATTTCACTTACACATAAGCATACATATATCTATATATACATACTTAAAATTTTTTTGATGTTTATTTATTTTTGAGAGAGACACAAAGAGAGAGAGAGAGAGAGAGAGAGAGAGAGAGAGAGAGAGAGATGGAGCACAAGTGAGGGAGGGACAGAGAGAGACAGAGACACAGAATCTTAAGTAAGGTCCAGGCTCTGAGCTGTCAGCATGGAGTCCAATGCGACACGGGGCTTGAACTCATAAGGCATGAAATCATGACCTGAACTGAAGTCAGTTGCTTAACTGACTGAGCCACCCAGGCGTCCCTATATATACATACTTTAATACATCTGCGCTGTAATTATTTTGACTCAGCTGTTGTCTCTTCAATCAGTTAGGAATAAGAAAAATAAAAGTTTTTCATTTACCTTCACTTATTCCTTCTCTATTTTCTTCTCTTTTTTATGTAGATCTGGGTTTCTGACTTATATCATGTTTCTTCCCTCCAAAGAACTCCTTTTAACACTTTTTTCAATGCATAACTACTGGCAATAAATTCTCTCTTTTTGTTGAGAAAGTCTTGTTATCTTTTCACTTTTAAAGAATAAACTCATGGGATACAAAAATCTAGGTTTGTGGTTTTTTCTCTCAGCACATTATTTCACGCCACTTTCTGTTGCTTGCATGTTTTCTCAGATGCAATTCTTATATTAGCTTTTCTATAGGTCAACTGTTTCCCCTCCACTGTGTCTTCTTTCAAGATTCTTTTTCTTTGCCTTTGATTTTTTTCGAGTTTAAATATGATATAACTAGCTATAGTTTTTTGTTTATTTTTTTTGCTTTGTTTTGCCATTTATCCTGTTTAATGTTTTCTTCCTGTATTTGTGGTTCAATACTTAACATTACTTTGGAGAAATTCATAGTCATTATTGTTTCAAATATTTCTTCTGTTCATTTCTCTCTCTTCTGCCTCTGATATTGCTGTTATGAGTATTATATGTCCTTTATCGCTGTCCCACATTTCTTAGATGTTCTTGGCCCATATTTTTTTACTCATTTTTGCTTGCTTTTCAACTTTTCAACTGCTGTTAAAAAATCCTCAGGCTCAGAGATTCTTTGCTCAGCCATGTCCAGTCTACTGATAAACCCTCAAAGGCAGTCTTCATTTTTGTTACAATGTTTTATGTCTAGCTTTCTTTTTGACTCTTTCTTAGAAATTCTCTTTCTCTGTTTACAATATCCATTTGTTCTCACATGGTGTCTGCTTTGGGGGTTTTTGATGTTGTTGTTGTTGTTGTTGTTGTTGTTATTGTTAGAGACCTTTAATTATAAATAAATAAATAAATAAAATAAAATCATAGTTATTTTAAAATCCTCATCTGATAAATCAATGTCCATGCCATATCTCAGTCTGGTTCTGATGATTTCTCTGTCTCTTTGATCTGCGTTATTGCTGTTGTTGTTTTCCTTTTAGTATGCCTTGTGATTTGTTGTCAGAAGCCAGACATGGAACTGAAGTAAATAGGTCATTAGTAATAAAGTGGTAAGGTGTGAGGGGAGGTGATGTTCCTATGATTAGATCTCAGCTGTTTAGTGAGCCTGTGCCCTGGGTGGCAAATCTCAGCTGGACAGGATGGCTAGAGTTGAATATCACCCTTCTTCCACATGGAACCGTAGACGTGCCTGAGTTATTTCCCTTCCCTGTATGGAAGGCGAGGGCAGGCTGGAGTTTGGTAATTATCTTCTCCAGGTCAGTTACGCCCTTATAAACCCCCAAGAGGTTAGGCTCTGTTAAAAGATTCTCCTAAGGGCAGGCCTTATTAAGAACAGAATGCTCTGGCATATTTCAAAATGGTTACATCTTCTCTCCTCCTGCTGGAAGCACAGGGGGATTTTTCTCTGACAACGCACTGAAAGAATCTGGTAGAAATGAAAGTAAAACTCAAGAAAGTGTGTGTGTGCTCCTCTTAGCCTGGGTCCCCCTGGAGGTTATAATGGTTGGGCTCATCCACACTGAGCCCCTAGAAAGTTGTCAATTACAATTCAAGTTTTCTTACTCAAGTACTGCTTCTGCTTAGAAGTCTCAACTCTGGCAAGTTGTAAATTTCTTTATCCACCTGTCTATCTCTCCAAATTTTGGGTTCAGCAGTTTTCCCAGTGACCTAAGTTCTCTCACATATCTAAGAGGGATTTTCCCCTTTTTATTCAGTTTGTTCAGTGATTTACTTTTTAGTTCCTTATATGCTGCACCTTCTAAATTAATTTCTAATATAAATGTGCTAACTGTAGGTCAGACATCTCTCCTCTCTACTAGTTCTTTACTTTTCCTTTGGAAAGGCTATAGGATTTTCCTAATTTATATTAAAATATCTGGAAATACCTTGGCCCCCACTTACGTTCACTAGATATAGCTCAACTAAAACAGTAGGGCATTGTTGGTATTGGAGGCAGTCTTATTCTGAAACTTGAAGGGAAATAAGTGGGGTTCTTCCCTGATGGATCACTAAGTCTCTCCGCATGGAATCATATAAATCATGATGAAAAATGGACTGCAAGGCCCACTTCATAAATCCTAGCCCAGTTTCCAAAGGTAGCATCTTGCAATCTCAAAGTCAGTGCTCAGCATTTCAGATGCAAACCTGCAGCCTGACTCCTGCAGGAGTTAATGTGTTAGCATTTTAACAAATTGAACCACTTCAGTGGCCTATTTATCAGTTCAAGCTATTTGGAAATGTTGCGACCATATGTCGTCCATTGAAATGAACACTAAACATTGCATTTATAAATGGTAATTTATGACTCATAAATGTCTTTGCTATTAGAGCCATTCTGCCACTGTGAATGGAATTGATAGCAGGTTCTAAGCTCTGTGGTATGTGTATGTTTTTTTCCCTTTTTAGGAATGTTGTAGATATTAAAGCTTTAGTGCCTCATGGAAATGTTATTTTTAAAAAGCTGTGCATATCAAAAAGATTGTGTTTTATGCTAGATTTTCATATTCATAAATTTGACAGGCAGGTTAAATATATGTGTGCATGTGCATATGGTGAGGATTTTTACATGCTTGTATAGACAAAGATTATAGAATTATAACTCTGAGATGTGGAAGTTATACTTCACTATCTGCCCAGGCCTTGGATTTACTCATGTAGTTGGAATTGCTCATCATATACTAATATGTCCTCACCCTTTCTTCCATAGAGGTAGAATGCCTGACTTTGAGTTGGACGTGACCCCCTAACACTGTATTGCTTACTTTTCTTACAAATAGGATGGCAAAATATCAGGCCAACATAAGCAGAAAGGTTGTGTAAGAGGTTCTAAGAAACCACATTAAGACATAACTTCATTAATTTGTACATTTTGTTGTTCCTTTCTTAGCTCTGCTACCAAGAATGTAGATGCCAAGGATGGAACTTAATCAATGCACTGAGGACTATGAGCTGCCCACATTAGACCCAGAAGAAGCCTAGGCCCCGGAAATACTCATAAAGCCATATACTGGCTCTAGAAAGCCTAGCTCCAGACTTCATTTATGAAAAAGAGAAGGAGAGCAGGAAAAAATAATAATCTGCCTTGTTTATGCAGTCATACTTATTTTTTGAAGCATGCATCGAAAACTTAATTAATATAGTGGGTAATACACATTATCCTGACTTAAGGATTGAATCATATGAGTTCTAGATAACTTATTTCATCTGTTTAAATTCAGAGTTTGTTGTACCTAAGGATATTTCTAAAATCCATGTTTTTGGGCTTTGGTTCATTATTCTTGGTATTTATATCATGCCTGCAGCATTTAATGAGGTCTGTATGGGAGATATATGTTAGTATAGCTTGTAGTATTTGCAGCCTGGGCAACTGGCAAGTCAGAATACCTTTTAGGAGTATCTCTTGGGGAATTTGCTGGTAGCTAGGAGAGAAATTTATATTTGAGAATAGGAGTTCCAATAGCTCGTCAACTATTACATGACTATGTACCTGGTTCATCAAAAATGAATATGATTAAATATCTGTAGATATAAACATTTTCTCACAGCATATTTTCTACAGTGAGAGTTTTGGTGTGCTGTTTTGAAGTTCCAATTCTTTGTGAAATTTGTAAGTGTTGTTATTAATACTCATGGTTAATACCATGACAATTATTTCTAAGGAGAATTGAGTATTTGAGATTCTAACAAAGTGGTGAAATGTAAGAAGCAAAAGGTTAACAGCTGATGAACCTCTAGAACAGGGCAGGGAAAATAAGTTCTCATTGTTAAAAGGTAATGCAGTGGGGACTCCTGGGTGATTCAGTCAGTTAAACATCAACTTCGGCTCAGGTCACGATCTCACGGTTCATGAGTTCAAATCCCAGACTGGATTTGTCAACATGGAGCCCACATGGGATCCTTTGTCCCCCTCCCTCTCTGCCTATCTCCTGTTCCTGTGTTCACATCCTCTCTGTCTCTCTCTCTCTCTCTCTTAAAAATAAATAAACACTAAAAAAAGTAATACAATGTTCCAATCTTTGGGGGGTATGATTCCAAGCATCAGAATTAGAACAGAATTTTTCATTGACTCTCAATTTCAAAATGTGACCCTCTATTTACTCCCTGCCCACTTCCACGGCCCCCACCCCCACTCTTGTCCCATTTATAAAGGAATTTCAGTCTTTTACTGCATCCTTTTACCTGATGCTCAAACCCTCCTACAACATGTAATCCATGTAATCAATTAAAGGTGTACCTGTTATATGAACATTACTGTTTTAGGTGCTATGAATTATGAAGAAAAATAAAGCAAGACACTTTATCTTCAAGAATTTGGAGTTTAGTACCAAGGAATACACAGGCACTGATTATTAACAACAAAGTAAATACAAAGTGTTTCAATTCAACCAAACTCCTGCACTTGTGAAAATATCAGAAACTCAACTTAGTGGGTCTCACTTTGTTTTTTAACTTTGGCCTATAGATATTCATATCTTTCTTACAGATTTCATATATTGATTAGTGGAAATATATGTAAATGGCACAAAATTTACATGACACGCATTTGATGTTCAGAAATGACTGTATTATCTCTGATGATAAGAGACTTATGAGAACACAAAGGGGCTTTGGTTAAACAAGAATGAAGAAAATGTTGAAAATACTCAGCTGAGAGGGGGGTTTTGAAATGAAGCTTGAGGACAAATTTATTTTTATCTCACTGGGAAAATTCAAACATACAGAAGATAAAGAACACTTTGATACACATCTATGTCTTAAATATGTAACACAATTTCACTTTAATAATTTGCCATATTTCTTTCATTTATTTGAGGAAAGAAATATTACAGATATATTTCAAGACATTGAAGTACCTCTTAGAATAAATATGTCTGTATCTAACCATTCCTGGAGTAAATAATAATATTAAATGTTTTTTATCATTCTATAACATTGTATAGGCAGAATTCTAAGGTGGTTCCCAAGATTCCCGGCATCTGGTACACACTCACCTTCTCCTATTATTCAAACACTAATCTATGTGCTGCTGTGATTGGAATTTGCAGATATAATTAAGGTACCAAATCAACTGACCTTTAACAAAAAGTTTATTCTCAAACAGCCTGATCTAATCAAGGAGCTCTTAAAAGAACTGTCCCTGGTTAAAAACATTCAAAATGTAATAAAGATTCAACTGTAGTTATGGTGGTGGTGCTGGGGATGCTCCCTTGCTGGCTTTGAGAATAGAAGGGGCCATGTGGCAAGGAATGCAGACAGTAAGAACAACTCCAGCTAATAGAACAAGAAAACGACAGCCTCTTTGTATACTTCAGGGAACTATAATTGTCCAACAATCTGGATAAGCTTGGAAAGAAACTCCAGCCTCAAATAAGACAGCAGCCCCACCCAATACCCTGATATCAATCTTGTGAGACCCTGAAAAAAGAATTCAGTCACCCAGCACCTTCTGACCTATAGTCAGAAGGTTCATACTTCTGACCTATAGAACTGTGAGCTAATAAGTGGATTTTGTTTTAAGCCATTATGTTTGTGGTAATTTGTTATGTAGAAAAATTAACACATGAATGTTTTTCACAATTAAACTATTTATAGGGGCACCTGGGTGGCTCATTCAGTTTATTGTCTGACTCTTGATTTCAGCTCAGGTCATGATCTCACAGGTTCACAGGTTCAAGCCCTGTACCAGGCTCCAGGCTGACAGTGTGGAGCCCGCTTGAGAGTCTTTCTCTCCCCCTCTCTCTCTGCCCCTCCCCACCTCATGTTCTCTCTTTCTCTCTCTCAAAATATACTTAAAAAAACTATGTACGTAAATAATAATATAGTTAATGTATTTGATTATACACATATGAATATTATATTTATGTATATTATACATTTATATTACAAACATTTATTATATAAATATAATAAAACTATATATTTTAAATACACTTTAAAAGTCCTAAAATGACATATTATTTTGCAACTGTTTTTATGGGACATTATATTTTTTAGACTTAACCATGTGGACATATGTAGCTCCACTTTTATTATTATTATTATTTTTATGTAGCAGGGGTCAACAAATTTTTTCTGTAAAGAGCAAGATAATAACTATTTTAGTTTACATCATCCACTGTGTGTTGGAGCTACTCAAATATGCTTTTATAGGTAAAAGGAGATATAGACAATACATAAAAAAATTGGGGGTCATGCTATAATAAAAATTTTCAAAAGCAGACAATGGGACAGATTTGTCAATTCTTGGTATATAATATTCCACTGTATACATACATAGCAGTTTGACTAATCATTCTTTTTTTTAGCTCCACATTTGTTTCCAATATTTCACTCTGTCAGACACACCTTCAGATTATTCTAACCTATTTCTTAAAAGTTCTAGAACTTCTCTAGACAAATGGTGCTGATATCCATCCTCAATAAGAAATATATTTGACACCAAAATCCTTTACACACAACAGTGTGGTGTACCTGCATGCAGGTTTTTCACTGCTCAGACATAGAGATGCAACTCATATAAAAGTTTAGGGTGCTTCTTGTCTCCTGTACATGCTGGCACAGTACACACATATCCACATTTTATATTCACAAACAATTCTCTTACTGTGATATGCTTTGACATTATCTTTTCTCTTCTATTCTCTCCCATTGTTATGTTCTGAATTCTCAAAGATTCTAATGTAACCACTAAATCAATTTAGTTACCCATTAATGGATTACAACTCAAATTTGAAAATAATTCCCTAAACTATATGCCTGGAAGAGACTGTGTTGGGTTAAAGAGTATGCTTATATTAAACTTTCCCATGTGTTATAAAATTGCTCTTGAAACTCTCCCCAACAATTAATGAAAGTTTGTTTCTTTACATGCAGTTCATTATCTCTTTTTAACTTTTAATTTTGAAATAATTTTATACTTACAGAAAAGTTGCAAAAATATTAAATGAGAGTTTCCATATGTCCTTCATCTAGCTTCCTTTTAGATTAATATCTTATGTAACCATATTGCAATTATTAAAACCAGGAAGCTAACATTGGCACAATACAATTCTCTAAACGACAGACCTTAATTCAAATTTCACCAGTTTTTCCTCTGATCTTTTCTCTTTTTTCTGTTCTAAGATCCTATTAAGAATCCTACCTTACATTTAGTTGCTGTTTTTCCTTAGGCTTTTCCAGTCTGTAACATTTCCACAGTCTTTCCTAGTGCTGACAGTTCTGAAGAATACTGATCTGTTGTTTTTTAGTATATCCCTCAATTTGGGTTTATCTCATGTTTTATCAAGATTGGACTGAGACTATGTGGGGTTTTTTTGGGGGGGGGGTGGGCAACAATGCCACAGACTTGACATGTACATGGTGCATGGTATCAAGGGATTAATGATATCAGCATATCATCACTGGTGTTGTTAACCTTGATCACTTGGGTAAGGTGGTGTTTAAGTTTCTCCACTGTGAAATTACTCTCTTTCACTTTGTAGTTAATAAATACCTTGAGGGAGATACTCTAAGATTGTACAAGATCTGTTTCTCTTCAAAATTTTACCTATTTTTTAGCATCTATTAATGCATCTTGTCCAAAACAGTTATTATTGCAGTGTTTGCCTGATAATGATCTTCTGTTCCCCTCTTTCCATTTTAGCCAAACAAATTAATATAAATTGGTATCTATTGTTTTAAAATCATTTAGAGATTACAAGTGAAGTTGAATATCTTTATTTGCATTTATTGGCTATTAATAATTTTTTTCTTTGAAATGTCTCTTAATCTCCATTACTTAATTTCTTTTCTACTCAGTGTTTGCATGTTTTAAATTGGTTTGTTGATGCTCTTTATATGTTGTGGATTCTCATATTTTGCTATATGAGTATTTGTAAATAAATTTTCCTTGTGTGTAGTTTTAATTTTAAAATCAGGTATGCTATTTTGCTGTACTTAAGAATTATATTTTAATGTAATAAAATATGAAATTTTGCTTATATTCTATAACATTTTCCATCTTGTTTTCATAAATCCCTTTCTATCTGAGGTTATAAAGTTATTCTATATATTTTCTCCTTTAAGAAATTTTATTGTTGTATTTAAATATTAAATCCATCTGGAATTTATTCTTGTACATGGTATGAGGTACGGATCATAGTTGTGTTTTTGGTTAATCTATTTTATCAGGAATAGTCTATTATTTTCCTTCCTGACTTGGAAAAGTATTTTAGTCTTATTTACAAAATCCATAATTTCTGGGTCTATTCTTATGCCCTTTGTTCCACTGCTTGATTTTGCTTCCTATTGTCAATAACAAATAATTTATGCAGCTTTACTGTAAGTCTTGATAGCTTAGAAAGTCTTCTCTTTTTGTTACCCTGAATTGGAAAGATTCTGTGATCTTCCATATTATATTTAGAATTAGCTGCTTTCCTCCATAAAATTTTCTTTCACAATTATTTTTGATATGTATCAAATTTATAGATTAATTTAGTAAAAATGGATATTTTTAGGACATTAGGTCTATTTTTGAACATAGTAAAGCTCTTCATTCACGCAGGTATTCTTTTATCCAAGGAAAATAAATACTTTCTTTATATGTCAAATGTTATGGAACTTTTTGCAATAATCTTACTTTAAAATAAAGAGGTTCATTTCTGTCACTTAAAATCAACGTGCGTTTTTATATATGTCCTAATGTATAAGAAAGATGTATGAAAATATTTAATCCATAGTATAAAAAAATATAAGGAATCATGAGTTTTATGAAAGAATTTCATTCTGTAAAAATCCCTTTTTTTTTCTTCCAAGGTATTGTGGCTAAGAGAGAAAAATGACCTAGTCAAAGAATAAAAATACAGTAATTCTATTTCTGCATAATTTGTGTTTATAAATTAATATGCAATTCAGCCCAGGTACTAGTATTTCACAGAAAAATCTTATTGAATTTGGGGAAACAATCACAAAATAGTATATCAAGATTTTCCAGGAGTGCAGCAGGCAACTCATTCTTGGTGATTGTATAAGTGCAAACAGCTCGTTTGGGTTTATTTGTCTCTCTGTTGTAATAATTGGCCACATCTACATGAATAAATGGACTTCTCTAGAAAGGTATTTGTGAAAAGAAGGAATTTTGCATGGGGACATGACCTTTAAGAGCAAAAGCTCTATTTGACTTTATATAACTAACATTTGCAATAAATCAGGAATAGCATGACACATGAGCATGTTACAATGAAAACAACTGAAAGATCAATAAAAATGTGAAGTAAACATACAGTACATGGGAAATTATCAAAGCAAGCTCTTAAATGAATAGTTGGATAGAATATTACTTCTAGAAATGGTCTATAAGAGTGAGTATTCCAATCTTTCTCATTTTATATAAATAAAATGAGACGCTAAGAAGATGAATATCTGAATAAAGATAACAACTAGGCTTTCCAGTTACCTTTTTTTTTTTTTCAGTTTTTTAATTGTGGAAAGTTATCATCCTCAACGATCTTTCTTTTTCACTGAAAAGTATGGTAATTGGTAAACACATGCTTGACAAAACTAACCATGGAGGTTGAGTGAGTTTTGCACATGGTAGAATGGAATTGGGAACTACTCTATCATAGGTCTATTTCAGGAGGAACAAATGAATATAGTAGAAAAACTAAGGATCTATATGTGGAGTTCTATAGTTTCAGAGAATTAGGAGCAGTAGATGTTGTTTGGATTCTTAGTGAATTAGAAGTATTCCAGAAAGGTAGAATGTGGCTAGACTGTGGGGGTTCAAGTGGGGAAAGTAATTTAAATTCCAAGAATGTGAACAAAAACAAAGAAGAATTTATAAAACAATAAAAACAACTCTTATAGAGTTGAATCTTCTTATCCTTGGCCTGAGATAGCTCATTGTCCTACTTCTATAAGCCCCATTGTTTATGGGTACAAAGGATTTCAGTTCTAATCAGCTAATAAACTATTGAGCACCTACATTGTATGTTCACTCCACTCAGAAATTTGGCTTTTCCAAAAATTCCCAAACTCTTGTATCTGTTCTTAAGGACATTACATATGATGGAGAAGGTAGATGTAAGAAAAAAAAAATCTATGATATAGTACTTAGCTGACGTGGACCCATCTTCTGGAAAACATTCACAGTCATCACACAATAAATGAATAGAAATTTTTTTAAAAATTTGTATTTCAGGAATGAAGCATACAAAATTACTTGGATTTTTAATTTTTTAAAATGTTTATTTATTTTTGAGAGAGAGAGACAGAGAGACAGAGCCCGAGCTGGGGAGGGGCAGAGAGAGACAGAAATCCAGAATCTGAAGCAGGCACCAGACTCTGAGCTGTCAGCACAGAGCCTGAGGTGGGACTCAGACTCACCAACCACAAGATTATGACCTGAGCCAAAGTTGGACACTTAACCAACTGGATCACCCAGGAGCCCCTTGGATATTTTGATTATGATCACTGTCACTGCTATTTGAAAAAGACTATATAGTGACTTGCAGTGATCTTTTTTCACCGCCACTGATGAAATTACACATAAAATTTCCCCCATCTTTTCTGTAGCAGTTGTGTAACTCTTACAATTGAACAGTATTTAATTTTTTTTCTTCTCTTCAGGGCATCAAGAATCAACATTGTTAATGTGTTTGATATTACTGACTTTGGAAATGAATGTTTGGATATTAATCTCATTTTTATTAAAAAGATAAAGTAATACATGCTTATTGTTATTTAAGGAAAATTTTCATAGAGATATGGATTACAGTAAAATGAAAGTATAATTTGCCATTCTTTTTCTATTCTTTTATCTCCAACCCAAATCAACTTATTTGTACCTTAACAACATAAAATCTAGACGCATTAAAAACCTAAATGTAAACTTTTAAAAAATGTTTTATTTATTTATTTTTGGGGGGAGAGGAGTGCACAAACAAGAGAAGGGGCAGGGAGAGAGGGAGAGAAAGAATCCCAAGTAAGATCTGCAATGTCAACACAGACCCGGATGTAGGGTTTGATCCCACAAACCATGAGACCATGACCCGAGCCGAAATCAAGAGCTGGACACTCAACCAACTGAGCCACCCAGGGACCCCAAAAATGTAAGTGTAAAAAAAAAGCTTCAAAGTTTTATAAAATACATAAAATAACATAATTTATTACCAAATATCTTCAGAACAATCACATTCAAGATGATTACTTAAATATGTCTAATCATATAGAAATATTTTGATGTATTTGACTGCATTTAAATGAAGACAGAATGACATTACCAATGTGATATACTACAGAGGAAAGTACATATTTATACATAGTACAAAGTGTTAGTACAGACTCTACACAGAAGTTCTGGAATTCAGTAGTAAACAATAGCGTATATAAGTAGGCAAAGATTATGGATAGACAAGCCTTAAGATATAGATAGTTATTGCCAATATATATACAAAAAATGCTAATTTTCATATACACCAAGTGAAATTCTTACTAACTAAAATAACTCACTAACAAATGAGATTCATAAATTGTGTAATTCATCAGGCAAAACAATTGAAAATCTGACTATACAAATTCTTGGCAATGACTTAGAGTAAGGGAACTTTTATGTATCCCTTTTGGGAGTTTGAATAGGACCAATCTATTTAGCAATATTTAATAATGATTCAACAATGCCCTTCCATTGTACACAGCAACTACATAGCCTCCATACACGAGATCCTTGCTCATACGATGATCTGAAAAGAGCTATTAGGAACTGTCTTAATGACTTCCTGGGGAGTGTCTGCAAGATCAGATGAGAAAAATCAACTTTACATTTAGAATAGAAGAGAGCATTCAAATCACTTCCTATCAGTATATGAAGACTTTGTGGTCACTCTAGCTACACTATACAAAAATATCTGCACATATACCCCAAAGAACAAATACAAAATGTTTATCCTAGCAATGTTTGTAAGAGTAAAATGGAACAAACAAAAACAATAAAATCCTTAATGTCCATTGACATATGAATGGGTAGGTGTGATTGAATTCCTATGTAGATTTAAAATTAATGATCCCTTTTTACCATATCAACCTATAAAAATTAGTAAACATGTTTCACAAAAAAACAGTTATAAAGTATATGTGCAGCACCACTTTATAGAAAAAAATTAAACAGAGACATCAGTATTATATATTTAAGGGTATATTATACATATATACACACACACACACACACACACACATATATATATATACATACATGCATTTATATGTGTACTATAAATATATATAAACATACATACATACATGTAGGCATTCAAAACATAGAACAGATAGTCTATTACTTCTAAATAGAATCATTGTAAGACAGTGGTTTTTCTCTGAGAAAGCAGAGGGTTTTGTCATATGTATATTTTTTCCTAAAAAATGTATCTGAAACAAATATAGAAAACGTTAATATTTGTTGGGGCATAAGTGTTGTTACATTTTTTTCTCTCTACTTTTGAAAAGTGTCATAACTTAAGAAACAACAACAAAAGTCAAATGTGAAAAATATTACTAAGTGTTATGGAAGCACAGAGGAAAGCACTAAATTTTAGTGAAGAGAAAACAGGGTATTTACAGAGTGGATGATACTCACTTTGGACCTTGAATGATGCACAGAATTTGAGCAGACAGGTAACAGGAAGTCCATTCTAAGCAGAAGCAATATTTGATTTGGGGTAGAGAAAAATATTTAGAATGATATTTAAAGAGTGCTGAGGATACATTAGAATCAGTCAGGAAAATACTGCTTGAGAGAAATTTTATGGAATTTAGGAATATGAAGGCAGTGGGAGGAAGGAATTGGGTCAAAGTGACATGTTGATGAAGTGTAAAACAGAATGGAGGCTGAGGACAATACATTGGATTTGAACTGATGAGAAAAGAGAGTCTTGGTGTAGTTTGATTTGAATTAAAAGTGCAATGGAGAGAGAAGTGGCAGCAGTCACTTCTGTGGGTATGCTTCTTGGAGAAGAAAAAAAAATATAGAAAAGTAATAGTTCAGCTGGCTAGATGAAAGTTTATCATCGCTGTTGTGTTTTTCATTTTTAAGCATATGAGATACTTGGGGTATATTTTTAGTCTGAGGGGAAATAATCAGAAGAAGCAATTATGAGGCCAGATCCTCGAGGACCTGGAGGAGATGGGCAAGGTTATTATCCATAGCTGGGGTGGAAGGGTAAACAGGAATTAAAAATAGGAAAGAAAGACTGGTGGTGATATAGTGATGGTCAGAGGGAAAGAAGAGAATTGAAAAGCTTGTGGTAGAGGACCTAGAATTTAGAAAAAAAAAAAAAAAAAAAAAAAAGAGCAGAGGCAGGATTACCAGCTTGGAGAATTAGAAATAGTTTGGCAAGTGTGCTAAAGGGAATGAAAGTAGACATTGAGTGTGGACATGAAGGCTCTATGACACAAGAGACTTCATTCCATCCTCTCCTGAAGCTCCTCTCTGGTTTGTGATCACCCACATTGCATTGTATTGTGACTAACTGTACACCCACTTTCCTTTCAGAATGTTCACCTACATGTGCCATGAACATAGTATGCACTTTATAAATGTTTCTCAAATGGATACACAAAACATTGCATTAGTTCATAAGTTGTGTTCAAATTCTGTCTCTGATGCATACTCTGGCACTGGGGACAAGCTCTATGAATTCCAGTAAAAACTGTGTGGGAAAATTAGGAGAAATATATAAGAACCTGAGCAGATGTACTAATGGCAGTCTCTTTTCTAAGAGGGAGGCAGTATAGCATTGTATTTCAGAGTATAAGCCTGTCACCACCTAACAACGGAGTGATGCTGGACAAGTTGCCTTTCCTCTTTATAAGGGAAAGTAGGCTTGTCATGAGGACAGTTAGTCTCTCAGAATCAGTACTCATAAAATCTTAGCAATTTTACTTATTTGATATAATTTTATTCCCTAAGCTCTGTCCATCAAATGCAGGGTGCAATCATTGAGGGCTTCCTCTGGTCATAGTACAGCTTGAGGTATACCTTTGTTATATAAAGGTAGTCTTATGTTTTATCACTGGGTTGCTAGTTGGAAATCTTTCTATATTTTGGAATTAAACTTATGTGTATATTCAGCTAGTTACATGGATTAGAACTAAATCCCCCTCACCCTCTCAATAAGATTTATCATGCTGTTTTTTAAAGAGCTTATATGATGTACAGGATATGATTTGAGAGAGTTTAAGTGCAAATTTAGGCTAAAGAGTTAGACATTAAAGGCAAAGAACAGTGGTTAACTAAAAATACCTTTGAGAATTAAATTGAATATTTACTAGATGGATGTTCCAGATTTAGCAAAACTAAATTTTAAAACTGTGCCTATAACAAATCTATGACAGAGAATAGACAGGCTTAAACAGAAAACAGAAGGGTGGAGTAAAGGTGAAGCATGGCAGAGGCACTCAATTTATATCCCCAATTATGTATGTTCCATTCTAGGATATCTTAGAGCAAATAACTTTGACCCTCTGTGACTTTTGTTTATTACTGAATTAACAAGAAGCTACTGATGTGGTCTGTAACTATTATATGATTTCACTTGCAAAAATATTTCTATGCTATAAAAAAGCATGGTGCTCTTTTACTCAAGAGAACTAACTCCAATACATAATCTTAAATTTTCTTTGCCCTCCATCCCCAAGAAGGAATTCTCCCCCTAAGTAGAATAATAAACATGAGTGTTGGTTTATTCAGATACCTAAGTTAAAAAGAACAATATTTTGTAACTATGTGATAAAAATGATTTAGAAGCAATTTCAAAAGAGATCAGAGTATGAAATAAGAGAATGAAAAGTTCCAATGATTTATCTGCCTACAGGAGATATAGGTGAAAATATTTTTTATGTTCAGTTCTCTCTCATGCAAAGGGAAAAATTAGTTCTTGAGGACAATGGGATGAAATTTTAACAGATAGAGAACAATACTTGGAGCACAAGTGTGGAACAGGACCATTCCTGAGATGATCCTCCCTGGAAGTCAGTCATAGGGGACAATATGGAAATCAGCAGGGAGGCAGGACTCCTTCACAGCTCAGGCATCAATCTCCTTGTCCTCTTTCCTAACCTGCACAAATTTCCAGTGAGTGAAATCAAGGCCCTGACCGTGTCTTATTTGGAAAGTGGGTCAAGTCATACCTGACACACTTACTTAAGATTGTAGGATAAGATAAGATTGCAGAAGATAAGTAATCCTTGGAAAAGTATAAAACATTAATGAACTGTATATGTGAGGATTTATTTAGGTGGTCAGATTGTAGCAGCGATGATAACAAAGCTAATGATAGTGTTTACACAGCAGTGAACAGGCAGATGTACAATGAAACATTCACTGTTCAATCAACCGGATGAAGGAACCGCATAATGCCAAACAGCTGGGTATTTGGAAACATCCAGACATTTGATAGGACAGTTTCTCATTTTTTAAAAATGGATTTCTCTTCAGAGCCTGAACATATTCCATACAAGGAAACTGGTTTGTCTCAACACCTTCTTTCCCTTTCTTCCCCCTTTTTTAAACCATAATGGGATTACCTTGTTCTTTATCTGAAATATCTATATTGAAGGAACTAGGTACTGCTTAAAAAAAACCAAAGACACTTCAAACAGTCACGATTTGTAATTCTTCAGAATACTTAGTAAAATCACATGTCATAGGTTCTTGACACAATTATTAAAGGTGTTTCAAAATGGTCTAATGATGAAATAAACATTCAGCTTCAAAGACACTGTTAGAAGGACAATTCATTTGTCTATGTAGGTTTGTTAAAAAACAAACAAACAAACAAACAAACAAACAAACACACACCAAACAGATTAACTATGAGTTTTGTCACCTCAACTCAAATATAAGTTTTGTATTTTCATGGAGGAATAATATTGATCATTACCATTTTTAATCAACCCTCTGCCCCCTATATACCCACAGAATTGACTTTATTGCAACTATGCTCCATACTTGTCTATGGATTGAATGGTGAACTGAATCTCTTTTTAAAATGTATTAGAAGGAAGCATGTGCTGGAACATCTACCATCTGTAGAAAAATAAAAAATAAAAAAGAACCATTTTAATTCCAGAGCATGTGGTTACTGGAACTGAAGGTCCTTAATTGCATCTTTAGAAAAGGCAAGGGCATCTCTATTTATTAGGCATTTAAATTCAATGCACTGCAATGTCTCTTCTCTTTGCACTTGCCTCAGTAATTGGGTGTTGACTCTGTGCCTTCAGGCTAATTCAATGCTTATGTGGTTAAGATATAGACTGGCTGCTCCTGTGTGAATACTTTCTGGCTTTAGCCCATTACCCATCCTTTTCCTAGATTTCAATAATAAATAGAGTCCTTCATTCACTGAAAGAATGTCCTTGGACTTGTTTATGCTCCATGATGCTCATACACTGCACTGTTTCCTTGGCCTTCGACTTTGCAGCTTGCAGTTGTCCAGCAGCCTGATTTTCCTTTACAGGAAGCTATGTGTTGTAGTTTTGTAGAGCAGAGATCCCTTTCTACCTAATTCTAGTCTCTACACATGCCCTTGCAACTGTACATACTTATCTAAAAACATTACTTTAACAAGATACTTCCTGTTCAGAAAGAATCTGTGGGTCTTATTTTGATGGAACATCATAATATAAGTCTTCTGCTGGGTTCTCAATGATTTCTGTAAATAAAATTTGGCATCCAGCACTTCTTTATGTTTGAAAGTACTGTCACAGGCTTCAATCCAATATAGGGACTTCTTACTTTCTTCGGAATATATCAGAAATGTATATGTATATGTATATATATACATATATATGTACATATATATACATATATATATAACATTTTCATGAAAATATTTGTGTCATTTTTTTCTCTTAGTTTATTTTAAATTGAGGTATAGTACATAAAAGTGAGGTGTATTGGTTTCAACCGTATAATTCAATGCATTTTGATAAATGCTTACACCTATATAATTCACCCTGCTATCACGATACCAAACACTTATACCCCCTCCAAAAGCTCATTTATTCCCCTCCCAGTATGTTCACCAATCACTGCTCAACATTCTATCACCATAAATTAGCTTTGCCTGTTTTAAGCTTCATACAAATGGGTTATTAGAGAATGTACCCTTTTGTGTTCAGCTTGCTTTCACTCAGCATATTTTTCCATGGCGCTTCATTTATCAACAGGCTATTTTTATTGCTCAGTATTATTCCCTTGTATGAATATACTACAATTTATTTATCTATCCCCCTATTGATTTCAGTTTGGGCCATTATAAATAAAGCTGCTGTGAATATCCATCAGTAAATGTTTGTACAAACATACATTTTCAAATCTTGTAGGTGAATACATGAGAATGGAATTGCTGGATCATACGGCAGGTGTAACTTCTTAAGAAACAGCAAACTCTTTACCAATGTGGTTTTGCCACTGATAGAATACCAACTTTACCACTGGTAGTGTGCCAATTTCTCCATATCTTCACTAATTTAGGTTTGTGCTGCTTTGTAATTTTGGCTATTCTGATGGATGTGTAATGGTAACTCATTGTGATTTTAATTTACATTTTCCAGATAACTAATAATATTGAACACACTCATATGCACTTAATGACATTCATATTTTCCTCCTTTCCTTTCATATGGGTAAAGTGTTCCCTTTTTTATTCCTTAGAATGTTATATGCTAAAGGAATTTTTGATGCCCCTTATCAGACTGAGGTATTTCCCTGGTTTGTAAGGATTTTCCTCATGAATGTGTGTTGAGTTTTGTCAATTGCGTTTTCTAGATCTGTTGAGAAACTAGTATAATTTTTCCTTTTTTTTATTAATGCAGTGAATTACATTAATTTATTTTTCAATTAATAAATTGAAATAAATCTTGCTGAATAAACCTTGTATTTCTGGGGTACACAACACTGGTCATAAAATATTCTTTTTATATATCACTGAATTTAATTTGCTAATGCTGTTTTGAGGATTTTTATGTCAATATTCATGACACATATTGGTTTGTAATATTCTTTTGTTGCAGTATCTTTGCCAGGTTTTGGTATCAGAGTTATAATCACCTCATAAAATGAGTCGGGGAGGGCTTTCTCCTCCTGTATTTTCTGAAAGAGTTTGTTAAAGACTTTTATTACTTCTTTCATAAATGTTTGATAGAATTTGCTACTCTTGTGTCTGTCACCTGACATTCTTCCTGACTTTCTACCAGTCTATCTTTACTTTGTAATGACCACTATTCTACCTCTCCTGGTTGTCCTATGGTTTCCATCCACCTCAAAAGTGTTCTCTTCTATTAAACTTTCCCTACTGCTATGAGCTGAGAACAATCTTTCATATCTAAACTTTCATATCCCTTTATCCCATTGATTTGGTGCTTATCCTTTTTTGCCTTTGCATTTCAATGATTAATCTTCATGCTTTATATTCCCTAAAAGAGATTAAACTTCTTGAATGTATCTTAAAATTGTTTTGAATCAGAGCACACAATACAAAATTTTGTATCTAGTTAGTAATTCATTTTTTATTTCGTTAAAACTAATGGAAGGTGGTCTTTTGCTTCTAACCAATTTAAAGTATTGCAATAGGAATAGTGTTTACCTTATCACCTGAAACAAGTGCACTTCCTCTACCCTAAGGGCAAAATATATGAAACAATAACTTTTAGGACACTGCACATCAGTGATGAAGGGCAGGGATCCCTGTGAACTGGAAAATAAAATGATAGTTCTAGCTGACTGCCCTAAAGAGTTTCTAAGCCACAGCTCTAAAAGGTGGAACTGAAGCCAAGGTTGTGAATCTCTTACTTGAGAAGACAGATCTGAGAGAGTCCAGGGAGACAGAGGTGGCTGATGCTCATAGCATACCAGAGAAAAGAGAAATTCAGAGGGAGAGAATTCTGGAAGTCTATAGAGGATTCTCCTCACCTATTCAGCGGACAGCTGCCTAGTGAATTGCGTGAGGAAACTAACCAAGACCAGGGAGGTAAGAGTGGCTGGTGTTGACACAGGTAGAAGAATAATATTTGTTTCTGTAAGTCATCCTGGAAACCTTCATGCTTCACAGGGCATTGGGTAGAAAACCCAGAAGGGTCTTGCTTCAGTAGTGGGAAATAATTAGCCCAAGACTAAATGCTGCTCTGGTCTCACCTAACAAATTATTGTTCAATTATACTATAGTAAAGCTATTAAAAAAAATAATAGGAGGAAGGATTTTTTTTTCTTTTGTTTTGTTTTGCTATCATTCAGTTGAAAATATTGTGGAAAATTTTCTCTGTAATGTTATTTTTGATCTAGTGATATTTAGGAGTGTTTTGGGGGTTTTTCCCAAAATGTTTTTTTTTCAGGTATCCCTTTCTTACTAATTTAATATTTAATTCTACTTTGTCAGAACTATTCTGTATATATTAATTCTTTGGATTTTATGAAAATGATCCTATTATCTGAACTAAGGTATAATCTTCTGTCACTGTTTGTCATGTCAGGATTCTAAACTTTATGCTGTCTCCTACTTTTTAAGCCCTCACCAGAAGGCTACCCTACCCAGAATCAGCTTTTAGTCCTAGCTGAGTTCTGAGATCAATTTTCAAATTGAGTTATTCTTTCCCTTTAGCTATGCCTGGCTAAGTGTGGAATGACACAAGTCCTTTTTATGTCTCAGCCTTCACTCCATAGAGCAACAAACAATAGACATTAAAATGGAACATTTGGGAGTTTACTTAGCTTCTGTGTGATTGGAATGACATAGGATGTCCAAGTTGAATTCAAGACCATGCACAGTTCCTCTATTACTTCAAATCCATCAGATAAGTGAATTCCTTTGTGGAAATGTCAGCTATTAGAGGAAAATCATGTCACTGTATATCTCTTCTCTTCTTCCTTTCCTTCTCCATAGTTTTTCATGATGTATTTTATTATGCAAATTTTTATGTGCCAGGCCACAGAATGAACAATGGTTAGCAAAATCTTTGTTAAGATGAGTAAAAAAAGGTATGCCATTAATAATAACTGTTTTTGTTTTCATTAAATTCTGTTAAGTTCATTTAGTTCGTAAGCAACTATTGGAGACAAAAAGACCATATGTTTCTATTTCCACATATACATATCTTTACATATTTAAGAAGTTCCTCTATACTTCTTCCCATACTTAATTTTTCAATAATTAACAATGTCAGAAAGAACCTGCTTCCTGACAGAACACAAATCTTCAAATAATTGAAAATGCACTTACCTTTTCTTACAATTGGATGGCCCAAGCTCCATCTATTATTTCTTCTAGGAATTAGAATTAACTTCAATCCTATCTTTACAGCTAGAAAAGTTTGCACTAAGTTATAGTTAATCACAATCATCATGCCATAGGAAGATGGTAGGAAAAAATAAATTATACCCACATACATATATATTAGATAAATTATTAGCTAGGTTTATCTGCATACCAAGATACATCTATATCTATATCTGTCTATATCATTTATATATTATATATATTATACTATATGTATATATCTAAAGCTCTTTCCACATATATAGATGGAGATATATGTCTATAGATACATATCTAGATGGATAGTTGGATAGATAGATGATAGATAGATAGATAGATAAAAGAGAGCAAGAAAGAAAACAAGTAGGTTCTAGAGTTCTCATTTCTGCAGCTGGCCACAAAACTGGGTTGGTATATTTAACATTTTCTCCACTGCTTATTCAACATTCCTCTTGTCCTCAACCAAGACCTAGTTTTTGGGAGTCTTTTACTAGTGGGGCAATCCATATCACAAATTCTGAAGATTCACAATGTGATTAAGATCATAATATACTTTATATTTTAACCTGAGAAACTTTTGACTATGAGAGTGATATTAGTAATTATGTTAGTAATAAGATGTATAAATGAAGACAGTCTCAGGCAAACCAGGACATTTGGCTGCCCTATGTATATGTGAGTTTCTTTTTTTTTTTTAAGGTTTAGAAATATTTTTTATTTATTTAATTTTTTAATATAAAACTTATTGTCAAATTGGTTTCCATACAACACCCAGTGTATATGTGAGTTTTTATATTGCTTCACAACACAGCAGTAGGAGGAGGAACTTCAGAATATGCCATGTGTTCCATAAACACTTCTTATCTCCCTTATATACTAGTATATCAATTTCTCCATTAGAGTCAAGATTAAGTACCTGATATGTCAACTATAATTCAACAATAAAACTTTAAAAAAAGAGTAAGTATCCTAACAGACATAGGGGGAAGGGAAGAATTGCCCCTTCTATGTCTGATGGCTCACTACAATCATGAGGAGCCAAAAATGTTATGTGGCAATTCAAATCTACAATTAAAATGAAGTATTGTATCATCTTCTAAAGAAAGATTCCTTCTTCGGTATGAAGACTACTACACCTGAAGTTTCTAAAGTCAAATTATTAGTAAGCAAGCATCCTCTGAATGGTTCATTATATGTTGTACTGAAAAGCACATATCACATTTCCATCATATGTTTCTCAGTCACTCTACTTTGTTTATGGGAAAAAAGCATTGTATGTCAGAAAACATCTCTTAATTGGCTTTATAACTAATTTCTCAAAAAGGCAGACCATATATATCAGTCCAACTTTTTCTTAGTGATGGTAAAGCCAGTGAATTGCTTCAGAATAGGCTCATTACTAGACTTTTTTTTTTCTTTTTTGTTGCAAAATAAATTTCTTGAATTAGAAGCAATGTAGTCTAGGATATTACAGTGGTGAATAAGACATTCAGATAGAATGACAGTATTGCTGGTAGATGTGTGTTAGGAAGTCAGTGCAAATCCATATGCTATGTAAGTGCAGCCCAAATGAGAACAAATCATTTCCCAATCCATAATGGATGGTTTCCAATGTAACTGTTCTTGCAGCAGATGACTAGCTAGTCTTCTTGGATATACTGATAGATTGGGCATTCAGTAGTAGTATCCAGATTGGCCTTGTTGGGATCATCCATATTTTTTAACCCATGAATTATTTTATTTTCACTTTGATCTCTTTTTCAGGAGCCAAATGAACCAGCACAGAGGTGGCTGAGTGTGAAACAATAAGATAAAAAGATAGAAAGATGGATGGATGAATAGATAGATAGATAGATAGATGATCCCCATTTCCTGAAACAAGCCTCCTAAAACACTTGTAAATAGCGATGCTAGGAGAACCTTTGGTGGTAACATTTAGTCTTTGACCAGTTCCCAGCACAGAGCTCCTAAAACTCTTATAATTTCCTAAGCAATTAGAGCACTAGGAGTATCTTTTATTCTAATATTTTGTCTTTGACCCTGGTTCCTGAAACAGAGATCCTAAATCTCTTGGAATTGCCTGGATATCCTTTGTTCTAATGAGATGACCCTGAGTGAGTTTCTGGATGGCTTCTGGATATAGGCTTGTCATCAGAAAGATCAAGCCATGATCAAGTTTGGAATTTTCAGCCCTATCTTCCATTCTCCAGAGAGGAGAGAGGGGCTGGAAGTGGAATTAATAATTGATCATGCCACCTGAGAAAGTTTCCATAAAAATCCCAAAATTGCAGGTTGGTGAAAACATTCATATACTGGGAGAATGATGTACTCTAATTCCACAGGGAAAGAGGCTCCTGTACTTCCAGTTCTGGCCGTACATATTTCTTCATCTGGTTATTAATGTTATCATATCTTTTATCATATGATAAACTGGCAAATAGAAGTAAGTGTTTTCCTGAGTTCTGTGAGCTGTTCTAGCAAATGATTGAGTCCAAGAGGGAGGTCATGGGAACCTCCAATTTGTCGCCAATTTGTAGACAGAAACTGTGGGTAACCCAGGGGCTTACTACTTGCAATTGGCTTCTAAGGTGTGGGGCAGTCTCATGGGACTAATTCCTTAATCTGTGGGGTTTGCACAAACTCCTTTTATGTTGGAATTAAACTGAATTATAGGACACCCAGCTGAGGTCACAGAGAATTTCTTGATGTGGAGCAAGAAATATTCCACACATCTTGTGTCAGAAGTATTGTGAGTGTGGTAGTGATGTGAGAAACCAGTGAACATTTCATAAAAATACATCATTTATGTTGTCATATAATGGGTTTATTATTGTTACTCTCAATAAATTATTTAATAAGTATTTTAACTTTTCATCAATTTTAGTTTCTAACATAGCAAGTATCAAAACATACAATCCATAGACACATAGATTAGTAGAACAGACTAGAATAGTAGAACAGAATAGAAAACTCAGAAATGAACCCACAAATATATGGTCAATAAATCTTTGACAAAGCAGGAAAAAATATCCAATCAGAAAAAGACAGTCTCTTCAACAAATGGTGTTGGGAAAACCAGACAGTAACATGCAAAAGAATGAAATTGGACCACTTTCTAACACCATACATAAAAATAAATTCAAAATAGATTAAAGACCTACATGTGAGACCTGAAACCATATAAATCCTAGAGGATAACATAGCCAGTAACTTCTTTGACATTGTCTGTATAGCAACTTCTTTCTAGATATGTCTCCTGAGGCAAGAGAAACAAAAGCAAAAATAAACTATTGGGATTACATCAAAATAAAAAGCTTCTGCACAGTGAGGGAAATAACAAAACTAAAAGGCAACCCATGGGTGTCCAATAATGTCTGGGGGATCCTGGCAAGTAGCATGATTAAAAAGAAGTGGGAGAATCTGGGCATTGCTCTAGAGATGGAGGAGATGGAGGAGAAGGTGTCACAGTGTAGTAGACACCTGGAGGCTGTAAACTCTAGGCTCTGAGGCAGAGATAAGCCCAAACGGCCAAGAAGTCTCTAGAGAAGGAGAAAAACAGCCTGATGAACAAAGCCTCCACCTATGAGAAGAAACTAAAGTTGCTTCAGCAGGAGAACTGGTAGAACATGTTGCTTTTTGGCCATCTTCATCCTCCTGACCCTCATCTGTACCTATTAGGCAATGTGAACCTGAGATTTCTCCATAGTCAGCACAGGGTTCTCCTTGGCTCCCTGGTCACAATGAAACAAGTCCTTTAAACTTCAAGACAACAAAGGTACAGGAGCATTTCTCTTCAATGGAAACACTGGAGCAGGGCTTCCTGTTGGCCCAGCCCCTCTTGCCCCCTGGTCTTGCTGTGGGGCTTGGGTCTCCAGAAGGACTTTGTACTGGTTCCTCTCTCAGTCCAAAGGAAAAGTAATAAACAACAGCCATGCTCGGGGCATCTGGGTGGCTCAGTTGGTTAAGCATCCTACTCTTGATTTCTGCTCAGGTCATGATCTCATGGTTCATGGGTTCAAGCCCCATGTCGGGCTCTGCACTGATAACACAGAACCTGCTTGGGATTCTCTCTCTCCCTTTTTCTCGGCCCCTCCCCCACTCATGCTCTACCTCTCTCTCTCTCTCAAAATAAATAATTAAGCATTAAGAACAGCCAGGTTGCTTCTGTCTGCAAAACTTAAAAAAGTAAAATAAAATAAATAAAAAGCAGCCTATGAAATGGGAGAGAATATATTTGCAAATGATATATCTGATAAAGGGTTAGTATCCAAAATATATAAAGAATTTATATAACTCAACACCCCAAAAAACAAATAATCCAATTTAAAAATGGGCAGAAGACATGAATAGACATTTTTCCAGAGAAGACCTACAGACGGCCAACAGGCACATGAAAAGATGCTCAACATCACTGATCATCAGGGAAATGCATATCAAAATTACAATGAGATTATCACCTCAAACCTCTCATGATAGCTAAAATCAACACCATATATATGTAATATATATATGTAATATATATGGAAGTATATATTACATATATATGATGGAATATTACTCAGTCATAAAAGAGAATTAAACTTTGCCATTTGCAATGAAATGGATGGAGCTAGAAAGTATGCTAAGCGAATTAAGTCAGAGAAAGACAAATGCCATATGATTTCACTCATATGTGGAATTTAAGAAACAAAGCAAATGAGCAAAAGGAAAAAAGAGAGAGAAGCAAACCAAGAAACTAACTCTTAACTGTAGAGAACAAACTGATGGTTAGCAGAAGGGAGGTGAGTCAGGATAGGTTAGATAGGTGATGGGGATTAAGGAGTCATTTGTTGTGATGAGCAACAGGTGTTGTATGGAAGTGTTGAATCACTATATTGTACACATGAAGCTCATACTGTATTTAAGCGAACTGGAATTTAAATAAAAACTTTTAAAAAGATACAGTTCACATAAACAAAAACTTTTTGGTATTTTCAATAAATGTTAAGACCATAAAGGGTTCTTGAGACCAAAAAGTTCGAGAACAACTTCTTTAAAGAATAGCCGTTATCTGCTGAGGGAAACAGAGGTTTGTTATTAACCTCTAGGAGACTACACTATGATACTCTTAACAGAGCTTTTCAGAGCCTGCTGACAACATTATAATCTGCCGTGACACTTTAAGAGCCAAATGGCAGATTTGCTTGAACATCATCTGGGACCAGGTGAAAAGCCTTATTTTTCCCTGGATCTTAGTCAAAATTGCCAGTTTGGGGACTTCTTAATAAATCACTAGAAACAAAACAATCAGATATATCATATATGGCCTCCAAAATCCTAAGATCCCAACCAAAAAAAAAAAAATTGAAACTTTCTTAGTAGTTGTCATTACACGATGTTACAATTTTTCTTTCTTTTAAAGGAAATATCCTGACAAGCGCCAGATGAATAATTTCTAAATGTTTCACGAAGTGACAGACCCCTGAATTTTTATGGGGCTTATCTTCTGACCCCTGGATGTAACAAATGCAAGTTACCAAGACAGGAGATTTCTTAATTTCTACATTTTGCTTACCAGGTCCCATGGATGACAAAATCAATGGAGTAGACCAACGTGTCCTGTGCGATATGAGAATATAAAATTTCTTGCTGACTAATTACAGTTGATATAATCTTGATATAACAGAATAAAGGTATACCACTGCCCAAGTCAGGTAAAATCTAAACTATGCACATTTGTATACTGTAAAATGTACTCAAATTATTAATAAGTACGTATCAGATGTCACTGACTGTGCTGGTTTGTTCTATTGAGGAGAATACATGTGGTTCAACTGCAACTGATGTCACCAACTGATTAAGTTTATGGTAATTGTTCTCATTCATCAAGATCCATCTATTTTCTGCACAGTCCACATTGGTAATTTAAACAGAGATATGATATGGATAACCACTCCATATCTTTTAAATTATTGATTATGGCACCAATCTCCAAGAAGCTCCCATGAACGTACTATTGTGTTTGTTTTATTATTTTTCATAAGAATAGAGAGCTTCTTCTTCTTTTTTTTTTTTAACTTGGCTTTTTCCAGAGCTCCAATCTAATGGGTCATAGAATCAGTATAGGGATTCTGTCACTTGCTGAGTACATCTAGTCTAACTATATACTTAAGGACTGGGGAACAGCCATGTGGTAATTTTGCTTTGAATAAACCTTAGCCCAAACTCCATTTACCTCCTAAATCGCATAAATTGTCACTCTGACCAGTAGGCTACTAGGGCTTTCTGAGTCCCTAAAGATTAACAGTAATGCAGATTCAGGACTCAATTATTCCAAAAATGTCTGGGTATTTTCCTTCTCCAGTCCACAGCCACCCTTTTGTACCTATAACAAGTATCATGTAAATACTAATTACTTTGGAGAGGACCACAGAGGAATATTTAAGCACATACTTGGGAAATTATTGCAAAGGTCTTTCTTAAGCTTCTCCAAACCACCCCCCCTCTTTCTTTTCCCAAGAGAAACTGTTCTTTACTGTTTAAGATATAGATATTGCTGGAGTAGAATTGGCTGAGGAGCTATGATCCAAATCAGATTAAGCAGGATTTTATTTCTAGGGGCCTCATGATCCCAATGAGACATCATCAAAGATATCTATGTATGAAAATATTCTGATTGCCACCTCTACTCTTCTCTGACAACTACGTACCACTGCCTTCTACCTCCCAGGAGTTCCATCATCTGCCCTACAACCAGTAGTCCTATCACAATGCTAGCGTCTTTTACTTGCATCTATAGTCTGCAGAGAATAAATACAATATTTTTCAAGAATCATAGAATTCTTAGCAGTTCACCTCTCATGACTCTGTGAAGAGAATTCCTATAAATGCTCTCAAAGGTTGGAATGAATGAGCTGGAAAGGTTGAGGTGAATGAGCTGGAAACATGCAATAAATCTACCCTTGGTCCCTTTGATTGAAAGAATAATAATGATAAAAGAAAAACTTCCTGCTTACAGGACCTCTCTGTATTGGCCTTTTCTTCTTAAAGATCAAACTACTCATGATGCTTGATTGACCTGTCTATCCACTCAAATGATGAACTGAAGAATTAAGCAACTATCAAAATATATATTGTTTTATTTTTTTAACGTTTATTTATTATTGAGAAACAGAGACAGAGCATGAACATGGGAGGCGCGGAGACAGGGGAGACACAGAATCTGAAACAGGCTCCAGGCTCCGAGCTGTCAGCACAGAGACCGATGTGGGGCTCGAACTCATAAACCACAAGATCATGCATGACCTGAGGCGAAGTCAGACGCCCAACCAACTGAGCCACTCAGGTGCCCCACAATCAAAATATATTTAAGCATACTCTTGATATTGGTCAAATGGAGGCTGATTAAAAAAATAAATGCATGGGGTGCCTGGGTGGCTCAGCTGGTTAAGTGTCCGACTTCAGCTCTGGTCATGATCTCGTGGTTCATGGGTTGGAGCCCCACATAGGGCTCTGTGCTGACAGCTCAGAGCCTGGAGCCTGCTTCAGATTCTGTCTCTCTCTTTCTCTCTCTCTCTCTCTCTCTCTCTCTCTCTGTCCCTCCCCAACTCGTGTTCTTTCTCTGAAATAAACATTAAAAAATAAAAAATAAATGCACGCCTTCTCAATCTAGACCACTTTTTAAAATAAACTCTAATTTTTAGAGAAGTTTCAGGTTCACAATAAAACTGAAAATAAGGGTCAGAAATAGCTCATGATCCCCTTGTCTCTACCCACGCACAGTCTCCCCCATGACCAACATCCTGGACCAGAGTGATACCTTTGTTCAATTGATAAACCTCCATACTGTCACATCATGATTACTCAAAGTTGATAGTTTATTGGGTTGTACATTCTGTGGATTTGGACAAAAGTATAATGTTATGTATCTACTGTTACAATATCATACAGAGTAGTTTCACTGTCCTAAAATGTCTTTGTTCTCTATTTATCTATTACTTCCACCAAACACTCCCTATTTCCTGGCAACTGCTGATCTTTTGGCTGTCTCCATCATTTTGCTTTTTCTAGAATGTCATATAGTTGGAATAATACAGGGTGCAGCATTTTCAGATTGGCTTCTTTCACTTAGTAATAAGCATCTAAGCTTCTTCAATGTCTTTTTTGATAACTCATGTTTTTTTAGTACTGAATAATATCCCATTGTCTGAATACACACAACTTATTCATCCATTCACCTACTGAATTTGGGACAATTATAAATAAAGCTACTCTTAAAATCTGTGTGTTTGGCATGCCTGGGTGTCTCAGTCAGCTGAGCATCTGACTCTTGATTTTGGCTTAGGTCAGATCCCAGGGTCATAAAATCAAGCCCCATGTCAGATTCCACACTGAGCATGAAGCCTGCTTGAGATTCTCTCTTTTTCTCCCTCTGCCCCTCTACCCCTCTACCCCCTTGTATGCTATCTCTAAAATAATAATAATAATAATAATAATAATAAAACAAAAATCTGTGTGTTTATAGATGTGTGCTATAAACATAGATGTGATTTTTGTGTAAACATAATTTTCAACTCCTTTGTGTAAATACCAAGGAGCACAATCACTGGATCATATGGGAAGGTGTATGTTTAGTTTTGTAAGAAACAAACTGTCTTCCAAATTTGCTGTACCAATTTGCATTCCCACTAGCAATGGATGACTGTTTCTATTGCTCAGCATCCTTACCAGCCTTTGGTGTTGTCAGTCTTTTGGATTTTGGCCATTCTAATAGGTATGTAGTGGTCTCTCATTGTTTTTTAATTTGTATTTTTCTGATGACTTATTATGTGGAGCATCCTTTCATATGCTTATTTTCCATCTGTATCTCTAAGGTGAGATGTCTGTTAAAGTCTTTGGCCCATTTTTTAAATAAGGTTGTCTGTTTTCTTATTGCTGAGTTTGGTATCCAAAGACTACTTTGGATGTTTGTTATCCAAATATACAAAAGATGCCCAATAAAGGCACTCTTTATCAGATATATATTTTGTAAATATTTTCTCCTAGTCTGTGGCTTGTCTTTTTACTTTCTTGCCAGTGTCTCACAGAGCAGAAATTTTTAATTTTAATTAAGTCCAGCATACCATTTCTTTTTGTTATAGATTGTGACCTTGGTGTTGTAATCCAGGCCATTTTTACTGAAATATTCAGATAATTAAGCAAATGAAGGGTTTAGAGCATAATTTATCTAAATTATCATTGCCATAGTCATATACTATATGTCAATGATCTTACTGTTTCTATAATTCAGCAAGGCCAATATTAGTATTAAATTCTAAGTTCTTTGATCATTCATATAAGTAATGAAATGTCATTGTTAAGAGTACATCATAAATTAAAAATATAGGCTAAATATATGTCTTCAGAATATTCAAGTGAGAAAACATAAGTATATTTCACTGTTTTCTCTCAGCTTCAATTTCACTTCAGGGAACCTCTTTGCAAATCCTTTTAAAGTGGTGAGTTAAAGGAAGGAAGAGAGCTTGTGAGGAGCCTAAATTTGGCTAAATTTAGATATGTAAATGAATCTGCAGGGCTTGCTTATACTCCATAGGCAGTCTGTGCAATTTTTCTTTTTCCTTCCTTCTTACTCCACCCCCAATTAAAAGAGTGTTTCAGTTATGAGGTCAAATTCCCTGTGTTGACCTAGCTTTTTGGCTGCTTTGTGAGGGTAGAAGTCTGTACACCACAGAGAGGTGGCATTTAGTTCTCTTATAGTTAAGAAGTGAATGGCACTAGTGAATGGAGATGGGCATTTCTATTCTCCTGAGGAGATAATATGGATTGAGTTAAGAATTTTCTTAGTATCCCCTAGAAATGGATTCACCATTTCTGCTAAAATGGCATGCAGTCCTGGGATGATGCCAAAAAAAAATTACAATTTTGAGTCATATTGGAAATTGGAGAAACACACAGACCTGATGAGGGAGCAGGAGGCAGGCTGAGGGGCAAAGTATAAGCTAGCATGCCCCCTCCCACGCCAGTGGGATCTGTGTGATATTCTTTGGATACTCCAAGTACCCAAGAACAAAGGAAGGGAGTTTAAATGCTTGCCATGATAATGTGGAAAACTAAGACAAATGAAAAATTAAATTCCCTTACTGCCTACAGCCCATTAACAAGTTCTTGAAACCAGCAGAGTAACCTCCCTCTAGAAGCTCAGCTACCTCAATGATGACACTTTGCTAGGGGCAAAAGAGAACCTTAGCTTAACCTTATCCCAACCTCTAGGATCCTGTAAGTCAACTTCCTTTATCTCAACTGCCCCAAGATACATGCTGGCAATCATATTCCAAGCTTATGGCCCCTCGACATACATCTGAAGGGTCTCATGACTGAAGTTTTATTAAATGGTAATAGATGGCATTTCCCTAGCAATAGCTAGCCCTTCTAGGTCCTGGAAACCTTGCCTCTAAAATTCCTTGGAGACTTACTCTTACCCCTCCCAATCTGAGGGTATATAATAAATTACATGTCACTACCCCAGTGCAGCTCTTCCTGCCTGTGGGTCCTGTCCCCATACTTTAATGAAATCACCTTTTTGCACCAAAAGCATCTTAAGAATTCTTTCTTAGCCATCAGCTCTGGACCCCATGAGCCCCCTATCACCCCAAAACTTTACCAGACCTACTCATGAAGACAGGCCCTTGAAACAAATTGATGCCATTTGTAATGAGATAAAAGGTCTGTCAGCCACCCAGAGTAAACTTTGCCATGTTGTCATGTGTTATTTTAGAATCAAAGACTATTGGATAGGGGCGCCTGGGTGGCTCAGTCGGTTAAGCGTCCGACTTCAGCTCAGGTCACGGTCTCACGGTCCGTGAGTTCGAGCCCCGCGTCGGGCTCTGGGCTGATGGCCCGGAGCCTGGGGCCTGCTTCCGATTCTGTGTCTCCCTCTCTCTCTGCTCCTCCCCCGTTCATGCTCTGTCTCTCTCTGTCTCAAAAATAAATAAACGTTAAAAAAAATTAAAAAAAAAAGACTATTGGATATAAAAATATAAACAAGTTATTGTTTTTAGCCTTATTTCAAATTGTCAGGTGCTTAAATAACAGAGGTATTTTGTTTTGTTTTGTGTGTTGCAGGTTAACAGAGAACCAGCCAAATTACTTAAGTAATGGATATTTGATTGCCAGAATAAATATCAAAAGATTTAGAAATATAATCAGGAAACTGCCAGCAACCCAAGTAGCTGTACAGGTTGTCTACTAATTCTGTCTCTTCCTCATTGTGTGTCTGATTTTTTTCTGAGTTGAAATCATTTCTCTCTTCTAATATCTATCTCTGCTAACTCACTGTTTTCAGCCCATCATAGCTTTGACTTTCATAGGGTTCTAAGCTTGCCCTACTTCCAACTCCAGTTCTGTGCACTGATTTGTTGCCTTTCTAACCCAGACCAAGTGGTTTCTTCACTTTCACATTCCTAAGAGAGAAAAATGTGAGGACCAGCTAACTTTGAAGGTCAGTACACCCTAATTTTATATAATTGATTTGCCCCCGTTTTCTAGTATACCAAGTTTTGTGTTTATTTTAGTGCACTAATTCGAGGCTGTAATTATCTTGTTGTTAAGAAGCTTTTAAACTTCTCAGTTCACACACACACACACACACACACACACACACACACACACACACAAAATGTGACTTACACTGTTGTTTCTGTTAGAAGCCTAATTGACCTGGAGGTACTCTCCCCCACTCCTCATATTTATCTTCTTTGGCTACAGGGAAGTATTTGGGTCTCTCCTCATCTCACTTGTGGCTGGAGAACTTGGAGATAGTTTCAGGCCAATTGACTGGACATCTGTAGCAATCTGCTGGTCAATAGTGCTGGACAACAAACCACCTCAATACTCAATAACTTACAGTGAAGAGCATTTACTTCTGGTATATGTGTGGGGTCAACTGAGGTTCAATGAGTTCAGATGAGGCTGGATTTAGCTTCAGACTACTGAGAAGCTCCATGCATTTACCCAAGGAATTTTCATTCTCATAGCAAATGACAGCAGTGTAAGAGGACATGTTCAACCAGAAGTTACATTTTCAAGCAACTGTTCAGGTTGTGGTTGCTAACATCACACTGGAAAAAGCAATTTTTATAGCCCAATTCCAAATTTAATATACTCCAATGTCCATGAGCTCAGGGGAGGCATGCAGATATAAAACAGTGCTATAGGAGAGAAAGGAACTGGGCAATAATCCAATCTAAAATAAAAGCCTCACAGTCACCCCTAGTTGACTGTTCCTCACTGTGCATAGTTACTGAAAGATCTGCTACTTCTCAGAATTACCTCAAGAAAGAGGGCTTTGGGTCTCTATTATCTTCACTCTCCCCGCTACTCTATTGCTTCCTCTAAACTTCACTCTTCTTCACTCCACTTTGTGGAGGGTTGGGAGGGAGACAGTCGGGCCCGTTCCACTTTCTCCATTCCTCTCACCTACAATTGTCTCTTTTCTAGCAAGGTAGGTAGGCAGGCATGGTATATATTTATATTCTTGTCCTCCTGAGGAAGCTGTTTATTTGGTTTTATTTTTTTATCATTTTTAAAAAATAGTTTTCTAAAATGAACATGTTATTTTTACATTAAGCTAAAGGAAGAAAACCCACTTGATTGTACATTTAAAAAATGCTTGCTGTATGATATCTGAGTCACTATGGCCATATCATGAACAGAAGGTGGAGGGAGCCATTTATTTTATAAATAAATCCATGAAAGTGTGATGTAATGCATTTAGGAAATCCCACAGTCTAATGTCACCTGAAAGATGACAGGGAACTGCTGAAGTTCCCTCACAGCCCCGTGACCACCTCCAATTCCAGACAAGCTTCTCTGTGCCTCTGTCCTGTACACAAAGGGCTCACCTCATTATCCAGGCAATTGAACCAGATACCAACAAAATACAAGTGGGGAAATCATATATGCTCTAATTCTTCTTTTTTTTTTTATTTTTTTTATTTTTTTTTTATTTTTTTTAAATTTTTTTTTTCAACGTTTTTATTTATTTTTGGGACAGAGAGAGACAGAGCATGAACGGGGGAGGGGCAGAGAGAGAGGGAGACACAGAATCGGAAACAGGCTCCAGGCTCCGAGCCATCAGCCCAGAGCCTGACGCGGGGCTCGAACTCACGGACAGCGAGATCGTGACCTGGCTGAAGTCGGACGCTTAACCGACTGCGCCACCCAGGCGCCCCTAATTCTTCTTTTTTAAAGAACAATTTTTTTTTCAAATTTTGGTGTTTCCAAAATATGTAATCCTCCCACTAATGATGCCTTATAAAACATCAGTATACATTGCTGAGAAAAGATATGGTATATGCCCTGATGCCTCAAAAATGAATGTGAATTACTCCACTGTCCCTCATAGAAGGAGGACTCATTTTGGACTTATTTCTAATAGTGAAAATAAAGGCTTTAGCTCTTTTAAAAAGAATTGTAGTCAGTATTTATCCCCTGAAAGAGGTGTTTTGTTAAATCCTCAGTCATCCTAGTGCTTTAGAAATTTCTCCCTTAGGGAACCTCTCAATCTTTGTATGTATCAGACTGACTCTGTTACTATAATTAGTCAAAGGAAACTAAGGTAAATGCTTTAAAACTAAGGAACCTATAAAATAATGTAAGTAGCAGATCATTGGCCATCAATGTTTTAGCAGTTGAATGTATACTTTTGGCAACTAACAATCATAGATCCGCTTTATGTTTCTCTCTTATACCCACTTCTCTAAATGGTTGTAGCCAGATGACACTGAAGCAATGGTGCCCAAATGATAAAAACAAGAAGATATCCCAACTGTCAAATTTCTAATCATAGACATCTCACACATGAAAACAAATTTACTTGTTTAGCAGCTTCATCAACTTAGTATTTTATGGTAAAATAGTGCATAGATAGATACCTCAGTTATATAGTTGAATAAGAATATTGAAATACAGAATAAGTACGAATTGAAAGCCAATCATTAGAAATATATATAAGGTCACATCTTATACAGCAAGAATACTAACAACACTCATAAGACCCTTGTCCTGAGATTATGTTAAGTGAGCTTGGGAGACAATTCTGTAAGTTTTGAGTTTTCTTTCACCTTTCAGGAGAGAATAGTAAGTGGCTACACACCTACTAGGAAAAAAACACAAAGACATATGCATATCTGTGTATACAAACACATATTGATACAAGGTTATATCCACATAAGCAGTCTAATGCATAAACCAGAAGTTGCCAGTTGTTTTAACTCCACCATTTGCCTGGAAAAAGGACCGAATGGGCTGTTTTTTATATCATCATAAATATTGCAGTTTTGTTCTTTTAGTTTCATAATAGGAAGGAGGCTTTGATCAAAACTATGGGAAATGTCTTTCCTATTTGCTACACAGCATTCTCAGATTTCTCTGGAAATCTTAAAAGAAATAAATATGCAATGAAATAAACACGCAAGCAAATAAATCTTACACTCTACACTAAATTTAACACTTTTAAAACCAAGAAAATGTTTTCACACATCACAAATTTCATCAGCAAACCAGCAAACTCCATGAGGGAAGGGACTTAGATGGTCAGTTGTTTGGTTAGTTTGTTTTATTGCTGTATCCCAAGTGTCTTGATCATTTTTTAGCATATGGTTCAACACTCAGTAAATATTTGGTGAGGGAATGAATCCCTCACGAATGAATTCTTCACGATATTTTTCCACAAAATTTATGTTCAAGAAAACTCTATATCGTTGGAGGCCACTGCATCAGTTTTCTCCACTGGAAAAAACATACCTCCCAAACCAGAGCACAGAAAGAACTGCATGTCACTGAATCATAACCATGTTTTGACAACTCCGGCAAAGCAATTGGCCAGTTTGGGGCCGTATTATGCAGATTAGAAGGATATTTAACACTTTTAAAACTAAGAAAAGAGTTTTCATACATCACAAATTTCATCAGCAAATAAGAGGAGATTAGAAGGATATTTTCAATCAGATCCTCTCTCTGATTATGGGAAGAAAACTGTTCCTGTGAAGAGTTAAAAATTTAGAGAAAGTAGAGACATAGGTAAGAAGTTAAAATATGAAAACCTTTAGCTAAAGAACAGTAAGTATCAGGATTATAGCGTAGAGATTGTGAGAAAAGTAACAAAAAAAGAGAAAATAAGAATATGGGAAACCATCATGATAAGAGCAAGGGGAAGACTCATATCACTGTCACAGGTTGCCAGGATGATTGGTTCTCAAAAGAAGTTGAGGAACTAAACCTTTGAAGCACAGCTCTACAAAATGTGTTGATTCTAGCACTTAGAGCAGTACCTGCCATGCAGGAAAAACTCAATATTGTTGAATGGTGATATGATGAATTCCTTTATTCTCAGTTCATTCTGCTTTCATAAATATTAAGAAAAAATTAATTATGATTATGGCATCCCAATTATTATGAAAAATAAAATAGTAGTACCTCATGAGGGCATGGACTTTATCTGTTGTGTGCCTGTTGCATCCTCATTGTCGTCAATAGTGTCTGGTTCATATGCAATGCAGAGTGAATATTTGTTAATAATTGTAATAATGATAATAATAATAATTGTAAATTGGTAATAACAAAGGTCATAAGGTTACATATCCTGGAATCAGCCTACATTGTTATGACATAATGCCCCCTACTCTCACACCTGAAATAGTTCCCTCAGTACTTCACAATTTGCTAGAGTATAGAAATACTTCCTTCAGATTAAACACTGTCCTTTCTCTGTAAATTTTATTATTAATTAATTAATTAATTAATTAATTAATTAATTTATGTTTAGTTTTGAGAGAGAGAGAGACTGAGCGGTGGGAGGGGCAGTGAGAGACACAGAATCTGAAGCAGGCTCAGAGCCAAATGCAGGACTCAAACCTTTTGAATGGTGAGATCGTGACCTGGGTGGAAGTTGGACGCTTAACTGACTGAGCCACCTAGGCACCCCTCTGTAAATCTTATTCAAAATGAAAATATCCATTTAAAAAATAGCAGAATAATTCCCTCTCACCTTAATGCTAATCTATGCAATGAAATTCTCATTTTCTCTTAGGTCATAGAGCTCCCAGGTGAGTTCCTAATGTTTCTCCTTGGGCCAATGTCTCTTAATTCCTTGTGTCAACCAGGAAAATTATAGAAAAAGGGATTTTTATTTTTCCATGAATCACATTTGAAAAATGTCATTGAATATTCCATGCCAGCGGTCGTGCCTCATTAGGATAGGATAAGAAGACAGCTGTTTCAAGGAAGCTGCAAAAAGCAATTGAGAGTAGGAGAAAAAAAATTCTTTTTAATCTTTAACTTTGGAGTATTCAGTGTTCTAATATGCTAAGTAGTCTTGTCAACTAATCAACTTAAAAAATCCCAGTAGCATGGCCACTTAAAAGAACTTTTCATTAAACTCTGTTCCAAGAAATTCTAGGGCATCGCTTCGCATCTGTCTTCTTTCTCCCATCACATCTGCCTTCTCTCTAAGTCTGAGATCAGAGTAGCCTGTTCCTGGTAATCTTCCATCTTAAATCTTGAAATTGACCAAGCAATTTAACAAACTCTTTTCTTATCACCTGAGATTGGTGAAACCTGTTTCTGGGTTTAATGAGTTCCCCTATCCTGAGTATTTCTCCAAGGTCTGTCTGAAGACTAGATCTGGTGCACCTGTCTAGCACAAGATTCAGGTACCTATCTATGGAATTTGTGTTAAAGATGATACACACAGTCATTTTGAAAGCATGAGCAAGATAATGCAAGAAAAATTGTGAAATTGGCCAAATATGTCCTTATTATCATCCTAGTGTCTCTTTAATCACCTTTTCCATGCTTTTTAGAGCCCTTCCCTAACCTCTGCATGTTCACAGAAGGCTAAGCATCAGTGATGAACTTTATTAACAGTCTTCTTTTTGGTAAAATAATTTTGGTCATCCCATCACAGTAATGTCTCTTAAACCTCTAGGGCTACTAATCCAGGACTATGGACCATTCACTGCTAAAACTAGGAAAGTCCAGGGCAAATGAGTATTGTTGGTCACCTTAATCTCTGGAGAAACTATTTGCCTAAAATACTGTTCTGCAATACCCTTATTTACTGCTATGCCCTCTCCCCTTCTAGCCACACATGCTTCACCTAGATGATTCTTATTAACCCTCTAGCCCTCATCTTAGTCCTCAGTTACTCTAGGAAAACTTCCTGGACTTCCCTGAGACTGACATATACCTATTCTATAAGCCTGCGTCATTACCCTGTTTGGAACTCCTTTGGTAACTTAACATATTATCTTAATTTGCACCCCTCAGTTTCTTGTGGCCAAGCAATTTATCATGTTTACTACTGTAACCACATACTTATTATATTTTTGAGAGATGACAGCAAGGTCTAATAAATATTTGTTATAAAGAAAAATATGCTTTCAAACAATATAGGCAAGAATGGGCTAATGTCACAGTAGTCTAACAGGGAAGTGAACTTGAGGAAAAATGGTGAACATTATGTCACTGAAAATGTTGAAGCATCTATCAGGGGGTTTTGTATGTGGTTCATGCTTTAGTTAAGTTTTCAAAGTAATTGAACTCCGAGTCCCCTTCACACTGATGTCATCTAAATTTTAGATGAATCTCCTCAATCTACAGTATCAGAGTTATCTGAATCCCCAAACTCTGATTCCATAGGTATGGAGTCAGGCCAGCTAATTTCTGTATTTCATAAGCTTCCCTAGAGATTCTGATGTACAGCTAGTTTTTCACAGTGGCTAGAACAATTTACATTTTCACCAACAGTATACAAGTGTTCCCTTTTCCTCCACATCCTCACCAACAGAGGAGCTACATGCCATAGAGATATTAAAAACAAAAGGCAGGGGCGCCTGGGTGGCGCAGTCGGTTAAGCGTCCGACTTCAGCCAGGTCACGATCTCGCGGTCCGTGGGTTCGAGCCCCGCGTCAGGCTCTGGGCTGATGGCTCGGAGCCTGGAGCCTGTTTCCGATTCTGTGTCTCCCTCTCTCTCTCTGCCCCTCCCCCGTTCATGCTCTGTCTCTCTCTGTCCCAAAAAAAAAAAAAAAAAAAAAAAAGTTGAAAAAAAAAAAAACAAACAAAAGGCATATAGTAGTCCTTGTTCAATAGCTACTCACAGTCCAGGGAAATGGATCTGGGAACTTCACAAGATAGAATACATTTAAGTTCTGGTTTGCCTGGGTCTGACTAAAACCAGGCCTGCTCCAATGCAAAACCTTTCAATTCTAGTTTATTACTCAGATTTATAGATCTGAAGCAGTGGTGTTCAACCTTGAATGTACATTGAAATCTCCTGGGGAACTTTAAAAATATATGGGTGCTTGGCTCTTTTCCAAGTGATCCTGACATAATTGGTCTGGGGATGGCCCTTCCAGTTGAAGTTGATTCCAAGGTTCAGTTCAGGATGTGAATGACTATAGAGGAAGTAAGGGCTAAGCTGAGATCTGAAGTGGAAGCAGGAGTTGCCCAGGGGAAGAGCATGTGTGTATCTGTGTGTCAGGAGAAGTATGGTTAGGTAGTATGGTAATGAGCAAGAGAAATCTAGACAAAGTTGTTCACCTGGGAAAAGTTCGAATAAGCTTTTGTAATGGGCAAATGCCTATGTCTGAAGTTAGCTGGATATAATGTATATAAAAATATTTTGTAAAAAATAAGGCATGGCTTAACAAAATAAACTACAGTTAGTTTAATTTAACTGAATTTTAGATCCTTAATGGTATTACTTTTAACCTGAAGAAATTAAAACTACTAAATATATTTAAGAGATTGGCTCTTCACATATAGGTCATCCTTTATGGTAGTCTCTGGTGATTTCATCTTATTTTACTTTAGTCTGGGAAACAGGTCTACCCCCAGACCCCAATTACCTTGAATCCCATTTGGCTGTGGAAAACTTTCTCAAATGTGTGGTTCTATGTCCTTGCCTCATTAATTCCTATCTGGTTAATATCACTGAATCTTCCTTGAATAAATGAGTAAGTTTGTGATCCCTCAGGGACATCAATTAAGAGTGTAAGAAATTCAGTTAGTATGTCCCAACCTCAGGTCATAGCCAGGAAGTGGTTTTTTTGAGAAAAATTGCCAACATCAGCTCATTTTACTGTAATCAGCTTCTTTCTCCTCAAAGAAAAATTCTCGGGGTGCGGTATTTGAGCACTTGACTGAATTCAGTTGTATTCCAGTTCCTTGCACCTAGTAAGTGAGGGTAAATTGCAAAGCACTTCTTGAGCAACTCTGTATTGAATGACCTGTCTCATGGGTTCCATAGTGAGATGTTAAAAACATCTCTGCCAGGATCCCCTGTGCCTGATGAATAAACCCCAAGCATCAGTACAGATGTTTATGCCATGGAATGGTCTGCTCTGCATGGTCATGTGTCTTTCACATTAAGGAGGGTGTGGCAACCTTAAAAGGAAGCAGGCTAGCAATCATGTGGGTTCCAGACCTAGCTTAACCCACTGTCTAGCGTGTATCAAACTATTTGGACATATCACAGACTTTCTCCTCAGCTTTCAACTAGGGAATACATATCTCCATGATCTAATTTTTAAAACTGAGTTAAATAAGATTCTCAAAAATAACAAGTCTTCTAGTAACAAAGGGAGGCTGGAAAATGTTAAAATCATTAAAAGCTCCTTCTGACTTCCAAGTGCTTAAAACATCTCCCTTCCTTTGTGGGCCATGATGGCAGGGAACTTAAGTCCTAACCCCTGAACTTATATGATTTACTTTCCTGTTATTTGAGAGTTGACCTTTTCTGGAGTTTCCAGAGTGCTCTCCATCAGGTTCTTCCAAGCCTCTGATTGTTACCCAGCGTAGTAAGCAGCCTTTAAATGACCCCATGGACCCTTGCCCCTGTTTTTGTTTTTTGGTTTGTTTGTTTGTTTGTTTGTTTTTGGTTCTCTGTAACCTTCTTCCCTTGAGTGTAGGCTGGACCTAATGAATAACAAACTGACTACATAAGAAGTAATGGATATCAATTTGAAGATTAAGTTACAAACAGACTGACTTCTCTGAGCCACCACTCTTGGAGAAGCAAGCTTCCATGTTGTGTGTAGGCAGGAACTTATGTCTATTGAGGCTTATCCACAGTTAGCCAAATGAGCTTGGACGAAGATGTTCTGAGGCCTGCCACCGTCCAAGTGACAGAACTTGGAGGCATATCCTTTCCAGTCCAGCCTTGAGATGAGAGTAGTCCTGGCCATTACCTTGACTACAGCCTGTGAAAGATCCTGAGTCAGAGGCTTGCAGTTATATTTTGCTTGGATTCTTGACCCACAGAAATTGTAAGATAATAAATGCCTGTGGATCTAAGTCATAACATTTTGAGGTAAAGTGTTATACTGCAATAGATAATTAAAATACTCAGTTTCCCCAGTTCTTGTGAGACACCAACACTGGCCCTTCTTCTTATAGCACTGATAAGCACCATGTAGAAGCTGGACTTCAAGACCTTTTCATTCTGCCTCTTAGCCCAACCAAGCCCATGCTCAGCCCCATGTACCCATCGTCCTAAATCTGAGTTCCAGGGTGCCTCAGCACTGGTTATCTATAACAACTCCTATAAATGACTCCCTTGATTCTCCTAAGATGTTTTGAGATAAATATTATCATATCCATTTTATAGACAATGCTATTGTTGTCCAGAAAATTTGCACAAGTAGGATTTTTGACTCCAGGTTCAACAATATTATACTGAAGCTACCTCTTTTATTTCCTTAAATATCATAGAGAAGCTATTACAAATTACTAAACAAAAAATGATTTGAAAAATATCAGACCATCTGTACTAAGTGCCGAGTAAATACACTTATTTTTAATTGTAATGAAGTATCACACTAGTATAAACTATAAGTCCATTAATACACACATATGTATATATGCATATGTATGTGATTTTTTTTCCTGTTTGAATCTCATGGAAATTCACATGGTTAACTTTCAATTAAAATCTTCTCTGTTTCTTGAGACTCATACATACTCCTTATGTGTACATTTGGATAATTAAATTTGACTCTATATATGTGATCATGTATAATGTATTTTACCTCTGAATTTTATTGCTGAAGTTGTTATCGATTTTTATTTTTATTTTATTTTAGTGAAGATTAAACAAGAAGGGAGTATCAATGTCATAACAAACCTGATTCATAATGAATTCTTTCTCCCTACTGCTTGTGTTAAGGGACAGGGGAAAGAGAGATTTTTAGCATAAACCATCCCAGATCTTTAAATTTGTATGTAAAACTGGCACCAGTTCATCACTGCTTTTGCTGTGAAAAAAAAAAAAATCAAAGTCGTCCACGAGAATCCCCCCCCCCTTTTCTTTAATAATGGATACTTTCAGAGACCTCCTAAGGTCCCATTCCCCCTGTCATGTTTAAAGGGTTTATTGTTTCCAGAAAAGCTTTTGCTGCTCCCTCTGGAGACTGAGCTGATCCAAGGTAATATTAATTCTGTGCCTCTCTCTTGTCGGAACTCAACTTCAAATGGAATATATGAGATGAAAGCTGAAAGAGAGGTTATGTGGGCTGTCATCCGCCATTGTGTCTGAGGCATCAACTGTGCTCAGAACAAATTAGGTGTCAGTCTGGTAAATCACAGTCAGGAAGGCAAATCAGTTTATAGAAGACTTATTTGGTCTCCTGGAAGGCTCCACCATTGAGAAAACAGTTAATCTTTCTTTTCTTTTCTTTTTGGTAATTTAAAAAAAAAAATCTGAGATTTAGCTGGTCATTTTTATTGTCTCCTCAAACCCCTCTCCACTCACTTCTTGTTTCCCCTACAGAGATGAAGAGCTATTGCTCTAAATGACTAGACTAGTAGCATTTACAGGACTATTCACAGGGAATGTTTCATTATTTCAGTTAATTTCCTAAATGACGGAAGACATCAGAAAAAGAGGGGGAGGGCTGAATCTGAGCAAGAGGAAGATGTGACTTAGCTGCTGCCCTTCTGTGTGGAATGTTTGCAGATCAAGGAGAAGCAGAGGAGGGAGAAGCAGACAAATCTCAGTCTCATGGGATTTGTTTCAGTTTTATCAAATCCTTCTTGATCCTATTAGCCTCTCATTAAGAAGTTTGGAGGGCAGAAGAAAAGGAATTGCTTTTTACCTTGGAATGTAGAATTCTGAATCTGTCATACCTTTAACCTGAGGGAAAAAGAGAGACAAGAAAGAAGAAAAAATTGTATTTGTCATATCAGGCTACTCAATCATTTTGCTTTAATCACTGAAATTTATAAAGAAATAGGGCACCACCAAAAAAAAAAAATCCCTAGACAAGGAGTCACAAGTGTTCTAGTTTTGACTCAGCCAGTAATTTAAAGACCTTGAGATAATTACTTTAATATGCTAGCTCACCCTCTTCTCATTTACAAATGGTGATTATTATTTCTACCCTTGCTTTTGCTAACATTGTTATTGTGTGGATCAGTAGAGAGGAAATCATAATGAAATACAACAGGAACAATCAAAACTGATATTATTACAAAGGCCCCACCAGTTGGTCACATCTGTGTCACTACTCTTCACATGCAGAGAGGTGTTCTCAAAGTTCATCCACTGCAATTTGAATTGACACTTTGCCTGTATTTGCCTCCACACCAGCTCTCTCTAACGTACTTCGGGTGTATGTGACTTGCTTCTTGAGGTATGATCAGAGAGTCCACCATTTAAACTTTAAATTATTCCCTGGGGTTTTGCCTAACTACAGTTCTGCAGAGGAAAAAGTATTGGGTACTGATAATTGCTACTTATTTCCTCATTTGGTTCAGTACCCTTATCTGAGGTTTTGTACCCTTTCCTACTAACCCATTTGCTTGATTCAACATCAATCCTTCTACCTGCTTGTTCCAGACTTACCTGTCTGTCTCTTTCTTTTGCCAAACATCTTGATTCCTGACTCTCTTTCTGGCTCTAGAATATAAATTCAATCACAAGCCATATGTTCTACATAACTTTTCTTTTTTCTGTCTCATTTGTATTGAGAATGTAGCAACTCAGATGTAACATGAAGTTTTCTTAACAGTCATATTGCTTGTTCCCATTAGCTTAGATTCTGATTTCCTCTCTTGTTTCCCTTGAGTTACTGCAACATCTTAATAGAGACTTTACATCCATTTGGCCTGTGGGCATGTGGAAAAGTGCACCATGTCCTCTTCTTTAAAGCCTGGGTGGAAGCTGCAGCATCATACCAAGGAGAACTGTACACAAAGCTTCTAGGTGGTTACTAACAGCTAACAGGGACAACTTGAGAAATGGGAGCCAAGGTGATAACCTAGAATACTTGAGACACGTTCTCTTCCAAAACTTCTACAAAGAGATGATCGGAGGCTCGGTGGTTGGGATTGACATTTGCGATATATTCAAATTTTCCTTTCACCCTCTGCTTTTCCTCACCTGTCATCTTCTTCTCCTCAAACTGCAAAGGTATCCTCCTATTGCTCTTCTCTTCACTTTGAAATGGTTCTAAAGATGAGTTACACTCCAGTCTCTAGTTCACAATCTCTTACCCACTGTTCTGGGATTTTGCTTTTTCCTATCTCTCTCGTGAAATGGCTCTTCTATTTGTACTGTTAATACTCTAATTACCACACCTATCAACTTTCTCTCTTTCTCGCACTTCTGGAATTCCTTGTGATATTTACAATGTTAGGTACACACTCTGTGAAACATCCTCCTGTCCCCATTTTCATGTCCTGCACATGCCTGTTTCTCCCTGATTCTTGACCACTCGTTTCCTACCACACCCATCACTTCCCTCATCTGTCTATCCTTGGAACTTCCCAACTCTTTCCAAGCTACACAAATTTTAAGCTCTTGGCCCTGTATTTTTGTCATTAAGTTTTCAGCCCTTCTCCTTCTCACATCCTGCCCTATATTTCCAGCAACTGCTTAGGTATTCCATATCCAGGCCAGATGAGTGTATCTGATGCAATGGACACAAAACTTAACTTTATCAAATCACATTTTTCTCCTGTATTTTTAGCCCTATTTTTCACTCAATAACTCCAACTAGAGTTTTTATAGTTATTTGCAACTCAAGCTTTCCTAATCCTACCTTTCATGTAGAAATAGGCGTTTCACTCTTCTGTCATCTGCAGCCTCACTGCCATGTTTTGTTTTGTTTTTTCCTCACTGCCATCTTTAATTAAGGTCTTTGCCATTTCTCAGTCAGATGTCCAAACATTCCCTACTAGTTTATTTTACCTCTTCCTTATTTTACCCCCTCACCCAATACATGCCCCACCATATGTTCTTGCCACAACTTTCAGAATATGCCATGCTTTTGTCTGCTTCTTTTTTCTCATATAGATTCTCCTCTGCTAAAAATGCTCTTTTTCTCCATGTCAAATGCCTCCCTTGTGAAGTCTTTTGAGTTTTGGAGAGTTATCCCCTCCTGAGTTATCCCCTCCCCTTCCAATTTGCTTCAAATGAATTTGCCACCACTATTTACTACTTGTTGCTATCTGTATTTTTTAAAATTTTTATTTATTTTTTTAATTTACATCCAAGTTGGTTAGCATATAGTGCAACAATGATTTCAGGAGTAGAGTCCTTAATGCCCCTTACTCATTTAGCCCATCCCCCCTCCCATACCTCTCCAGTAACCCTCTGCTTGTTCTCCATATTTAAGAGTGCTATCTGTATTTTGATGCTGGCACCAGGTTTAAACTGAAGTCAAACCAATCTTTTGTTTTGCCTCAGGGCTGCTAATAATCCATGAGTTTTTCTGATGGGAGAAACTGTGATTTCCCCCTTTCTTTCTTTCTTTTATTTTTTTTTTAACTCAAACACTGACCTTTTGCCATCTTAGTATAAAGGGGGTTTATTTGTTTCAAATTGTGTAGTTGTAATTCAAGCCTATTTGAAAAGTAATCATTGTGACCATTAAAATCGAGAGAAAGGCAAACCTGGATAAGCCAGTGGAGCTACATGAGGCCCCATGGGGTAGGCTGGAGCCACCTGGATTTATTTATATCTATTAAAAAATCCTCTTGTATTATGAGAGCTGGCTTTTAGGAGATCAAAGGAATCAGTGTGGAAATGTTTTTCTGACTGTGTAGCACACAAACATCATTTAAATGTCACCTCAACATGTGCATATAACCAAAGCCCATCAGACCATCAGGGAGCAATGGAAGCTGGCACTATGCCTGCATTGTTAGCCTTGCTCTGTATTGATGGAAATAACAGGCAAAACAGAGACAAACAGTAAAGAAGGAGGTAGAATGTGTTGTGGCATGGGGACACGGTGCCTGTAACAAGATGCACAAATTTCCAGTTTTGTCTTGAAAAAGCAAATCAGTCTAAGAATGGCTCTGTAATTTCCATGGCTGGAGGTGATTTGTCAAAAGCTCCTGCCCTAGTATCTTTGGAGATGGAGCCCTGTAGCTGCACAAGGTCTTTGCATTGAGATTAATCCTCCATGTTTGGAATGCAGAAGCAGCAAAATAGGCAACGGGCCTGGCTAAGCAGGTTCAATGTGAGAGATCAAAGAGCAAATGATCAGCAAACAATGTTTGTGGTCATTCTTTTCCCAGGATGCTGTTCCTTTCAGGATATTATGAGTATACTTCCTGGAATGATTTTCACAACATTCATTTATTAAATATATTTTGCTATTAGAAGAACTTTTATATTCATTCATTCATTTGTAACTCACATCTCTCCTGTAACATCATAAAGCATTAGAGATGGAAAATTCCCTAGAGATCACTTCTCCAACACCAGCATTTACTAAGACCAAAAGAGATCTCAATTTGTTTAAAATCCTGTAAGTAGCTAGTATTACTGGATCTTATGCCACTACTGGCTACTCTAGTAGCTTTTTCCATAAGCCAAAAAAGCCATTCAGGAAGAGTTTTTTCATCAGACTCTTTGCAGGGTATAAAAGGAGACTATAGTTTCTACAGTCCAGGAACAGGGCTGTGTAGAATACTTTCAGCATCTAGTCTGGAGTGGCAGGTGAGTGAACACTGCAAAGTGAGATATTCTTCAAACAAATATTTGCCAATTACACAATTTTTATTTTTAGTATTAAATAGTGGGGCTAATATTCTAGCCTGCGTTTTTTGTTTTCTGTCTGTGCTTTATTTTGGAAGAAATAATCAGGTACAGAAATATGAAAGTATGGGAGAGGCATGCTCCTAATATTGAGGTTTACTCTCTCCATTGGGTATTACTGAGGTAACTGCCCACACAGGCAGGGTGCACTCCTCTTAGGTCATTCTCCCTGAGGTGGTGAGTTGATTATTAGTCCTAAGTATTGATAGGTCAGATCACAATGATATTCCTTGACAAGTCCTCAAACTTACTACACAATACTTTAAAGGATGAAACACTTGAATTTATGATCTGGGTAGTGAGAATTGATGATTCACTACCTTAGCAGATCTCTTTCTCTAAAATTCTTTCATCTAAATAGTTTCCCAAACCCAGCAGAAAATTTTATTGGGTACACAGAAGGTACCCAACCATTCTCACTGAACACAACTTTCTTTTTTAAAGTGCTTTTATTTCCTATTCATCTAAATTTTACCTATTGTTTCAGATCCACATCAATGTAACATCTCTTATAGGAGGCATTTATTGAATATAAAACAATGGATCATCTGGATTTCTATAGCACCAAAGAGTTCTAACTACAAACCTAGCATTTAAGAATACACTGTGTTTTTTCTCTTTTTTCTTTTCTAATTATATCATGGGATTTATTTAGAATCTCACAAGAATTCTGGGAAATTCAAACTTTTTACCTTTAAAATATTCTATTAGAAGTTTCAATTGTCAAGGAATAGCTTTGTGACCTGTCCTTCAAGGAAGTTAGAGTAATCAACCAGCTACCTCTAGGAAAATGGCCCTTCGGTGTGCCCACCTGGGGAGTTACCTCAGCGTAGAATAATTGGAGACCCTCTGCATGTTCTCTCTCTGATGTTAGGTCTTGCAGTGCTCTCCATGCAGAAATGGACCCAGAGTAAAAGTGGTCTATAAGCATTTGTTGATTGATCTTACTTTCTCAACTCCCAACATCAACATGAAAGATTCTGATAACTCCATTCGATAATTCTGTTGTTGCCCATGACATATATTATTAGGAGTCAATCAATTACAGTTCTTTCCAAATTCTGCCATGTTGTAGTTATATGAAATTGAACAAAACCATCTCACTCTAAGAACATGTTGATCTTTAGTGTAGAAATAATAATTTGTTCCCATCTCCAAAAGCTCTAGTGAGGAAAAGTCTTAAGTGAAATGGCCATAACATTCCTAAGCTTTATACAAATGACAAATACTATTGTTATAACATTATCATTAGTTCTTAGTGCTTATTACTATAATTTTTGAGTCTTTCTTTAGCTTAATACTTTATGATATTCTATTTCATTTTTCTATCATTTGTGCTTTTATATCTCATTTCGGTTTTATGCATGTTAAGTGCAGATATATATATATATATATATATATATACACATCTTTATTATATATAAATAAAATATTATCCTAAATAGGTCAGAAATCAGAAAATATTGCTATTTTCCTGGATTTGAATCTATCATCAGACTCTGTATTGACAACAGAGATACTGGTTTCAGTATATAAAAACGGAATTATAGCGGAAGTCTTTCGAAATTTCAGTTGAATTTTATATAATGGGGGAAAAAGATGATTAAACTATATATCCATGGGAGATAACATTACATGAAAAAAAAGCAAAAGCTTGTTATGTGTTTGTGGGACTCCATCTGCAACCACCGCCACCCCGTCAAGAGGTCAGAAGATGTGATTATGGAAGGGGCAGCCTTGCCATCACTATTTAATCATGCACACAGTACTCCTCACAGTAATCAGGAGTGACAGGCGGAGGGCAGCTCTCTGCGTGGGGCTCAGATAGGCAGCCCTCATCTATTGGCTTCCCAGTACTCAGTCCTTCTTTCCTCCCCTCCAAAGGGTCCCAGGCTGAACTGGCTATACAGGCTCTCAGGTTGCCAGGCCTAGCTGACTGGCAAATGACTGAAGTCTTCATGCATCTTGGTGACCAGGGATGCCTCACCTACCCTCCTTGTCCACCTCAGCCCCAGCTGCCAGCTCAGAGAGCCAGAGGAGCATAATTGCATTGGCATTGCTCCAGCACCCTAAGGGCTCATTGCCTGCTACCCTCTCTCACCTCCTGTACCAGGCAAACAGAAAGGTTAATGGTTAACGATGTCAAGCTTGATTGCTCTGCTAAAGCATAAGTGTGAGGGATGCATACATTTCAATCCAGAAATCAGTATCTCATATATGAGAGATAAAGTAAGACAGCTGGCATGGAAGGAGGCAGCATGATAGTGTACTTCTGGGCTGGAAAACCAGACATGAAGTTCATGTTTCAGCTTTAAAACTAGTTCACAGTGTGGTGCTGTGAAAATCATGCAACCTTTTTTATTTAACCTTAGCCCTTTCCTTTGTTGAAGATGACACTTAGTGATAAATAATTGCTAATTTCTCTATGATATCAAAAGAATCCTTTAAAGCTTGAAAACAGAATTTTTGCATAGAAGCCTCTCTTCTTTTCTGCTATTCTATGAAAGGTTGTAATGTGAAATAATATAAAATAGTTCTAATATGGTCATTTACATGGAAATTATCTTAAATAGTCCATTCCATTAAAAAATATTCAAGTATTTTCATGTAAAAAAAACAAGAAATATTCAGCACCTGCTATGTGTTTACCATTTTCTGTGTTTCTGTCCTAGTTAAAAAGATTAATATATAGGAAATAATTTAAAGGTAATAAAAAATGATGTATCATTAAACTATGTGGCAGCCACGAAAATTCATTCTCTTCCCCTCACTGACTTCCAACTCTAAGGAGTATAGCTGATCCAGAGCCTCACTCTGGAGTCTATGTCTGTATTTGCTAAGAGAACACACTTCAGCGGGGCTACACTAAGGCCTGACCTGTTTCTGGGAAACTTAGGGCTCCCCTAATGTCTATGCCACACGTTCTGTGGTTGACACAGCAGTCTAGGATCCTTCCACCCCATATTTACTCCCTCTGAACTTCACTTGGGATCTGATTTGTATCATAGTTTTATAGTCCTCAGAGCCTTTCTTGGCTCCCTCCCATTTTCTCTCACGCAAGCATCCCTAATAAAATTCTTGCACAATAAATCTTGTCTTGACATTTGTTTCTTGGATTACTCTAACTAACATAGGCTAAAAATTGTGTAAGCTCTGTGGATATAAATAAATGTACAAATAAAGCATAAAGTAAAAACTGAGAATGGTAAAGATTACCGCTGGGCTCAGTCACCAGCTCTGCCAATGATATGCAATCTAGGCTAATAATTTATCCTCTGTCTCAGTTTTGTCTACTGTAAAATGGGGACTATAGTGTTACTTATATCTAGGGCTTTGAGGAGTACAAAATAAATTAAATTGTGTAAAGCCTTGAGAAGAATGCCTATTATATTCTAAATAGTATGTAATGGTTAGCTACTACAGATGAGGAAATAGAAGGCCAAAGAGCTAAAACAAACAAGAAACAACTTTGTTTAAAATCACAGAGCTAAGTGGAAGTATCAAGGTAAATTCTTGGGTTTCCTATTAGATGCTCAATATGTCGGTTTGTTTTATTTGTTTTTTGTTTGTTGTTTTTAACTTGTTTATTGTATATGCTGTTCTTATCATGTGTACTCAATAATATTAAGAATTTCAAGAAATATTGGGGTGCCTGGGTAGCTCAGTTGGTTAAGTATCCAACTTTTGATTTTGGCTTAGGTCATGATCTCATGGTCCTGAGATGAAGCCCTGCATCCAGCTCCACGCTGGGCATGGAGTCTGCTTAAGATTCTTTCTCTCCCTCTTCGTCTGCCCCTTCCCCCTCTTGTGCGCACACACACACACACACACACACACACACATGTTCTCTCTCTCTCAAAACAAACAAAAAAGAATTTTACAAAATATTAATGGCAAAGTTGAGATTGACATGTCATTTCATGATGAAGCTTGATAGTTGATAATTAAATATTAGAATACGTATCTTTTTCACTTATCAATTTTGGTAAGGTAGATGTGCTATGGACAGAATTAACATGTGATTAGTATATAGGTGCTAAAATTATAACTAGAAATTTTCCATATGTGCAATTAAAATCATTTTGGTTCTTATTTCTGGAGGCCTCAACACCTTTCACAGGACCTCCTTCATCTTCCTGTCTATACCAAGAAGAATACAAATGTAAATCTCTCCCTCTTCTTCAGTTGGCCCAGTTGTTCGTTTTGCTCTGAACTTTTCACCCAGTTCCCCAGTGACTTGATTGAGGTCCTGTATTTAATTTCTTCAGAAAGTGTCTTTGAGAATGAATTCTAGGTAACTGAGAACCTATTGGAAATCTAAAGAAATCAAGTTCCTCATGCTGACTTTAGTTTTAACTGGTAGCCTCACTGCCTAGAAAGTAGATTTCTCACCTCTGAACACAAGCTTTTCACACCTCGATCATCTGCTTTTCCTGCCAAACTAGGCATAGATGCCTGAACTTCTACCAATTGTCTGATTCATGCAACTTTTATTACTTACACACTTCTCTTTGAATATCTGGAGGACATTTTCTTCTTTCCTGAATTTAACCTTTTAGAATTCTCACCTGATTGAGATTTTTATTTGAATTATTCTACCTGAATATCTAATTCTTATATCACCAGCCTGTAAACTATCTAACACGTACCAGCTTTGATGTCTCATAGACTGCAGATCTATGTAGACTCTCTTTTTATAATCTTTTCCTAGGTTATATATTTTAGCACAATTTTCAATTCATTTACTGCACTTTACTTAAAAAGTTGCAGTGAAGATATATTTAAAAGACTTAGCAGAAGTATGAGGCACATAATAGGAATTTAAGCAGTGGAAGCTAATTTTATCATTTATTGCACATTTATTAACTAAGAGTTAACATTTTAAAAACAGCGAATGCTTTGCCTAAGTTTATATGTTCACCTACATGTGTTATCTAAACATGCTAAAATACGTATAGAAAATTAAGATAAGATGTTGATTTTGCCTCCCAGGAACTGATAAATTGATGCTAATGTCTTGGTTCTTGCTTTCCTCAGGGTGACTTTGTTATCTGATGCCAAATCTTTGTCACTTCATACATTAATTTATATATGATACATTTACTGAGGTCCTTCTACTGGCTAAATACTATGGTAGGTATTGGAATACAATATTATATGAAAATGCCTTGAAAAAAAAGGAAAGCTGGAGACATCACAGTTCTGGACTTCAAGTTGTATTAAAAAGCTGTAGTGGTCAAAACAGTATGATACTGGCACAAAAACAGACACATAGATCAATAGAATAGGGTAGAGAAACCAAAAATGAATCCACAACTATATGGTCTATTAATCTTTGAGAAAGTAGGAAAGAAAATTCAATGGGGAAAAGACAGTTTCTTTGACAAATGGTGTTGGGAAAACTAGACAGCAACATGCAAAAGAATGAAACTGGACCATTTTCTTATACCAAACACAAAAATAAATTCAAAATAGATTGAAAACTTAAATGTTGAGAGCTGAAACCATAAAAGTTCCTGAATAGAGTACAGGTAGTAACTACTTTGACATCAGCTATAGTAACTTCTTTCTATATGTGTCTCTCGAGGCAAGGGAAACAAAATCAAAAGTAAACTATTGGAACTATTAAAAAAAAAAAGCCTCTGCAAAATGAAGGAAACAAAACTAAACTAAACAAAACTAAAAGGCAGCTTACAGAATGGGAGAAAATATTTGCAAATGATGTATCTGATAAAGGGTTAGTATCCAAAATCTATAAAGAATTTATACAATTCAACCCCCCCCAAATAATCCAGTTAAAAGATGGGCAGAAGACATGAATAAACATTTTTCCAAGTAGATATCTAGATGGCAAACAGACACATGAAGTGATGCTCAACATCACTGATCATCAGGGAAATACAAAAGAAAACTGCAATCAGATATCATCTCACACCTGCCAGAATGGCTAAAATCAACAACACAAGAAACAGCAGGTGTTGTCGAAGCTGTGGAGAAAGGGGAACCCTCTTGCACTGTTGGTGGGAATGCAAACTGGTGTAGCCACTCTGGAAAACAGTATGGAGGTTCCTGAAAAGTTAAAAATAACAACTACCCTATGAACTAGCAATTGCACTACCAGGTATTTACCCCAAAATACAAAAAATACTAATTCAAAGGGATGCATGCACCCCAATGTTTATAGCAACATTATAGCCAAATTATGTAAACAGTCCAAGTGTCCAATGACTGATGAATGCACAAAAAAGAGGTGGCATATATACACAATGGAATATTACTTAACCATAAGAAAGACTGAAGTCTTGCCATTTCCAAAGACATGGATGGAGCTGGAAAGTATTACACTCAGCAAAATAAATCAGTGAGAGAAAGACAAATACCATATGATTTCACTCATATGTAGAATTTAACAAACCAAACAAATGAACAAAAGAGAAAAAAAAGAGAGAGTCAAACCGAGAAACAGGCTCTTTTTTCAAAAAATTTTTAATGTTTATTTATTTTTGAGAGAGAGAGACAGACAGAGCATGAACCAGGGGAGGGGCAGAAAGAAAGGAAAACACAGAATCTGAAGCAGGCTCTAGACTCTGAGCTGTCAGCACAGAGCCCAATGGGGGGGCTTGAACTCACGAACTGTAAGATCATGACCTAAGCCGAAGTCAAATGCTTAACCGACTGAGCCACCCAGGCGCCCTCAAGAAATAGACTCTTAACTACAGAGAAGAAACTAATGGTTACCAGTGGGGAGGTGGTGGGAAAATGGGTGAAATAGGTGATGGGGATTAGGAAGTACACTTGTGATGAGCACTCAGTGTTGTATGGAAGTGTTGAATCACAATACTGTACACCTGAAACAAATATTGCACTGTATGTTAACTAACTGAAATTTAAATAAAAACTTTAAAAAAGAAATAACTAAAAATATTATATGAAAATGATAATCAAGATGGATAGTATTTAGAGTTATCTCCATGAGTCAGGCTGTGAATTATATGAATTATTTAATTTAATACGCACAGCACACTTATGAAGCAAGTTCCGACCTATATTGGCATTCCAAGTTGACAAATGAGGTACCTGAGCAAACACTGTGTTAAATAATCAGGATGTAAAATAAGTGTTAGGGATGTACTTCAAATTCAAGAATATCTACATTAAAGACCAACATTCTTCAGACAGACATCATCTTTGTCCTTGAAAGTCTAATGGGTGTTTCACAACCCTTGGTTGAAGAACAGGGGAAACTAGGAAGATTTGTACAATTCACTGATGTGTTATAGGGTACTGAAGAATAGTAGATTGGTCAGAATTTGATGAGGGGTCAAGTATCTTTCATTGTAGTCCTCACTTCCTTCATGAAGATTTCCCTATGGCAATAAATGATGAACATCTCAATTTTTGTAGTATCTTAATACTTAGGAAGTATATTTTTATATTGAACACTAATTTTTAAAGTTATATTTTATTATTCCATTTAAATTTCAGTTCTTTGGGGGCAGGGCCTATTCTGAGTTCTCTGTGTAGATCTCTATCCAGGAAATTTTCCCAGAAAATATATTAAAATAATAGTTCAATTCAATTACATATTCATCATGAGTGATTTACTGGGCACCTACTGATTCTCCTCCTATAGACAAAACATGTGTATAAGATACTGTTCTTGTCACCATACAGCTCTAGTTTCTCTTAGGGAGAGAACATTTACCCATTTAACTGCAGGAAACCTTGCCACTTTCTGTATTTCCAACCTTTGTAGCTTTCCATCCACATTCAAACTTAACATGAAAGTTCAAGTGCCAAAAAATGAAGGTGGTGGGGAGTCTTTCCAGTAATCAGCATGTGATTGGAATTAAATGCCTTTCAGAGATCCCTGTTTAAAATCTGTTTTATTCATTCAGCAGCAGCAATTTCTTTAACAGCTACAGTTATAATTGAGAGGTTTGGGGCAGAGAGAATTGATTTCGATAAATGCTTTATTCTTTTACCAGTAATTCTCTTAAGTGGACTTCAGTGAATTACCTTTGTTATGCAGCTATTACCAGGGATAACCTCAAAATAACTGGGGCATCAGCCAAGGAATGTCTTAACTACAGTAAGGGGATGTAGCCCTCCTGAGAGAAGTAGATTTTTACCCCAGTGTCGGGGATAATAATCACAACACAGCATTTGCCTTTCTGCAAAACTGGGCATTTGAGTCTGAGACTACATAAATTAAAGCTCTTAACAGAAACTGTGGGAATTTTTGTTAGAAAATTTGTGAGCGGTAACTGGTTTTGCTCTTTTTGTCCACTGTAGTGGCAATTAGTACCATATGGCCTATTCTGTTACAACCTGTACAGAGCTGTATATTCTACCAACCTTCTTTCTACCAAAAATGTTTTGTCTAGATATCAAAGAAGGTTCCTTGCCAAAGATGATGTTGCTGAATCTTCCAAAACAAACAAGAATCAGCCACTTAAAGAGCAAAAAAGGAAAGAAGCCATCAGTCAAATGAAAGCTAAGGATATTATAACTTAAATGAAGCGTTTGACTAATAGACAATAGAGACTGAAGACAGAGTATATATAAATCATTTTGAAATGAGAAATTTATAGAGGAGAAAAAATCGTAAATTATTGAGGACATGAACATATGTTTAAGTGTATCAGTAAAAAACAAACAAACAAAAAACAAACAAATAAAAACAAAGAAAAAAGTAAAACAACAACAAGAAAACATTTCCAAGATTAGATATAACAACACCAGTTACATTGCAAAACGTTGGTAAGTAAGTAGGGATATAACAAAGCTCATAAACTTCTGATAATAGAAAATAGTTGTTGCTATCTGGAGAAAAATACAGTGGATCTTATTAATTTAAATACACATAAACCAATGTCCTCATTTTGCTATGAAGAATAAATTATTATTAGATGAATGCTCATAGCAAGAACTAGAAATGAAAATCAACGAATAACTGTTTGAAAGTATGAAAAAGAAACAAAATAATCCAAAACTCAGGAGCTAAGATTCTGAAGAGCAAACATTCAAAGATGAATTTAACATTTTGCACATAACTTCCTTTGAGCAATTTGCTGACTCTTCAGTTGCACATAGGTATGGTTACATCCAAAAAAAAAAAAAAAAGCAATTTCTAAGGGACTAAAAGTCTATGTAGACTTTTTTTTTTTTAGTTTAAAGTCATGAATAAATAGAAGCCATCCTTCTTAAAAACCCACATTTTAGTTGTAACCATGGAAGAAATATTAATTGGTGTTAATCACAGATGAAATAGCAGTATACCATACATTTTCTATCTCACATATATTATTTCTGGACATAAGATAATGATATTTGGGCCCTCTGTACTTTTTCACTTATATTGTGCAGTATAAAAACAAATTTTGCCAGCCACACTAGGAAAATAAGATGATCAAAATTCAAGTGAAAAAAAAATAGTCAATAAATTTAGGCCAATGGAAGATGAAGATATTAGTGTTCAGATATGAACTTTAAAATAAACATGATGTTATCTGTATTTAAAAATAGATTTCATAAAATATTAAATTTTATCAGAAAACTGGTATCTATAAAATGATCAAATGAAAATACAATAATTTAAAACATCAATAATTTCCATTAATAATTCAATACATGAGCTTAACAGTACAATGTGTAGTGCAGAAAATAAAATATCCCAAAATAAGACATGTAAGTACAAAATACCAGTACTTTTTGAAGCAAAAATAACCAGAAAAAGTGTATTATAAAAAGTAATTACAAACAAATGGGTAAAAACATATAGAGCATCATAGAAAGGTCAAAATGTAAGTAATTTAAACGCAAGAAACAGAAGAGATATTTGAGACAGATGAAATATCTGAAGGTACACTTGCCAAGAATTTCCCACTACTAGTGAAAAACATAAAGCCAAAGAATGAAGAATCTATATAGTCACCAAGTAGTGAGTTGGAAGAATGATACACCTATGCACATTAGAGGAAATTTCTGGAAACTTAAAGATAAATTAAAAAGTTTAAGAAATCAGCCAGATAAAATAAATATTTATCTTCAAAGCATAACAAGACAGCTGATACTTTAATAGAAACACTTGAATCCAGAAAACACTGGAATGCCAGTTTTAAAACATAGAAAGAAAATAACCAAGTCAGAATACAATGCCTAGTAAGAATAAGTTTCAAAAATGAAATTAAAATGCAAATCATTGGGAAAAATAATTGCTGAGAACAGATCTACACAAAAATAAAAACCTTGTCTAAGGAATTTCTTTACATGGATGAAACAAGATTCCTGAGGGAAGTAAAGCAATATAGAAAGAAATGAAAAACAAGTAAAAGTAATTTGTGGGTAATTATAAATAAATATTTACCATTTAAACAATAATAATGATATTTTCTGGGATTTGAAATACAAACTTGAAATTTGTTGAATTTACAGAGCTAATAACAATAGAAAAATGCAGAGATAAATGGACCTAAAGGTCTATATGGTGAGCTATTACTTAGGATGTGGTAAATCTCTAATAAGTCAATGATGTGTGTTCCTGTCTCCAGGGTAACCACTAAGAGAAAAAGAAAGTGGCATAATGTTTAAGTTATAATTTAACAGGGGTATCAGGCAATGGATAGGATGAAATATTAAGGCAACATAAGAAAAAGGAACAAAATAAATTAGGCATATGGAAACAAATATTGATATAGTGACTATAATTCAGATATATTCATAATTACACTTAATGTACAAATATATGATAAACATTGCAAACTGGCTATAAAAATAAATCCACTACATATGGCTTACAATTCTAAACTATGAGGAAAAAGAAATTTGAAAATAAAAGAATGACAGAAGTAATGCAAACATAAAGCTAAGGAAAGCTAATAATATTATCAGTAAATCCTAATATCTATAAAAACAGACCTTAGGAATACCAAGATAAATAAGTACATATAATAAAATTGAGTCAATTAGAAAGTCAGCAATTATCATTATATTGTATTTTACTTATAAAATATGAGCAAAACAAATGCAAATATGTAAGCTAGAAATGCAAAGCAATTCACCACATTAATATAAAACATAAAAAAGATGTTTGTATAAATAGATAAAAAGTATAAAAATTAACACATATAATTATATAGAAAACTAGAAAAGAAGGAATTTTTTCTTAATCTGAAAAAAGAATACCAAGAAAATGTCTAGAACAGGGGCCTCTGCATGGCTCAGTCGGTTAAGCGTTGACTTCAGCTCAGGTCATGATCTCATGGTTCATGGGTTCAAGCCTTGCATTAGGCTCTGTGCTAACAGCTACGAGCCTGGAGCCTACTTCAGATTCTGTCTCCCTCTCTCTCTGACCTTCTCCCACTTGCACTCTCTCTCTCTCTCAAAAATAAATTAAAAAAAAATTAAGAAAAGACAAAAATTATATAGAACAAACATTAAATCCAATGGTGAAGTACTGAAAGGCTTTACTCTGTGAATGGCAATAAACAAAGATACCCAGTATCACCACTTTCATTCAACCTACTGTGGGTCATTGCTAGTGCTATAAGCAAGAATATGAAACCAGATGCATAAGAAGTGGAAAGGAAGGAAAAAAAAACTTGTTGGTTTACCCACCAAACAAGAGAGTTTGCAGAAAATCTTTTAAAACTTTAAGAATTAACACATGCATTTAACAAGATTATTTTATAAAAGACAATATAAAAAACCAATGTATTATTATATACCAACAAATCAGATAGGAAAAAATTAAAGAGATGTTACAATTTAGAGTAATAAAATAATCAAGTACCTATTAAACAACTTAAGGGAAAATATGCAAAACCTCTACACTAAAAACTATAATATAAAATTAAGAAAGTTGTAAGACCACCTAAACACTTGGAGAAACACTATTTTCATGGATTGGAAGACTAAATATAAAGGTATCAATTCACTGTAATTAAAAATATAAATACAATGGAATCTCAATTATATCCCAAAGATTTTCCTTTTGTGAAACTGGCAAACTGATTCTAAAATGCATAAGGAATTACAAGGGGCTCTACATGCATGACATGTATATCCAAGGGCTTACACCTAGATTATATACAGAACTCTTACATCTCAATAATAATTTTTAAAAGTGAAAACTAATGGAAAAAGAGGCAAAACGATTAAACAGACAATTCACAAAAAAGAAAATTCAAATGTGGAAAGGTGTTCTACAACACTAGTCATTAGAAAAATGCATATTAAAACATAATGGTGTACTTTGGCTATTGTTGATAATGATGCTGTAAACATCAGGGAGTATGTATCACCTTTGAATCTGTATGTTTGAATCCTTTGGGTAAATAAATACCTAGTAGTGCAATTGCTGGATCATAGGGTAGTTCTATTTTTAATTGCCAAACTATGGGGACAGCCCAAACGTCCATCAACTGATGAATGGATAAAGAAGAATAAGGAAGTTTGCTGTGTACACACACACACACACACACACACACACACACACAATGCAATATTACTCAGCCATCAAAAGGAATGAAATCTTGCCATTTGCAACATGATTGGAGCTAGAGTATATTATGCTAAGCTACATAAATCAGTCTGAGAAAGACAAATACCATATGACTTCACTCATATGTGGAATTTAAGAAACAAAAAAAGATGAATATATGGGAGGGAGAAAAGAGAGAGAGGAAAAAAAATCATGAGACTTTAAACTATAGAGAACAAACTGAGAGTTGATGGAGGGAAGTGGGTGGGGATGGGCTAGATGAGTAATGGGTATTAAGGAGGGGAGGGCACATGTTATGTTGAGCACTGGATGTTGTACGTAAGTGGTGAATCACTGAATTCTACTCCTGAAACTAATATTGCACTCTATGTTAACTAACCATAATTTAAATAAAAATTTGAAAAGAAAATAAAAAAAGAGAAATGATACAATACAAATGAAAACAAACAAAAATACCAGAAAAAAGAATAACTAAAAGTGAGACAAAAAGAGACAAAATAATGACAGTAATAATAACATGATTCAAAGTATTAGGAGGATTTGGAGCAGCTGCAACTCTCAGAACTGTTTATAGGAATGTAAGTGAGGATATTTTAACAACTTTTTCAGTGTCTCCTAAAGGTGAAAACATTCTTACCGTTGACCCAGCAATTCCAGTCCCTCAGAATACGTTAATGTGAGAAACAGAAGACATACAAAAACAATGTTCTTAGGAACATTCTGTGTAACAGAAAACTGAAAAAAGCTTAAATGTTCATCTGCACTAGAATGGATAAAAATGCATTTGTATGTTCATAAAATGTCATAGTGTGCAATTTTAGAGAGTGAACTACTGTTGTATGCAAGAACATGAATGAATCTTCAAGCATAATGTAGAGCCAACAAGTCAACTGCAAATGTTCATATATAAGTCCGTCCATTATGCAAGTTAAATTTAAAAACAAATAAAACAAGTTTATGTCAACTGAGTAGTGATTAAGTGTGGTGTGGATAATGACCAGAAGGGGCACAAAGGAAGCCACTGTGTTGATGATGTGCTGTATCTTGATCTGTGTGTAGTTACATGTATGTGTTACTTTATTAGGTACTTCATATATTATTCTTGGATAATAACTATGCTTGAAGGACTCAGGAAGTGTTACAATTTATTTTCCTAAAGAGTACAAGAAATGATCTTCAAAATGGCCATTCTGAATGTTACTGAAATGCATCCTCTATCACACTGATTGTCTGATAAAACTCCATTGAAGTCCTCAAGGTGCTTCCAGAAACTCTAAACACCCCATATTGTTTTGCCCTCTAGTATCTGTTTTGTTTTTAAATTTCTGCCTATTACATCTTCCTGACTCCCTGCTACTAAGGCCTTTAAATAATATTTGAGTTATATATCCAACTATATTTGAACCTTATTTTCCTTATTATTCCTCTTTCTTACGATTTCCTGAGATCTGACAATATTACAAAGATTACAAACCAGTAAAGAGAGCTTCCGAAATCTTCCACATGGTACCTCTAAACTCCGCACACAACCTCAGTTTCAACATGTGATTAACTGCATTCACCTGCAGCTACAGTGTAAAGAGCTAAGAAGCCTTCTGGGCACAGAGCTTATTTTCTGTGTAGGAAGAATAGACAATTATATAATTTCATGAATTCTGAGTATTTCTTGTACTGAAAAACTATTCCTTAATTTTCCCCAAAGTACCTGAGAACAAATCACAAGTAATCCCTTATTTTAATGATTCATTTTGGACATTTATGCCCTTGATTGGAATGCAAATTTCTTAGTGAGTTTGTCTGTGTATGTGATTTGGATGGATGGGGACATGTTAAGTGGAAGGTGAAATAGGTCAAGGAATGCAAGGGTTTGAATCAGTGCTTTTCAAACTCTGTGGTACATAATGGTCACCTGGGAAAATGCTACAGAACAGGTTTTGGAACCCCATATTCACAATATCTGACTCAGTAGGCCCAAGGGTAGGGTAGACCAGAAATAGGCAAGTTTAACAGGCACCTCAGGTTTTCTGCTACAGACAGACAATTGAGGAGTATATTTCAATAGTTGTTCTGTGAGCCTTTATCATCAAGCCTTAACAAATATTAATTTTAAAAGATGCTGAAAGCAAGCTGCTGGTACAGACAGGATGGAGTGGCATAATAAGAAGAGGGTCACAGGGAGAATGGAAATGGGTGGATCCTTTGGCCAAAGATAAATGCACCTACTTCACAGGAGCTAAGCCAGTACCTGAGGCATCATACAACTTTGTCTAGATACTGTGCACTAAAACAGCTACAAGTTTTCCTTACTTATATGTAAAAAATAAAAAATAAAAAAGAACCATCATTCTTAACATCAAAGATTTAATTTAACACAAACTCAACCAAGATCAGGAAGCATAAAAAGAAGATAGTGAAATGATTCTTTTCTTTTTCTCAATAATATCTTTACTAGGTTTTAAGTTATTTTTATGATAAATAGAAATTTGTTTATGAAGGTAAATGAGGGTTCTTTTCTACTTCCTCCTTGAGGAGTCAAATAATAAGATCATACATAAAGAACAGACAGAAGGTCTTGACAAGTTTTGCCTTTTGTTTTTTCATAAAATAATGTGAGAACCCAACATTTTTATTCATTGATCTAGTTGTGAGACATATAGTCTCCTTATCTGGAAACATTGATAGGTCCTTTCTTCTTTTTCTATAAAAATTTCTTTCAAAAGCTCAAGTTAAATACATCTCTTAAAGTCCAACAGAACAACTAAAAATCAAATAAGTTTTGGAAGAAAACTTACAGCATCTGAGTTACATTTGGCATACAGGAGCTTGCTAAATGTTATACATTTTTGCTATATGAACTTGGTTGCCCCATTTGTCCTGTCTGATACATGGCTTCATCTTCTCCATAATGGGGCAACGATGCTGGTACTCAAAGCAGTGTAGACAGGATCCACTGAGATAGTTAATGTACCTCAGAGTTCTTTATAAAGTCAAATGCTCACTACAAATATTTTGTGGTATATGACTGGGGTGCAGTTATATAAAATACAGGAAAAGGGAAAATATCGTGAAGATAGTTTCTGAAAAAAAAATAAGAATGGGTTTGAATGCCAAGACAAAGGAATATGAACAAACAGAAGATGAGAGAAAATATGTTAGCCAAATATATAAATGGAAGTAGTGTAAAGAACATTGAGTTGAATACTGGCTTTGTTTTCTAGCTATTGGTGGACTAAATACACCAATCAACTCTCCCATCCAAAACAACCAAAATGCTGATATATGTATTTCTGTTTAAAAGAATTGCCAAAGTAGCCGGAGAGAAAGAAATCTTCAGTGATCAAAGTAAAGTAAAGCTCCAAGCCTGAGAAATAATCACTCTACTGGATTTACTTGAAGGTTTATGCCAAAGCTTAGAGACCTCAAACTTTGCTTTAGTGCCCTCAAAAGGATATATATAGATATATATATATATAGATATAGATATAGATATAGATATAGATATAGATATATACACACACACATATATATGGCATTGAGTATTGCCAGATCAGCACATCCAATAAGAGCCCATACATAAAGCAGAAATCCCTAAGGGCTAAATGAAAAATAAATCTGCTGCAAAAAAATGATAAAGACTAAATTTATTTGTCTCATTATTTATCCTGAGTTGATAGAAAAATAATCTTCTCTGAGAATTTCTAATGACAGGACCGAATGTGTGTAAGTTTAAATCTATAATATTAATTCTTGTGAGGATCTTTAAAACATAAAGAGGAGAGTTTCGTTTAGAATGGTTTAAGATAGTGCCCAAGAGAGGGCTGACATAAGCAAACAAAAATCCTCTCTTTATTCTCAAGGAAAATGCTACTTTAACCCAGAGCACAAATAATCTCTAAGATTAATTTCCAGAGAAAACACTCACTGTCAAAAATTACAACTGCACAAAGAAACAAGTCACCATTAATCAACACCACCCAAAAAATAGAATGACACAATACTTTAATATCAAAAACGTTAGTATATAAAGTGCCGACATTGAATATTTGAAACCAAATGAAGTCTTCATCTCATAAAAAGGAAAGGAGGGTATAAAGGAAAAATAAGCATCTCTTAAAAGGAACTAAATGTGACTTCTAGAAATGATTAATACAATTGAAATAAAGTCTTATATTTTATTTAGATTAGATACAGTTGGAGAGCGAATAAATGAAGAGGAAGATACTTCTGTATCTTCAGTGTTTACTTTTGTAAACACAGCACAGTGAGGCAAAGAAATGAAGAATGTGATAGACGTGATGGAGGACAATATGGGAAGTTCTAATATATATCAAAGCCAAACTCAAAAAAAGAAAGAAAGAAAGAAAGAAAGAAAGAAAGAAAGAAAGAAAGAAAGACAACAGGGAACAGGGGAAGATAGTGTTCAAACATTTCTAGCATTCAAAATATGGGCAACATTTGGAAAGACGGTTATTGAATCCAAGTAGCCTAATAAAATCTCAATCATGAAAGCAAAATGAAAATACATAAGGATGCACACGAAAACTATAGTAAGTCGATGGATAGGATGTGAGCGTAAAAGTAGCCAGAAAGAAAAGAGAAAGAATGATTATTCAACCAAATACCAACTTCTCAACATCAGCAATGGAAGTCAGGTTGTATAATAATATAAATCAGTGATGTACCCAAACAAAATTGATGTCAACTTAAAATTCTATAATCAGAAAAACTATCTTTTAAGCAAGAGAATGAAATAAAAAATGTTTTCAGAAAAACACCAACATTCAATAAACCAGATTGTAAAGGATATCCTTTGTGCAGGAGTTAAATGATACCAGAAGTTAGATTTGGAATGCTAGAAGAAATATTCAGCAAATAAATATTGACAAATAGGATTGTTTATAATGATAGCAATTATCCCTAACTTGTAGATTAAGAATAACCTAAAAAAAAAAAAAGCGCAAACTAGGTTCTCTATCTTCCTCTTTTTCTCCCTAGTGCTCTTATGATGCAGTTCATTGGAGTTTACATGACTGGAAGGTTCCCATCTGGCACATGGTAGCCCACAAAATCAGCAGCACCTAGGGGATTCAACTTGCAGAAAAGTTAATTACAAAGCAATTGAGCAAATAAAAAATATATAAAAGTAATGGAACTTAGATAGTTTATTGTCAGAGAAGAAAGTTATGAATATGGAAAGGAGTAAGCTAAACTTAACTTCCTGCAATTAGAGTTACTGGCATAAACTTTATGATATTTTATATTTTTATTTTTTAAATATATATATTTTTACTTTTTGTTTTTATTTGAGAGAGAGTGTGTGAGTCAGGGAGAAGGTCAGAGGCAGAGAGAGAATCTTAAGCAGGCTCCACTCCCAGCAGGAGCCTGATGCAGAGCTTGATCCCACAAACCAGGGACCATGACCTGAGCTGATACCAAGTGTCAGACACTCAACCCACTGAGCCACCTGGGCACCCCTATAATATTTTAATATGTATAGATATGTATACAGATGCAGTATATGTGTGTATATGTGTCCATATGCAGATGTATTTCTTAACTTTGTCCACTACAACAAATCTAAAAGCATTAGTACCTCAAGAGAAATTAGCACAGTTGACACCCATATCCTGGTTTTCAAATACAATTTTCTGCTATAGGATATCAGCAGAGTTTGGAGAAATAATTGATTCCAAGGCTGGAGTGGGGAAAAGTATAAGATGAGTCCTGGAACAGCTTACTGTGCCTTTAAGTAAGAAAGTACTCAAGGAATAAACTAGATGGAAAGGACTCCCACTGTTCAAACACATGACAATTTGACCTTCAAAATAAATAATGATAGCCATAGATTATACCTAATTAAATAAAAGAGAAATCCTGAGTCCACATTCATATATAAGTGACAGTACACATAAATAAATGACAAAGAAAAGGCTTCATCTTACAGAAATGACAGCAAAAAATAAACATTTATTAATAATAAATATAAAATACTTATTAAGTTTACAGTGGAGAAGACTGGCAGACACTATTTTAACCAAGTTTCAAAATTTAGCATCTCCAGCAACAGGAAGGATTGATATCAGGCACCTATTGATAGGATGCACTGCAGTGTTCCTGTCATAGATGCATAACTTGCCATAGTTGCACAACCTTAGGGAAAATTCAGACCCAAATTGAGAGGTATTTGACAAGGTAGCTAGCCTGTTCTTTTTTAGAAAATGTCCAAGTCATGAAGATTAAAAAAAAAAGACAAAGGAATTGCTCTATATTGAAGGGATTGGAGAGACAAGATTACTAAATGGAGAAAGCAATCCAGAATTAAATACTAGACCTGTCAAGTGATACTGGGAAAATTTCTTAATGATGTGGATTACATGGCATTATAGTATTAATTTCAACTTTAGGGTTTTGATGATTGCACTCTGACTATGTGGGAGAGTGTCTTCATTTTTAGTAAGTGCACAGAAAATTTCTATAGGCATTATATCTACAATTTACAAAAGGTTCAGAATGGGAGAATGATTCGCTAAATAGGTAGGTTAAAATGCTGGTAATTTTGATATGGGAGTTCTTGGAACTACTCATGGAAAACTTCCCGTAAGATTAAAAACATTTCAAATAAAAAAGCTTAAAACTGTGAGAATAAAAAAAAAGAACAATTAGATATCAGTAGTTCATAAGAGAGGAAGTGGAGTCATCAGGGTTAAGGCCTTTAAAGGACCTTGTAGTGTTTGGGAGGCAGGTCAATAGTGATTAAGTTTAGAGTTCCAAAGTTTGAAATGTAAATATATTAGCACAGCCACTTGGGAAAAAGTAACAACTTCCAAAACAATAAAAAGGGAAAAATGAATTGAGAAAAAAGTCATCCAGGAAGAATTTAATATCGGCCTTCAAAGGATGGAGATCATTCTAAGATAGGGTAAGTAAAAATAATGTCTTCTGTTTTGAGCAACTCTTAAGACTAGATATCTAGATATTATGAAAAAAAAACTTTTTCCTACTTAGTTGCCAAGAAAATTGTGATAATGTTATATATATTATATACCCATATAAATATATGGATAAATGAATTAATTTAAAGTTGTAGCCAAACTTCAGGAAGGCAGGTAAAATCCCTAGGAATCAAATTTGCTTGAAGATATTAGAGAACTAAACACAAACACAAAAAAGTAGAAAAAAGTTAACTTACATAATAGCTGGAATCAATCAAATTAAAAACACATTTACAATTATGTTTACTTTCTTAATAGTACCAGATGCCATTACGACTAAATAAAACAAACAAACCATATACTGGGAGAATATCATACAAAGGATTTTTATCCATAATATATTAAAACTTATGATCAAGTAACCAATGGATTAAGTAATTTTCTGAAAAAATAATCAATTTAATATTCTTCTGGAAAGAATGATCAATTAAAAACAGAAGGCATATTACCACTGTACCTGAAGAAAATGACATATAGAGAAACATATGACAGACTGTAAAAAGGTATCCACTGAATTTATTTCCAGTACATTTTAAAATTCAGAAACAGGGGCGCCTGGGTGGCGCAGTCGGTTAAGCGTCCGACTTCAGCTAGGTCACGATCTCACGGTCCGTGAGTTCGAGCCCCGCGTCGGGCTCTGGGCTGATGGCTCAGAGCCTGGAGCCTGTTTCCGATTCTGTGTCTCCCTCTCTCTCTGCCCCTCCCCTGTTCATGCTCTGTCTCTCTCTGTCCCAAAAATAAATAAACGTTGAAAAAAAAAACAATGAAAAAAAAATAAAATTCAGAAACAGATAATTCCTGCAAAAATACAATTTATATAGCCTGCACAGATGACTTCCTAGAGAATTCTACCAATTATTTTAGAAGGAAGTAATGCCAATTATGCAGTCTTTCAGAGATTAGAAAATGATGAAATACATTCCAATTTGTTTGATTAGGCCACAATAAACTTAATTCCAAAATCTGACAATGTCATTATAAGAAATGAATATAAAAAGCCACTCATACTTATACCTAAAATATAACCTGCATCCCAAATTCATAGATATATAAAAAAATATAATAAGACATGATGAGTTGTTTCATTCAAGCAATACAGAGTTTATTTCGAATTCAATAACTAAGCAAGTAAAGACCTCTGCTTCTAAGTAGGATCTAGTAGATCAGGGCAGGCAACATTTCTGTTCCCCACTATACAAAGACAGACAAATTACAAAAGTATAAGAGTGTGGCAGGAAAAAAGGACAAGATGAATTAACATTCCAGAGAAGGAAAAACAATCCAGAAGTTTGTCCATGACTAAAGGCCTTCCCGGCCCCCCCATCTTTGTTCAGAAAAATACCTATTCTGGGCATGACCTTTGGATCAGGACTTGGTCCAGGTGGAGGATGACTGCTACTTGAGGAAATTAGCAAAGTGAGGGAGAGAGATTGTGAAGGATCAGAGTGACAAAACTGAAGACTTGTGAGTCCTCAAATAAAAAGCCAATTTCTCAAAAACAAAACAAGCAAACAAAAATATTAATAAATTGTGCTCGGCAGTAGGCAAAAGAACATTAATGTGAGATGGATTATAGCAAAAAACATTACTGGCAAACAAAACATAACAAAATAAAACACACAACACAGAATTTATAAGACTGTTTAAGCAAGTGTTTCTTAAATTGGACAAAAAAATGCATTAACCATAGGAAACAACATTGATAAATTAAACTTGAATAAAATTAAAAATCTGTGTTCATTAAATGATATCATTATGACTATAAAAAGCAAATAATAGACTGCAATAAGATATCCAAGGATTTATATCCAGAATAAATTTAAAATTTTTCTACAGGCCAATAAAAAGACAACCCAATTAAAAAAAATAGACAAAATTTATAGACACTAAAGAAACAGAAAACTAAAATGACTAATAAGCATTTGAAGATACTCCACATCATTAGTTATCATGAGATAAGACAACACATGTATTAGAATGACTAAATTTTTTTAAGATTAAAAATACCAAGTGTTGGTGAGGATGTAAATAACTGGAATTTCTGGTGGGAATGTAAATTGGGACAACTTTAGAAAACTGGCAGTATCTACGAAAGCCAAACATATACTTATCTTATGAACTAGAAAATCCACTTTTCACTAAATGCCCCAGAGAAATGAGGACATATGCCCATTAAAGTCATATATAAAAATGATCAGAGAAACCTTATACATACCAGTCTAAAATTAGAAAAAAAAATCATTATCAAGAAGATAGAGAAGTTAATACCTATTCATATAACATAATATGTTATATAACATACTTTACATTTTATTATGTAATATGTATATTAGGCTGATAAAATGAGAAAAAGTGTATGTATCATGATTTCATTGACATGAACTTTAAGAATAAGCAATCTAAGATATGGTGAACAAAGTCAAAATAATGGTTGCTCTGGGATTATATAATAGGAAGGGAAATTAGGGTTTGTGGTCCTGAGGGAACTGGAGGGGAAGAATCATAAGTGTTGAAGCTCATTAGAGTCCTAAGAATATTAAATGAGAAAAAAAAAGGATCTGGAGTTCTGGACATGTTCTACATCTTGATCAATTTTGTGATTTAGAAAATGTATACATGTCTAAAACTTTATTGAGGTATATCCTTAAGATTAGTGTAGTTTATGGGATGCACATATATGTATCATAAATATCACACATATCTATCTGTCTATATATATACATCAATTTTTAAAACTCAGTTAAAAAACTAATCTAAAATATCTCAAAGGAAGAGTGAAATCTGTAGTTTTACAGGGGTTTGAATGAAAATATAATCCAGGTAGAGAAGTACTGAAATAAAAACATGCAAGAGATAAAGTTATAGAGGGAGATATAAATTGAAACTGAGGATTCACAGTCACATTTCACCTGAAAATATAAACTGACTCTAGGCCCTTCTAGAGGCTGAAGATACCAGTAGATTTTTTTTTTACAAGTAGAAATTTTGATATGTAAGATTTAAGCAAGGCTGACAGGAAAAACTGGAATGTCAAAAACACATACAAAAAAATTGTCAATCTCAAAATTTTTGCCAAACTTTCAATTGTTTATATCAAGAGACTAAACATTACTAAAAGAAAACTTTATAGAATTTAATCTCTCATATTTTTTCAGTACTGAGGAAGAAAAGATCTGCCAGATATTCAAGTGAAAGTTCTTGAGAATAATTCAGTAAGAACAGAGACAAATCAGAGACAGATTAAAGTTCAATAAAACTGCAATTTGTCCTTGAGAAACTTAGATTCTGATGGATTTAGGTGATAAGTGTCCTAGTTTCACGCTTAATAGATGAAAGGGTGAACTCTCACTGATGGATGATACCATCATCTGTACATTATATATACACATACATATATATGATATTCTATCATATATATATGATATTCAGAATATAATGAAAAATCAGACACATAAAAACCAAGTGATCAATAATCAAGAAGAAAAACGTATAATTAATACAGACCTACAGATAACAGATAATCCAGATATAGGGGTTAGCATTAAAGGACTCTTAAAATCACTATGATTAACTTTTTAATATGTAGAGGATAAAATGGGAAGAACAGGTGAAAACATGGAAGATTTCAACAGCAAATAGACATCTATTTGAATAAATTAAATGGATACTATAGGGATAAACATAAACCATCTGAAATGAAGAATCTGGTAGACGTATTTACAAATATTGGAATACAAAATTAGATAAATAGAAAATTATAAAGTGAATCATAGAGGTAAAAAAGACAAAGAAATGAAGTGTATAACACAGAAATTGGGAACTATTGTAGAATGCACTTAAAAGTTCTAACATGAGAATTGGCTTCTCAAAAGGAAAGGAGAAAAAGAATACACAGAAGAATATTTGAAAAGATACTGGCCAAAATTGTTTTCAACAATGATTAAAAATGCCAGCCCATGGATTTAAGAATGTCGATGAAAACCAAGCAGCATAGTTAGTAAGAAAAACCACCCAAGTCGATCTTAAAGAGCTGAAAACAAAGAAAATATTTTAAAAGTACCCAGAGAGAAGTAATAATTACCATACAAAAAGCAGCAATAACACGGATAACCAACTTTTTAAGAGACAAAAGGGGAAAAAAAGAACAAAAAGAAATAAAGAAAGAAAAATGAGAGAAAGAAGAATGATAAAAGTTTTAAAGGCTTGAATAAAATAAAAAAAATGTCTAGCCTAGATTTCTATGCCCAGTAAAAATATCCTGCAGAATCAAAGGTGAAATAAAGACATGTTGACACAAACACTAAGGGCATTTTTCATCAGAGGGCCATCTCTTAAGAAAAAGAGACACAAAAGAACTTCTACAGCCAGAAAGGAAGGCAATGTCAGACAAAAACATGTAAATTTAGGAAAGAATAAGAGAAAGGTTAATAATATCTGAAAATAAAAATATCAAATCAATAATAAAAATACAAACAATATAATTTAAAAATAGGCAAATTACTTGAATAGTATTTCTCCAAATAAGATATGCAAATGGCCACAAGTACATGGAAGGATGCTCAAATCAGTGCCATTAGGGAAATGCAAATCAAAACTACAATGAGGATTCATTCCACACTCTCGTAAGTGGCTATAATTTTAAAAAAGGGAAATAAGTAGCAAGGATATGCAGAAATTGAAAACTTTGTACATTGCTGGTGGGATTGTAAAATATTTAAATTTTTTTTTCCAACGTTTATTTATTTTTGGGACAGAGAGAGACAGAGCATGAACGGGGGAGGGGCAGAGAGAGAGGGAGACACAGAATCGGAAACAGGCTCCAGGCTCTGAGCCATCAGCCCAGAGCCTGACGCAGGGCTCGAACTCACGGACCGTGAGATCGTGACCTGGCTGAAGTCGGACGCTTTAACCGACTGCGCCACCCAGGCGCCCCATGGGATTGTAAAATATGTAAGCCACTATGGAAAAAATTTGGCAGATCCTCAAAAATTTAAAGATAGAATTACCATATGACTCAGCAATTCCACTTCTAGGTATATCTCAAAAGAACGGAAAAAGATATTCAAACAAATGTATTACAAACATGTTCATAGCAGCACTATCCATAAAAGCCAAAAGGTAGAAACAACCTTCATGTCCATCAACAGATGAATAGATACATATATACATTAATGGTATATCCATTACAATAGAATATTATTCAGCCATAAAAATAAATAAAATACTAATACATGATAAAATGTGGATGAACCTTGAAAATATTATGTTAAGTGGAAGCATTTGGACACAAAAACACAAATATTGCATGTTTCAATTTATGTAAAATATTCAGAATATTAAATCCATAGAGGCAGAATACCTACTACTAGTGTCTGCCAGGGAAAGGAGAAGGGTGAGGGATGAAGAAACTGTTCAATGGGTACAGGGCTTCTTTTGGACTAATGAAAATATATGGTAACTAGAAAGAGGTGGTGATTGCCCAACATTATGAATACACTAAATGTCACAATTGTTTACCTTAAAATTGCTATTTTATGTTATGTGACTTTCACCTCAATAAAAACTATTTAACAAAATAACATTAAACTATAAACTATAATTTGTTGGGGGTGTTAAAATGCAAACTAATATAGAGCATTATGTATTACACAAACTAGTGCATGGTGCACAAAATACAAATTAATGAATGTCTAAGATGCATGGCAACAGTAACAAGATTGGAGGAGGAAAAATAAAGAAAAAATTTCTAAACATCTAGCAGCATCAGGAGAGCGGTAAAAATAACAATTTTAATTGATGGAAATGAATCAAAGATTTATCTCTAGGATAACTACTAGAAAATAGTAAAAAATGTATAACTGAAAGATCAACAGAAGAAAAAGGAGATTAAAATTTGATTAATTGGTAAAAAGACAAGAGAGGAGGATATAAGTAGTAAATAAAACAAGTTATGTCAAATAGAAAAAAAATAGATGGCAGGTAAATTCAATTATATCTCTAGTTACATTAGATGTAAATAAATATTCTTAATAAAAGAGTGAGACAGTTTGTGAGTTTGAGTCCCACACTGGATAAGAACGAGCCTATTTTCGGGTGAGCCCCGTTTCTCTCTCTCCGCCTTTGCTTACTTGTGCCCTCTTTCTCTCAGTAATGATAATGATAATAAAAATAATAATAATAAAATAATTAATAATAATAATAAGTAGAAGAGTGCGATTGTCAAATTGGACTTTAAAAAAGAAAAAAATCGACAGTTGAGAAAAACAGTTCTCCATGGCCCCAACCCTCTTATCTTTGCTGCAAAGCCAAATCATTCTCTGATCCTGAGTCCTTTTAACATTACTACCATGCAACTGGTTACTCCTTGGGGAAGTGAGACTTGTTTGCTGTTTGCTACAAAAAATGCTGAGCACCTGACCCTGGTTTTCTTGGCTACAGCCCAACCCAGAGTGTATAGGAATCATCTGGGCTGGCCACCTCACATATTGGGGCTCGTCTGGATGAAACACGTGCTACATGCAGAATCTCCTGATGTTGGTTCTGTGTGTGAGTGATAAACTGCCTTTCTCCAAACCACTGAGTCTCATGATTTCTTTTGGCATCTCTGGAATTGTGGCAGCCACTGCTTATTATTTAACTGTTTAGTTATTTCCTTTGGTTTCTTATTATTTCTCATATCTTCTGGGAGGTTGAAAATCTCCCTTTATCTTAGATAATGTAATTCATTATATTAACCCAGTAAAGGAGGAAAATCATAGAGTTGCTCAATTGATGAGAAAAAGCAATTTGATAAAATTTAACCTTTATTTATAAACATTTAGTAAGCCATGAGAAGAGGAGACCTTTTTTAATTTCATAATGGGTATATAAAGAAAACTATAGCAGATACTTTATAGTGAAATACTGAAATATTTTCCTATAAGTCTAGGAAGGAGATAAAGATGCCCACTATTACTCTTTCTTTAAACATTGACCTATAAAATCTAGGTCCTATAATAAAGGAATAAAAATACAGAAATGGGGGCACCTGTGTGACTCAATCGGTTAAGCGTCCGACTTCGGCTCAGGTCATGATCTCAGGGCTCCATGAGTTTGAGCCCTGCGTTGGGGTCTGTGTTGACAGCTCAGAGCCTGGAGCCTGCTTTGGATTCTGTGTCTTTCCGCCGGCTTCTCTCTCTCTCTCTGCCCCTCCCCTGCTCATGTTCTGTCTCTCTCTGTCTCTCAAAAATAAATAAAAACATTAAAAAAATAAAAAATTAAAATGCAGAAATGATAAAAGAATTCGAAAATAAAAATCATAGTATTATCATATTTTTTCTAACAAAATCCAAAGGAATCTCTTTATTTATTAGAAATAATATGTTTATTGATGCTGCTGACTATTAAAGTTAACATATAAGAATTAATTTTATTTCTTTTTTTTTTATTTTTTTTTTTATTTATTTTTTTTTTAATTTTTTTTTTTCAACTTTTATTTTTGGGACAGAGAGAAACAGAGCATGAACGGGGGAGGGGCAGAGAGAGAGGGAGACACAGAATCGGAAACAGGCTCCAGGCTCTGAGCCATCAGCCCAGAGCCCGACGCGGGGCTCGAACTCCCGGACCGCGAGATCGTGACCTGGCTGAAGTCGGACGCTTAACCGACTGCGCCACCCAGGCGCCCCTAATTTTATTTCTTTATACTAGTTACACACACTTAATGAAATTAAGCTAAAGATGCCAGCTTAAATAGAAGCAAATATATCAAATATCTAGGAATCAAACTAATGAATTATGGATAAGACATCTACACAGAACACTATAATGTATCTTCAGAAAAATTGAAAGAGACTCAAGTGGATAATATCATCTACACATGAATTGAAATACGCAAATTCATTTATAGATTAAATCCCAAGTAAATCCCAAATAAAATCAAAACTTTTTAAAAATTAACAAATTATATGTAAAATTTTGTGAAAAGGAAAAGGAAAAAGAAGTGCTCTATCTTGAAGATAAACAAAATGGGAGGAAACAATGATTTATTATAGTGATAACAGGATTTACTATACAGCTGATTTGAAACAGTTTGATATTGGTATAAAAATGGGCAATTATGCCTCTGAATGGAATAGAGTCCAAGAATAGAACAACATATATATGGAAACTGAATTGAAGATGAAATTTATTGCTGAGCAATGAGTTAATGCTTGTCTTATAAAATAAACATTACTTGCTCAGGTGGAGGGTGATCATATATTTTATTATCCAAATTAGGGCAATTTTCAGTGAAAGAATACTATTTGATAATTCCACCAGAGCCACAGGAAGCTAGGACAATGAGATATATGAGTTAAAAACAAACACATGATTCCCTTTCTCATACAATTAGTAAAAAGCCAGCTTAAGAATATTAAAAATTAATACATGATAGGCAAGGGGTGCCTGAGTGGCTCAGTCGGTTAAGCGTCCGACATTGGCTCAGGTCATGATCTCAGGGTTCCGTGAGTTTGAGCCTTGCGTTGGGCTCTGTGCTGACAGCTCAGAGCCTGGAGCCTGCTTCAGTTTCTGTGTCTCCCTCTCTCTGTCCTTCCGCTGCTCTCACTCTGTCTCTCTCTCAAAAATAAACATTTAAAAATACATGATAGGCAAAACATTAGATTTCCTAGAACATAATTTCTTTACTACTTTGTAGCATGGGATGTTTCTTAACCGGACAAAGGAAACAATGCCAGTATCAAGAATCAGCAAATTTGACTACAGTAAAATCAAGAATTTTTCTCACCAAAAGGTGCCATTAAGAGAGTACAAAGCAAAATATGAAAAATAATGTATTTGGAACACCTAGTGCAGGCAAAGTGCTTATATTTGGGATATATAAAGTATCTATACAAGTCAGGAAGAAAAATGACACCCAAAGAGCAATGCAGGCAAGACAATAAACAGGGACTTTACAAAAGAGGATATCCAAATGTCTGGTTAACCTATGAAATAGACTCAACTTTATTAAGAATCAGAGAAATGCAGTTAAAACCACAATGAGATGTCACTACATATTCTTTAGAATGGCAAAGGTAAAAAGGGTCACATAATCCATTGTATCTGTGGATGTGGAACAATGGGAAAAGTCTGATTGATGTAAATTACAGGCATGTAAATTGTTACAACCCCTTTGGAAAGGTGTTTGACATTATTTGTTAGAGTTGAGAACATGTCCAACTCTTTATGAGGGTAAATGGTTTTCTTCTTAATAGGTTCCTAGTGTCCTGACATACCAGGTTTGCCAGACATAACACGATAGCCCTAAATTCCTCTTTAGGCTCAGTGTAGGACTCCTGCTACTTACAAAATTGATTTTGATATACAGAGAGAAAATTGAAGATAATATTCTAGCACAAAAGAACAATTATGCACAAGGGTGCAGAGTTAGAAATTAAACATATTTTGCTGTGGACAATGAGGATCATCTAACCACAATGGAACCTTTATTTAGGAACAAAAACAAATTGATAAAAATATGATACAATATAGTAGTCCAGATTTTCTCCTAAATTTCTATGTGAACTTAAATATTTGAGTTCTTGACATTAGGACAAATTTTCCACAACTATAAAAGAAATTCTTTAGACTATTTTTTTCCCTAGCTGTAGCATGCTCCAGTAGCTTATGAAACCTAATATTCTGATAACGATGAATACTTTCCAGATGGGCAAATGGCCAAACATTATTTTTCTCTCTTTCCATCATAAGTACCTTCTTGACTAGAGGAGGTAATGGTATCCCGGCAACAGATAAGCAATGCTCCATTTATTGCCAAAGATTATATTTTAATGAACTTTGGAAAAAGGAAGTCAAGTTGACTATAAGGTTCTTTGATTAATTTGATGAAAATCTATAAACATCTGACCTAGCTCATTAACACCTTAATGAAGACAGAAGAATCTCTTATGCTCAATTTCCAGAGAACAAGTGTTGTGTGTGGCATTTTGATTTTTCCAGCCAAAGAAAAATGAGGTCCATGAAGTAAAATTTGCATATCTATAGGTCAATGTGAATGTAGCAATCATCAAACAACTGGGATACTAAGGACCTCATGGATGACCTTATCATCCTCTTTTCTATTTCCCTTTCCTCCTTCCCTGTTTTATCACTGACTTGAAGTTACACAGTATAAGTCTACAACTACCTGAAACACAGGTTCCCCATGGAGGTGGTTGAGAATGCCAAATATTTATTGAGTAATTACTCTTATTTTGAGAACACTGGAGTTGAGAGAGACACCGAGAAAAAAAAACAAAAACAAAAACAAACATAGATGATCTTTGGCCCTGGGAAGCTAGCAGATTTGGTTGATTACAATGACAAAGAGTTTGTTAGAAGTATTTTTAGACAGTTGGTGGAATTTGGGGGAACACTGTAGAACCAGTATAGAACCAGGCTCAGTTATAACAGGCAGGACCACAACCAGATCCTGAAGTGAATTCCCCTGTTTAACGGACTAGGAATTCCACTTTGAAGTCTCTAATTCTGTTACTTCCTGATGTTAAAAAGAGAACTCCTTTCAGGTCCCTCCTGAGTCCTAGGTCAGTCTTGAGCTCCTGAGTCAAAATCTTGCCTGCGTATCTGATGGGTGGGATCTAGTGCACTTGTCCAGGCCACAAAGGCAAGGGAATTGGGAAAGCAGATGATCCAGTATTTTTATCTTCTATAGGGGGGCATATTTTCCCTAAGCCTCATAAGGTAGGGGATTCCCCAAATAGAGAAGGCTGTTAGATGCTTCAAAGGGAAAATGCTCACAGCATATTTACAGCTTACACTCTGCTAAGCAGCAAAGACAAATGCCCAGGCAATGTTGCAACTGTATAGAAACTGCTATTAGAAGAAAAATAGAAGGACTTACTCAGACCGAGGTAGTAAAAGAATAACACCTGTGGTAGGGAACAGGTAAAGTGAACAAGGAAGAAGAAGAGTATTTGCTAGATAAAAAACAAGAAAGAATATGAACAACAAGTGAAGAAGTCCCCAAATTTGCATCATTCTCTGAACATGTTACATCTATTAAAGAAGAAGCAGTTGGATATTAAGATGCACCCTAAAGGACAACTGGTATTGCAATAAAAATGGAAATGGGCTGGAAATTCACATGTAGTAGGACCTACCAAGAGCTACAGCAAACTGAAATTGATCAAAAGAACAGATTTTGCCTTCAAGAAGTTTATTTCACCAACACAAGACAGCAGGGACCCTACCTAATTTTACATGAGAATTCTGTTTCTTGAATTTCATATCTATTATCTCATCCTTTTCTTCTTGCTATAATAAATTATTAGATCTTGTCTTTTTAAATGTTTATTTTGAGAGAGAGAGAGAACATGAATGAGTAGGGGAGGGGAAAAGAGAGAGGCAGGGAGAGAGAGGGAGAGAGAGAGAATCCCAAAGGTTCCACACTGTCAGTGCAGAGCCCAATGTGGGGCTTTATCCCATGACCATGAAATCATGACCTGAGCTGAAATCAAGACTTGGACACTTAACCAACTGAGTCACCCACAGGCACCCCTCAGATCTTGTTTTTACATATGTTTCTATTTCTAAAACATTCCCTGACTCTGAATGTCAAATCAATTCTCACTCAGTATTTTGGATATTTCTTCAATTAGGAGACTTTTGTGGATTCTTCTATGGGGTCCTGACTGGGAGAGTTACTGCTTTTTTATTATGTGACCAAGAATGTTCCTGAATTTCAGTTCTGTTAGAATTTTATCAAGTGGGGCATGAGAGATGCTAATATGTAAACTGATGATCTGATTTTTGCAAATTTATGTGAATATCTGTGGTATAGCCCTTTCCAGTGGAGACTCTTAAAAACTGTACACTTTGAAGTCAATATAGTTTTAGGGAACCAACACCGATACTGAAATTTTTGGCAATGGTGCTTGCCTGGTGACTAATTTTCTAGGCAAAGTACTTCCTTCATCATTTTAGGAACGTATAGTCACAAATGAGTTTGGCTGTTTTATTTTCTCCCCGTTGTTAACCTAGCAAAAAGAAGAGTGTTTATAAATTGTCTATCATTTTTCTCCTGATAAAATGGACGAATCTAGGAAATTTGTATCAAGAAGGCTAAAGCAAGTATATAAAACACCATATTAATAGGATGTAAATTACCTATCTATCAAGTTATTAGGTTAAATGACACTTGGGATAGTAACACTGACATAGAATTGATTAGCCTGATATAGACTGTTTAAGAAAATTACATGCCTGAAGAAGATTATGTAACATGAAACAATCTTTTAAGAGAAGGAGTCAAACTTTTATCATATAAACCTAAAATTATCTGCAAAATACTAGAGTAAAGCCTAGAAGAAAATTAATGAAATTATGTATCAACCAGTCTAATTCTTATGTTGACTTGATTAGACATGGACCAGAGATAAATAGTATTTAATTCAATATTAATAGAATAAAAGAAAAATAATAAAATGAATAAATAGATTCACTCAACAAATATTTACTGCCTAATGTGGCTGCATATACCACAAAATTTTAAATGTGATGAGGTAACAGGGTAAATATATGCATTGATGCTCTAAAATAATTTAAGTAGAAACATACTTAAAATGCTGTTCTATTGCCACAGTAATGGTATGCCAGAATTTAGTCCTTAGTACTCTTATCCATTTACATACACTTATTTGGTGAGCTCATCTCTTCAAATTTAAATACCATCTGGAAGTTTACTGTTCCCACATACATGGCTACAGAACAGACCTTTCTCCCAAATGAGATTTAAAAATCCAAATACCCACTCAACATCTCTTCTCAGTTGTCTAACAGACACTTAAAAACTTAACTGGTCTCACAATTATTCCTGCCAAGTTTGTATACCTGCATTAAAGGATAATTTTCAAAATAAAAGTGAAAGCATGACTTTAGTAGGGATATAAAATAACCATGTGTTAAAGACTGTATTTAGCTCATTATTAATCAGGTAATCAATAGGATGTTACAAGCAATTCCTAGGATAATACTAACAGCAGACACATTAATAGATCAGGAATGTTGAAAAGAATGTGCAAATGGAGGCTTAACTGTTTTCTACCTGTGTGGAAAGGAAGTCAACTGAATTTCTACTGGATAGAGTTTGGGTGTCTACAGATAAGAGTGATTTTATATTGCTATCAGTCATATACAATTTGCAAAGTTCTAAACTCGCTTAAAACCATTAAAAGGCTCAAATCCATCCACAGAATCAGAATCAGATGACCTGGAGGGATGTTTTCTACACAGTGAATAGTTAAGAATGAGGGGGGAAAATGACCAGATATATTGGAAAAACAGAACTTAGCCTTCTCCTGTTTTCAGCAAAATTACTGAAACATTCACTTCAATAAGGAAAAAAGAAAAGATTAACTTTGGAATGTTATGGGGCACAAGAAAACAAAAGCAAAGAATTAGTAAATCAATTATGTAGACCTACTCAACTATGAGTGTAAAAAAGTTAATTAGTTATGTATTAGAAATTTAAAACTAAAACTATAGATGGCAATAAAAAGATAGACAGGTTTTCAAAGGGTAGGTGAAACATGCTTAGGCTTCTGGTCCTATTCAAGTGAAGGAATTTAAATTTTTAGAAGTATGTAATTAAAAATGCAGTTGATCCCTGAACAACAGGGGGCTTTGGGGTGCTGACCCCTACATAGCTGAAAATCTACATATACCTTTTGATTTCCCAGAACTTAACTACTGATAGCCTATTGTTGACCAAAGTCTTATTGATAACATAAATGACTAACACATATTTTGTATACGTATTATATACTGTTTTCATTCAAAAGAAAATGTTATTAAGAAAATCATTAGGAAGAGAAAATGCCCTGACAGTCCTGTACTGTATTTATTCATATAAAAAAAAGAAATCCAGGCTGCATGGATGGCTCAGTTGGTTAAGCTGAGCTCCAACTTCAGCTCCGGTCATGATCCTGTGGTTCACGAGTTCAAGTCCCATGTTGGGCTCTGTGCTGACAGCTCAGAGCTTGGAGCCTGCTTCGGATTCTGTGTCTCCCTCTGTCTCTGCCCCTCCTTAACCTGCACTATGTGTCTCTCTCTTTCAAAAATAAATAAACATTAAAAAACCTTTTTTTAAATAAAATAAAAATTTTAAAAATCCACAAGTAAGTTGACCCACACAGTTCAAACACTTGCTGTTTAAGCGTCCACTGTATATGTTAAAAATTTTAGTGCTAAATAATTAAGGTAAATTGACCTTAATATAATCTATTGTTACTAAATCAAAACAGAATTAAATACAGTACACAGAGTAAAATACAGTAAAAAAAAAATCTGAACATAGGAAGGTAGAAAAAAAAAGAAGTTAAAGCAAAGGAAAACAATTCAAAACAGAAAACACACCAAACAATAGTAGAAATAAATTAAAATATATTAATAATAACAATGGACATATAGAGATTAATTTGTCCCTCCCAAATGATTTAAAATTTCTGCCATATACTGCATAATGTCACATCTGAAATAAAACCACACAAAAATGTTTAAAATCAAGGCATAGAGAGAACTAATCTATGAAACACTGACCTAAAAATGTTGATGCAAAAATTTTAATAACATGCAAATGAGAACTTAAAGCAGAATTCCTTAAAATGAATGAATCACATTAAATAATAACGAAAGAAAAAATGCACGAAGAAAATATCATAATGTAAACTGACAAAATAACATTCAAATGCATAAGGCAAAACTGTCAGTATTATTTTACAATTAATTTAGTAAATCCATTTTCAAATTCAGAGACTTTTTAAATTCATTTTTATTGTAAACTGACAGTTCTTGCTTGTAAACAATTCAGCAAGTAAACAGAAGACTTGATTACCACAGTTAACAACCTTAATCAATATATGTGTACATATGGCTAATTTACATAAATAGATTACATAATAGATTTCAAAAGAAATCTCAAGCTATTTCAAATAATTGATAGCACATATACCACACTGTCTGTAAATCAATTAAATTTGAAATCAACACAATTAAGTTTTTCCCCAAACACAAATGTTTGCAAACTTATAAAAACATTACTAACTAACTTATGGGTTAAAAAGAATATCAAAATGGAAATTACCAAATATTTAGAAATGAATGAAAATGAAAGTACTAAATAAGAATACTTGGATGCAGCTAAAGTCATTTAAAGGTAAAAGCACAGCTTTAAAAGGTGTATGCATTGACTTCAAGAAGCTGGGAAAATAACAGGATAGTTAAACTGGGTAAGAAAATATAATACAAAGGATAGGTGTGGATTAATGAAATTTAAAGCACAGAAACAATGGAAAGGAGAAAACTACAACCAGCTTCTCTGTAAATGTAAATAAAAATATGTATCCTTCTACCCACAAAATTCATGGTAAAAGGTACAAAAAGACAACATTAAGAAAGAACAAATAAACATAAACAAAAAGAATTGAGTATTTTTAAAATACAAGAGAATATCATAAATTTTTATGATGAATTTGAAAATTTATATTAAATAATTTATTGTCTAACAAAATAATAATTATCAAAATTAGTTTGAGTAGGGATAGAAACTCTTAATAAAGTATAAATATTTATGAAACTAGACCAGTAATAAAAGACACTTACTTAAAAAAAAAAGGAAAAAGACAACAGGAGTAGATGGTGTGACTAATGAGTTTGAACACAACTTCAAAGCAGAGACAATGACTTTCTTATTGAAACTCTCTCAGAGTTAAAAATAGACGGACATATATCCAAATCATTTATCAGGAGTGTATAATTTGATTGTAAAATTTAAAAAAAGGACTATGCGATAAAATAAAACTATAGGCAAATATTACTTACTAACATAGATGCAAAATTCCTAAATAAAATTCTAAGAAATACTTTAGTATAATGAGAAATGCATCATGATTGAGTAGTATATCTTAGGAATCCAAGGGTGATTTATCACCATAAAATCTATTTACATTACTTGCCATAGATAAAAACAGAAAAGAAACATGGTCTTTTAAAGAGATAGTCAAAGCATTTGAAAAATTCAACACTCATTTATAATTAAAAATGTATTTTTCTCAACTACCAGGGAACAGAAGGAAAAGGTTACAATGTGAATAAAAAAAAATCTCTACCAATAGCATGCATTATAGACTCAATGGTGACACTCTTTAAATATTCCCATTAAATTGAGGATAATAAAGAAAAGCCTATTTTCCCTATCTCTAAGTAACACTGTATTGGCTGCTGTAGTCAATTCAATAAGAAATATGAAATGAATTCATTTTCAATATTCATAATCCAAGAGAACTAAGAACTATTAAAACCAGTAAAAGAAAATAGCATGTTTGAGAGAAAGCCAACACAGACATTCTTAGAGTGTACAAATAACCAATTTTTTAAAAAGTTAAAAACAAAAACTCCTTAAGTAGAAATATAGGGATAAGGGAACTAAGTATAAATTAAAAGATGTGTATGTTTGTAAAAATAAAAAAACATCACAGAGTATAGTGGACATAACAGATGACTTATAACATAGAGAAATCCCTTATGGATAGAAAGTCTAATACATTCTTCCCTGAAATAAACTATAAGCTACTGTGACGCATCCTCTTGAAGCCCTACTGAGATCAGAATTTTTGTCTTAACTATCCTCTTACTCAGAGTGGGGTTCTCAAGAGATGCTTTTGTACTAAGTGACTATGTTCACATCATTTGTTGTTCTAAGGTCTAACCTAGTGCTGTGGTTACAGTTGAGTTATAATAATAAATATAAGCTTTTGATTTAGCACATTGCTACTTCTTATCTTTGATTAACATTGTACTTTAAGTGGAATTTATTTTTTTTTAAATTCTCCCTTAAGCAGCAGTGCTCAAAACAAGTGGATTCGGCTACATGCAATTGTTTCTAAATAAGAGTTGAAAATTGTTCAAAATCACTGCACTTAGAATCCATGACTATGACCCTGAAGACCATATATTCCTATATTTCAATAGAAGATTAAAATTAAACAATGATATTACCGTGTACAGTGATTGTAAAACCCAGAAAATATAGAACTTGAGTGACTTCAATTTTAGCTAAGTAACCACAAGATGTTATTTGTTTCAACTGTTTGGTTCCAGAGACATCTAAAAGCTACTCAGATCAATCTTAAAGACTGATTCAATAGACTTGCAATTTCAGGAATTTAGTGTGAAATGGAATTTTTGTGAAGCTCTGCCTAGCTTTTGTACACACTTCAGAATTGTCTCAGCTATTTGTGTTATCCATTGTTTCACATAAATTTTAGAAATTAAAATTAATAAAAATGTTTTTATGGACTTTAAACAAAGGTAGATTAACAAATCTGGCTATGTTGTCTATTGAACACAATTAGGGGAAAGGTAAATTTCTATAATGTCATAGAAATTTGTATAAGACTCAAAGACAGAAATTGTAATGTTCTTATTGTTTACCAAGACATAGGAATATGTGGGTATAAATGTTTTATCTCTTTTTCAAACTATAATGTTGTTAAAATTACTGATTCATTATTTTTTCCTTTGTGGACTGTGATATTTGTTTCATTATATATATATATATATATATATATATATATATATATATATGGGTTTTTTTTGCTTAATATTAATTTCACTGACATGATTATATACACAAAGAACAGTCATTTTTTCCCACTGGCTGCAAATTTTTCTGGCCATTATTAGTATTTGTTTCATTTCTTGATTACTACTAAAAATAGTTTGGTATATAAGAGAAGCAAGATCTTAAAAATTATTCTCTCTATAAGTCAACTACATCTTTTGTGTTGCTGTTAGAAATCAGAATAAAGATGAAAGATGTTCCATTGTAATTCCTCTCCCTGAAATTGTTGTATTTGGACTTCAAATTCCAGTTCTCACACCTTTCAAATGAGTACATGTACATTCATGACAGATTAGGGAGGAGGCATCCTTTTCTCTAGTGTACAGTTAATAAAAACCAGTATTCAGGCAGCAGATGAGCTGAGAGAAGAGGCTTCAGTTCCTGGTGCTTTTTCAATTTTTGAATCCAAGTCCTGTCTGAGACTCTTTTCATGAGAAGAATTTTTTAAAGTAATAAATTTCTTCACTTCTTCCTAAAGAGCTAGAGATGACTTCTATTTCATGGAACCAAATGACAACAAAGGTACTTGAACTCCAAAGCCTAGAGAATCAGAGAATGGGGAATATATCTTAGAAATTCAGGGGAGGAAGTTACTACAGGAGTGGGTTTGTCCATGGGGGCTGGGGAGAGAGGAGACTGGGATGGGGAACCTGCACTGTGTCTGTCCCCTCGCCCGGATTCCTGTGAGACCATGTCTATCCCCATAAAGAGAAAAGTTAGTTTTTACAAAGAAATCTGTATGACAAGGAGCCCTTTGCAGTAACAATTTGAAGCCAGATGACAAAGTGAGATTTGGTCTGGCCACATTGTAGCCTACTTGGAGAGACACAACTGAATATTTGACATTGGACTTTCACCTTCAGGCATTACTTCCCATTTTTTATTGATTAATATTTGTCTTTACATCTAGCTATCTATACATTTATTCACTGGCAAAAACAGGTATGTTGAGTTGTAGCTATATGTAGTAAAATCTAAATCTAGGGTAACACATTGCTCTTTTCTCCCATGGTTTATGCTTGTTCCAAAGATCTTATACTCTTTCCTAGTAATAATGCTTTAAGGTGTGATTAGTAAACAACTAAGTTGACTTTCTTCTAAAGCACAGCACACAAATTTGAAGGCATAATTTTTTTTCCCCAGAACTTACAAAATGTACTTTATCCCTTACTGACAAGGGAACAAAGGATTTCTATTTCTGGGCCTTTAGCTATCCTGTCAGAGAAGAAAATGCATTCACTGCACTGGGGTGCTGTCTGTTCTTTGGAAATAATAAAATTAAAAAAACCTAATAATTGACTAAAGTTATTTATTGAAATATATGCCTGAATACACAAGGACCAAATTCCAAGCATGTTGGACTTTTTCTATATTATTGTTTTTCTCAAGAATAATATAAATTTTTAAATAAATCAGCCATTTTTCTTATTTCACTTAACAAGAAAAAAATGTATACATCACTTGATCAGTCATGTCAGTAAAGATGTGAATGAAGCCAGCTAGTGTTAGATGCGTATAGGAGTATAAAACCAATATTGGCTACAAGTTTTCCTCTTGAAAATGTAGGATTTTGATGAAGGTGAAATTTGATAGCTTTAGTTGCTCACTTAAATCTGCTGTGTTTCACTGCTCTGCTACCTTTAGACCCAAAGTCATTTGGTCAGTGTTTAATCATTGTCAAGTTAGGGTGGTATGTTACTACCTCATGTAAGTTCCATGTTTTTAAGTATTTTGCATCTAATCCCTGATTGCAGAATTAAATTCTTTCTTTCTTTCTTTCTCTTTCTTTCTTTCTTTCTTTCTTTTTCTTTCTTTCTTTCTCTCTTTCTCTTCCTTCTTTCTTTCTTTCTTTCTTTCTTTCTTTCTTTCTTTCTTTCGATAGGATTGAAGGAGAGTAGAAGGGAGTTTTGGGGGAGCGTCAATTTTCTTGATGCCCTTAACTATTATCTATTCTATTCATGCATGAGGTTGAATTTCAGTGAGATGCTCAGTGATGCTGGGGGTAAAGAACAAGCAGGTGGTTTTTGCTCTCCATGGAAACACACTCAAAGCATAGAAAGGAACAGAGAAATGACATGGTGAAGGTGATCTAAAAAGCAGTGGTCTGAGCCGCCTGGGTGGCTCAGTCAAACGTCTGACTCTTGGTTTCGGCTCAGGTCATGAGCTCATGGTTCATGGGATTGAGCCCCATATTGGGCTCTGTGCTGACAGGAGGGAGCCTGCTTGGGATTCTCTCTTTCCTCTCTCTCTGCCCCTCTCCCTGCTCGTGTTCTCTCTCTCTCTCTGTCACAAAATAAGTAAGTAAATATGAAAAATCTGCAGTCAAACAATAAGAGCACTCAGAAAAGGAAACTATTAATATTTTGGCTTCTTCTAGTGAAAATCTAATCTCTTCTCCAAGCCCCATTGCCTGCATTGAGCCTGATGCATAGGAAGCTGCTCACATTAGATTTTAAGGACATGGTCTCTGCAACTGCAAACCTTTCTTTCTGCTTTGGCTTCTGAAAATTATACCATCTCACTCTTCAAATTATAAATCTTCATGGTTAATTATAAAAAGTAAACATTAATCTCCATTTAACTACTATTACTCATCATTCCTTTAAGTGACAGTAAAAGACTATAAAGCTAAAAGTTTAAGCTGAAAAAAATCCACATCTTTGGTCCCTGGTAGGATTGGAACAAATGAGCATGTTTTGAGGGAGTGACAGAAATGGGTCAGAGGTAATGTCCTAGTTTTCTGGGGTGTATGGAGCCATAGAAAGGAGAAGACTACTGAAATATATGTAGAGGTTTTTGAATAATTTTACAACTTCACAGTTCTACCAAGAGATGACCTTGTGTAGTCTGACCTTGTATGATCTGAATTTCTTTTGAACTAAAGACATACTTAGAAAGCAGAGTCATCTAGTTAATTTGCTTCCCATAATGAATGAATGAATGAATGAATGAATAATTATTTAAAGATACCAGGAAACCCCTTTAATTCATTCACTCACACACTTTTCAAAGTATTAGCTGAATATGTTTGGCAGTATTAGTGAGTTGATTTTGAGCTGAACATACTGGGGCACCAGGATACCCACATGTAAGGACCTTGAAAGAGAAATTCATGCTAAAAGGATTTTATTTCTAAATCAGTTAAAGCTTGTAAATTTTATTTCAGAGTAAAAACTTATTTTTCAGATAAGGAAATAAAATACACAGCTGGAAATGTAACTATATTACTTGTTTGGGAAAACTTCATATCTTCATAGAAATTTAGACATTTCTTCTTTCAACATTAAGGGTATTTACCAAACCTAAAATTCTATACTTTCACCAGATGATATTTTATTTTGCTTCTCTTGGAAAGAACATATCTATCCCACTAGGCTGATAATGGCACAAAATGACATAATTTGTTGAAGAGTGAGAAAATGGCTCAAAACCATTGCCTCAAATTCCATCATGAGAGTTATTTGTTTAAAGGCATTGTATTTAATATAAATGGCAATAAAATAATGATGTACATGGTAGTGGTAAACTATCAAGCCATTGCTTATCCCCTGAATCTTGTTGGAAAATATCAAATCCTCTCCAAAATGACTCCAGGCTAAAGCAGTTTTGAACAGGGAATAGGGTCAGTTTTGGTGTCGAGAAGTGCATGAATTGAGAGGGTTTCATCTCCCCCATAATCTTCACTGACTCAGTACTATACCCCTGAAAAATCTTTTTTTTTTGTTTCCAAACAGGAGTAGTTTGCTTTTACTTTTAAAATTTTTTAAATGTTTATTTATTTTTGATAGAAAGAGATAAATAGCGCGTGCGTATGCACACCATCGTGCGTGGGAGTGGGAGGAAAGGCAGAGAGAGAAGGAGAGACAATCCCAAGCAGGTTCTGCACTGTCAGCATGGAGCCTGATGTGGGGCTCATCCCAGGAACCACAAAATCATGACCTGAGCCAAGATCAAGAGCCCGAGTGCTCAACAGACTGAGCCACCCAGGCACACCAATAATTTGCTTTTAAATAAATCTCTGAGTTAAGTCCCAGCTTCCCTTTCCAGATTTCTGCCCCAGCACGGCTGCAGCAGCCCCTAAAGTGGAAGGTCACAGATGAGCTGTCTCACTGAGTAGACATAGACAAACTTCCTCTGCCAGCAGGCCTTGCACAGCCAGGTTTCCTATGAGATGACCAAATGGTTGATTGGGTGCAAGTGAGTCGGAGCAGAAAAGCATTCTAAAATGTAACCCAGATAAGCCTAGAGAAACGTCATTTTGACTATGGCTGCTCATAAAATGAATTCTGGTTTCTTTTTTTTTTAATTTTAATTTTATTTTTTAAATTTACATCCAAATTAGTTAGCTTATAGAGAAACAATGATTTCAGAAGTACATTCCTTAGTGCCCCTTCCCCATTTAGCCCATCCCCCCTCCCACAACCCCTCTAGCAACCCTCTGTGTGTTCTCCATATTTAAGAGTCTCTTACGTTTTGTCCCCCTCCCTGTTTTTATATTATTTTTGCTTCCCTTCCCTTATGTTCATCTCGAGTTCTGGTTTCTTGATGTTTATGCTGCATGCCACTTTGATGCTCACTCTGAAAGCATCTCAACTGAGGAATCAAATCATTCTGAGAAATCATCCCATTTTATCTCTTTTTAAAATAACAGCTTTTTGTCATCTCATCTTTTAATTTGATTTATATCCCACCTCTATAGAAGTTTTTGTATTTTGGGAGGTCAGCAACAGCTCTCTATAGCATATTCTTTTTTCAGTCCATATTCTCTTCCCAGAGGTTGACAAAGTTAGAAACTCTTTCCTTCTGGATATTTCTCTTCTCTCTTTGTTAAAACAAGTATTTGACAGAATCTTCTGAAACTCATTTAGGTTCTGTTCTTGAATTTAAGTACAAAGTCAACCTCTCACTCTGTGATTGCAGTTCTATACTGTGCTGCCTTGTTTCTTACCACCGAAGTTTCTCCATTGTCTGTTTTCACACATTTCTTTAAACATTTTAAAACTGCTGTCATATCTCCCCTGGACTCTCATCTTCTTAAGGATGCCCTAATTCCTTTAATTGTTTCTCACATGGCATATTTTCAATGTTTCTAACATCTTGGTCATTCTTCATGATCTTTGTGTCTATTACAGAGCAGCTCCATGTAAGGGTTAAATTATAGTGTAGGGCTAACGCTTAGCTTGAAAGATAACAACTTTGTTCTGACACTGAAGGTCAAAAGATAACAGTCTTGCTTTTACTCTTGTAAATCATACTTCATACTCTTGTGAATCAGGCTTTACCAATGAAGGAAACAAAAGCTCAAAAAAAGAGCATCAGAGACAAAGTCAAGGAGATCCACTGGTTGCAACTTAGCAGCAGAAAGTCTAAAATAATCACCTCCTTCGATAACTGTTTCTGACTCATCTGGCAACTGTTTCTAACTCATCTGGGAACCGTTTCTCTGTTCTGTTCCCAGATAATGATAAAACGATGTGATTGGCTTTAAAAATTCTGTACCCCGGCTGTTCGGGGCCACACTCTTATCAAGAGTGTTGGTCCCGAACCGTCGGCGTTGCCTCTCATTGTAATAAACTTTGTTGCGACTGTCACTGGTGTCGATAGCATTATGTTTCAGGAGTCGTGTGGATGCAACACTCCAGTAACTGCATGTAACTCTCCTATGCAGAGAAGAGCATAGGAAAACTATTCTAGTTTTTTACACACATACTCTTATGTAAACTAAATTTCTATTAACATTTTTTTTGTAGTCACAGTGCAAGGTAGATTAAAATTGAGCCTGCTGCTTCTTAACATGATGATGTTTTTACCTATCTCAGTCTTACTTTAACTTGAACAGCGGATCTTTTAAACTCATTTGCTATCCCCACATTTATCCCTGTTAAAGTTCATGCCATCAGATTCAGCTCATTGCTCAGGCTTGCCATGATCTTTTGAGATTTTTATTTTGTCATCTAACATAGTCATCCTCCTTTTCAAAATCAGGACACTGACTGGTTTTCTGAGCATATTTTTTCTTTATTGTCATACAGATTATGATAAAAATGTTTATGTCACAGTGTCAAGAACTATCCTTAAGGTTGACAGCAATCTAGTAATAAATACTTTTTAAGCTTGGTTTATTCAGTTATTAATATCCAAGTGTAAAGAGGATCTATAACCTGTTCTTTTAAATAAAAGCTGTTAAATTGCTCAGTGAAAAAATAAATATGGGACTTTTCATGATACATATATGCCCAATAACCTGGTTAAAGTAGAAAATTAAGTGACTGATAAGATGTGCTTTCAGTAAATTTATGCTGGCTCCCAACAATCACTGCTTCTTTTCTTAAATGCTTTTGAAGAATCCCTTTGAGCTCATATAAATCTATAATTCATGGAATTTCAAGCAATTGCCATTCTCCAGATTTCTAGAATCTCTCACATTCTCCATACTTTCATGGAGAGCACTTGTGTTGGTTTGGCAGACTAATTTTTCAGTTCTCTCAGTAATTAGAAAATGTACAAAATAAAAACAAATAATACGGTGATGTCATGATCAAAGTGGGTTAGGCATTTCAGTTCCAAGTCAGAGGTGGATGCGAGTGTTTAGGAACCCTAATTAGATGACTACTGGAACCAAGTGTCCAGCCATCTGCTTTTGGACATCCTTCTATCTTTTGTCCACTCTGCAAAGAAAGTAAGTTAACCTGATTTTAAGGATCCCTGGGAAAATGTATTGCTAGGAGTTGGAGAAAACTCAGGTGATGTAAGAACTACAGGATTGGAGTTGACACGTTCATGACTTCGATTTTCATTAGCTCCAGTCCATTAAACAAGCATTTGCCAATGTAATACTGTATGCATAAAACAACTGAAATATTCATTAAATGGAAAAATGACTGAAGATGCAGGCCAACCGTTTCTCCCAGAAAGTTTTGCTGCAGGAATACAGCTCACCAGGGTCTACTGCTTTGCCATTCAGTTTAATTTTTTGAATTTAAGGTTTTTAAATATCTGTGCTCCATCAGGCAAATATATTTAAATGAATGTTTATGATGGAAACTATTTTTCCTTGGAGCAAACAGTTGAAATATTAGGTTTTCAAATATTTTTCATAGGAGGTTGCAACCTATACAAGTATACAACCTATACAATCACACAGGGCTAGGCCTCTTATATTTTAAGTAGAGATACTTCCTCTGATAAATCAGTTTGATTCAGTGTCCCACAACATCCTTTCACAAAAGAAAAATTGGTTATTCAATGAGTGAAATCTATCTACCAGCATTGTACTAGACATTCTGAAGGGAAAAGCAAGATATTTCACTGCCTTCAGACTTACAATGTAATGGAGACATTAGATAGAAACAGATACTAGTATCAAACTAGGTAAAATAATTCAGTGGGAAGAGAATGGTCTGAGTAAAATTAGGGATCGATTTAAAATTAGAGAAATCATACTGTATTCATTTTCATTTTTTAAATTTTATTTAAATCCAAGTTAGTTAACACATAGTATATAATGGTTTCAGGAGTAGAATTCAGCAATTCATCAGTTACATATAACACCAGTGCTCATCCTAACAAGGGCCCTCCTTAATGCCCATCACCCATTTAGCCCATCTCCCTACCCAATACCCCTCCAGCAAGCCTCAGTTTGTCCTCTGTATTTAAGAGTCTCTTATGGTTTGTCTCCCTCTCTGTTTTTATCTTATTTTTCCTTCCCTTCCATTATGTTATCAGTTTTATTTCTAATTCTTGGTTTCAGCTCTGGTCATGATCTCCTGGTTCGTGAGATCAAGCCCCATGTCCAACTCTGTGCTGGCAGTGCAGATCCTGCTTGGGATTCTCTCTCCATCTCCCTCCCTCTCTGCTCCTCCCCCGCTAGCACAAACTCTCTCTCTCAAAATGAATGTTTATTCATTAAATAATTAAAAAATTGTCTATTTTAAAGATACAATGTAATTAATTTTGAAATTTTTTCCCATAAATCTCCAAGGTTCTCTTCTACCCCTTGGTAATTTAATTCCAAACCTTTGGTCTTCTTTATATGACTATCATCTTGCCTTTTCCAGAATGAAATATGTGGACTTTTGTAAGTGACTTCTTTCTCTTAGCACAATACATTTTCGATTTCTCCATAGTGTTATATGCATCAGTAGTTAATTCCTTTTTATTGCTGAGTAATAGTAGCTGTATGGTAATCTTACAGTTTGTTTCCATTCATCAGCTGCTAAATATTTGGGCTGTTTACATTTGGGAACTGCTATAAATAAAACTGCGTGGAAATTCAAAGACAAGTCTTTGTGGGGATGTATGTTTTCATTTCTTTTGGGAAAAAACCTAGGAATGAGATGGCTAGGTCTCATGGAAATTGGATGTTTAAATTTTGAAGAAACTGCCAAAATTTTGTCTAAAGTGAATGTTCTATTTTCCACTTCCAAAAGTGATATGTAAGAGCTCTAGCTTCTTTTGTTCCTTGCCAATATCCCACATTGTCAAAATCTTCAATAGGTATGTAATAGTATCTCAATGTGATTTTAATTTGCATTACTCTAATGATTTATAATTTTGCCATTGTTTTTATGTTTATTTGCCAAACCTCTCCTTGAATGAAGTGGGTTTTTTTTTTAAGGTTTGCTATTTTTTCAAATTTTTATTTGATTAAATTTGTATTCTTAAAGTTTTAGATATTTTTATACACTCTAGATAAAAGTCTTTTTTTCAAATACGTGTTTGTCAAACATTTACTCTAGTACTTTTCACTACAGCTTGCTTCTTAGATAATTTATCCATGCTTTCAATATTCTTTCGATACTTAAAAACAAATTGACCATTATGTTCTGCCAGATTCTATTCAGCATAGGCAGAATCAACTTTCTAGTCTAAACACCCAATTTATCCAGTCACCATGTAACCTGAATAGATCTCACCCTGACCTTGATCTCTAATCTTTAGGGTCTTTCTGTGATGTCCATGTGTTGGCCATTTGCTATAGCTTTAAAACTTGTTGTCATACAAGACTATATCTGAAAGTTAGGTTGGAAAGGAGACGATAGTTTAAGCCAATGGGATGTCCAATCATTCATTCTATGAATAAATGGGAAAATATGAAAGAAGTTAAGGAAAACTGAATTTTCCTCTTCATCTTGAAGATTACATATATATTTTTTAATTGAGTAATTTTGAATGTTTCTGGGCTATAAAAGGAGAATAAAGCCCAGTAAATTATCATCAATATAACTATTTTGTTTTTCTACAAAGGAGGTTAAGGATAAACTGAGAGGGATCCTGGGAAGATGGCGGCGTAGGAGGACGCTGGGCTCACCGCGCGTCCTGCTGATCACTTAGATTCCACCTACACCAGCCTAAATAACCCAGAAAACCGCCAGAGGATTAGCAGAACAGAGTCACCGGACCCAAGTGCAGACGAGAGGCCCACGAAGAGGGTAGGAAGGGCGGCCAGGCGGTGCGCGCTCCACGGACTGGCGGGAGGGAGCCGGGGCGGAGGGGCGGCTCGCCAGCCAAGCAGAGCCCCCGAGTCCGGCTTGCAAAAGCGGAGGGGCCTGACAGACTGTGTTCCGACAGCAAGCGCGACTTAGCGTCTGGGAGGTCATAAGTTAACAGCTCTGCTCGGAAAGCGGGAAGGCTGGAGGACAAAGGGAGGGTGAGCTGCGGAGCCCCCGGACGACAGAGCTCAGTTTGGCGGGGAACAAAGGCGCTCGCCAGCGCCATTTCCCCCGCCCATCCCCCAGCCAAAATCCCAAAGGGAACCGGTTCCGGCCAGGGAAATTGCTCGCTCCGCGCGAACACCCAACTCTGTGCTTCTGCGGAGCCAAACCTCCGGCAGCGGATCTGACTCCCTCCGGCTGCCACAGGGCCCCTCCTGAAGTGGATCACCTAAGGAGAAGCGAGCTAAGCCTGCCCCCCCTGCCGCCGTGCACCTTGCCTTCCCACCCCAGCTAATACGCCAGATCCCCAGCATCACAAGCCTGGCAGTGTGCAAGTAGCCCAGACGGGCCACGCCACCCCACAGTGAATCCCGCCCCTAGGAGAGGGGAAGAGAAGGCACACACCAGTCTGACTGTGGCCCCAGCGGTGGGCTGGGGGCAGACATCAGGTCGGACTGCGGCCCCGCCCACCAACTCCAGTTATACACCACAGCACAGGGGAAGTGCCCTGCAGGCCCTCACCACACCAGGGACTATCCAAAATGACCAAGCGGAAGAATTCCCCTCAGAAGAATCTCCAGGAAATAACAACAGCTAATGAGCTGATCAAAAAGGATTTAAATAATATAACAGAAAGTGAATTTAGAATAATAGTCATAAAATTAATCGCTGGGCTGGAAAACAGCATACAGGACAGCAGAGAATCTCTTGCTACAGAGATCAAGGGACTAAGGAACAGTCACGAGGAGCTGAAAAACGCTTTAAATGAAATGCAAAACAAAATGCAAACCACCACGGCTCGGATGGAAGAGGCAGAGGAGAGAATAGGTGAACTAGAAGATAAAGTTATGGAAAAAGAGGAAGCTGAGAAAAAGAGAGATAAAAAAATCCAGGAGTATGAGGGGAAAATTAGAGAACTAAGTGATACACTAAAAAGAAATAATATACGCATAATTGGTATCCCAGAGGAGGAAGAGAGAGGGAAAGGTGCTGAAGGGGTACTTGAAGAAATTATAGCTGAGAACTTCCCTGAACTGGGGAAGGAAAAAGGCATTGAAATCCAAGAGGCACAGAGATTCAAGACGTAACTTGAATCGATCTTCTGCACGACATATCATAGTGAAACTGGCAAAATACAAGGATAAAGAGAAAATTCTGAAAGCAGCAAGGGGTAAACGTGCCCTCACATATAAAGGGAGACCTATAAGACTCGTGACTGATCTCTCTTTTGAAACTTGGCAGGCCAGAAAGAATTGGCACGAGATTTTCAGGGTGCTAGACAGCAAAAATATGCAGCCGAGAATCCTTTATCCAGCAAGTCTGTCATTTAGAATAGAAGGAGAGATAAAGGTCTTCCCAAACAAACAAAAAGTGAAGGAATTTGTCACCACTAAACCAGCCCTACAAGAGATCCTAAGGGGGACCCTGTGAGACAAAGTACCAGAGACATCACTACAAGCATAGAACATACAGACATCACAATGACTCTAAACCCGTATCTTTCTATAATAACACTGAATGTAAATGGATTAAATGCGCCAACCAAAAGACATAGGGTATCAGAATGGATAAAAAAACAAGACCCATCTATTTGCTGTCTACAAGAGACTCATTTTAGACCTGAGGACACCTTTAGATTGAGAGTGAGGGGATGGAGAACTATTTATCATGCTACTGGAAGCCAGAAGAAAGCTGGAGTAGCCATACTTATATCAGACAAACTAGACTTTAAATTAAAGGCTGTAACAAGAGATGAAGAAGGACATTATATAATAGTTACAGGGTCTATCCATCAGGAAGAGCTAACAATTATAAATGTCTATGCGCCGAATACCGGAGCCCCCAAATATATAAAACAATTACTCATAAACAGAAGCAACCTTATTGATAAGAATGTGGTAATTGCTGGGGACTTTAACACCCCACTTACAGAAATGGATAGATCATCTAGACACACGGTCAATAAAGAAACAAGGGCCCTGAATGAGACACTGGATCAGATGGACTTGACAGATATATTTAGAACTCTGCATCCCAAAGCAACAGAATATACTTTCTTCTCGAGTGCACATGGAACATTCTCCAAGATAGATCATATACTGGGTCACAAAACAGCCCTTCATAAGTTTACAAGAATTGAAATTATACCATGCATACTTTCAGACCACAATGCTATGAAGCTTGAAATCAACCACAGGAAAAAGTCTGGAAAACCTCCAAAAGCATGGAGGTTAAAGAACACCCTACTAACGAATGAGTGGGTCAACCAGGCAATTAGAGAAGAAATCAAAAAATATATGGAAACAAATGAAAATGAAAATACAACAATCCAAATGCTTTGGGACGCAGCGAAGGCAGTCCTGAGAGGAAACTACATTGCAATCCAGGCCTATCTCAAGAAACAAGAAAAATCCCAAATACAAAATCTAACAGCACAGCTAAAGGAAATAGAAGCAGAACAGCAAAGGCAGCCTACACCCAGCAGAAGAAGAGAAATAATAAAGATCAGAGCAGAAATAAACAATATAGAATCTAAAAAAACTGTAGAGCAGATCAACGAAACCAAGAGTTGGTTTTTTGAAAAAATCAACAAAATTGACAAACCTCTAGCCAGGCTTCTCAAAAAGAAAAGGGAGATGACCCAAATAGATAAAATCATGAATGAAAATGGAATGATTACAACCAATCCCTCAGAGATACAAACAATTATCAGGGAATACTATGCAAAATTATATGCCAACAAATTGGACAACCTGGAAGAAATGGACAAATTCCTGAACACCCACACTCTTCCAAAACTCAATCAGGAGGAAATAGAAAGCTTGAACAGACCCATAACCAGCGAAGAAATTGAATCGGTTATCAAAAATCTCCCAACAAATAAGAGTCCAGGACCAGATGGCTTCCCAGGGGAGTTCTACCAGACGTTTAAAGCAGAGATAATACCTATCCTTCTCAAGCTATTCCAAGAAATAGAAAGGGAAGGAAAACTTCCAGACTCATTCTATGAAGCCAGTATTACTTTGATTCCTAAACCAGACAGAGACCCAGTAAAAAAAGAGAACTACAGGCCAATATCCCTGATGAATATGGATGCCAAAATTCTCAATAAGATACTAGCAAATCGAATTCAACAGCATATAAAAAGAATTATTCACCATGATCAAGTGGGATTCATTCCTGGGATGCAGGGCTGGTTCAACATTCGCAAATCAATCAACGTGATACATCACATTAACAAAAAAAAAGAGAAGAACCATATGATCCTGTCAATCGATGCAGAAAAGGCCTTTGACAAAATCCAGCACCCTTTCTTAATAAAAACCCTTGAGAAAGTCGGGATAGAAGGAACATACTTAAAGATCATAAAAGCCATTTATGAAAAGCCCACAGCTAACATCATCCTCAACGGGGAAAAACTGAGAGCTTTTTCCCTGAGATCAGGAACACGACAGGGATGCCCACTCTCACCGTTGTTGTTTAACATAGTGCTGGAAGTTCTAGCATCAGCAATCAGACAACAAAAGGAAATCAAAGGCATCAAAATTGGCAAAGATGAAGTCAAGCTTTCGCTTTTTGCAGATGACATGATATTATACATGGAAAATCCGATAGACTCCACCAAAAGTCTGCTAGAACTGATACATGAATTCAGCAAAGTTGCAGGATACAAAATCAATGTACAGAAATCAGTTGCATTCTTATACACTAACAATGAAGCAACAGAAAGACAAATAAAGAAACTGATCCCATTCACAATTGCACCAAGAAGCATAAAATACCTAGGAATAAATCTAACCAAAGATGGAAAGGATCTGTATGCTGAAAACTATAGAAAGCTTATGAAGGTAATTGAAGAAGATTTAAAGAAATGGAAAGACATTCCCTGCTCATGGATTGGAAAAATAAATATTGTCAAAATGTCAATACTACCCAAAGCTATCTACACATTCAATGCAATCCCAATCAAAATTGCACCAGCATTCTTCTCGAAACTAGAACAAGCAATCCTAAAATTCATATGGAACCACAAAAGACCCCGAATAGCCAAAGGAATTTTGAAGAAGAAGACCAAAGCAGGAGGCATCACAATCCCAGACTTTAGCCTCTACTACAAAGCTGTCATCATCAAGACAGCATGGTATTGGCACAAAAACAGACACACAGACCAATGGAATAGAATAGAAACCCCAGAACTAGACCCACAAACGTATGGCCAACTCATCTTTGACAAAGCAGGAAAGAACATCCAGTGGAAAAAAGACAGCCTCTTTAACAAATGGTGCTGGGAGAACTGGACAGCAACATGCAGAAGGTTGAAACTAGACCACTTTCTCACACCATTTACAAAAATAAACTCAAAATGGATAAAGGACCTAAATGTGAGACAGGAAACCATCAAAACCTTAGAGGAGAAAGCAGGAAAAGACCTCTCTGACCTCAGCCGTAGCAATCTCTTACTCGACACATCCCCAAAGGCAAGGGAATTAAAAGCAAAAGTGAATTACTGGGACCTTATGAAGATAAAAAGCTTCTGCACAGCAAAGGAAACAACCAACAAAACTAAAAGGCAACCAACGGAATGGGAAAAGATATTTGCAAATGACATATCGGACAAAGGGCTAGTATCTAAAATCTATAAAGAGCTCACCAAACTCCACACCCGAAAAACAAATAACCCAGTGAAGAAATGGGCAGAAAACATGAATAGACACTTCTCTAAAGAAGACATCCAGATGGCCAACAGGCACATGAAAAGATGTTCAGCGTCGCTCCTTATCAGGGAAATACAAATCAAAACCACACTCAGGTATCACCTCACGCCAGTCAGAGTGGCCAAAATGAACAAATCAGGAGACTATAGATGCTGGAGAGGATGTGGAGAAACGGGAACCCTCTTGCACTGTTGGTGGGAATGCAAATTGGTGCAGCCGCTCTGGAAAGCAGTGTGGAGGTTCCTCAGAAAATTAAAAATAGACCTACCCTATGACCCAGCAATAGCACTGCTAGGAATTTACCCAAGGGATACAGGAGTACTGATGCATAGGGGCACTTGTACCCCAATGTTCATAGCAGCACTCTCAACAATAGCCAAATTATGGAAAGAGCCTAAATGCCCATCAACTGATGAATGGATAAAGAAATTGTGGTTTATATACACAATGGAATACTACGTGGCAATGAGAAAAAATGAAATATGGCCTTTTGTAGCAACGTGGATGGAACTGGAGAGTGTGATGCTAAGTGAAATAAGCCATACAGAGAAAGACAGATACCATATGGTTTCACTCTTATGTGGATCCTGAGAAACTTAACAGGAACCCATGGGGGAGGGGAAGGAAAAAAAAAAAAAAAAGGACGTTAGAGTGGGAGAGAGCCAAAGCATAAGAGACTGTTAAAAACTGAGAACAAACTGAGGGTTGATGGGGGGTGGGAGGGAGGGGCGGGTGGGTGATGGGTATTGAGGAGGGCACCTTTTGGGATGAGCACTGGGTGTTGTATGGAAACCAATTGGTCAATAAACTTCATATATATACAAAAAAAAAAAAGGATAAACTGAGAACGTATGAAAGTTTTAATTAAAAAAAAAAAAGATTGCAATTCCAGATAGTGTGAAGGATAAAGTATCATTTGTTAGTTTCAGAGATGGAAAAATGAGAATACCTTAGAATGCTGTTTAGAACCTTATTCCTATGGGCAGTGTCAATTGTGTTCCTCCAAAAAGATAGAGGGATTGATGTGATGATGTCATCAAATTCTAGGATTTTAAATTGTTTCAATGCCAGGAAGGAAGTTTGGCAGTTCCAAATTACTAACTTACTTATTTACTTATTTATTTATTTACTTATTTATTTATTTACTTACTTACTTACTTAAGGTGTTTCTTACAAAAGCTGGGCAAGAATAAGGAACAACAGGCCAAAATCATTTTCAGTGACATTTATCTTTAAATACTCATTGAATTAGAATCATGAGTTATGAAGGCAGTGGTGTGAAAGAAAATGCCTATATCAGAAAGTAACATTTTATAAAATGTTTAAACTACTTAGTCAACTTGACTCACTTTCTTATACTTTTTAATGCAGTAAAATCTCTTAATTGTTGCTATTTCTCCATATGCAAATATCCTAGTTATTCACTAAATAATTTATTAATATTAATTGATTGTAAAATGGGAATTGACTTCCTTCTCTACCACTTCCTTCATCTTCTCCCTCTATTCAGTCTTTCTAATGCCTTTCTCAGGATTTTTGCTGATGCTATTCCCTAATCAATAATGTTCTCAACTATTCCTAAGGATATACTAACCACTTTCTATACTTTATTCCAATCCTCACCATTCCTTAAAATCTTTCTTGTCTATCATAAGCTAAGTCACAAAAAATTCATGCTGCTTTCCTAATTGTTAATTCTAAAGACATTTTCATTCCTCACCATCCTTGCATTATCAATAGCATTTTAAGGTGTTACCACCTCAACTTTGAAATCATCTTCCATAATGACGTCTGTTGTAGGCATGTCATACAGTTTCTGTTTGTTATTATAACTAAAAGTCCATTTTAAGTGCCAACTTCACTGCTTATACTCCTACTTTAAGAGGCCTTATTAGCATCTGTGTTTTATACTCCTTGATATTGACCCTCTTGGTATCATTTTAGGACCTAAGATGTGTATCTTCAAAACAGCAGCCAATAGCAGGAGTGGTTGTATGGAGGGATACCCTGTATAGAATGTGGAAGCAAAAGTCTTGAATCAATATAAAGTATGATTTATGTAAGATCATCTCCTCTGCATACATTATCACACAATCTGCACTGGGTGAGATAAGTAGCAAAGGATTCATGTATCCTAGATTCTGCTAAATATCACTTAATTAGAAATAAATTCACTTAAGCAGCTCTGTTACTACCCATGACTTCAAGCTGCTTAGTTTTTTAATGCTGGGCTTAAAACAGCTGAACACAAACCTAGGGGAAGAGGAGTACACGTTAAGTGTTCTGGCCTATAGCATCAACTCTAGTCTAGATGACATCAGCAAGAACAGAGAACCTGATCTTCTATAACCCAACAGAACCTGTTTCACTCCCATTCACTTCTTCAGTGTATATCAGAGCAATTTATTACAAATCTCCATCTCATGACAAGATTATTTCTATTTTTACAACATTTACTTTTTATTGCTCTCATGAGGAAAACCCTCAATTTCTCTCTTCTCTAAAAAATTTCTACTTATTCCTCAAGTTCTACCCGGAGTGTCATCTGTTTACTTAAGCATTTTCTGTCCTTTTGTTTGACTGTTTATGATCTCCCTTCCTGTGGGTGAAATCCTGTTGTGAAATCTATTGTATCTTCCTTTTAGCTGGGTATAATTAATGCTTTGTGAGGTGTTTTAAATTTTAAAATGGTGGTGTATTATCTCAATTAAATTTCAGTGCACTGAGAACCATGAACATATTTGATCTTTTCTTGTTATGTACCAGAGCACAGAGAGAGAATACCAGTGAATTGATTGAAATGAATTGAAATCAATGATATAAGATCAAAACATGCCCAACAGTGACTATGTACAGAGCACTTTCGTCTGCTGATTGGATTGTTCTTCAATACACCAGCCCTAATATAACCTTAAATCAACAAATATTCTCTATTTGCTACTGGTATAAATATTTGATATAAGTTATTCTCCTCTCCCCATCTCTGCCCATTGGTAGTACACTCCCACACTGAGTCTGGACTGCATTTGCTTCAGCCAACTTGTTTTGGCCAGGAAGATTTGTAAAGTACCTGCACATCAGTCCTTTATCTGCTTTATGGAACCTGGAGACTGCCACGTGCAGAAGCACAGGCAAGCTTCTTGAAGGATGAGAGATCATGTGGAGCAGAGTCAAGCCAACCCAGTTGAGATTCTGTAGCCCAACCAGCCTACCAACTGACATGGGAGGGAGGCAGTCCTAGACCATTAATTACAACCAAGCTAACTCAGTCCTGGAGTCACTTAGTCCACCTTCAGTATCATGAAAAATAATAAATGCTTGTGTTAAGCCAATAAGTTTGGAGACCATTTTTAAGTAAAACCTGATTTCTGAAATCACAGCATGCAGAGGGAATTGGTTTTAAATTGGATTTATGGCTACCTAGTAGTTTTAGGACAACAATGACAAAATATTACATATTAGTCTAACGTTGAAGAGTTAGCTGTGTGCCCAGGATTTGAGGAGCATATGGAAGGATCCTTCTTTTCTGAAATGCATGTTCTAGTCTAGAACTGTTCCACTCCAGACTACCTGAGGGAAGTGTAATATTACAAATTTAGTTCCACAGGTTGTACGGGTGAGTTTATTTAGTCAAGTATCTAATTCTTGAGAGAATGGGATATAGAGCAATCTCCCTTTCTATTTTCTGTAAAAGTTCACATAATATTGGGATTATCTATTCATTATGAGTTAGAACTATCTCTAAATTACTCTGAGTCTTTTATATATTAGGCCAATAGATACAATTTTCACAAATCATTCAAATCTTAAATTGCTTTAAGATTGACTTATTTAAAATTTCTACTTATACAGTATTTGGTAGGTTATATTTGGTAGGAATCTTCTACTTCATTTATGCTTCCAAATTCATAATACTTTCTCTATACTTTAAAATATATAAAATATTATATATGTGTGTGCATGTGTGTATACACACATACACACACACACACACACACACACACACATATATATATATATATAGTTTATTTCTGTATTTTTGTTCCTTGGTCACTTTTGCTATAAATTTGTGTGTTTTAATAGATTTTTCAAAGAACACTTGCTTTTAGCTTTGTTGATTCCTTTCTTTCCTTTTAATTTAAATTTCATTAGCATTTATTTTACTTACTACTTTCTTTGTTTTAATTCCTTTTATTTACAGTTTTTCTTTTAAATATCTTGTATATTTAGCTTAATTAATTTTTTCAGATATAATCCTTTTGGTGTAAAACTTACTTCTTTTTGTTTTTAATTTTTTTTAATGTTCATTTATTTTTGAAAGAGAGAGACAGAGCGCAAGCAGGGGAGGGGCAGACAGAGAGAGACAGAATCGGAAGCAGGCTCCAGGATCTGAGCTGTCAGCACAGAACCTGACGTGGGGCTCGAACCCATGAACCACGAGATCATGACTTGAGCTGAAGTCGGACACTGAACTGACTGAGCCACCCAGGCACTCCTGTAAAACTTATTTCTAAATAATGCTTCATCTTCACTCCACAAGTTTTGATGTGGTATGAGTACACCATACTGATTTTCAAATGTTTTCTAGTTTCTATCATGATGTAGTAATCTTTTTTGTTTTTCCTTAAGCTTTTAAGTCTGTAAGATGTAAGCATCAGTTTGTAATCAGTGACTTTTCTATCAAAAAATATTTGTTTTTGTATCTTATCCTGATGTTGCTCACAATATGGAGCTTATTTGGTTTTTATTTAGAATGAAATGGAGTTACACATGAAGAATGGAATCTGAAAATTGTCTTTTTCAGTGTATCAAAAAAAGTTTTTGCTGTTTTTTTTTTGTTTATTTATTTTTGAGAGAGAGAGAGAGAGAACACAAGCAGAGTGAGGGTCAGAGAGAGAGAGAGAGAGGGAGACATAGAATCTAAAGCAGGCTCCAGGCTCTGAGCTGTCAGTGCAGCACCCTAAGCAGGGCTTGAACCCACAAACTCTGAGATCATGACCTGAGCGGAAGTTGGACACATAACTGACTGAGCCACCCAAGCACCCCTGCTATTTGTTTTTTAATATTTAAGGAGTGCATAGTGTATGTCAAAGATTACAAGAAGTGTTTCATTTAAAAAATCTCATTACTTTTTTTTTTCATGTTTACCAGTTCGTTAAAGGATATGAAAAACGAAACAAATCAATAGGTCCTGAACAAAGGAGTTTCTGTTTTTTTGGAGCTTGGAGCCCAGCTTGGTGGCAAGTGGAAATGTTCTGTTTCCCCAAGTATGGAAGCTCTCAGAAAAAGCTACACAATCTCATTTCATCCTGTTTTGTTTTGTTTGTTTGTTTGTTTGTTTGTTTTTAACATACATTAAACTGAGGCGTGGAAATGTTCAGAACCACTACATAAGCAGTAGGGTTGCACCTGGGGTTGAAATTCAAACGAAATTACTCCAAAGCCTTTGCTCTTAACCAAGATGTTACTTTATTCCTTCTCATAAACTCACTATGTATAAATATGTTACTGTTCATATACAGTTATCTAACTTTCTAGTTTTTGAAATAAATTGAACAATAAAATAAATTTTATCCCAGGAAGGAATAATGCAAGTATTCATGTGCTGTTCATATTTTTTTAAAGAAGTCTTCTTCTTTTTTTTAATGTTCATTTAATTTTGAGAGAGAGAAAGAGTGTGACTGGGGGATGGGCAGAGAGAATCCCAAGCAGGTTCTGCACTGTGTGTGCAGAGTCCAAAGCAAGGCTTGATGCAGGGCTCGAACTCACAAACCCCAAGATCATGGCCTGAGCTGAAATCAAGAGTCGGACACTTAACTGACTGAGCCACCCAGGAGCTCCAATTGTCCATATTTAAGAAGATGTTTGTGTGTGTGTGTGTGTGTGTGTGTGTGATAAAGAGGTAAAGAAAAATAATTTTTCAAAAATTGAAACAGAATACTAAAAAAAACTGGAAAGAAATCAAAAAGTAGTTGTACAACTTTGTCGTCAACATTATGAATGAATAGTGGACATGGATAAGTTGTTTGAGCTCATTATTCCTTTTTTTCACAATAAGAGGTGGTGATTAAATAATCTCTTAGGTTCCTTACAGTTTTGATAATCTTTGAGAAGCTCAGAGTGTTGCATCATCCTAGGCAAGATGACGGTGATATTCTGGGGAAGACACATCCTTCCAAAGACATTTCAAACTACACATACATATTAGCCTTTTCAAAAAATGCAGATATAGAGTTAGCTGTAAAAGGTAGTCATGAAAATGTATAATTTGAAGTCACAAGATTATAGGTTTTCAAAATGGAAGAGTTTTCATCCACAGGACCAAGCATAGCAACTGGCCCCTTACAAGGACTCAATAAATATTTTCTGAATTAAATTAAATGTTATTGGTTTCCATCAATGTCCATCAATTAATAGTCATGTATTATACTTTAGGTGTGGGATCACTGCCCAACAGCCTAAGTGCCAACCCTTCAAGGCAGGAGTTGTTCCCTACAGTCCTTTTCTTAACAACTAACAAGAGGGTGAAGAAAGCATTCTCATGGTTTAATTTGATCTAATGGGGAAAATGCATTTCCTTTTTAGATTTGTTGAAAGCAACTCTTTTTGAGTAAAATGACACCTGTCAAGTTCCTTGATGGTTTCAGTTTTTCTGAAAAAATTACAGGCATAGAAAAGCACACCAGGCTGGTCCTAAGCACTTCAGTGTCATGAATAGTATAGCTATAATTAGTGACTTTTGCCTGGTGTTAACAAATGCCAGAGGGTATCTCAATCTCTGCAGATGAGTTCTCCAGGATTTAATTAGCTCTATCCTTCTATTCTTTGTAGAACTATAGTGTTCCTAATATACCTGGTGCTTGCTTCAGGCATGGGTCAAAGTATGCAGCTGTCAATTATTTAATATTCATGACATTTTTTAACAAATGAAGTGTGCATGAAGCCTGTAGTATTGGAAGATATAGAAGCCGTGCATTTGTGGAACAGATAGCCTACTTCATTGAATAATAATTTGAAAAACTCAAGACATAGGAAATTTTGTTCTTAAATCTCAAGATCTGTCTTTTCTCTTTGCTTGTAATCATCAGGAGAGAAAGAATGAAGTAAGTATTTTGGGTTTTACTTCTTATTCTCTGTTATCTCAGTATATCAATTTTGCACATCATTGTAGGTTTCAATTTTTCATGTTTAAAACGGAGAATTGAACTAGCTGATTTCTAAGCCTCCTCAGGTTTAAAAGTCTAGGCTTTGAGGATGCTTATGGAAATTTTTATCAAATTCAGACTCATTCCTCCTTAAAATAGATTACTGGGAGGAAATTAAATTTTTGTTTATTATGATACACATATGCATGGAGAGAATGAAATTGTACAACTTTTTAAACTGTATAATTTTGGTTCCTTGAAAAGTTTGAAAACAAGTTTTATTATTATTTTTTAGCTATGCCAGTGACATGGGATACATAAAATCATTTTGGAATGAATCCCTGGAAGTAAGTTATATAGCTCTGAAAGTTATAGTAGTTTTTCCGGTCTTCAGGTTACATTTTGATGTCTAAAGAAGGAATTTATTGGATATCCTAATTATTATAGGTCCCTAAGTACCAAAGTAAGTACCTCTTCTGTGCTTGTGGTGAATCTGGCTTCTTACACACTTGTTACAGTTCATTTTTAAGCTAATTCTGAATATTAGTCAAAAGGTTTGGCTAATTGTCATTGCTCATTTAAGCTAAAGTTAACATTTATTTTTTTTACAAAATGAACCCTTGATTTTACTTTCAGTTATCTGAGCAATTACACAGTTGGCATCAGAATGGAAAATTAATTTACATGGTATAAGTGTATGTGGGTACAACAGTGAACTTTCTTTACAGTGAACTTTTCTTTACAGTGTATGCATTGCAATAAGGCAATTTTTAATTTTTTTAACATTTATTAATTTTTGAAAGACAGAGAGAGAGTGTGTGTGTGTGAATGGGGAAGGGGCAGAGAGAGAGGGAGACACAGAATTCGAAGCAGGCTCCAGGCTCCAAGCTGTCAGCACAGAGCCCAATGCAGGGCTCGAACTCACAGACTGCAAGATCATGACCTGAGCCAAAGTCGGACGCCCAACCGACTGAGCCACCCAGGCGCCCCTACAATAAGGCAATTTTTAAAGTAATGATAATGACTCCAACATATGTAAATAATCTATAGGGCTAGACATTGCATAGTGTATGGAAAATCACAAGCTCTTATAAATAATGTTTGTTTAATTTCAATTGCTACTGATAATAAAAATAGATATAGACATATATTTAAGCAGCATTGAGGTATAATAGACATATAATTAACTCTATACATTTAAAGTGTACAATTCAAAAAGTTTTGGCATATGCATACATCAGTGAAAGCATCACCACAGTTAAGATAATAAACGTATCATCACTTCCCAAAGTTTCCTTATGCCTTTTTGTAATTGCTCTGTCTTGCCCGTCCCAAACCTCTTCTCCAAACAACTTCTAAGATGCTGTCTGCCACTATAGGTTTGTCAGTATTTTCTAGACTCCTATATAAATGAAATCATATAGTACATACTTTTATTTGGTTTGGCTTCTTTTTTTCACTCAGCATAATTAATTGAAATTTACACATGTTGTGTGTAGCAATAACTTATTCTTATTCATCGCTGAGTAATATTCTACTATATGAAAATAGAGCAATTTGTTCATCCATTCCTCTGCTGATGAGTATTTGGGTCATTTCCAGTTTTGGGCATTCACAAATAGAGCTTCTCTGAATATTTGTATACCACACTTTTAAAGATATGTATTTCCTTTTCTCTTGAATAATAACTATGAATGATAAAGTCAGTTATTAGTTCCAGGGTTTTTTTTTTTTTTAGTTCCAGATTTTATATATAGATTATATCATACTGAAATAAAGACAATTTTACTTCTCCCTTTAAAATTTGGAAGTATAGGGGCCCCTGGGTGGCGCAGTCAGTTAAGCGTCCGACATCAGCCAGGTCACGATCTCGCGGTCCGTGAGTTCGAGCCCCACGTCGGGCTCTGGGCTGATGGCTCGGAGCCTGGAGCCTGTTTCCGATTCTGTGTCTCCCTCTCTCTCTGCCCCTCCCCCGTTCATGCTCTGTCTCTCTCTGTCCCAAAATTAAATAAAAAAAAAAACGTTGAAAAAAAAATTTTAAATTTGGAAGTATGTATTTATTTTCATTGCCTGATTACACTGGCTAGAGCCTCCAGTTCAATGTTGAATATAATTGGTGAGAGCAGACATTCCCATCTTGTTTCTGGTCTTGAGGTAAAATGTTCAGAATTTCACCATTAGGTATGATAGTAGCTGTAGGTGTTCATAGATGTCCTTTATCAGATTAAGGAAGTTCCCTGGAATTACTACTTTACTTAGAATTTTTATTAGGATTGGATAACAAACTTCTGTTAAGTGCTTTTTCTGCATCGATCGAGATGATTATGTGTTTTCTTTTTCAGTTTGCTAGTACTGTGAACTATCTTGTTGATTTTCAAATAGTAAGCCAACTCTTCATTTCTGGAATAAACCCTACTTGATCATGATATATCAGCTTTTAAATATTTTTTTGCTTCAATCTAGCAAAATATATTTACTTCTTAAAAGTACTGAATAACTAGGGGTGTGTGGGTGGCTCAGTTGGTTGAGCATCCTCAAGTCATGATCTCACGGTTCGTGAGTTCAAGCCCTGCATCGGGCTCTGTGCTGACAGCTCAGAGCCCGGAGCCTGCTTCAGGTTCTGTGTCTCCCTCTCTCTGCCCCTCCCTGCTAATGCTATGTCTGTCTCTCTCTCAAAAATAAACATTTAAAAAAAATTTTTTTTAAAGTACTGAATAACTACGTACCTTGGATATCACCATGAACATTTATTAAGTGCATGGACTACTTAGCTGCATTATCTGGATTAAAAATCCAGTCTTAGTTAAGTTACTTAATCTTTCTATGCCTCAGTTTATTCACCTATAAAATATCAATAACAGTAATAACTTAGCTATATCCTAGGCTTTTAATAGGATGAAATAAGATAATGGAATTGGGAGAGTAATTCAATGCCTAATGTAACAATTCAATGAAACATGTGCTAGACATGCTCAGATAGTATTAATATATTTTGAGTGGTTGTGATAAATCCAGACCAGTAATGTGTGGCATGTAGTCAGTGGTGGGAGAAAATGAGGAGAGACAGTTTGGGAATAATTATGAAAAGGAGTTACTGAGCCAGATGGAGGCATTGATAAGAGCCAACGACGAAAGGTAAGAGGTGGAGTTGGGGAGGGGAATGGTTTGGAGTTGGCAAAGGAGAAAGATTCTGGGCTAATTCTGGAAGTGAAGAGCTGGGTGTCCCTAGAGTATATCTGTTTAGAAGATAAAGGGATTTTTATGCAGGAGATACCAATGGTCAACCAGGTAATAAGAAGCAGTTAATAATATCAAGGTCCAAATTCAATTCCATCCTTCCATCTAGTCTCTTGGTACTTGACCTATAATGATCTTCATAGAGTTTCATTCCAAGGATCCCTTTACCAGTCTTGTGAAGCTATAGAATCCTTCTTCGCATAATATTTATAAATGCATAAATAAAATAAATAGGCTTAAAAATAATAATTAAAAAATTGTGAAATACTCTTCTATACACAGGCTTCCTTGGAGGGTTAAGGGTTGTATCTGTGGATCCCAGGTGAAGAAACGGGATAATAAGTGAGATGGAGACTGAAATGGATAGAAAATTTAAAGAACTATTATATTTCTTAAATTTCTTATTGTCAAGTGAAATTTATGTCTCTTCTTTCAGTTACTTATTTTAAGGTTTATATATTTATTTTGAGAGACAGTGCACAAGCAGGCAGAGAGAGATGGAATCCTGACACAAGGCTCTATCTCACTAACCATGACATCATGACCTGAGCCAAAATCAAGAGTTGGATGCTTAACTAACTGAGCCACCCAGGTGCTCCAATTTTTAAATGTTTTTAAAAATCAAAAGAAATATGTTTAATAATATGGGGAAATTTTATCAGATTCAAATTTCAGTGTTCATAGGTTTTATTGGAACAGCACCACATTCATTTTTGTTTATATATTGTTTCAGCTGTTTCCATACCACAAGGACAAAATTAAATAGTTGTATCATCTGGCCTTTTACAGAAAAAGGCTGCTGACCTCTCACATAAAATATTATGTCTTAGGGGCAACTGGCTGGCTCAGTTGATAGAGTATGCCACTCTTGATCTCAGGATTGTGACTTCGAGCCCCACACTGAGGGAAGAAAGTAGTTAAAAAAAAACTACGTTTTAGTTTTATTTTCATACATTCTATTTTATCTATTATATTTTTAAAATTTTTTAATGTTTTTAAAATTTTTCTTTGAGAGAGAGAGACACACAGAGCGCAAGCAGGGGAGGGGCAGAGAGAGAGGGAGACACAGAATCTGAAACAGGTTCCAGGCTCCAAGATGTCAGCATAGAGTCTCACGCGGTGCTCCAACCCACAAACTGCAAGATCATGACTCGAGCTTAAGTCCAATGCTTAACCGACTGAGCCACTCAGGTGCCCTTCTATTATATTTTTATTGTTCATTTCCCCCTCCCAGGATATAAATCCTTCAAGAGTAGGAATTCATCTGTTTTGTTCCCTAGTCTATTCCTGATGCCTAGAAACTGTGTGGCACGTAGTAAGTACTTACTAAACATCCGCTGATTGAGTATCTGTCACATCAATAACATGATATATGGAGCAGTTGAGATAAAGCAAGTACTATCAGACAGGGAAGAGATGTATCAATGTATGGATTTTTGAGAATGCCTCAGTAAAAGATCTTGATGGATGAGTATGCCTCTGCTAGGCAGAGAGGAGAGGGGATGCCAAAAACACCAGGAAATGAGAAGGAGCTTAGTTTGCCAAGGTAGAATTTGCATGGCTTATTCAGGAAGTAATTATAAAGAAACTTAGAGAATACAGTTAAAGGTTTACTTGAGAAAGAAAGAGAAATACTGTTGGAAAGTGTAAAAGTGAGTTGAGATTATATACAGCCTAAAATGTCAGGATGAGACATTTGTTTGAGGCCAACTTTTCAATGTCCTGACTCAGATCTGTTTGTTTACACACCCTGGAAAGAAATGGGGGAGGAAAAGGTTACAACTCAACTGAGAAGATGTCAATTTGCCCTGTAGTTACTTGTGATTTGGAGCAATTCCAAACAAAAGCAGCAAATCGAAAGATCCCATCCCTTTTATTTTCTTCCCTTCACTTTAAGAATGCCAATTACAAGTGATTGAAAGAAAACATTTTCTTGGTATTTCCCCAGACCTGATTGTGTTACAAGTCTGGAGACAATCTCCAGGGCTCCAGCCGGGACACATTTACAGGATATTGAGTTTGAATTTTATGCCTTGTTTTTGCCATTATGTGGAGGTTACTTTGATGTTTATTATACTGCTGGATTGATACAAATTATAGTCAGATAAACGCAATCAACATTTTTTTACTAGTTGTTCAAATTGTGACTTGCCCTCAGTAGGAGACAATGGTAATTTCTGGTATTTTAGAAATTTGATGCAACTACCTGGCTTGACTCCCAAGACATTGAAGGGAATTTTTTATACCTTTAACCTACTTGAACTTTCAGTATTCGATTTAATATGCACTTGCTGATATCAATTGTTACGAGGTATAAGAATTTTAATAAAGGACATGAAGTGTATAAATTAATAGACTCAATCAAATTCACATAAAAAAATTAAAAACATGAAACATTTCTAGTTGGCGATAAAATAGGATTACATGATTATAAAATGGAGCTTGAGAATACAGCATTAAATTCCAACATACATATTTTATAATGCTAAAGCAAGCATGCATTTTCAACAGGGGCATATCACCTTCCAAGGGGGTGAAATTTATTCTTGGGGAGTGGAAAAAAACCTTAGCTACCGCAGTGGGTTGTGGCCTCCTTATTGCCCAAAATATAAAAACAGATATACTGCATATCTCTGGTATTAAAATTTTATGGTTGGAGAAAAGAAGAAAAAAAATGTATAAAGACTTCTTAGGAAGGGGGAATAAAAACAACAACAACAATAACAATAATAATAAAAGAGGTTCAAAAATACTAAAATAAAAAGATGGATGCTTATCATCTTTTTGCCAGTCACCTTGACCTGCTGACAACTATATTTATAAACTGTGTTGTATGTATTTTCAAAGTATCTGTAGTGTGTGTATGTGAGTGCTTATATGCTTACATGTTCTACCCAGGTAAGGTACATACTACTCAAGAGTAGAGGCTGAGCCTGCTATATTTTATGACCTTGTAAAAATTTATAGTTTATATGTATCTTAGAACAGCTAGATAGGGGGCAAGCCTGGGTGGCTCAGTCGGTTAGGCGATCGACTCTTGATTTCAATTCAGCTCATGATCTCAGGATCCTGACATTGAGCTCCATGACAGGCATGGAGTCTGCTTCATATTATCTCTCACCCTCTATGTCTACCCCTCCCCCACTGACTTGTCTATCTCTCTATCTCTCTCAAAAAAAAAAAAGCAAGCAAGCAAGCAAGTCTTATTGGTTAAAAATGAATCATAAAGTTTAAGGTTTTATTTAATCCTATATTCTTCTTTTTTAATTTTTTTAATGTTTATTTATTTTTGAGAGAGAGAGAGACAGAGACAGAGCATGGGCGGGGTAGGGGCAGAAAGAGAGAGGGAAGCACAGAATCCAAAGAAGACTCCAGACTCTGAGCTATCAGCACAGAGCCTGACACAGGGCTCAAACCCACAAACTATGAGATCATGACCTGAGTAAGCCCAAGGCAGATGCTTAACCGACTGAGCCACCCAGGCTCCCCTTTAATCCTATATTCTTATTTGACTTTTTTATCAATAACTTGTTTATAGATTTTCTAATAATCTGTAAAACAAAAGAAATACTAATTAAAATTCATCCCATCACACACTCTAATCTCAAGTAAAGAATCTCTTTGAAATATGAATAAAAGGTACACTATGTAATTTTTTACATACTGGCTTATAAACAAAAGAAATTTATTTCTTGGAGTGTCTGGGTGGCTCAGTCAGTTGAGCATCTGACTTCAGCTCAGGTCATGGTCTCATGGTTTGTGAGTTCCAGCCCCGCAGAGCCTGGAACCTGCTTCAGATTCTGTGTCTCCCTCTCTCTGCCCCTCCCCTGCTTGTGCTCTCTCTCTCTCTCTCTCTCTCAAAAATAAACATTAAAAAAATAAAAAAAAAGAAATTAATTTCTTACATTCTGGAGAATGGAAGTCCAAGATGCCAGCATAGTCTGGTTCTGGTGAGGTCCCTCTTGTGGGTTACAGAATCCTGACTTCTCATTGTATCCCAACAAGAAAGAGGGCATATTTGTTATTTAAATATTCTAAACCTCCATTTTTTCATCTGTAAAATGGATATTATTATATTATCAAATTTACAGGGTTGTTGTGAGAATTAAATGAGATAAGAGAATCAAAACTGTTAGTATAGAGGGTAACACGTAATAAAAGCAAAGTGAATAGTAATGGTGAGGGCGACGGTAGGGTAGAAAAAGTAGTATAGTTGTTATGATAGTGACAGTAGTGTATTAGATCAATGACCATGCTATGTACATGTTCAAATTTCTGTGTAAAATCATTATTTTAGAAACCCAACCCAGTGACAACAAAGATGATGAAATTCTAGGTATTTTCAGCCTGAGATGTGATCAGTGGCTCTTAGAAAGTTGGTAGTCCTGGGGAGCAAATGAAGCCAGAAGGAGGCAGCTCAACTAAGATAAAAGGGGAAAAAATTAGCAGAAAGAGGTCATGATTGGATAAATTATAAGCACGATGCATGAGACAGAAAAAGAGAAGAGGTGAATTTGAGAAGGCTGTCACTTTAAGGGAATATTCAAAATTCCGAAGGAGAAATGTTTCCAGTTGAAGTAAGATCCAATTATGGCTATACTCATGGATAGAGCTGAAGACCATCTTATCTGAAGGAGCTGAAAAATGGTTTTATCAGTTTATCAGATGGATCATCAATATGTGTACTGAAATTAAAGGGAAATGTGGCAGTAGATGAGGTGAGAAAGAAAACAACTTGGCTAGTTCTTGAAATCCTCAAGGAAAATATGAGCATCTCAGGAGGACCAAGATATTCTGGTGACAAGAGATTCAAGAGTATTTAACAAACAAATTTTACTAAACTGAGTTAATATTTGTGAATAATTTACAATAGTGCATGGCACATTTTGAATGCTAAGTAAGAGATATTTACATACGTATAATGAACTTCTAATGGTGCAGGGACCCAATGCACATTCTTTGAAAGAATGATCATGGTAGTTACAGTGGAAATAAAACACCAATGATTGTTCATCACATGTTCATGGCAGGATTATACAGGGGTTACTTCCCCTGAAAGAGACTAGCCAATCTAAAAGAAGTTGACAACTCAGATCTCTTCTATTCAGTTGGACTGGGCAGTTAATGTGTTGTGTGACCTCTGGCTTAACTGTTAATGCTTATAATAAAAAAAAAATTATAGTCAAACTGTTACATGTGCTCAGAAAATAGAAAATTAATTATGAACACCCCATTGAATGCAGGGAGGGTTGGATGTCCACAGTTTTTCTGTTAAAGCATCATTGAAGTAATTCCCCTACCACCGATTGAACATTTCTATAGAACTCATCTAAATGTGCTCAGTCAATGAATCCCCAGAGAGTTTCTGCTTCATTAACTGTTTACATGGTGACCTCAATAGAAAGGTTTCAGCCTGATGAGATGTCTCTCTTTCAGGCTGCCTTAGGCAACAACTGTAGTAGGGCTGTATAACTCTTCATGATATACTGAGAAATGAAAAATATTGCATTAACAATCTTAATCTTGCCACATTAAGTACTGAAACACCCCTTGTTGTGTTAACCTCTAAACAGTCCCCATAACGATACATCATAAGCTCTATCCCTGAAATCCTCTCTATTTATTTGGAGTGAAAGATATATTTGTGGTGTTTCCTGCTCATATTTCAGGGCTCTAAAGTCCTATATTTGAAAGTGGGTACTCCACATGTTCCATTCACTTTTTAATAGCATTGTTATTTGCCATTAGATATATTATAATATATATCATATATTACAAAGTCAAGGAAATCCATGCATTCAAATTTCACTGGGCATCTTCTGAGAAAGAATGACTTCTCAGTAAGCAAAATGTTAAAAAAAAGAAAAGGAAAGAAAAATATATTTACTACATATTACTTGTCTGGTAACAAAATATCTATTATGATAAAGATTGGATACATTGAATCATCCAGTGGGTTGATGAGAGAAAGGCATAAAAATGCTATTTGACTTTTGCATAATACAATGACTTTCAAATGTATATTTTGTAATAAAGCACTGATGTACGCAGATCAACATACACTTTAAAAGGGGATTAAACAGAAGAAGAGTCACTGTACCTGGGTTCTGGTCCCCAAATGGTTGGTAAACTGCTAAATTGTGTAAAATAACTTTAGAGTTTAAGGCCTCAGTTTCTACATTTCTAACGAGGGAAATGAGTAACATACTAATAACTCAACTCTAAATTCTGTCATATTACCTGATATTGGGTACTATTTCTATCTGTAAGATTATTGAGCTTTAATATCATGAGCTCTGAAGTCTAACTTGAGGGGTACCTGGGTGGTTCAGTCAGTTGAGTGTCTGACTTCAGCTCAGGTCATGATCTTGCAGTTCATGAGTTTGAGCCCCACATCAGGCTCACTGCTGTCCGTCCAGAGCCTACTTTGGATCCTCTGTCCCCCTCTCTGCCTGCCCCTCTCCCACGTACGCTCTCTCTCTCTCTCAAAAATAAACATTTAAAATATAAAATAAAAAAAATTAAATCTAACTTGAAAGTTCTATGATTTTAGTGCTTTTCCCTCTTTATTTATTCTATTTACTTCCATTCTTTTCCAACACAGATTTAAATTGTTTGCTTCAGGGGCACCTGGGTGGCTCAGTCGTTTAAGCGTCCGACTTCAGCTCAATAATTGGGATTCATATTTCTAAAATAATATTCTTCAACATCAATAAAAATTTCTGATATTTACAGTAAAATTATTTCTATGCATGCCCTATGATGTATTTCATGTTGTATGTCATCCTGTGTCTTTGTTAATACTCTTTGCTGACTTTTGGAGCCCATATAACTTTCTCTCTTATTCATAGTTCTGCAAATCCATACAGATCACATTTGGTTTTCACTTGTTGCTCTCCCATAGAAAATCCCTTGAAAGCTGGTTTATCTTCCCTTTTATTACCTTAGCACAGTGATGAGCATATGGCTGGTATACAGTATACGATCACTGCTGAAATAGATAATAGGCACATGGTTTGTTATATCTAACCATTCTTTCCCACAGCACTAGGGTCTGCGTTTTGTGACTTCTAGGAATGAATAGATTTTGCTGATTCCAACGATTTCCTTTTCTCCGAACCTCTTTGAACTAAAGACAGTGTGTTTTCAGGATGTTAATTTCAACCGAAAAGTGATATGCAACTATTTCTGTAATGTAACTGTAAGGGTAGAATTAATCTGGAGTCAGAATGTTTGACATTGTGAGGCTCAGTCTCTTGGACAGTATAAAGGGATAAAAATGTCTTCTATACTGGCATCACCGGATTTCCAAGGGAATCACATGAGGAGCTGGATGAGACATCACTCAAACATTGCAGAGTGCTGTGAGATACAAGAGATTCATTTTATTACAGCAGTAGTATGGGTAGTAGTAACAGTAGTAATAATGGTAGTAGGAATTGTAATACCATTAATTAAGGATCTGTTTGGCTTACAGAGGGGTGAAAGGCATTCTCAGGACTACTTCATATGACCTAAAATTCCAGAATTAAGCATATTTGTGTGTGTGTGTGTGTGTGTGTGTAGATATGTGTGTGTGTGTGTGTGTGTGTGTGTATGCAGATACATATATATTTGTATATAGTTTTGTATTTTATATTAAGGGTGCCTTTCTGTCCTCTTCTTCTAGCTATTGCTCCAGTTCTTCATGACTCTGACTTCTCAGGCTTTTATTATTTTTTTAATGTTTATTTATTTTTGAGAGAGAGAGACAGAGAGACAGAGTGTGAGCAAGGGAGGGGCAGAGACAGAGGGAGAAACAGAGTCCAAAGTAGGCTCTAGGCTCTGAGCTGTCAGCACAGAGTCCAAAGCAAGCTCGAACCCACAAACCATGAGATCATGACCTGAACTGAAGTCGGACACTTAACTGATTGAGCCACCCAGGCGCCCCTGTAATTTTTTTTATTACATAGAAATTTAGTACTCAAGGCCAGGAGAGCATGAAAAGTCCTGATGTTTTCAATTGCAAGGAACTTAATACATGCAAGAAGACTCAAGTAGAAAGCTGCTTATTTAAAGACTACAGCAGATAATCAAGTGTCACAAGGCATCTAGATATGGTAAACGGTAACAAAAACCATTGCTTCTATCTCTTATTTAGTTGCATTTGCACTTCTGCTTATTTTTCAAATATTTTCTCATAGTCTCTCTGTTTCCCAAGAGTTGTTTATGGACTTAGTTTACTAGTCCTGATGCCTAACCTCACACTAACCTGACTTTTCATTTCAAGAGCCCATAATTATGATGGATTGATTATTATTATTGTTTCTGTACTCCAATTCTTTGGAAAGGGAACATAATAGACCCTTTGCAGGATCCACTTAAGTTGTCATCAAATATAACCCATCATAAGTAGTACTCAGTTGGGAGATGGAGGCAAAAATGTATTGCCCAGAAAGCTATCCCCTCAAGGAGATGTAGAGTCTTCCAAGAGAGATTGTTGGTAATGACTCAAGGATAGAATACCTTCACCATAATAAAAAAAAATTGTTTTTGATATCATTCAAATGAAACCAACAATGTTGTGTTTTAGTTAAAAGTGACTCCATGTTCAGTTATACATTTAATGAAAAGTATCTAAAATAAATTTACAGAAATTCTCTCCATTCTTTGGAATATCATCAGAAAATGCATCTTTTACTCTGTATATGTCCAGATACTCTCTTATCTGCTCTAGTGATAAAGCGAGTCCTTGGCTCTGACCTCTATTGATACTATTTAACCACTTAAGTCTTGTCTATCTCTTGAAGATACACAAGGTATCACAAAGATATACAAGATCTCTTACTTTACATAAGTATAGACTATATGCTCATGTCCTTTAGGTTATAGAACAAAATCCTTCTTTAGGTGAGCTAAAACTGGATACTATTAGATAAAAGAAATTATAAATGTTGGGGGCAATTAATTTGTATTCACATGTTTTATTTGGGTAATATTATCTTGCCTTTTATTATATTGAATTTATATTTTTAAAAAGAAACATATTTCATCTTACAATTATATTTGTCTTAATTGTCTTTATAAAGGAGAAATACTTAAACATTTTGTCATCTTGGATTTTCTGAGACTACAATAAACTTATAAACCCTCTTCCTACAGAAATGGATAAAATTTTTTTCCATACCATTTCTAGTGTTTCATTGAATCTCTAAAGCTCATCTATGGGTTCCCTAGGGGTTCAAAGTTCATTGTCAAAATGTGCCACTGTAATGAGAATGATAACAGAAATATTTTCCAATAAATGCTTAGAAAACATACTTAAATAGGACATTATGTTACTGAGAGATTCTTTGCTCTGTTTCCCAAGTTCACCAATACACGAATTTAAAAATTTTCAAAACCATTTAGATGTCCTCCTTTTTATATTCTGGAAGTAGACCAACCAAGATAATCTGCAATCTAAATCTAACAGGGGTCAGGGAAACTCAGTGGCATTGCTTTGTTTTTAGAGTAAAAAATTCTTTATTTAAACACAATCCTACAATGGAACCCCAATATGAAAATGGATAACAGTTTAACTGACTGGTTGAAGTATAATTTAATAGGGTCATATATGAGTCCTACCTGTGTATCTTTTTTCCCACTTGTTCATTCGAGCTCCTAATAGAGTTCTTTAGAATCCCCAGAAATCTGAAACACATTAATGAGTCAGTGGATCAGATGAATAAAGTGTAAGTGTATTTTAAGTAGAAGCGACAGTACTCACAGAGGTATCAAGAAGAGTAACAGAAGTTAAAAATTGCCTTAAAGAATTGTAATGTAGGTGGGTAAAGAACAGGTGATTTTAACAACAGCAGCCTCTTCCTCCAGGGCCTTATATTCTACATGAAATTATTTTAATACTATTCTGAAAGTATGAGAACTCACTGTGTATTTTAAGTATAGTAGTAATTTAATAAGATTCGAATTTCATAAAGACCACTCTGGTAACTATATATAAGATAAATTAGAGGATGAAATTAACTAGGGACAAAAGGAGATAATTTAAGCAATTCAGGAGAAAAGTTATTTGAGCCAGAATTAAGAAAATAACATCATAAGTGGAGAAAAGTTTCCCAAAATGTCGTGTAGGTAGAAGACTTGACAAAACTTGGACCACTGGATACGGGTGGTAGGTGAAAAGAGTTAGTCAGTATTACCATTATCTTGTTCATGTAGGGTATAGGCAGTAAGGGGAGAGTTGCAGGATGGGGGGGGGGTAGATAATTTCAAATTCATCCTGTTCAGACCTTTCAATCTTTTATGTGCATAAAATGTCATTTTCTGGCTATATGATGATTTCCCCAGTTACGGTGTATGTTTTATGAAGAACTCTTTAATATCAGGGTGAAAATAGGTTAATTGAAAGTAGATTAATCAGCAGGAACATCTAGGTTGAGAAGGATGGTTATACCATGACTCAGCTGCAAGCAGAAGTTTACTGTGAGTGTTTGACAATGTCTGCCATGTCTGTGGAAGAGAGAAATACTTTGCATTAGACACACAATTTTTTTATAATTTTGTTAATAAATTTATTTTATTCATCCATAGTTACTGAATAACAATATATATGTATTTCTTTTATCATGGAAGATAGACAGATAAAGGAAAAGACACAGTCCTTGTCTTTAAAAAGCATATGGCTGAAATGTTGAAACTAATGTGCAGGAAATTATTACAGCATATTGTGTGGATGTAAACACTGGGATGCTAAGGATTAGCATCTTGGTTATTCATCCGTGTCTCTCTATCTCCTGCACCAATGTCCCTTATTCTCTGTCAATGTGGTTCTATCTGCCTGCAGGACACAGGGTTCATGTATTGCTTCTGATGATCTAAGGAATATTCTCCCTGCTTTGGGTAGTTCTCTTAGCTCTCTTTCCCTTACTTCTTCTTATGAGGTATCTCTTATTGACAGGTGCATATCTGATTTCCTGAAATATTTAATGAAGCAATTGCCCTTCTCCATCAAAGGGTCTAGAATCCTCAATAGGAAGCTAAAGCTATGGTAGTGAAAATGAAATGCCTCCTGCTCCACCAGAAATCCTAGCTAGATTTGAAGAAGACCACTTGAAAAATCTTCAGGGAATGCAGAAATGATAAATAGTTTGGTCTAAATCTCAAAACCCTATTGATATATATCTATATAGATATACATATATAGGTTGTATATATACATGTGTATATATATAGAGAGATAGATATAGATATAGTTGATATGGATATAGATATACATATAGATATATAGGCATATGTATATGATATCTATATATACATGTATATATATTGCTATATATATATAAAATATATTTATATATTTTAAAATCTTAGTTAAAAATGCCTAGAAGAAAGTGTAATGCTTTTCAGAAAATATAAATGCTGCAACAGAGCTTTGGAAAACTAACTTTCAGAAAGATATCTAGGCGCAAGCTCTCTTAGGGTCTGTGGACCATACCACATAGACAGTGACCTGAGGCCACATGTGCATGAAAATGAATTACCATGAGGAAACAATGGGGGTTTGCCCAGTAGCTTATGTAAAGCCAATATCTTTGGAGAACAGACTGTTATAAATCCTCTAGAATTTATTTTGACACTGATCATTTTTGGATTTGCCTGGCTTGCTCTTTAGATATCTCTACTCTAGGAAATAATTTGGGCAAGTCTTAGCTGGGAAGGAAGCAAAAAGAAACATGGATAAACACAATTTACTTCTTTCTCTCCACTGGCTGACCAAATAGGCACAAAATAAATATTTTTTGGGCCAAGTAATAAACAACTATATAAGATATTTAATCTATAAGGGTTTCAGTTTTATTACTGTTGTTGCTGTTTTTTTCTTCTTTTTTTAATAGAAGACAGGTTACTTTCAAGTTTTCTCTTTCTGTTTCTCTATTTATCATGTCCCTCCCCTAATAGACATATAGCCTTCCACAAAATACATGTGTCTGCTGCTTTTCCTCCAATGCTATATCAAAGGTATATATTTTAGAATGCTCTGTCCTTTTAACGCACTGCTTCATAGTAGATAGTAATACAGCATTGTTGGCATCATCATCATCATCATCATCAAGAATTTTAGGATGCCCTTTGAAGCCAATATTAGTTTGAATGTCATTAGCTGCCAACATTCTGTTAGTCTCTTAATTGGGAATCACTTAATTAAACTAACAAGGTCAATGGCAATTCCTTTTTCTTAAGCTCCAGAGCACACTCACTGCCATGGAAATTTTTCCTCCTTCAGATTAAATTACTTCACTTTTAAATAGTCATTAACTGCTGCCCTAACACTCCTTTTCCACAAGGTATACATGGGAGCGCAAAGGCATACTCACTGAGAAAGCTGGTTGGGGAAGGGCTCCTCCTCTCTGACTTTTGATGTACTGCTACACTTGAGCAGGCTTGATGATAAATCGCGCAGTTTTGGTTTATTCTTCAGTGCAATTTCCCCAAAACATTTTTGACAACCATTTAATTTGAGTGGGATATTTATGTACTAACCCACACTTCAAGCAATTTATTCTTGAAAATGAAGTAGGAACAATAGACACAATAGTATGATTTCAGTAAATAACAAAAATTTACAGCAATTGTCGCCATATTAGGATATAGCTTTCCTGTCTTCAGAAACAGATAGGATTTTAAGAGAAAAATGCCTTTCAAAATGACAAGCAAGATGTAAAATTGAGATAAACAGCTCAGGAGAGTGAGTACCCAATTGTATGTGGTCTTATTGGTGAGTTTGTTACATTGCTTTTCTAAAGGATTATATACCTTCTTGACTCTGGACTAAAGTATCCTTTAAAAGGCTGATATACAAGCAATAGAGTAGATTCTTCCCAATAATTTTGCCTGCTTCTCTTATTCATGAAACACTGGAATTACATTTAGTTTAGCTATGGAAATTGGGAGAGAATAAAAGTTTGCCTTTATGACTCAATGGTAAAACTTCCCACTTCATATTCCAGGACACTCAGAGCATGCCTAGTCACTTATCCTTTAGAAATGCTCTAATGGAATTGAGGAAAAACTGGATAATTATTTTTCAGAGACAGGTTTGTTGGCAGAGACTGTAACTTCTGATTAGTCTGACTATTCCACCAATTTACTTATCCTATTGATTTTAAATGTTCTTTTAAACCAGACCACTGCATTATTAGACCATGAGAAAAAACCTACCAACAGATATTTTCTGAGCATGTCATAAATAAGACACCATGTTATGCACTGAAGAGGGTTTCACACAACTGTACAATACTGAGATTTCAAAAGAGAACTAAGATGAGAGATAAATAATAGTGTTTTAAATATATGAACAAAATGTCATAAATCCAGAAAAAGACAGTGCTACAAGAAATATCTCAGGTGAATAAAGTGAGATTATCAAAGAGTAATTTAGCTAGTTGGTATAGGAGAGTTATTCTTAGAAAAGAAGGAACTTGTACTGTACTTTCAAGGAGGCAGGATTTGGAATGGAGAAGAGGAGGAAGAGTGGACTTTCAAAAGTGAAAATGATGGTATGGATGTAAAAAATGTGAAGATTCTTCTAACCGCTACCAAAGAGAGAATTTTGTAGACAGAAATGTTTGCACTGATACTGACTGACAGAAATTAAGTTGGCTAAGTATAAAAGGCCAGTTTGAAGGAATTCAATGTCAGAGAATTCTTTAAACTCTATATTATATAGTTTGAAAGTAATTTTGTATTATTTCTCTAGTGGGGAATTCACACAATTTTAAATTTAATTTTAAAGGAAAAAGAATTCACTCACATATTAGTTTGTTTGTATTTTATATATTATTTTATTGCCTCATTAAATGTAGGTAATGTTCTGGTATTTGAAGATCCAGCATTGAACAAAACAAAACAAAACAAAACAGCCTGCTCTCATGTAATTTATATTCTTGTAGGAGGAAAAAAACAATAAATAAAACAAATAAGTGAAATATATCACATTATATATGGTTAAGAACAAAGGAAAAAACTTAAGGCAGGGAGAGAAAATGTGAATTGTCTGGTACACTGAAATGTTTGTTTGAGGGCCCATTGGAACTTTCATTGAGAAGGTGACTTCTGAGTAAAGATCTACAGGAAGTGAGGGAGTCATCCATGTGGATATCTGGGGTCAGGAAGAGAATGATAGGCAGGGAAAGAACAAGTACAAGGCACCTCAGTAGCAATAATCAAGGGGACTAGAATCATTGGAACACCATGAACAAGAGAGACCAGAAACTATGAATCGGCTCATGGACCGGATTATAGCCCTTCTAAGGACATTGATTTTTACCTAAGAAGCCACGGAAGGGCCTTTGAGAAGCTTGATGTGTTCTGACTCATAATGGGTATGCAGTGGGTATTAATATGGCCATTAGATACATTTATAGGCAAAGAAGTTTTTAAAATTGAAACCAATAGATTAGAAAAGCGCATGAGTCCAAAGAAGTATTCAAGTATATCTGTACCTCTAAAAGACTAGCATAGATATATATTAATGTCTCTTTTATATTTAGTGGAAACTGATAATTTTTTAAATTTCTATATAATACAATTTTAATCTAACTTGCACAATTTGCTAAAAGAGTCTAGGATCATCAGATCTATGGGAATCATGTTAGTAAATGAACATATCTTTATGAAAGTACTTCTAGCATAAGTGACTTTGTCTGATTCAGCATTTCTCATGTGATCTAGTGGAACAAGTTCAGAATTATGAGTGAGCATCAATGGATTTTAAAACCAGATTAGCAACTAACAAGCTCTGTGTCTTAGATAAATGGATGTATACAGACCTCAGCTGACAATCCATACTCTGCCCATTGCATGTTATTCCTACTGTGGCCCTTGTAAAAGGCAAGCAGGGAACCCTTTCAAGTGGAGTTCTCTAGAACTGAGCCAGATCACAACTCACTCATCTTCTGTTTCTCACTCTAACCTGCTGTGATTTACTCACCACCAGGGTTCCGTAGTCATTGTCATGCCCACACTTTAGATAGCTTGCTGTGCACAGTGTTATTTTAGCTGCCTGCCCCCACCCCCATCTTCCTCCTTGGACATTATCTGGTATTCTTTCTCCTATAATTCAGGACCTCTTCCTTGGCATATTCCCCACTTGGCCTGCCTATCAGGAAAGGGATGGATCTATATAATTTTATATATGGCCAACATTCACAAATCCACACCTATGGTGAGTTTTCCAAATACGTCATATTATTACGGATTCTTTGATTCCTCTACTAGTAATGCTGCCCTTGGCATGTGTGTTCATAGCATGATGTGTTCATAGTTAATGATCTTATATGGTCACTGGAAATCTACCTGAGTTCCCTGACATAGGACACTTAAATATGTGCTATGGATACTATTCTGAGTAATTTGTTGTTGCCTTGGACATTTGTAATCTGAGAAATTAAATCATAATCCTCACCATCGTCATGCGTAATGTTATCATTATCACGATTATAGTTAATGTATACTGAATGCTTGCTGTGTACCAGGAGTGGAGCCAAGAAGTGTTTATAGGTTATCTCATTTAATCTTTGCAAACTATCCTAAGAAGTAATATTATTAGCTCCATTTTTGTCAAATGATGAAACTGAGGTACAGAAAGGCTGTTACATGTCCAAAGTCAAATAATATAAGTGATTAAGCTGAAATTTGAATACATAACATCTGACTTTGAAGGTCTTATTTATGAAAGTCTCTAGCTATTCATTTTGGCCTCTACAGTGAAATTGGGGTTGAGACTTTTCTACAGTGACAAAAATATAAATATTTTCCTTAACTAGCGTAATAAAAATGAATAAGAATGGTAATATTTCTGAAATGTTTATTACTGGCCATAAGAATATGAAAAGGGAGAATGACAACATGTATGTAAATAAATACACAATACACATATACCAAATTATGACTATAATAAAGCAAATTTGCCCAAACTCTTCAGTACCTTTCAAATCCTGCATTAAAAATGGTAGGCAGTGTTATTGATTTGTGCCCTTGTAGATTTTGAAACAAACTGTGCTGTATAACACAGACCACATAGTATTTACAGATGAGTGAAGACATCGACCAACTGTCTAAATAGGCAGAGAACAGAGGAAATGATGTGAGTTTATTTGGAGATGCCTATCATCAAGCTCACATTTCAGGCTATTGCAAAGCTGTGGAATATATTACAAACAGATTCGTTATAATTTAATAGCGTTTTTTCCCTCCTGGAACAAGAGAACATAAATGTGAGCAATAACATTTTAGGATATGTAACAGTTCAGTATGGGCTTTCTTTGGCATTTTGATGAATAAAAGAAAAAATGAGGACAAAATTTGTCATCCAGGCAAACGGATCTGGATTATTAGAATATAAAAGTTGATTACACAACCCCATTAAACACAGTAAGGCAGAATATAATAGTAGGAATACTAATGCTAGGAAAAAGTTTTCATAGGGTACTGGGAAGAAGGCTGAACTGCAATTAGGAAGCTCACTGCCTCTTTTTCTCATGGGCTGTAATCCTTGTAATTTTCTAGGTTTCTGTTCCTCATCTGTAAAATGAGTAATTTAGGGTGAATTAATCTCTAGGAGCTTTTCTAGTACTAGAATTCTGCCCTTTGGATTTGGATTAAAATAGAGAATTCCTTTAAGACCAAAATGTATCTATTATTAGAATAACTTCCAGTAATATCTAATATATAGCTTAGTGTGAGCTGTAAGATTATTTTCATTTTAAAAAGAGTTTGTTGCAGTATAGTGAATGGAATATTGGCTCTGGAGTCTGAGACTCAGGTTTTTAATCCCAACACTTCTGTATATTAGCTATGGATATGCTTCTCAGATCTGTTACATATAAGGCTCAACATACTATTTTAGATGTTTGAAATAACAAGACCTACTTCACACATATGAGATAAGCATAAAAGAGGACCTTATAACCCACAAATTGACGTAAATATTAAAGGACATACAGGCCTTTACAGAAACTCAGATCTTTACTACAAAAATTTCATAAGGATAGGGATAATGTTTGTCTTAGTTTGGGCTACTATAACAAGACACCATGGGTTGTGGGGGGTGGTTAGACTACAGAAATTTATTTCTCATAGTCCTGCAGTCTGTAATGTCTGAGATCAGGGTACTGGCATATTTGGTTTCTAGTGAAAGTGCTATTCTTGCATTGTAGACAACCATCTTCTTGCTTTGTTCTCACGCTGTAAAGAGATCTAGCCCAGCTTGTCATCCCTTTATAAAGACACTAGTCCCATCACGGAGGCTCCACCTACATGGCCTAATTCAATTTCTAATTCTAACTACCTCCCAAAGGCCCTAACTACAGATTGGGGATTAGGGCATCAACATGAATTTGGGAGTGGGCACAAATATTCATTCCATAACAATGGCAAGTTCAAAACTGAATTCTGAACATTTAGAACTGGCTTGGCTCAAACTAAGAGCTCTCTAATATTTTTATGATTGAATAAACAACAAATGAATACTTGACTTACTTTTGATCATGGGGCCTTCTGATGATGTCTCAAATTGCTATTAGGGTTGGTTTTTGTTTTGTTTTATTTTGTTTTAATGTTGATTTATTTATTTTGAGACAGAGAGAGCATGCACAACAAGTAGGGGAGGGGCAGAGAGAGAGGAAGAGAGAGAATCTCAAGCAGGATCTGTGCTGACAGCAGATCCCCCTGCAGTGGCTCAATTCCACAAACCGCAAGATCATGATTTTGACTGAAATCGAACCCTTAACTGACTGAGTCACCCAGGCACCCCACTATTATTATCATGTATTATGTATGATCATGTATTATAGATGACTCCTAACCTTTGAGATTGTGAAAAACAAAATAAGAATCTTCAGTTTTCTTCCCATAGCAGATATTCTTTTAACTCAAGGTTAGTACAAAGTATGTTAATATACACCATGAAGAAAACATGGGCTTTGTGTCTCATGGATCTGGTTTACTTAGATCTTAACCTGTCTTAAAGCCTCAAGAAATTGATACTGAAAGAGAGAGAAAGAAATGGCCTCATAGCTCTTCCCCTGCTCCCTCTCTCTCTCAAAATAAATAAATAAACATTAAGAAAGGTGGGCGCCTAGGGTGGCTCAGTTGGTTAAGCATCTGACTCTTGATTTTGGCTTAGGTCATGATCTCATGGTTCATGGGATTGAGACCCATGTCAGGCTCTTCACTGAAAGCACAGAGCCTGCTTGGGATTCTCTATCTCCCTCTTTCTCTGACCCTCCCTTGCTCTCCATCTCTCTCTCTCTCTTTCTCTCTTTCTCAAAATAAATAAACATTAAAAAAAAAAAGAAATGGCCTCATAAGATTATTCAGTGAATGAAGTTACATAGTGTTTATAAATTAACTAATTCAGTATCTGGCCCGCAATAGGAAGCCAATAAAGATTTACTCCTTTTTCATCCATGCTATAATATCCAATCATCAATAAGTAGGAAATTGGGATGTATAGATGGAAAATTAAGTGTCACTGCCACATCTAAAGATAACAATGAGATTATCACTGTTTATATCCAACTTTTCAAGAGAGAAAGATATGAAAGAGAGAAAATATCCCTATTTTATTGCTGGATTTGTGAGAAATTATAATATGCTACCTAAAATAAAAACTTGTTGTACAGAGTGGTGGGAAAGTAACATACACATACCGTCTAGGATACATACCCTAAGAGGCTGCATTAATTTGATTATGAGATGCAATAGTATGAAAAGTTACATCAGATGCCCTTATATTGCATTTTCTTGGCTTTATTGGCTTTTGGATTGATTTAAATATTAGATTAAGAATGATTAGTTTCTGACATGCAAAGAACACAGGAATCCAAAACACCTGGCTCATGCTGTCCATAATCTTGTCCAGAGGCAGCAAACTTTTTCAGTGTCAGTAAATATTTTAGGCTTTGTGGGACATACTAACTCAAGTATTCAATTTTGCTACTGTAGCAGGAAGGTAGCCATAATAAAAAGGGGAATTAATGGGTATGGCTGGGTTCAAATGAAACTTTATAATAGTAGTGGCCAGATTTGGCTCAGGGGCCATAGTTTCCTACCCATTTATTAGTCCACTGGAGAGACAGCAGTCTCATAATTATGGAAGTCCTATTTTGTGTCTAGCTCCATATTACACACCCTGCTTGACCGAATTGAATAGATGCAGACCTAGATGATAGATCATGTAGCTCCAGCAATAAAATTATGAGCAAGTGCCTGAAGATCCCCAGTTTGTACCATTGCCCATTCCTAAAAACGTAATTCCCATTCCTACTCATGTCCCTTCTTTAGCTGCTTAGGTCACTGTGCACTCTTCTATTTTCTGGTGATTAACTTAGTTGAATACTTAGCAAGTATTTTTTTTTTCAGACTCCCAATTGGAAATAAGGTGCCAGTGACTGACAAAAACTTCCAGATACATATGTTAAGAGAAATTTTAAAAAATCAAGTAAATAAATTAATCCATATAGTAGGAAAACAGATACCAATTAACAGCTAAAATAGATTTTTATCATCAAAGGAAATTTTTCTTAAAATTATTTGCACAGACAGATGACTTCATGATCTGTAGTTGAGTACCAGGCTTGACATTTAATTTTTTAAGGGTACCTAAAACTCAACTTAAATTCCATTGTCTTTTTTATTACAGAATTATGACAACAGGAATCCTTGGTGCAATATATAATACACACACAAACATGTGTATATTTATTATTTGAAAACCAATACTTTCAGTTGTTTTCAACTACTCACATTCCAATATGAGTTAATTTTTCTCCTGCTTTCTCAAGTGGCAGTAAAGTGGAATGTTGAGCTATGATAGGTATAGAACAGTGGTTCCCAAACTGTGATGCCTGGACCAGCACCCATTAAGCTTCACTTAAGAATTTGCTAGAAGGAGTACTGATGCATAGGGGCACTTGTACCCCAATGTTCATAGCAGCACTCTCAACAATAGCCAAATTATGGAAAGAGCCTAAATGTCCATCAACTGATGAATGGATAAAGAAATTGTGGTTTATATACACAATGGAATACTACGTGGCAATGAGAAAAAATGAAATATGGCCTTTTGTAGCAACGTGGATGGAACTGGAGAGTGTGATGCTAAGTGAAATAAGCCATACAGAGAAAGACAGATACCATATGGTTTCACTCTTATGTGGATCCTGAGAAACTTAACAGGAACCCATGGGGGAGGGGAAGGAAAAAAAAAAAAAAAAGGAGGTTACAGTGGGAGAGAGCCAAAGCATAAGAGACTGTTAAAAACTGAGCACAAACTGAGGGTTGATGGGGGGTGGGAGGGAGGGGCGGGTGGGTGATGGGTATTGAGGAGGGCACCTTTTGGGATGAGCACTGGGTGTTGTATGGAAACCAATTTGTCAATAAACTTCATATAAAAAAAAAAAAGAATTTGCTAGACTTATTGAATCAGAAACTCTGGGATGGAGGTCTAGAAATCTGAGCTTTATCAACTCGTACAAGTAATTCTAATGCTAAAGCTTGAAGACCTATGACCAGCAGACTAAACAGTCAGGCTTTTCTGCTGTCCCCTGCTGTCTTTCAACTTATTCTCTTTAGTGAGCCCAATTCTAACAATTCTTTACCAGGCTATTTCTGCCTTCCATTGATTCTTATACTAAGTGAAAGTTAACATACACGAGGCACATAGAATCCCTGTATTATGTGTATTTGTTAACATATTATGATTTTCAATATATCTCACTTTTCTCATGTTCTTCCTTACTTCCTTATCCAGCTTACCCTCTACAGTCAATCCTTATGAATCTTCTTTTGCTATTCTCTCAAGTATTTTTCATGTTTTTATTTCATTGTTATCACTCTGGCAACACTATAACCACGGTTAAATCCATTCTATAAGCATGTAGCTCCATAGCTAAATGGGTGTGGAGAAAGATGGACAACCATGTGGCTATTCTCATTTAATGTTCATAATCACTAAACTTAGGGGATATTAATGTTGCCCAGTAATCAGACCATAATTCCCTGGCCTTTTTTTTCTCCACTCCTTGAGCCAGATACTTCATACTAACACATCTCTCAAACCTACGAGAGTTCTTCTGCTATTGTCAATAAAAATTGATAACTATATTTCACTGAATGATAAAATATCCACTCATCTAGCTAAGACCAACTTTTGATTTGTGCATTAGTGTTCACCATTTCTGACCTACTAGAAGAGACTGCTTCCATACCATCTCCACATCTTTCAAATAGTAACATTTTTTCTTTCTCTAATGAATCATTACCATCACAAAATAGTCATGCTGTTATTTCTCCCATCTTAAAAAATAAAAACTCTTTTGACCCTACCTCCCTTGCTGGCTACTTTTCCTTGTCTTACCTTTTCTTTACATCAAAACCTCCTGAAAGAGTTCTGTATACTGGTTCTCTCTCATTTATCTCTTGGGATTGCTCCAACCAAATTTCTTCCACTTCATACCCTACAGAAACTGCCTCCATGTTGTTCAGTCCATAATAACTTATTTGGTTTACATCATACTTGTACTTTCTGGATCATTTGATATTGCTCTCCTCCTTAAAGTATTTTCTTGTCTTGACTCAAAAGACCTTATATGTGCCTATTTTTCTATTACTTTATAGCTCCTACTTTTCTTTCTCTTATAAGCTGCTCTTTAGCACCCTGCCTGTAAGTTCTATAGTGACCCAGTACCCAGTTCTTGTATCTCTTTCCCCTATTCATACTCATTCTTGATATGATCTCATCAATAACCACCCTGAACTCCAGATTCAAATATCTCCATGGTTATCTTTGCTTGGATGTCTAATAGGCATCTTAATATGAATATACTCAGGAGCTTCTACTTTGTCATATGGAGCAATAGGGAGCAGATATATTCTCTTAAATGATGAAACTAACAAGCAAGAAAAAAATCTATGAAACAATTTTGTTTTAGACATTAGATATCCTGTAGCAACTGACAGAGATTTCTGAGAAAAGAGAAATAAAGATTATTTACCCTATCCTACAGTCTATTGAGTTTCCTGGCTGCAGCACATAGAGAGGGTAGGTGGAGCATAACAATTGCCCTGTACCAAGGTGACAGATGGAAAAATTAAGATAGGGTAAGGTAGCCTAGGCTTAGAGGGAAGTGTCAGACAGAAAAAAGCTGCAGAGAGAGAATTTTGGATATCTACAGAGGTTTCCCTTTAGTTTTCAACTGAGTACTGATTAGTGTATTTGCATATGAAAACTACTTCACACCCAGGAAGGGAGGGACACTCAAAAGGAACAGAAAAGATCTCTTGAGTTTCCATAAAATCAGTAATTGTGGGGTGCTAGGTGGCTCAGTCAGTTAAGTATCTGACTCTTGATTTTGGCTCAGGTCATGATCTCACAGTTCCTGAGATCAAGCCCTGTGACGGGCTCTGTCCTGAGCATGGAACCTGCTTGAGATTCTCTCTCTCTCCTTCTCTTTCTCTGCTCCTCCCCCAGCTCATTCTCTCTCTCTCTCTCAAAATAAATACATGAATATTTTTTTAAAAAACAGTAATTTTGTTCCCACAAGCCAGAGTAGAAAAACTTCATAATTCATGGAATATTACTCAATTCATGTACAGTACTCAAAAAGTATTGGTTGCTGGGAAAAAAAAAATATTAGCCCTAGATGAAACACTGTTCTGGATCAGCCTCACAAAGCACAAAACAAGCCATAAATGATCAAACCATTTCTAAGTAACATAATTACATCCAAAAACAAAGCTCAGAAATATTTATAGGAACACAAAAATATCCAGAGCCCAACAAGATAAAATCATAATGTCTGGCATCTTGTCAGAAATCACCAGATATGCAAGAAGCAGGGAAATATGACACATAATGAGGTAAAATATCAGTCACTAGAAATAAGTCCAGAAATATCATAGATAGTAAAGTCAATAGACAAGGGTATTAAAAATTATCATAACTATACTCCACATACTCAAGAAAGAAAAGATTGAGCATATTAAGTAGAGTCAGAGAAGAGTGCAGATCCAAATTAACTTCTAGAGAGCAAAAACTACATGTCTAAGTTTATAAAAATACACTGAATTTCATTAATAAAAGATTAAAGTTCGCGAAAGAAAACAATATTGACCTTGAAGGCATGGAAGTAAAAACTATGCAAAACCACCACCACCACCACCAACAGTAAAACCCCCAATGTGTCAGTAAATAATGGAACAGCATCAGGTGGCCTGTATATGTGTATGTGGAGTTTCCAAAGGAGAATGGTAAAGAACAACAATAACAAAAATTTAGGATAAAGAGGTAATTTTTTTCCAAATTTGATGAAAACTATAAATTTATAGATTCAAGAAATTCAGTGATCCCCAAGCAGAAGGAAATGGAAGACAATCACAGCAAGACACATAATAATCAAATTGCTTAGAAGAAGTGATAAAGAAAAAGAAAGAAAAAAAGGTACCTTAAAAACACCCAGAGAGAAAAATACAACTATGCAGAAAGGCACAAAGTTAGGAATTATAGCAGATTTCCCATTAGAAATAATATATACGAAAAGAAAGGAGAGTAGTATCAATAAAGTACTAGGGGAAAAAGTCTCTATTTCCGGTGAAAGCCAAAGTTCCTTATAAAGCCCTGTTTAATCCATCCTCTTTCCCAGACAGAATTTGAGACTTCACATTCACTTACTTTTCATCAAGCTCTGCATATTCCTGTCTCCATGGCAGCATATAAATTTTCAATAATTTTTATTTCATAGATACTTCTCCAAGGTCTGTGTATGTCTTACAGGTAAAATTTAGGTACAAATCATCTTGAACAGTTCTTGGCATAAAGTAGGATTATTAGATTAAAAGGAAGAACAGAGGAAAAGATAGTTTCAAATTGTAATTATAAATACTTACTATTTAAGTATTAAAATATTAAGTATATAAAATAATTTGTGCATTTGAACATAGCATCTAATCATCTCACCAATACTGTGATGTAGGTACTCTTATTACCTACTATTAGTATGCCTTTATTATTCACTAGGAAACAAGGCACTGAGAGAGCACAGAGTAAATATTAACCCCACTTTGAGGACAAAGCCTTGGTTCTGACTTTGAGTCATAAGACCTGAGTTCAAGGCTACTGTCTTTCCCTTCATAATTCTGTGTAGCTTTGCAATTTAGCAAGTGATTTATATTGCTTAACTTTAGTTTTTTCACTTTTAAGAAAGGGATAAGATATACAAAGTTCATTTTAATGATTAAATAAGTTCATATTTCAGAATGCCTGTTGTATGGTAAATAACCAACCCATACTTATTATTTCTTTGATAATAGCTACAGAAAACACTATCATGGGAGGGACTTCAGCATGCAGCCTAAAAAAGGGGCCTTACAGTGCAGCAGGAGGGTAATAAGTCCTGTCAGCACCAGGACTTACCTACTACATTTTCAATCATCCCATGTTTTTTTGATGACATTGTGTACTATAAAAAATGGGGAAATAAATTCCCTTTCTTAATATGTATCTGTTCTACAGGGAAATGGATAGACAGTATCCATTGAGCTTCCTGCTTTGCTATAATGAGGGGTTCATGAGCCATAGGAAGTCCATTGGGTGACTATAGCTAGTGGAGACAGTACGGGACAAGGACATTACTATTGTTACTACTACTACTACTACCATTTGTACTGAATTCTCAAGAACAGGAGAGTGTACCTGTTGGGGCTGGGTGATGGGAGGTTCTGAGAAGAAAGGAATTTAGTTGAGCCTTAAGTATTTTTATGGGCCACCATTTTGGAACGAGTGTTCATTTTTGCTGACTTATTTAGTGTATATTCTTGTCCTAACTTTAAATAAAAGCAGCTGCTTAGAGAAAACCCACCTTAAATACCAATCTGTGGTGCAGTAACTTTTGAATAAAAATTGAACAAAAACCAAATAGGAGTTTTGTTTTCACCTATGCAAATAACACCCCAATTAGTTGTATTTATGGCATGCATTTCTTTGGGTAATTATTCTTATGGACTTTTGCCAGAAGGCATATTTCCTCTTTCCCAACACTTTCTAGCAAGAGCTAAAATACTAGAAAGGCACTCTTATAAGAAATTGTATTCAGAAGTTTAATTCGTAGTAAATAAAATATTATACTGATATTAATCATTAAGTGGTTAGACTGCATATAGACACTGACAATTACTTGGTCTATGTAACTCTTTTATCTAACCAGCAATTGTAGCCCCTTCATTCTGCTCCTGGTTTGTTGAAAGGATCTCTGTAGACTGGCTTTGCTTCTGTGTTGTCTCACTAAGTTTCTAGAGATTATTGTGCATTTGTTGGCTTCTGTTTTGTAACAGACACATGTGTCTTGATATTCCTTGAGATGCAAAGCTGATTTCTTCTTGAATGCTATCATTAGTATCTGATGGACATCAATATTTTATAGCTATGAGGAAATCTTTTTGGATCAGCTGCAGCTAAGCACTGTATTTCCTCTTCACCATAAGTGGCTCAGATCTTGGTTCCTCCAATTCACACACGATACAGAGCTCTTTCTTTCTAAATTATACTTAAACTGAAGTATACAATGCTGAAAGACTTTCTGACATCACCTATAGGAGTCCCTCCCCCCCACACACACACACAGAGGTTGATACAAACTTCTCTTTTCATATCCCCAGGACTCTCATAGTCTTCTGTTTTGCTTTATATCACTAATTTGTGTTCTTTCAGCTTCCATCAAGTTCTCTCTTTTTTTTCTTGGACCACAAATTCCTTATTTATATAACGCAAATATTTTTGGATTTTTAATTTCTATTTTATATATGTTATGTGCTATCCTCTCTTTCACGCAAATATGGAAAAAAATCTAGAAGGTTGGTATTATGTTGGCGAGAAACATGTTTTGTTGGTTCAAATTTAAGTGTATATATACTTTGTGTCACTGCAAAACAACTATTGTATTTTTTCCTTTGGATGATAATTTTTTGGTAAACAGTAATTTTCACAGTAATTATCTCATCAAATGACAAGCAATCCATTTTAACTCATATCAAATTCTTGCTATTATATCACAATTAAACAGATTTGTCAATACATCTATCAATAAAACAGTATTGATCTATCAATAAAACAGTAATTGTTAAGGTAGAGTGAAACATGATTTTTAGACTAATTTTTAAAACTATTATGCTAATAGTTTTAAGACTAATTTTTAAAACTGTTCCATATATGTACTATAATTTTAAAATACATATGTAAAATAAAGAAATCAAGAGCTGATGGAATATTGAGTTGTTCACTCAATTATATTGAAAATAGACACAAAGTTTAGTTGACTATATAAAGGTTGCATTTTGAAAATGAGTTTATGAAACAAAATTATAGAAAGGAAACAGGAGAGGGAGGGAGTCTAATACTGGTTTTTATTATTTCTCTACACTCATCATAAATTTGATTTTGGCTACTTTATGTTCTTCAGCCTATCTTCCCAACTATCCATTTGGAAAGATAAATTTAGAAATATCTCTGGGGTTTTTTTGGCTATTCTAATGAAGGAAATTAAAGAGTGTGTTAAATGTATTAATATATGTGGAAAATTCCTGAACAAAAAAAGATTGTCCCACACAAAATGCAAATAGCTCGCTAATGAGTAAATTGGGCTAACAATATCTAAGACTAATTCCAACTTCAAGATTCTGTAGTTGTTGTTATTAAATTATATTGAATCCTAATATAGTTCTAGCACTAAATGTAGTGCAATGGGTATTAGAGAACTGCAAGATTATCTTCTCAATGAAAAGACTGTACACAAGTTAAAAAAAAAAGAGTCACACACAAAAACAGAGAAAATCCGTTAAGACAGCATTTCATTATAATGTAAGTTAGAATTCTAAAACTATCAGTATTTTAAGTAATAGAAAGTCTTTGTATTTTGAGACAATCACATATACAGTTATAAGATGCTGACATATTGATATGATGTACCTATCCCTAACTCCCCTCCTGGTTGGACCTCAGATGAGATGAAACCTACAGTAACATAAGCTGAATCACAGAGGCATATCAGGAAGACACAAACTAGAAAATGCAAGAAAACAGATTATACTCTATAGCTTCCAGAAAGGAACACAGCCCTGCTGACAGCCTGATTTTGGCCCAGTGGGACTTGTGTCAGACTTCTTCTGATTACCAGAACTAGAAGATAAGAATTTGTGTTGTGTTAAGCCATTGAGGTTTTGGTAATTTATTATGGAAGCAATAGAAAACTAATATTGAGAGGCAAAAAATAATACAAATTATTCCCCTACTAGAGAAGGTAAACATCTTTGTTTAAACACAATTGGCTATATATTTCCTTATGTAAGTTTCTTGTTTGTAACTTTCTTTTTTGCTCAATTGATTTTGAGTCCTCTATATATTCTAGATATTAATTTGATTATTATATACTCTGCCATTTTTTCTCACAGTATGTTTTTCTTTTTGGTATGTTTCACTATGCTGATTTTTTATAATTAAATAATTATATATAACTATAACAATGTATTTAAATATAAGTATAAAAATTATATAAATATAATATATAATAATTAAATATACTGGCCTTTAGATTTATGGATTCTGGATTTCATGTCTTATATAGGAAAACCTTCTCACCACACATTTACTAAAACAATCTTCCATATTTTCTCATTTGCTTATGTTTATTATTTTTAGTTATGTGGTCCATTTATAATTTATTTGTGTAAAGTATAAGGAAAGAGTGTAAATGTTTATCTTCACATATAAAGACTTAATTATGCCAATGCCATTCAATATATTTTTCCTTTGATATACAATCACATTTTTACCACAACTGTATCACATATATAATTGTTTTTAATTTTTCATTGTTTCATTGATCCATTTGTTTATTCCGATATCAATTATATATTGTTTCTACGGACTTAATTAATACAGCTTATTTGTACAGTTTTATTAGCTGGAATGGCATGTGTTTTTTCTATCTCAAAATTTTCTTGGATATAACTGCATATTTTTTAATGACTCATGCTTTTCTCTTGTTAGGCTTATTATTGAGTTTTTAATAATTTCTCTTGCTGCAACATTATTATAATTGCATAATCTATTTGGTTGTCTCCAGTGCATTGAAAAATGCAGCATGGTGTTTAAGTATATAGACTCGGTGGCCAGCCTGCCTGAATTCATCTCGTTCCTCAGCCACTTACAATTTGTGTTATGTAGCCAGTGTGCACCAAAGTTTCTTCATCTGTAAAATGGGACAACAATAGAAACTATCTCATTAATTTGTTATAAAGAATATGTGTTTTAATATGTCTAGAGACTTACAATATACCCTGTACATGTTAATTACTGTACAAACTTCTGCTAGTATTGCTATTTTTTATTATGTTGATCACTTATCCTCATATTTTTTATTGATATACAATTATAGAGTCCATTAATAAAGTTATTTTTGTTTCTTTCCAGTTGGTATGTTGCTTATTATTTCGTCTGTCTTGACTATGGTTTCCTCTTAAGAATGAATCTTAGCAGTGACATTTTTACTCTCCTCATTTTAATGCTTAAGTTTTTACCAATAATAATGATTTTTTTTGTAGAATACTAGTAGATGTACTTTAAGAGATTTTGAGAATTTCTTCTAATCTTATTTTTCCAAGTTTTTATCATGAATGGGAATCAGATTTCATGAAGTGTTTTTGTATTGCCTTATTGAAATAATTATTCTGATTTTGTAGTAAAATTAATATATTCCTTAAAACATGTGATAAATCTCAACACATAATTTTGATGAGTATGTGGATAAAATAGGGGTAAAACTTTTTTTCTAAATCTGTAAAGGGCTATTCTCTTCTGATTCTTACTATGATCAAATAAGTTTGTATGATTTCTGCTCTTCAGTATTTCTTGAGTTTTATTTGGATACATACATCAATAAAATTCTGATTGATTCACATGAAGATAACAAGTATATGGAATGAGTAAATCTTAGCTAAGCAGAATTCACTACGTTTCTCTCAGGAATGTCTCAAGCCTGGTAATGCCCATTGGCCAAAGCTACAGAATGTACTAACTAGAGATAAATGGTGTTTGGCAACCATGGCTTTTTGGAGGTAGTATTGTTGATGGATTCATGATTTACACCTGCTTTCAGTAAAGCATGAGGTTAAACATAACTAACATGTATAACATGGTACTGAAGACAAAGAGGATACATAATGTGATAACTATTTGTTAATTAAGTATTTAATTAAGTATTTAATTGCTAAAAGGACTCACAGGACTCAAATACTGGAATACTCTCGAAATCTCAAGAGGAGGCAACTGTATTCTCTCATCACTGGGTCATTCAGGATATGATCTGTCTTGAGGTCTTGAACTACAACACACACATACACACACACACACACACACATATATACATACACACACACACACACACACACACACACACACATATATATATACACACACATACACACATATATGTGTATATATATATACACACATAAAATAATATATATATGATTTTCATTATGCCTCATACTTACTTCTAAACATAAGATTTATAGCTTGATTTATCCACGTATATTTTTCTTTAATATTTTATTCCTCCTTAGATTCAGTTTTTCATCTTACAGAGTGTATATTGAAATAACTCTTTCAGAGATGTATTTCTTTTGCCATGGCATTAAGTACAAACCTCTTAATTCTTCAGAATGCCTCTCTTGTCTTTTATCTGTTGCCTCTGTATTCATGATTTGCCCTACAGCACTTTCCTTCCCATTAGTCTTCTGCATGGTGTTGGCGAAGTGATATTCTTTAGTCTTATTTCTTTGTGGAACTATCATATTCTACTCTTGATTTCAGCTCAGGTCATGATCTTACAGTCATGGGATAGAGCCCCATGTCTGGCTCCATGCTGGGCATGGAGCCTGCTTAAGAGTCTCCTACTCTCTCTCTCACATGCTCTCTCTCTCTCTCAAAAAAATTAAAAAAAGTTGTTTGTTGGAACTTTTAATAGGACTTTAAATGGGAGATGAAATAGAAATATCAGTTTGGCTGGCCTCCTTAATTCAATTATTCTCACTTGATTTTCACAACAAGTTTGTGATAAGGCTTTTAGAATTCCTATTGTACAGATGAGAAAAATGAGATTCAGAGAATTTAAATAATTTGTGCACAAATAATTACACATAATTATTAGACACATCTAGTCAATATGGTGCTTGGGTATGTAATCATCTGTGTTCTCTCAAAGTTGGCTCTTCTTTTGCTCCAATGCCATGTCTATGAGACTGATACATAATCTAGGTGCTGTTGCTCCTAAATGTACTAGAGGTATTTATACTTGGAAGATATGGGAGTTTTTGAAATCTATTTCTCAGCTCTTTCTAGTGATTTCTAAATGAACAACAGTGATGTTTATCGGAAGTTCTGTATAAGGAACCATTAATTAGTGGAAAGAATATGCATTTTAGGTTATTTATAGCAGATTTAAATCTTGGTTTTCAGTTCCAATAACTAACTGTGTGACTTTATGCATGTAATAATTATTTTTCAACTTCCTCATGTTTTACTCTCTTCTTTTAAAAAGTACATATAGTAGCATATATTTCAAGGACTTACGTGAAAATTTATTGGGATACATATTTAAGAGTCTAGAAGGTGAGGCATGTGTTGGACACTGACCAAAGGGTAGCTTCCTTCTCATTATACATATCATATTTCATTTTGAGAACAGCCCAAGAGTTGGATATTATCATTATTACCAGTGAGGACTTTTGGGCTCAGAGAGGTGAAACATGACTTGCACTAAGCCATGTAGTTAATAAGTGGTGCAGTCAAATTTAGCATGGAAGGCTGCAGGACACTACACTTTTTGTTTTCTCCAGGGATTTTTCTAATTCCCATTCTGAACTTGGTACCACATGAACACTTCCTTTGATCTAAGCAGTCCTTCCTGTTGGAATCCCCTGAGTTTACTTCTCTCTGGTGTTTCAGGCCACTGGATTTAATTAAAGAGAACTGAGTTTCTCTTTGTTGGAAAACCTTCAGGAAAGGGACCTATTTTTAATGATTTGGAAAATGGAGAATTAAACAAATCTGAGCCTGTAACTGAAATCATTAGCAAAGAGTTTTGGTGGTAGTTAGGATTATGGATAGAGAGAAATAAATCTCACACAGTAGATAAAATCACTGCAAAGGGGGAAAAAACCTCTTACTCCATTTATGTAAATAAAAATGCCTGGATTTAATAGAAAGTTGTCAAGATGGCTATATTTATCTTAACAGTGTAGAAAGCAGCCTGGATTCAGCTCTATAATTAACAATTGTCAAAACGTTTTGGTACACAGGATTGTGTGTGTGTGTGCATGTGTGTGAGAGAGAGAGAGAGAATTATTACTGATACATTCTAAGATACACCAACAGATCTCTTTGCCACTTTTGTTGTAGTAATACAGGGGACCCTAGTTTGTACTTTTTCTATTCACTTTTCACCCTGAAGTGTAAAAGAAGTTGTTGGAGGAGGGAATGCTTTAATTTTCTAAATGAAAGGAGGAAGTTTCACAAGTTGGCTATTGAGGATATTAACATGTCATCATGTATCACTTTAAACTTTCCCTGAGCATATTGATGATGTAGTTTAATGCTCACCAAAATCTTTTAGGTAAGTATGTCAAATGTCACCTGTCCATTTAATAGATGAGATCTCCAAGGCACAAAGACATTGAATGCCTTACCAGTGCTTTAATTACTACTTACTGTCAGGGTTTGTGTTATAACACAAATGTTAAGATTTCTAGTCTAACCCTCATTTGAATATATGTGAATTGGTTTGACAAAGATTTTCTTTTTCACTGTGGCATCCTATTAAAAGACAGAATCTTGCTACTAAAAAGAACCCCCTTAGAAGGTGATGCATCCTATCCCCTGAGTTTGTGTGATAATCCATCCAAGTACCCTCCATAAAGAGTGTATGCCTTTTTATACCCTTTAAGTTAAACATCTGTAAAAAAAAAAAAACAAACTCACTAAGCTTCCATGAATAAATGTTTAGTTAAATTCGAATAGTATATCATGGGCATAGTGCACTTTATGGACATATTGTCTTCACCCTGTAAATCTAGGGCTTTGAATTTCTTCATAAGTGACTGCAAATTCCCAGTTGATTTAAGGCTGGTCAGTTAGTGAATTTGAGTGCGTTCTGGTCATGGAGCTTAGGAAAATTACAGATGCAACATTAATTATATGTGTAAGGGGACATATTCAACTGTAGATAACATTAGGCTTTGGCAGATACTTGTTTCACAAGAACTGATTCATTTTGACAGAAGATCCCAGGAGACACAATTCTATCAAATACATACTTGGAACATACATCACAAACTGTTAAGTTCTGAAGAGAAAACTGGAGATTATCTCTTGCAAATACTTCATCTTACAGATGAGGAAACTGAGGCACTGTAACCTAGTAGTTAATGGATAGATTTTGAAGTTCAAATTCAAGTTCCCCCATGTCAACTACCTTGACAGAGTTAACAACCCTTTTTTATTATTATTTTATGTATGGAAACTGACATGCATAAGTCTCTAAAGATCTCCAATTCAACCATTAGAGATGCTTTCTTCCACGTATCTATTAACATCTCAAAGACCTTATGTTTCTTCCATATATCTACCAGCATCACAAGTACCCTGCTGGTCAAATGAAAAAATAAATAAAAACATACATACAAAATAAACAACTTAGCTTGTAACCCCCTTCATGACTTTGCATAGACAAATACTGAAAACGTTAAGCCTTATTTTCAACTATGAAATAATGGAGTTACCTCTTTAAGATCTATGAACATAAATACCAGATGCAGCATTATAGTGATTAAGTATACTGAAGACACTACAGAGTGAAGCAATGTCCCCTCTGAAAATCAAAAGCAGAAAATGTTTTATTTTGGTTTCTCTTCCCTGGAGGAAATTTTTTTTTTCTTCCCTGTGTTAACTGTAGTTGATTTTCCTTCACAAATTTTCCTTGATTTTCCTTCAAGTATTAGTCTTTTTATTAATATAGTTATATATGGTATGAAAAGTCCAAATCTTCTTTGTGTATTTCAGCTTATATGTTTTTTTTTTAATTGAACCAACCAAGATAAATATGACATATACCAAAAAAACTGAGCCCCACATTTGGACTTTCTGGCTGACATGTGTGTATGACATGCATATACATGTCACCTACATGGGACCTATAACAGATGAGCCACCAATTCTAACAGCATCATCCTCCATCTAGTTAGAACAGAATTCTGCTAAAACAAAGTCACAAAAGATTAGCTAGCATACACACAAAGCAAGACTTATTGAAATCCCACCTACATTGTGCTATGATTTAACCAATTAGCATGGTTAAATAATAATTACTCTAGAAAAGCAGTACCAACTTGAAGAAAAAAAATAGCAATGATTTGGTACTAAACAATTTTGTACAAATCAGTGTTTATAAAAAAATTAACTGAAAGGTTCTTTCAGATGTTGTTTGTGATAGCTTTTTATAATTTATTTATTTATTTTTTTTACATCTATTAAGCTTGTTCCTGGAGGCTCTGGTTAACAGCACTGGGGCAGAGTTTGAAGCTAACAGCCTGGACTATAGAACATTAGTCACCCAATAAAACCTTAATATAATTTCTTTCTGAAGAGAACCACTTCTTCATTTACTTTTGAAATAAACAACACATTAAAAGATTACTCATTCTTTTGTTAACTTCAGCCCAGTGTTCTTACATGTTCACACTGAAAAGTTCCATGAAGTTTATTTCAAGCAACAGGGGGCTGAGAAAGCTGATTTCACTTATAGTTTGAGGTTTCTTCCCCCTCGTTAAATATTTATACTGCCAATAAACAAACACAGATGTTTAAAAAGAAGGAAAAAAGCTAACTAAAAACCTTGCCCTGTGAAAACAGGCATATGTTAATGGTTTTCAGTATGGTTTGATTTGGAATATACTAGAAATGATGCAATTACCTAATGGTTTGCATAACAAATGCAGAAATTCTTTGGCCCATGTAAACAATGAAGTTTTTATAAGTCCTTTAACCTATGTTACACATAGATCAGTCATTACATTTAGATAGATGTGGCAGAGCTGTCTAAAAGCTAAAAATATCTAGTATGATCAAATAGCCAAGTGCATTAATCAAATACTGGCAACTGGATAAAAATCATAAATAGATGGTCTGCTAAATCATCAGTTAATATATCAACAGGGAAGAACAATTAGAAAAGTCATCAGTGACATTTTATGAGTTATTATTGAAAGATAATTGTTTCTGTAATCAATAAGGAACCCTTTAGCCCTAGAGTTGAACCATAAAAAAAAAAAAAAAAAAAAAAAAAAGCAAACAGATGAGTCTACATGTTATTTTTTTCTCCTGTAGGTGTTAGCCCAGATTTGGTCTTGACTAGTATTGGGAATATTGTGACATAAATAAAGGTGTTCTTACTAACTTTTATAAGGTAAGTATCTTTAGCAATAAACTGGAATACAAAATACATTCCATTAAGTAGGTGCTACACAAAATGGAGAATCTGTCTTTATATCTCTCTGTGGGGCATTCCAGTGTTGATTGCTGTAGTGGGGTAGAAGGAGCAAGCTCTTCTTTAACTTTGAAAGAATGTTCACAGTTAATGCTTCACAGGGACCCAAGGAATGGAGGTGGGAACAGATTGCTCTATCTTTCAAAATGACTTTTTGTCTGCTTTTGCTTTTCTTTTATGTCCTGTTGAAAAGCCTGTGATTTGAGAGAAAACAGAAAATGATGGCTGAAATCAGAGACAGAGTTGAAAAAAAAAAAGGGAGAGAAATAAGCTGATGAAATCAGAGTGGATTAAAATAATTCTTATTAAAATACCACATTCAGTGGCTGGGAATTTTTGTGGCACCCATGATATATGATGGGAAATGCCTGCAAGATGAATGTGAATATTCTGAACTTCATTCTGGTATTTATAAAAAATGTATTTCCAATAGGCTGACTGATTTCAATGCCAAAAATAGTAAAATAGAAGAAAAAATTATCTTTAAATGAGCGACTTCAAATAAAAACCTTAATTGTACATGGGTTAGACAGACATGAATAGTATTTATTTCAATCATTCATCCATTCACTTAGTCAAAGTATATTTGCTGTGTATTCCATGCCAGGTGCTCTTCAGGCAAGCATAAAGTAAATACAAAAATAAATGAAGCATACCTAGGACTGCTGTAATATAAAAAAGATAAACAATCATAAGTGTTGGCAAAGATGTAGAAATTAAAACCTTCATTCATTACTGATAGGGATGTAAAATGATGCAGTCACTTTAGAAAACAGTTTGTCAGTTCCTCAAAAGTTAAATAGAGTTACCAAGTAAACTAGGAATTCCACTCCTGGTATGAATACAGGGGAATATAAAACATATGCCCATGCAACAGTGGATACATAAATATTCACAGCAACATTATTCATAATAGCCCCAAACTGGAAACAACCCAAATGATCATTAACTGATAAACAGATGGTCAAAAAGCGGTATATCCATACAAAGGAATATTATTCAACCATATAAAGAAATAAAGTATGAATTCATTTCAATGTGAACCTTGAAAACATTATGCTAAGTGAAAGAAGCCAGACACAAAAGGCCACCTAATTTATGATTCCATTTATATGAAATGTCCAAAATAGGGAAAATGACAGAGACAGAAAGTAGAGTAGTGGTTTCCAAGAGCTAACAGGTGGAGGCAGATGGGAGAATGACTGTTCCATGTATGATTTCCAAGTTTCATAGCTACATTCAGTGGAATAAATGGGGTAAACTATGATTACTCCATCTTAATTGAAACTGTAAACATATTCTTTTTTAAATTCAATAAAGTTTTTGCTTCCCACACTCAATTGAAACTGTTCCTGTTGAAGTCGTCAATATTCATTATGGTGCTAAATCCAGTGTTTAATCTCTGTGTTCATAGTTGTTGACATTGAGACTTTGATCAAAGCTCACCTTCTCAAGGAGATCAATTCTAACAATTTAATGCCACAAACTTCCCCCACAAACCTCAACTTTTCTTTGCTCTACTCTACACTTCTTATAGTACTATTACCTTATCAATTTTAGACAATTTAGTAAATTATTTTACTCATTTTTATTTCATCACTCTAGAATTTACAGTCAGTTATCATTGTTTTATTCACTTTCTTAAAGTTTATTTACTTATTTTGAGAGAGGCAGAGACAGCACAAGTGGGGAAGGGGCAGAGAGAGAGAAAGAGAGAGAGAGACAGAGGGAGAGAGAGAGAGAGAGAGAGAGAGAGAGAGAGAGAGAATCCCAAGCAGGCTTCACATTGTCAGCGCAGAGCCTGACACAGGGCTTGAACTCACAGAACTATGAGAACATGACCTGAGCCAAAACTAAGAGTCAGATGCTTAACCAACTGAGCCACCCAGGCACCCCTGTTTTATTCACTTTTGTATTCTAAGTGCCTAAAATAGTGTTGAGCTTAAAAAGCCTGGGTAATTTGTTTAATAAATTAATGAGCTGTAGGAAATTTCTCTCAATTATTTATTGGAAAATTTCTTCTCTCCCTTTTATAAATATCTATGTCTTTCAGAAGAGAGTTAACACAGCAGGATGCTATCTTTAGAGTGTCCTGTTTACAAGATAAGTTGTTAGCTGGCATCTGGGAGCTTGGATTTCAGGAGGGCTCCCATTATTCCCAGAAATGATACTAGTGGGGTTTCCCATATGCTGTTACAACTCATTGGTGGGGGAATTAAGTACATCCTGCATGATTCCAATGGGAAAATACTCTTTGAAGCTTGTACCTAGCTTCCTCTGCTCTTCACCCCACGAACTTTGCCCCTTTGCTGATTTTGTTCAGTATCTTTTAGTTGTAATAAATCACAGCCACAAATGCAACTATATGCTGAGTTCTGTGAGCTATCCGAGTGAATCACTGAAAATGGAAATGGTCTTGGGGAACTGTAAAACACACACATATGTACACACACCTATCTATGTATCTATCTATCTATCTATCTATCTATCTATCATCTATCTATCTAGATATATATGTGAATATATACATGTATATATTCAATTTTGGCATATATATATATACACACACACACACACACACACATATATGGCATAAATATGACATCACTGATTAGAGCTTTCTTGTATTATTTCCATTATTTCCACGTTTTCTGTTTATTGTATCCTCTATTACTCATACTGGAAAATCTCCTCAAGTGGACAGAGAGAGCTAGTTTTCAATTGATATTTAAAGGTGATGCATATAAATTGATAGTTCTGTATATACAGTAGGGGTCATTGCTTAAGAGTTATCACCAGATAAACTGACATTTATATTGGAGATATCTGAATATCAAAATTCAGATTAAAATTTTTTCTGGCAGTGTTCCATTTCCACTGAGAAAAATCCTCAGGTATCTTTCCCAGACAATAGAAGTTTTCTTATTGTTATTTTCCATGTTTGTAGTGGTTATATATAGAGTTGTGATGGGAGTATTCTGTATACACACCCATCCACCTGATACTTTAATTCTTACTCCAGACTTCTACTTTGGCATTAAGACTTCAGCCTCCTCCAGTGGTTTACAGGGAACATTGGCTGCCTGACCATCTATATCCTGCTCTGCCAGAACACAAGGCCTACAGGTCCTTCAGCCCTGTTCCATCACTTATCACCCTCTATCTGCTTGTCCAAAATACTGTTGAAATCTTTTGTCAGCTTGGCCCTTCTTGTGTTTTACTATTGTGGATTTATACATTTTTAATATTTTATTACCATTTTAATAGGATCCTGGGATGGAGAGAAGATAGAAATCCATGTTAAAGCCCAGTTATAAACATTTTTATTAACTTTTTTATAAAATGGTCTCTAGAAATAATCCCTGAGCAGATTGTTAGGCTGCCCATAAGGTGTGATCTGAGCAATCATGACAAGATCCCCTTTTCTCCCAATGTTCTTTTCACTTGCTTGTTCACACATGAAATCCTTGTGGCATCAAACAAATACTTTAACTCCACAGAGACAAAATTGAAAAAAGACATTTCAATATCTGTAAAATGTTGGCATAATTCAAACTCATAAGTGAAATACAGATTTCAAATCTTACTGAGAGTAAATTTTGAGTAGGAAAAGGTAAAGCATAGTGTCAGGACTCTAGACCTAAAAGGCAGGAATTTGAACACCAAAATAGATATAAAATACACAGTACAGGGTTTAGGTATAAAAACCAATTCACCTCTGATAAGGCTATATAAAACACAATGTGAGCCAGACTGGGAAACAGGCTTATAAATATAATCTTAACATTACCACACAGGATTCAGTGGCTTTTGCTATGCTAGAGGGGATTACACTAATGATACTTAATTCCTCATCAGCTCTAAAACCCTATAATACGTTAGAAATATTTGAACTGGAATAACCATTATACTTGCTGACCTATACTTAGCATTACTATTGATGTTTAAGTATTAGAATTTTCACTACGCGTGAACCTAGATCATTCTTTCAGATTTTATTTTTGTTCCACAGTTAATGTTTCTTTAGTTTAAGGGATTCATATAAGAGGACTGAGCCTATCTCTCCAAGGGTGTTTGAAATATTTACCCTAATCGGAACAGTTCCTTCTGATTCTTATCCTTTCTTGCCTCTACTGAATGTTGTGTTGATGTACTCTTCCAGGTACCATAAGTGGAATAGACATTCCTTGCATGCATGAGACTGGATTAATTTTGATCATAGGCTTCTCATCTCTGCTTTCCATTGGTGACAAGTGTGGAGAGCAGAGGTGCATAGTTTATAATTCCTGCATGATCTGTAAGACTTGCAGTTGAGGGCATCATCAACAAAGAAAGTAACGACCTTGGAAAGAGTCATTAGAAGCCAGTGTTCATGGTGGCTCAATGAATGATACAGCATAATGAGTAATAGTGCAACCAGCATTAAATGAATGATAAAAGGGAAATGCAGAGGCAAAAAGTCATCCAAACAGGTGGCATTGTGACAACAGTGTTGCTCTCTATTGCAGTGAAAGATATAAAATTAGCTAACAACAGTTCATTTGACAATTAAAAACTCAAAAAGATAATTCTTGAATATGAACAGAAAAAGATGGCTCCTGGAAACTATGAAGAATCTTCACTTACTAAACAATAAATAAACGTGTCTTCTTTTTCCATTTTTCTAAATTTTCATCAATAAATCACTGTACCTCTAATGGGCCCACGAATTTTATAATTCCCTTTAAACCAGATCGTTTATATACACAAGAGATTCACACAAAAAAGTATTTGCTGAGGACCCCACACAACTATGAGTAGCTCAGGCTGTGAGAACTAGGTCATATATTTTATCAGATGGCTTGTATGAAAGAAGCCATTGAACAATGAAGTGAAGTTTCCGATGTTTATCATATTTGACAAGTCCATTTCTAGATGAAGGGTTAAACAGGTCAATTAAAAGACAGACAGATAAACAAATATATTGACATGTATTTAAATATTCTTTTTTTCTAAATTATATTAATTATAATTTACTTTACAAATATTTGCTAATATGAAATTAAGATAGCTTCTGAAGTTTCCGAAATTCAGTTCAAGAAAATTTGGGTTAGTTTCTTGTCTTTATAATGCTATAGAACCAGTTTGAATAATGATTTGTTTAATTTTTGCTCCCAAAATCTACAGGATAAAATGTAGTTTAGTATAGACCATGAAATAACTTACATAAAGTTTAAAACTACAGAAAGCAAGAGAATATTTTGTGTAGGGCTATAAACCTACATGATGAATGAAAGCAAATGCATGATAATGATAAATGCCATATTAAGGATAGAAGCTCTGATGGAAAGAGAGAAAGGCATGAGATTGAGAATTACTCGACAGGAGGCTTCAATTATATTTTAGTGTTTTATTGATAAGTATGTAGATGTTTGTTTTCTTATTCATTCAAACATTTTCTCTAAACTATTTTGCAATAACTTTAAAAAATCCTCTTATTATAATTAGAACTATTATTCTATATTAGTTATATTATTCTACATTTTCTCTTAAGAATTATGAGTTTTATCTTCATATTTTTTTGTCTGTAATGCACCCAAGAATTCATGGTGTTAATTAGAGAATCAATTTTATTGTTTTCCATATGTGCAACCATTACCTCCAACACTGTTTATTGAAGAGTCCATTCTATTTTCAATAATTTTTAAGGTCACTTTTGTCATTTATCAGGTTTTTATATTTGGATGCTTCAGCTTGGAATCCCTATTCTATTCCATTGCTGCATTTGCATATTGTTCCATATTGTTGCGAGTTGTGTGTTCTATAGCTCATGCCTCTCCTCCTCTCATCACTTATATCCCTACCCTCCTGTTTAACTTTCTCATTTCTGGATCCTATGTTTCTCTTGGATTTTAAATGCTTTCGTCCTCTGTGCTTTACCTGGATACCTCATATCATTCTCTAAGATTAAACTGAAGCATCTGTTCCTCAGGGTAGCCTTTGCCCAACACTTACTGTGGTTAGACCCTTCTATTAGATATACATTTATAGTGTAGAGTACCTGTGCATTTTCCTGTGACTCTTACAGTAATTATTAGTATATTTGTGCCATTAATAATTTTGTTTAACCCATTGGACTATATGTTTTTAATAGTAGGGGTTGTATCTGTCTTCTTTTGCTTCGTTTCTCCAGTAACTTACACAGTGCCTGAGGCCTAATAATCACTCAATATTTATTGAGTGGATGTGTTAATTTTGTCTCTCTGATTTGACTGTCATCCTCATCATTCTAATCCTTATGGAAAGTATACTAAAAGGAGTCAGAGAGAGAAAGAGAGAGAGAGAGAGAGAGAGAGAGAGAGAGAGATTAAGACTTGTTTGTGCTATGGAGAGAACACTGGACCAGAAACCACACGTTCTAGGAGCTCTTATATCTGCAGTGGGTTCTGCAGTTGACAAGCCTGTTGTCAGGGTCTAGGGCAAGTGTGAATTCTGGTCCCTAAGTGGTTGGGACTGCCTCCAGTACCTTGGTCAGTAGGGCCAGCACTAGCTTAAGGGTCTACTTTGAGGTTTATAGCAATGTGTTACCAAGTGTACAGATGGCTGTGACTTCCTCTTGGTTCCTAGTCAGGCAAGATTTGCCTTGGACCAGAGCTGAGGGGCTGGAAAGGTCACAGGCCTGCTTCAGGATTAGCTGGTGGCACAGCTGGACTGAAACATCTCTCCCTAGGTCCCTGGGTAAATAGGACTATTCCTGGCCTGTGGCAAAAAGAAACTGGAGCTGAGCTATAGGACTGTTTCAGGATTAGCATTTGGATCTAGGTCAGAGGGCCTGTCTCAGGGCATGGACAGATGTGTATCCTAGTGAGTCCCTTGGTGGGCAGCAGTATTCTGTCCCATGGCCAGGAAGGTCTTGGGGTTGAGATACAGGCCAGGCCATTTCAGGGCCTACAGTCAGACTAAGGTCATAGGGTCTGTGTGAGGGACAGTTGGGTATGTCTCCTGACAGGTTACCGAATGGACATGACTGATGGTTAAGAGGGGCTGGAATCACATATGGTCCATAGCCAGGTCCGAGGTCCTTAGGTCTGTTCCCTGAGGCATGGGTGGGTGTGACTTCTGCCAGATCCCAGATAAATGGTACTAGCAGCAGGACCAAGGACACATGAGGCTATAGCTGACTCCATAGGGAGACGGGGCTGTTTTCAAGTTTGTAGCTGGAGCCAGGGTTGGGGTTTTGCCACCTAGGCATGGGCCTGCCTTTTCAAAATGCACCCCCCCTCCCAGGTCTTGGGCTTCTCCAGGGTTCCAAAATCTCCTGCCTGGATACCAGATTCCCACAAAGGCACTTTCTTCCATGGATGGCTACCAAATAATTGTTGCTGAAGGAGGGATGTGAACAGTGGATCTCCTATTCTACCATCTTGCTAATCTATTTAAATCTCTAATTTCTGTCAGCAATGTATTATAGTTAAGAGTGTATAGGTCTTGTACATCTTTTATTTCCTACATTTCTTTTATTTTTTGCTATTTTACAGAATTTTTTTTCAAAATTTCCATTTGCAATTGTTTGTTGCTAGTATATAGTATTATAATTTTTTTAAGTTTATTTATTTTGAAAGAGAGAGAGCACCGAGAACACACAAAGGAGGAGCAAAGAGAGAGAATCCCAAGCAGGCTCCACATAGCCAATCCAGAGCTTGATGTGTTGCTCAAACTCACTAACCAAATTGGTGAGATCATGACCGAGATGAAATCAAGAGTGAGTTGCTCAAACGACTGAGCCACCCAGGCACCCCTATAGTAGTATAATTTTTTTATATCTATCTAGTACTCTACAATCTTTCTAAAAACACATTATTTCTAGTAGCTTCCTTACAGATTTCGTCAGTTTCTCTACATAAGCAATCAAGTCTTCTATCAACAGAGACAGTTTTACTTGGTTTTTATTTCTTTATTTTGGCTTATTGCCTACCTAGAACCTTCAGTACATCTTCCAGAATCCTGAATTTTAGGGGAAAGGCATTTGGTTTCTAACTATTAAATATCATATTGGATATAGGTTTTTATACATCAAGTAAAGAAGCTCCTTTTTATTCCTAATTTGCTGAGAGTTTTTATAATAATGTTACCCTCTGGAATATAGGACAGTCATACTTACCACCTATTTTAAGAAATTATGGTTCCCTAAAGTCAGTGCTCATTTTGGTAGGACCCACTGTGCATGCAAGGTATCATTTAGCCTTCTTTGTGTGATCCTATGAGAATCAGGCCTTGGCAAATTGACTAAAAAATGCAGTGATTTTGACTCAATTATTGTTATGAGTAATAAATAAATTGTCCTTCCCTCTGGTCCAAATGTCTTTTCTACAAACACTCATGATACTATGGCAGACTAATTTGCTGGCTTTCAAGCTAGGTAAAATCTAAGACTCTTCATGCTTCTTGATAGTATCAAGCTCTATCTTCCTTGGGTTTAGGAGAGAGGTCTCAGAAAAAGAAACAGTTCTGTGATCAGCATTACCAAAGGGAACACATGGTTCATTATGAACATAACGTCTAATGCTTCTATGAATGCAAAAATTTTCTTTCAAGTGTGCTAGCCAAGCCCATAGCCCAATTTCAAGGCAGGTCTGAGAGTTTCAAAGGTATATTTTTTTAATGTTATAGTTAAATATAATAAATATGAATGGCTTTATTTATTTATTTATTTTTATCAAATACTAGGTGCTAAATTCTTTGCAAGTGTTTACTAATTTGATTCTCATGATAACCCTTTGAGTGTTATCTGTTAGCATTTTCATAGAATTGCACTTAAATTATCCTGCAACCTTTTCCTGGAATTTTAAGGTCTTCCTGAAAATGATGCAGTGGGAAGAAATAGATATCTGTTTTTGCTTGCTTGTTTGCTTTTTTTGTTTTTTTAAATCTGGCACTCTTAAACTTCAATATGGCTTCCAGAAAATGGTAATCATGTTTTATCAATAATTACTATTCTAAAGAAAGGTACTCAACCTCTTCTGTACACATGCCACATGCCAAGTGGTATGCTACACAAACATCACAGCTACACAGGCATATGCAGATGATATACACAAAGTCAAATCACTCACATGCCCACACACACAAACACATGCACCCAGATTTCTTGGCAGTTTCTCTGGATTGTATTTCTACATAACAGGTCTCTGGTTTCCAAGAGGGAGGAGACAAGAAAATTATGCTGAACAGGATATATTTTCCATTCATTACACTACAAAGATATAGGCACAGACTATTAGAAATGTATGAATGTACCTGCTCAAACACAAATCACTGATAACACTGATAACACTCTAATTACCATAGTATCTCTGAGTATTAATGGCAGAACCACCACAGATTCCAATGTTTTGAACTATTGAGATAGCTAAGGTTATATAGACAGCTGAAGTCCATAAACTGTCACTGATAAGTACTTTGGTGAATTACGCCTAACTTGGCACTTCTGTTCTCCATATTTTGTACAACTGTCCTCACTGAACATCTTAACAAATCAAGTTAAGTGAATCAGCATAGGTTTCATCTATTTTTTATGAGTTCAATGGACATGATATTTGATGTGAGGATGGTGTGAAGACCACAGTCACGAAGTCAAACAGACTTTGAATAATATCATCTCCTGAGTGCCATGTTGCACCCTCTTCCTTATCTCATAAGTTTGTTGAACAGACACAATACAGTATTTACAATGCTACAGCATTCCTGAATTATGATAAATATTTCTTATATTCATCTTTTTTCTTACTCCCATCACTTAAATTTGACAACAAACACAATAAACAAAACACTTGATTAAGGAAAAAAAAAAAGATAATCACAATCTACCAATTTTTTGATCAATGAATGACAGTCTCTAAATCTTCCCCAGAATTTTTTTCATACTATTGTCTTTTATATTTAAAGATAATGCTCCTTAATCTTAATTTTGGTTTATGTAGCTGTAGGACCTAACACTGTCCTCAGTAAATTACATAATGTTTATATTCCATTATTTTTTGCTTTTTTTAAAAACTCATTTGTTTGGGGCAGGAAATGGGGTCCATCTAAGAAGCACACATTTCCTTGCAGCAATGAATAAGTGATAAGAGCAATGACTATAAAGATGAGAATGAAAGTGGGCTGGGGACTTCTCTTTACAAGTTATTCCCTTCTCGATTCAGGCAACTTTTTTCTTTCTTCCCTCTTTCTCCCTTCTCTTAAGAATAAACACATGGTATTTTTCTTACCATGTATATCATGTATAATAATGATATTGTGATGTTAAGGGATGTAGTTACATCCTAAGCATGGCATATGGTAAAGCAGAATGATAGAAAAAGACTGAATCCCTTGAAATCATTGAGATGCACCATGGTGAATACTCTACACATTAACCTCTTGTGTGAGACAAACTCCTTTTGTTGATTAGTTGGATTTCCCATTATTTTCAACCAAAAATATCCTGAAGTGATAAATCTCCATACTCTGCATATAGCAACATGTCCTTTGCCCAAGAAACAAATTTAAAATGTCAACTGGATTTGTATACATTTTCTAAAATCAGACTATTAGTGACACTAAGCACAATAACAACAACAAAATCCTTAAAAATTGGCCCAAAAAATCCTATTTTTGCATAGACTTACACTTGAGATAAAGAAAATGAAAACAGTGAAAGATTCCAAGTACAGATTCTCTGTAGTGTCCTTTCCATAAAAGGTTTGGAAGAATTCCATTCTGCTGGATTTCTGAGCTCTTTAGAGAACTTTAGATCTGACACAAAATATTTAGCATCAACCAAAAGTGATAAAATGGAACCAAAGTGGCTTTGCCTTCCTGGCCAACTTCTCCAGAGATGTATTCATATGAACCTGACCTTGTGACCCCTTTATTTCTTAAATGGGTCTGTTTGCAATGCATACATCTTTATTCCTTAATTCAATAAATATTTCCTTATTGGCATAGCTTATTTGCTTCACTCTTATGGTTTCACTTGATGGTTTTCATAAAGGCATATTCAAAATGTGTGTTGTTCTATCTCTACATCCCTATATTACTTTCATGTATGGATGTCATATCCCAGTGCTATCTTACTAGATCAACTCTTATCCTTACTTCACTAATTTCAGGGACATACAAATTGACAATCAGCCTAATTTTTCCATCTTTAATAATCTCTAAGTCATGTTTTATTGGGTTAATAGGTTATTTATGGTTTTATTGAAAATGTATTTAATATTTTATATTTAAGATTTCTGGCATATTTTATATTTTCAGCTCTGAACTTCCATTATGTCGTATCTTATCCTTTTCAAAGATCATATAGCATGTTACAGTTTTAAGAAAACTTAGTGATCATGGGTTGCAATTTTCTCATTTAGAACTAATAATTTTTTTAAATGTTGAAAGAATAAAATAGAGTCAACTCTTTAAGGATAGAAGTTAAGCTATAGATAATTGATAGACAAATAATTCTTGTCCTCAATTAGGTAAATTAATTTTGTTCAGTAGAGATAAAACTGCTTTGTATCCTAAAGAAAAGATTATTCCAGACATTATATTTTATTGCCATATGGGATATTAATTAGTTAATTTCTATTATTAAATTCATTTAATCATTACTGATTGTATTTATATGTGTCTATTCTTCAAATTCACCTTTAACATTTACTGATTTCCTCGTTAAATTGAGTTAAATAAAATTATTAACATTTTTAACTTTTTGAAAAATTATACTTTAGTGGCACTATTACTAATTCCATTTTGTAAGTGATGCACTGTGATTCTGAATGTTAAAACAGTTGTCCAATTTGATTACTTGACTACTAGCAAATCACAGACTAAAGTCTAGTGCTTCTTCTCCACTAATGCATAATTAGTGATATATCCTAAAATTTCAGCTTATATTCCAGACTTTTCTCTCCTCACAATTCTGTTTTGTATCTAATTACCTACATATCCATTTGTCTTACACACATTAATACACACACACACACACACACACACACACATACACATACACACAATGAACAAGAAAAAAGTAATATGAAGTTCATGGAACATGGCGAAAATATTCTATTTCATTACATTTCTTTATTATTTTTATTTTCACCAATAATAAAATGAGAAACTACTAAACAAACATGGAAGGCATATGTTGATTTTGTTTTGCTTCTAGTTATTTAATTGCTATAACCTAGTGTAAACAATGGCCATTTAAGTTTAGTGAAAGGATGCTTTTTATTTATTTTTTATTTTGTTTTATTGTGATACCTATGTGTACATGGTTACCATATTTGTAACCTGCTGACCATTTGTTTTTCTTGCAACTGTTTATATATTACGTTTCCCTTCTGAAGAAGAAGATGTTTCCATTTAAAACAGTGGTGGTGGTGTCAAAGAAACAGGAATTTGTTTTTAAAATACCATGTTTTCTATTCTAAAAAAGAAGGGAAAATTAAGGGAGAAGGGGATTTTTGTTTAAGAATAGCACATGGACAGAAGATGTGTCTAATTAGATCTACTGTTTCTTTGTCAAAGACTGAGAACTCTGCAGAAAAATAAACAATGCATTTTACTCCCTGGGCAGAAATAGTCCATCGAGTTTATTTTCCTCTTAGAATAGCATAGTGAGTAGGGGAGAAGGAGAGAGAAAACCATAGTTTTAAAAGGATTTCAGAATTATTCTTTGCAATTTTTTTGAAAGAAGAACATATGCATTAAATAATCCATCAGCTCTTGCACAGCAGTGCTCCAAACCAGACTGATATCTTGTGATATTCCTTTTGTCAACCATCCTCAGCTAATGAGGACCTTAGTTCAAACAAGTGTCTCCCAAACTGTACCATGGGAAACCTTCTCCACCAGGTGTTAGCACTTACTAGGTTGGAAGGGAGAGGCAAGTAGGTGGGTTGTTTACAATTAAATATGCTTGTGAAACCCTGTACTAATTAAAGTTATTTTCTTGTTTTTCTCTTTTTTTGCAGAACATTTAAGAGACTTTGTTATCCCAATGTAACTATTTATTTTTTTATATTAATTTAGCTTATTGAGATTGTGTTTGATGGAGCATTGGTAGGCACCTCTTAGCCTTCTGCAGTCAGGAAAGGGTGGATCTGGAACAAAGATCATCCTTGACACAAAACTGGAAGCTCTGTGATGGAAACACCATGCCTCTTTTGTTCTTTGCCTATCCCCATTGGCAAGGACAGCAGACATTCAATAAGTATTCTGTGAACACAATGCCATCTTGTTTTTAACCAACCCTATTAATCATGAGGCTTCTACCTTAAACAAGTCATTTAATATCCTTTCTGTCTAGTAAACAGTTGTTTGAGGATCAAATTGTATCATGGAAATGAAACATCTTTAACAACTGTAAACACTATTCAAATATAGAATAATGGATGCTACAACTGGTCACTGAAGATTATCTGCATCAAGTAACTTCAATTTTCTTGACTGGTACCTGAAGTTACTTGAACAAGGTCACACAGCTCATTATTTTCAAACTACTACTAGAACCCAGGTCTCATAATTTCTGTCTCAATGCACTTGACATCATGATTATTATTCCTATTTGGTGTGAGTTTTAGCACATTTATTAGGTAATAAATTTAGGGGGAGGAGTAAATCACATTTACTAGCAGGGCATTTGAGACCAAATGGGAGAAAATAACTTAATAATTGTCAGATACAATTGTGTGTCTATATTAAAGCTGTGCCTGGTAATAAAAACTAACAGACAGATAAAAATACAAAAGACAGATAACCCTTAAAAGGGTCCCTGAGCACAGATATTTTTATAGTTTTGAACTCACAGTCCTATGTCCTGAGCCCAGAACATTTATGAAGAATTATGTAAAATAGTAGATTAACTTGGCTTAAATGCCAAAGAGATGAAGATTTGGACTGACAGTGTTTATGATGTCCATAGCTTTCTCTCTTGCTCTCTTTCCTTTAACATAATTGACTTTGACTGGGCAAATCATGTTGTTTTCATTGTAATGTCATTGCAATTTATGATTCCATAAGGCACATGAATAGATTTTTTATTTCATTTGCTTTGCATTTCATTTTAATGCCACCAAAGAAAATTACCTACACAACTATGCATGCTACCTTTTATTAGCTTCACTGTGTTTCCATTTTCATATTTTTGATCACCATCAAATTTTGTTTTAGCGGTATTATAAAATTAACTCTGCTTTCACAATTAGATCATTTGCCTTTAGACCCTTTTCATGTGAATTCTTTATCTGTAGCATGATATTAAATGCAAACATATACCCAGTAAAACAAAACAGTAACAATCATCTATCTGCTTAATATTATATAACATTTATGAGACAATTTTATTTTATTTCCAAACAAGAATTTTGCTTTAGACTTGATCTTAGTCATTATTTTAATAATCTTTAAGAAGCAGGCAAAGATATAAAACCCTAACATAAAGATTTTTTTTCTTTTTGGTTGACAAATTAGTTGTATCAACCTCTTATTATATGTAAATGCACAGTTTCTATTCATAAGACTAAGCACAAACACAATCAGATTATGCTGTTTTCATACACTTTATGGCAAATGAAGATTCAGTGATGGGATTGGCAAGTATTGGAAAATTAATGTGGCCCTATGAATTACGTTCCATAAAGATAAACAATTTCCTTTGTGCATTTTTCTCAGAATAGGAAGTAAATTATTTTCCCTCTACATTCTGTTACATAGTTCCAAGCTTACATTTGTCCATTTGTGTTTGGCAGTAGCTTACATTTGAAATTAGATTTTTTGCCTTTTAGTTTTAGCTACAAATTGATGTATTTCACAAGATCCTTAGGGTTCAAGTTTCTCTTTTACATGCAGTGGAAGATTCTGAAGGCAACAGAAACCACCAAGACAACGAAACTACCAAGAAGAATTAAATATAATGAAAACCGGACATACTCTTACAAATGCCACACCAGACATTCCAGCCAGACTTAAATCTTAACGGAGTAAAGAGAATAGTAAACAGTGATAAAAAAAAAAAAAGATAGTGTATTCTAAATCATCATGTCTGTCATTCTTTTAGAAACCAACTCCCATTTGCTATAACCTATGGGTCTCTTTCAATGAATTTTATTCCTTAAATTATCACAGATTTCATAAAGCAGACTGTTGAGACAGGCGATAGGGCTTATCAAGGATTGGTGGAAAATATTATGCATTTTAATATTAACCAAATCTTCTATTAAACACCACATAATCAATGAGAATCTACCATAACTACAGCATTCTATTAGCACTAAGCAAACAGAAGAAGAGTTCCTTCTACTAATGGTCCCACAGACTGAGAAAATAAAATGAGATAATATTAACCTGCATAAAATGACTTGAAATGAACAATATGAAGTAGATGGTGTTTCTGACTAAAAGGATTCATTAGATGATGTATGTGCCTCACTCACCTGGCCTGCTGTATTAAACATTATCAGCTCAGTTTAGACAATATCAACTTTCTTTTAATATAGATCCACGAGTCTTTCCTTTGAAGATCTCCTTTCCAAATAATTTTTGAAGATTTAATTGTTTTTATTCAACAAATATTTAGTGCTTACTAAGTACTAGGAACTCTCCTAAGGCAATGGATATGGAAGTAAACAGAACTATGAAACAGAACAAGACAAAAATATGCCAACAAATAATGGCACCCATTTTCACAGATATCAAACTCTAGTAGGAGGAAAGAGAGAGAAAATTTAGGTTTTATATTATACACACACACACATATGTGTATATATAAATGTATATGTGTGTGTGTGTGTGTGTGTATACACACACATACACAGCATGTCAAATGGTTATGCTGATAATAACAGGTGCAACTGAGAAAAACCAAGTCCGTATGACAAGTTTGAGAGTTTGCAATTTTAGTTGGGGGGTTTACGACAGATGACACTGAAAACGTGTTCTTGGCACAAAGGACTTACAGAGTGAGGGAGAGAGCCAGGAAACATGTGAGAGAAAACAAGTACCAAAACACTAGAGGGATGTGTCTGAAATATTCAAACAAGAGCAGATAGAGTGTGATGAGGTTTGGTGAACAAGATGGAAAGAAGCAGAAGATGAAACAATAGCAGGGTCATCGGATTAAGCAGAGCCTTTTTGGCTACTGTAATATATTTGGTATGTGTTACCCATAGAAAACATTACTTCAGAACATTACTATGATTTGACTTGAGTTCTGAAATGATCACGTTTGTTACTCTGTTGGTAATAGGTCATAAAGAAGCGGGAGATCTGGTGGGAGACTATTCCAATAATTGGATGAAATCTGATTTGAGCTTGATAGAATAGCTGATTTTAAGGTGATTGGGGTGAAATAAGCAATAAGTAGCAGGATTTTTATACATCTTTAAGACAAGGCTAACAATTTGCTGACAGATTAGACATAGGATGTGAAAAAGAGAGGACTCAAGACAAATCCTGGAGCAGTAGCTAGAGGAACTCCAAGGGCAAGAGACCATTTTTAAAAAATGGAATATATCCAGAAGGAACAATGATAGTGAAGAAAAGAGACTAGAGATTTGGAGCAATGGACAAACTAGAAGAAAAGATGGGATCTCCTGGGCAAGTGAAAGGATAAGCCTCAGGAGCAGGAGAGGCTTATGGGTAGCAGTAGGTAGGAAGGCAGAATCAGTGGGTGCAGATGTGGGCATCAGGGAAGCTACAGTGATGGCAGCAAATCCCATACATTCACACTGTTGGCTACTCATCTCTTTCTGCCATTATCCATATCTGTAACTCCAGTCACATTCCTTTAGTCTGCCACTTAATCTTAAAAAAAATATTTTATTAGGGAAAAGGAGAGAGGTAAAGAGGAAAGACAAAGAGAATATGGGTAAAAGAACATAGGGAGAATAAAAAGAATAAAAAGAAGAGGGGAAGAAGAAAGCAAGAGTGAAACACACACGAGAGAGAGAGAAGAGAGAGAAGAAGAAGAAGAAGAAGAAGAAGAAGAAGAAGAAGAAGAGATTCAATGATTAGAGCTCCATATTTTAGCAACCAAGGTGAGGAGAAACAAAGATTTAATTAGAATTGATAAATTAGAAGCCTGATAGTGACAGGAATTAAATTTTTTAAGGCTAACAGTGAGATTTGCACAGCTGTCCCTCAAAAATATCTGCATAATTAATTAAATGTTCAAAGTGGCAGAGAGTTTTAAAGAGGGAGGATGTTAGTCTGTATTTGTGTATTTAGAATTTAACCTAGAAACAAAGGAACCTGGAGCTGTGTAAAGGTTTAGTTCCAAAAAACAGCCTTATATACATGGAGGGTAAATCTTTCTTTCTTTAATAGGAGCAGATTTTATAACAGAGATGTTAATACTTCTCTGTTATATATTTATTCTTAGATACCCAATTTACCCGCTGAAATGCTACCATCTAAAATTTACAAAACAAATGACTTTAAAATATATAGGAGAGAATATCAGGTTACAAGACCTTGAATCTTTCATGTGTATACACCTTGATCAAGCAGTTTTAGTTCCATTCAGGGGCAGTAACTGAAGTAAGGGCAATACTCCTCTCTTCAGCATTGAAAATAAATTTGCTCTCAGAAAACTGATGAGATACTATCTATGCACATTATATTTTATTACCTATATCTGAGGGTAAATACAGAGACTATAAATTTGTGACTAAATAGTTTGGGTAAACATGCAACTCTAATTTAGAGAAAGTAGGAGCAAAATGTGATTTATTAAGTAGATATCTAGTAACCTAATCTACTACATTATATCCATTATAGAAGAAAATAGGGAACAGAAGTTAAAGCCAAAAGAATCCAACTGGTCAAAGACTATGTAAACATTGCCCAGGAAGAGATGCCTGACCTCCCGAACCTAGGGACTCTTATCCTTGTGGGCAGAGATTAATCCTGGAATATCCAAAATGTTCTGATTCCAGTCCTCCAAACAACCTCCGTTATAACAATTTGGCTTGCCCTGTAACATACTTTATATGGAGAGAAGGCAGTGACAGCCCACCTCAGCATTCTGGCTCATATCACAGACATATTCTCATCAGACTTCAGAAAACTCACTTTTATTTATTAAAAAAAAAAATTTTAAGAGCACCTGGGTGTCTCAGTTGGTTAAGCATCTGACTTTCGCTCAGGTCCATGATCTCGAGGTCCATGAGTTCCAGCCCGGTGTCAGGCTCTGAGCTCTGCAGCTTGCTTCAGATTCTGTGTCTCCCTCTGTCTCTGCCCCTCCCTGCTCTCATTCTGTCTCTCTGTCTCTCTCTCAAAAATAAACATTTAAAAAATGTATTTTAGGGGCGCCTGGGTGGCTCAATCGGTTAAGCGGCCGACTTCAGCTCAGGTCACGATCTCGCAGTCCGTGAGTTCGAGCCCCGCGTCGGGCTCTGGGCTGATGGCTCAGAGCCTGGAGCCTGCTTCCGATTCTGTGTCTCCCTTTCTCTCTGCCCTCCCCCATTCATGCTCTGTCTCTCTCTGTCTCAAAAATAAATAAACATTAAAAAAAATTTTTTTTAATGTATTTTAGAGAGAGAGACAGAGAGCAGAAGAAAGGGGTAGAGGGAGAAAGAAAGAATCTTAAGAGAGAATCTTAAGCAGGCCCGGATGTGGGGCTCCATCCCATGACTCTGGGATCATGACCTGAGCCAAAATTCAGAGTTGGATGGTCAACTGACTAAGCCACCCAGGTGCCCCAGAAAATTCACTTTCTGATTTTTTTTTTTATCATGGCCTGTGAGTTTAAATGATGACCAGACACTTTTGAGAGGGGTCTATTTTTGATGCACATTCAAAATCAATAATCTGAGTACAAAACATTAAACAAGTAGTTTGTATTGCCACAGTTTGGTTATGGTGACCTTATTTACAAAAAGTGAGAATCTTTTGGAGATTGCTTTATATTATATATATATATTTTAATATAATTTTATATTATATAATATATAATATATAATTATATAATAATAATATATAATAATATATAATTATATATAATCATATATTATATATATAATATAATATGTTATATATATTATATATTATACATAATAATATAATATAATATATTATATTATATATTATATTATATATTTAATATAATTTTATATTATATAATATATAATATATTCATATATTTATATTTTATATTAGATATAATTTTATATAATAATTTTACATTATATATTATATTTGTATAATTATTATATATAATATATATTTATATATATTATTTATTATAATTATGTTATATATAACATAATATATAATATATTTTAATACATTATATATATTTTTTACTTTAAATAACAGAATAAATAAGTGTAACACAAATTCAGAATGGTTCCTTTTGCTTCCTTCTACATTGAGCAGGATCTAGAAAGACAAGAAATTGCTTTAGCTTTATATAAATTAACTGTGTGAGTTTAATTGCAAACCTTGGTTATGGGTCACATGGAAGACATTATTTTTTAAAAAAGATTTAAATTACTCCAAATTCACTTTACTTTAGAGGGAGTGATAGAAGGAATTGAAATAGACTCAAAAGCTAGAATTCAGGGCATCTATACATGAGATTAGTCTCTGTGAGTTGAATTTAACACTCTTAAGATGTCCTCCTATAGTCTGTAAACATTTATATTTACATTTCTCCCTGTTTTGTTTTGTTAAAAAACATAGAGGAGAAAATAGAAAATATTTTAATACTCCACAATTCCCACTCCAAGTGGTCAGAAATAAGGAAGAATACAATATTTAGTAAGACTAACCTTATGCTACACAATGTGCCTCATAATTTTATAGATATTATGATACACCTCACAATAGCCCTATGGATTAGCTATTACTATCTCCATTTTGTAGAAGATGGAATAGAGACACAGAAAGGGAGATGTCTTGTGAAATAACTTATAAATGATATAACAGAACAGAAATTAGAACCCCAAAATGATTACCTTCCAAATTTATCACCTCCTGCCTCTCTCTTCCCATAGATATGGTGAGAGTAAAAAACTTCAAATTGCTAAGATTGCAAAGATTTTGAAAATCTTCAAAAATTTTCAAAATTTTTTCATCACAAACCTATATTTGTACTTTGGTTGCATTTTAGGAAACTTAAAACACTCATAAATGGAGAGAGATGAAAGATGTTAAAGAATATTAATCCAATTCAAAATGCATTTATTGAGCATTAGCTCAATATGTGTAAGGTGTCTTCTTAAAATTTCTCTTGGGGGAACAGAAAAAAAATAGGAAAATATTCCATCTACTTCACCCCTAGCCTGCCACAGAGAGCTTTAAGTGTTTAATCTGTTTTCATACAATGCTATTAATCATAACATACTTTTGATAATCCTAATATTATATCAACATGAGCAAAGGAGACTGAAGATAAAACAATTATCAAATTCCTTCTAATTATCAGCCAGAATCACGGAGACCCCAAATCTTTACATTTTCCCTGCTTGTTTAAACACCAATCAATTTTGTTCTGAGTCTGACTGAATGCCTTAATTCTTTACACAGTTGATGTAGTTTAAGCTCAAGGATGCACCATAATGACAAAATCCATAGAGAGTCAAAGGTCCTTAGGGCTGAAATTCTTATACAAGTTAATTCTTATACATTTAATCAGAGGGAACCTCAATAGAAGAAAGCTAATGTTGACGCTGTTCTCAAACAAATTAAACCTGCAATCCTTCTCTGTAGTTGGCAAAAGCTTCCTTCTCAACCAAGGAATCTTCTGAAACTTCTTGAACATCAAAGAAATCACAGAAAATGTCTTGGTGGACCAAGTACACATAAGTCAGAAACAAGTAGATTCTATTTCCTTGAAGTACAGACTGTTTTCCATGGAAAAGAGAGGATCGCATTCTTCAATTTGAACAATGTCTGTACCTTCTACATGCAAGTGACATTTGGAAAGTTTCAAACAAGCTTAACAAGCTTACAATAGGCTGAAGGGAGAACAGAGTATATATGAAATCTGAAAGAGGACAGTTCACATGGGGCAGCATGTTTAAAATTTCATTTTTTCTCATAGCAGTCTAAGATTCTTAAGTGCAAACTATTGTCCCTTTCTTTTGAGAAGGTGAATAAGCTCATGGATGAATCTTAGCATTATATTCTTCCTCCCTTGACAAATGATAAAATTAATCATTCACATTAATAATGACATGATACCTCAATACTTCTGTGACAAATGACATCATAGGCTTTGTAGGAAAATTAATAAACCAAATAAACATATGTGCAATAATGTTGATAATAGCACTAATCACAACAGCCAAAAGTTGAAAGCAATCCAAATTCCCACCAACGGATGAATGCATAAACAAAGTGGGATATATCCACGTAACAGATATGCTCCCATCATGAAAAGAAACTACTGATACATGCTGAAATGTAGATGAACCTCAAAAACACCGTACTAAGTGAAACAAAACAGACACAAAGAAACACATATTGTATGATTTCACTTATATGAAATATCCAGAATAGGTAAATTCATAGAGACAGAAAACAGTTTAGAGGTTTCCAGGGGTTGGGGGAGGGAGGAATAGAGACTGACTGTTTAATGGGTATGGGATTTCCTTTAGGGACAATGAAAATGTTTGCAATAGATAGAGATGATGCTTTCACAACATTGTGAAGGTCCCACAAACCACTGAATTGTATATTTTAAAATGGTTAATTTTATTTTATGTGGATTTTAATTCAATGTTTTAAAATGAAGATGCAATTAATAATTACTCCAGAATAGCAGGTATAAACCAAAACTATTACTGGAAACCCAGGACATATGGTTTCCCTGTTTATAAGGTGGTCATCTCAAACTACAAAATCTGATTCTGTGGGCACGAAGTTTCTTGGTAATTTGTTTTCAAAAACTAAATTTTGTTCATTGTTCTTCTTTCCTGTTTGGAGAAATTCATTTCAGGTCAGTATTAGTGCTTTCTATATTTTTATTCAAATTGGGGAAGTTATATACATCATGTTTAATAATGACTAAAATACTACATGAAATTACCTTTTACTGCATTATATCACAATATATATTTGTCTTTATTTTACTTTCCATTTTCAAGGATAATAATGATTTTAAAAAAAGGTCAAGAATAGATATCATCATGATTTATCTTTCCACAAGTTTCTCTCTTGTGATTGTGTATGAGAGGGACAAGTTCTCCATGATTCAAAAGGCAATGCTACTTTGAGGTTCTGCAACTAGTGGAAATGGTATCACCTTGATGTAGCAGATCTCAGAGTGGAATAGAAACCTGGAGCACTATGAAGGCAGTCTTGTGGATGCCAGTGTTCCATATGAATATCCCTATGCCCAAATAGAGCATGGATAGACATGGTATTAAAGCAGTGAATGCCCAGGCCCTCAAAGTCTCACAAGGACTGAAGTAGGAGTGATGGTCACTGTGACTTGAAAATGAAAATGAGTTGACCCTCCTGAAATCCAAACTATTAGTTTACTCTTTAATAGCAAGGGCCTTTCTCCTATATCAACCAGCCATTGCATGTGAGCCTCCCCTATACCTTTGGATAAAGTCACTCTCTTCAACCAAGGGCAGTCATGGAGAGAGACTAAGGTAAGAACTATCAGCTGTCATTGCCTCCAGCATCAGGGAAAAGATCACAGCAGCATGGAAACTGGGATCTGGGCCATGTGCACATATCAACAGTATCTGTAGTTATCAAAATGAAAGCCCAATGGCCAGGTATAAATGCTTAACATGCTCTAGTTAAAGGAATCACTCAGTTAATGTTGGTCTTTTGAATAAATGTGGGAACAGGAATTTGAAGGAAGCAAGATTTGAACTTTTAGTGGGAAGAGCATGTATGATGACTCATTGGTGAAGGGCTGGTAGAGAAGGAACACAGCTAATTATAGGAAAAGAAAGATTTTGAGAAATAGTTGGAGATAAGATAGAACAGTTGGTGCTACACTGTGTTTGCATTTGAGCCAAAGAGAAATAAAGGCATGGGTGTTAGAAAAGTCATCTTCTCTTTCAAGTGTAAGTACAGAGGAAGGGCAAGAGCATTTAAGGATATTTATTTATAAAAGGAATGATACGTGGGATGATTATGACCTGAAGGGCTTAAAAAGGCTGCTGGAAGTAATCTCATCACAAGTTGAACAGATGCTAGCAATGGAGACAACAGGGGAGTGCAGAGAAATTGACAGGTTTAAGTCATATGCTGACCAATGAATATCAGAGATAACAGGAAATGCACAGCAGAGACCACTAGCCTTCATAGCTTGAAGTCTGGAGAATGATATAGTTGATGGCAACTAGAAGCAATAATATTTGGGTTGGAGGAAGATAATAATTTCTATTTTAGATTTACTAAGATTGAAGTAACACAGATTCCTCTTATTAGAACCTTAGGTATGTCAGCACAAAGTGAAGAGCCCCAAGGAGTTCGTTCTCATGCTGGGACCTGCCACATCCACTATAAACCTGTATGTCCTCTTCCATACCTAATAAGGTTGCTACATCTAAAGGGAAAATTGTCTCTTTTTTGCTTCCATCCCATCATCTGTACCTGCAACAAACACCAATTATAGTGCCCTTAAGCGGCCCAGTTCCAAGTTTTTATTGAGTCAGTCCACATGCCTTACTGATGAAGCTATAGTCCTCACAGACTAGATGGCTGCACTTCACTGAAGGACAAAGTGATTAATGGATGGCCTTTACTTTGCCAAGCTTTGGGGGATCAGACAAGAATAAGAACCATTTATGTATTAAATAAATGATAAAGGCACTATTTTTTGCCAGACATTAAATCCCTAAGTAGAAATGCATTAAGTTTGACTGTGACTTCCAAATAGTTTTCTCCAGGGGTGGGGAGATTCTGGGAAATAGTTATCGTGGTTCAGATATGCTTGGAAATAGACATCCTAGGGGCACATCAGCTGAATGGGCAGAATTTCTGTTATTGGTCAGCCTGAGTGGTCACCATACAATCTTAATGAAGCCAAGGTCAGATGTTGGGTCTCTTTCTGGGTCAGTTAATTCTGCTTCTTCCTTGAAAGTGGACTCATAAGCCAACTATCTCACAAACTGGGAAATCTCACAGTGGGAAATATATGGCTGCTTCAGCAAAGCATATCATTGCCAATGAGAAAGCAAGAAAAATGACATCTTATTAATGGTGGTCAGAAGTGCAGCCATGGAGCCTTAGTGTACATGGTATATAAAATACATGGCTTCTCAGAGATTATTCTAGGGCTTCCATTTTGTTTCACCCATTTGACAATCACTAAGCATCATCTGTACATCTGGCCCATAATACACACTCAAGAGATATTTGAATACATGAATGCATACATTAAGGTATCAATATCTATGTGGTAGATGAGCTACTTAAACATGAGTTAACTTACACACAAAAAGGAGGAGAGTCTTGCCCAAAGTCACAGTGTTGGAGTGTGCCAGAACCAAGATTCAGCCCAGATTTTCTGGATTCAAAGCCAGTATAACACATTGTCTCATTTTCTAGTAGAAGCACAAAATTAATAATAATAATTAATAATAATATGAATATAATATAATTAAAATTCACTCTAGGGGGATTCAAACTTATAGAAAAGAGATGCCAAGAAGTTTTACCTGCACAAAGACTCAAAAATGAGGAGAGGACTCAGCTGAAGGCATGAAGGGGAACAATAAAGTTTCAGAACAATAAATAATAGAGAAGAACAGAAAATCATAATTAAAAAAATAAAATATAGAATTTTGCTCGTAATGAAGGCAAACAGATTAAAGTAACAATGAGCTTGCTTTTTTATTCAACCAATATTCATGAAAGCCTACTATGTGCCAACTATAGGAAAAAAAAGACATACACAGATACCCTTAATTTTGATAAGGGTATGGTGTAATGATCAGCTTCATATTCCATTACTAGGGGTATAATATAAAATGTAAATACTTTCAAGGAAGCAATTTAGCAATGTGTTTTAATAGTCATTTAAGATGTTCATACTATTTCACCAAGGAATCCTTCCTTGGCCCATCTTAGGGCTCTATAATTTTTCTTTTTCTTTTTCTTTTTTTGAAATGATGAACAGACACCTAGCTGCCTCTGTTGATGTGGGATTTGTTGTTGTTGACAAAACTGTTGGAAGAGCTGCTTTTAGAGATTATCCTTTGGACTCTATCCTTAACAAAAGAATCAATAACTGGGAAAATATTTATAGACAAGGACATTTATAGAGACATTTGTTCTGGAAAAACATACATATAATCTGGGGAATAGGGCAGTCAATTAATACCTCACAATATAGCTATATGATTGCATATAATGCAGTTATTAAAATGCTATTTTGATGACACATGTAATTACAAGGTAGAAATGATCATAATATAGTGATAAGTGAAAAACTGGTATATAATGAAGAATATACAGTATGTCTTCAATTTTGAAAATTGCATGCATATAGCAGAGTTAATTTATTCACACTACAGTATGCAAATGAAGGAAGTTTAATTATTTCCCATACTCAATGTAATATCCTTCACCAGGCCCACCACACTAGAAAGAAAATAATTTACTTTAAACTTGACAGATATTAGTATCTCATTTGTCTGTGGAGCATGAGTGCTCTTCCACTCTTCCATGTTCTTGTCCAAGATGGTGCTGGATATATAGAGAAATAGGAGGATAAAGGGCTTCATTTCCTTAAAGAATCTTTTTTTTAATGTTTATTAATTTAGTTTTGAGAGATCAGGGGGGAAGGGGGGGAAGAGAATCTCAAGCAGCCTCCTTGCTGTCAGTGCAGAGCCCGACATAGGGCTTGATGTTGCAAACCACGAGATCATAACCTGAACCAAATCAAGAGTCGGATGTTTAACCAACTGAGCCACACAGGCGCCTCATCCTTAAAGAATCTTCTGACCTTCAGGGGTCCATGCTCTGCAATGACTGGTTTCCTAGAAGGGTGCCATATGAGGTATAGTTTGTTCTTTTTTTGTTGTTAGGGGCAACCTGCTGGTCATATTGATGTTTACGGTCCCATTCATTGCTTTAGTTATAAAGGCAACAGCATTGCAACCTCTTTGTTCTTATGCTAGGTGGGTGCTCATCTATCCCCTATATTTAAACGTTTTCTATATATCCTCAAAGAGAAAGATTAAATGTATTGATCCCTTAAAACCAGGTAAACCCAAGGATGATGGAATCTGTTTCAGCCTCAATACCTAAATGCCTCCTACTGCTACCTCATATTCCATGCTATGTTAGATGCAACTCAAAGCCAAAATCCTAGTTTGTGTTTAGCTTTACTGTAGAATCCTTGGTAAGTATACTACTGTAGTCTTCCTTATACACATGGGATATGTTCCAAGTGCTCCCTCCCAGTGGATACCTGAAACCCTATATATATAATGTTTTTTTTCCTATATATGGATACCTGTAATAAAGTTTAATTTAAAAATTAGGCACAGTAAGAGATTAACAATAATAATTAATAATAAAATAGAACAATTATAATATGCTGTAATAATAATAAAAGTTATATAAATGTGTTCTCTCTCTCTGTTCAAATATCTTATTATAGTGTACTCACTTTTCTTCATGTGATGATGAAAATGGTAAGATGTCGACATGGTGAGATGAAGTAAGGGGAACGACACAGGCATTGTGATGTAGCATTAGGCTACTCTTGACCTTTTGACTATGTCAGAAGAAGCATCATCTACTTTCAGACTGTGGTTGACCCATGGGTAACTGAAACTATAGTAAGAGAAACCATAAGCGGCGGGGGAGAACTTCTGTACTTACACCAATACTCTGTGGTTCTTTCATACCTCTTTAGATATGTTATAATTCACCTATCTGAGGTGGGGATGAGAAAGGACTAAGAACACTTATTTTTAAACTTCTAGCTCTATCTCCTCCCCATGGCCAGTGGACCCAGGAGGGGTAATATGTCCATGACTGTAATTTATATTGTGAGTTCTGGAATAAATTAGAACTGTGTGATCTAGACCACCAGACCTAGGTCATGAAGCTAATTAGTAGCTGCAGAAATTTGGAAAATCTGTTCCTTTCCTTATGGATTCTTACTTTTTTTTTTTTTGATTAAGATTTATTTATTTTGAGAAAGAGAGAGGCAGAGAGGAGAGAGAGAATCCCAAGTTCTGATGCAGGACTCAACCTCATGAACTGTAAGACCATGAGCTGAGCTGAAATCAAGAGTCAGATACTCAAATGATTGAATCAACCAGGCACCCTTGGATTCTTACTTTCTAGAGGCCATGGCAAGTTCAAACCAAAATCCATGTTTTTATAATGATTGTTTTTTTAATGGACTCAAAAAATCTTACATTGAAAATAGATACACAGTTTCTTGTCTTAGTTTTTTTTTTTTTTTTCCATAGCAAAATCCAATCTCACTTTCCCTAGGACAATAAGATTCATGACTCAGCCCGATGGTAGATGTCTACAAAGAAATACAACTCCCTTGATTTTGATACAAAAAACAAACAAACAAAAAACACAACCAAAAAAAGTATTCTATTTAAGCATACAAACTGAGTAAAAGGAAGTATATAAAAAATTGGCAACAATCATTAATTCTGGCTATTAAAATTAAGAGCAAATTTTATTTTTATCTTTATAGCTTTGCAGTTTTCAAATACAGGCATGCCTCATTTTATTACACTTTGCTTTACTGTACTTCACAGACATTACCTTCTTTACAAATTGAAATTTTGTGGCAACCCTGCATTGAACAAGTCTGTCAGCACCATTTTTCCAACAGCATTTGCTCACTTAATGTCTCTGTGTCACATTTTGGTAATACTTGCAATATTTCAAACTTTATCATTAGTATTAGGTTTGTTATGGTGATCTGTGATCAGTGATTATGACTCAGTGAAATCTCAGGTCATGGTTAGCCTCTTTTAGCAATAAAGGATTGCATTTTTATTTATTTATTTTTTAATTTTTTAACGTTTATTTTTGAGAGAGACAGAGACAGAGTGTGAGCTGGGGAGGGGTAGAGAGAGAAGGAGACACAGAATCTGAAGCAGGATCCAGGCTCTGGGCTATGAGTACAAGGTCCGACGCGGGACTTGAACTCACAAACAGAGATCGTGACCTGAGCTGAAGTTGGCCACTTAACCACCCAAGCCACCCGAGTGCCCCAAGTATTGTATTTTTAAACATAATGCTATTTTACACTTAATAGACTATAGTATAGTGTAAACATAACTTTTATTTGCATTAGGAAACCTAAAAATTTATTTGACTCACTTTATTGCAATATTCATTTTATTGTGGTGGTCTGGAACCAAATCAGCGATATCTCTGAGGTATGCCTGTAATCTAAAACAAGTATGTATAATTTTATAATGATTAAAAAATGCTAAAATAATCTGTATTGATGTAATCTTTTCTTTAACATTCTTCTCTCTCTGAAAACAAAATAAAACAAAACAACTTATTTTACAATGTTTGGGCTGCTATAGCCTGCATTTTTAAACCACTGGGGGAAAATCCCTCTACTTTTGTGAAATTAAGAATCTTTAAAAATATACTTATTTTTTTGAATTTTTAATTTGATTTTTTTCAAAGTAGAAGTTTCTCTAGGAGACAAGACTGACTCAGAGTAGAGTTCTTCATCACTTTATGGCGGGTCTTGCATCACACAACATCTGGTTATACCTCATTTTGCCAGTAACATTTCATCCAAGACATTTTGTTCTCATTAATTATCATACATAAGAGGGGATATTTGTGTTATTTTTATGTTTCCAAGTCTCATATAAGGCAGGCGATGGGGTTTTTGTGGGGTGGGACTAGAGAGAGACATATCCCAATGGAACAGCCTGTGAGTAACCAAGATGATGGCTGCATTACTGCAAGCAGATGTTAGGGATACAGCAGAAGTCAAGTTACCAGACAATTGTTTATGATCTACAATGTTTGGTCTGTGGATGTTTTATTAATGGCGACTCTAGCAAATGCAATTTGAACTTGTGTACTTCAAACAATCAATCATTGCCTCATTCAATCATTCCATAAGAATTTATTAAATATGTACAATTAAGTATACCAAACATAATCGAGAATACAATAACAAAAACTGAGAAAAAGATAACAACACAAATGATCCCTGATCTTAAAGATTTTATAATACACTGAAGAAGACAAATGTATAAATGGCTAAATATACTAGAGAGCAGAAATAAAAAGAGCCAAAGCTTTATATTGTGTTTAGTTACATGATTAACTCTGTTGAGGAATCTGAAAGACAATTCAGACGTACAGAATTGGAGCTGGCTCTTAAAGAGCAAATCAGCTTTCTATAGGCAGAGAAGTTCAGTAGGTTGTCTTAAGTGGAAGGAATGGATGACACGGGATACCATTATCATTATTTCAGGCTATAGTCACCAGGACCCACCAATTTCACTTCTCAAATTTCTTAATTATATCTGCTATTCTCTATTCTTATTTCCATTGCCATCATTGTTTGTCAGTTAATCTATTCTAACGTTTTCATAGGAACCTATTCTTAAATATAATATAAATATTTATTGTGTTTCACTCCATGCTAGGCATGTTATTGAGCACCTTTTGTGTGATCTCACCTAATCCTGAGGTACGTTGTTTTTTATAATTAGCTTCATTTTATAAAAGAGGATTTGGAGGCTTGGTGGAAGAATTGGGACTTGAATCCAAGTAGCCCGACTCTTAAAAACGTATTCCCAAGGGCCTAAGCTCCTCAGACTTTCAACCTGCTCTGAAGTAGGGGTCAGTTTACTATGCCTCCTAGCCAAATCCAGCTGCTGCCTGCTTTTGTAAATAAAATGTGTTGCAACACATTCATACCCAGGCATGCACAGACTGTCTATAGGTTCTTGTGAGTTGCAATGGCAGAATTAGTGCAGAGTTAGTGTGACAGAGACCATCTGGCCTGCAAAGCCTAAAATATCTACTATCTGGACCTTAAGGAAAAAAAGTTTGCATCCCCTTGAAGCCTCCTGATATTCTGTAATTTTAGAATTCTCTAGTATGTCTTTTTGCTATTGCAAACAATTCACTTAAAAAATATTGTTTAATTATATATCAGCTGCCAGGTACTATTCTAGCTCCTAGGGCAAAATTAGTGAATCAAACAGATACAGTTCCTGCTTTGTAAAGCTTATGACTTAGAATATAGAGGAGAGGGGAGAAGAGACAATGAACAAAATAAGCAAACATATATAGTGTATAAGATATTATTAAAATTAATAAATGCCATGAAGTCAGTACGATCAAATAATGGAGCAAAGTGAGGCTGGTGTGTATGGGTGATCTTTTGTATTGTCATGAATGGTCTTACAGAAGAGGTGCTTCATGAACTGGGAAGCATTAGCCATATACAGATCGAAGGAGTATTCCACACAGAAAAGCAAGTGTCAGACCTTAAGGTAAGAATGAGCTTGGGAATTGAAAGAAAATTAGTGAAGTTTACAAGGCAAGCTGTGAGGAGATGGCATGAGCCCCAAACAGACATGCAAGCTGATTCAACATATATGGGAAAGCTGCCCTGGGAAGTCACTTGGACCTACATCAGACTTTGTGTTGAGGAAGAGAAAGACCTATTTTATTTAACTGATGATAAACTACCAATATATTGGGGGTGTTTGTTCTTGTAGCATATCCTCTCCTGACTATTATGCACACTTATAATCCTTGATTTTACACTACTGGAGTTTCAATACCCAACTCAAATATCACCTGTCATGGAAAAACTGCAATAAGCATTTATTATCTAATAGTAGTGCCAACTACTATGCCAGCTGTTATATGGCTACAGGGGTAAATAGTTCATTTTCTTTTTCCTGCCTTTCAGGAATTCAAATACTACAGAAATAGCATGCATGAGTAAGCATAATGCAATGTTGTGGGTGTTAATATCAGACATATGATCAGTATATCATGGACCTAAGAAAAATAGTCCAAAAAGAGATGGGAGCATAATGCTTAATCTGGCCCTCCCTATCCACTTTGCATTGTCTCATTTCACTTTCCGAATGATCATACAGTGTAAAAAATGAAAGTGCCATTACCTCCATTTTACAGATGGAAACACTGAAGCTCAGAGGTTATAAAAGCTTATATGTGATGACTTAGCAGCAATTACTGGAATAGGGAACTGAGCCCTGACTTGTGTTTGAAATCAAAATTTAATCTGTACGTTGCTTGACATAACAACAGATAAAGTAACCCCAGGACCCCTCAGTGAATGATAAAAGAAGCTTGGAAAGCACAACTCAGTTTTACACTAAGCTTTTCCATTTAATAACCTCTTTGATTCAGATTGAACCACTTTAGAATCTCTAACATTTTAATCAGAAATTTACCTTGGTTACTATTTTTTTAAGAAATAACACAAATTAATTGAGTAAAGAAGCTCACAGGAGCCATGTTTAAAGTAATTATGAGAATAATCTGTTTTCAAATTCTATCTAACCTTTCAGTTTCTGGCTCACATGTAAGGATCTTGGAAGTCAACACTCTGTCCTAACAACAAGTTAAAAGATGAATAAACTAAAAAAATCAACAACTTTTCTTGGGTTTATAAGAGAGGTAAAGAAACAATGCTAATTACAACTACCAAGGAACACGGACAAGGAACACGGGAGTCAGGCTTCCCAGAACAGAGTCTTGCCAGCAGAAGTTGGGGTAGGAAAACCTGAGTTGCTAAGATTCAGTGTGGACAACTGAGTTACAAATTCCAGGGGGACCCAGTCAAAAGGGAACCCTGTATTATTAGGAACTCGACCAGGCTATTCCTTCATACTTTCTGGTAGGGGTAGGAGAAATAAATCATTTTGAAATATGCCAGAGCAGTGTCTTCTTAACAAGGCCTGCTCTCTGGAGAAGCTACAATTGATCCTTGAACAACACATTTTGAACTGCATGGATCAACTTATACGTGGATTTTTTTTCCCAATAAATACAGAGCACTACTGTGAATATATTGCCTCTTCTTAAAACTTAACATTTTTTTCTCTAGCTTACTTTATTGTCAGAATAAAGTATATAATATATGTAACATACAAAATGTGTGTTAATCTACTGTTTGTGTTATTGGTAAGGGTTCCAGTCAATAGTAGGCTATTAGTAGTTAAGTTTGGGGAAGAAAAAGTTATATGCAGATTTTCAACTAGGCGGGAGGTCATCAACCCTAACCTCTAGTTGTTCAGGGCTCAACTATAGCTAACCAGAGCCTAACTGTCCTGAGGGAAGGGAAACACTGAACTTCAGATCAATTTAGTCTTCCTATCCCACCTAAGGGGAGACAGGGAATAAATTGAGAACTTATGAACTTCACAGCTGGGAGGTAAAGGTTCATTAAAAGAGACCTAATTATAGGACTAGAGAATGCTTCTCTGCCCCTATACCTTCTGTGCTCTTGTCACCACATTACTAAATTACCAGCTATTTACAGCAGTTCCTTTTGCCCAGTACATCATGACCACTACCAAGAAAAAACTAAAAATACTATCCAATCATGTTAAAGGACCCATTTATATATAAGTGACCAATGATTCCATGAGGATCATAATATTTTGGATGTGGAAAGGATCCTTAGATATTACTTAACTAAAATATCTTTCCTCAAAATAGAAGCAATTGATATGCAGGTTAAGAAAGAAACAACACTGAACAGTTCATTGCAAGCCTAGGTATGGTTTCTGCAGGAATCTGAGAGCACAAAAGCAGTTGTCTTTGCACCCCACTAATAGTACTAGTGTCTATATGGGTAGCATTGGCTTGTCAGTGGGATAAGTCATACGGGAGATAAACTGGACACTAGATAGAGCTGCAGGGCTGGAATCAGGACATCAAGTTAGGGGAGAATAGTCATCTCCAAGCTAATCTAAAATAAGAAACTGGAGGCCTGTACAAGTGAAGACATAGATGATAAACTTGCACAGATCCTAAGGAGGCAATCAGCCAAAATTCAGATGAGCAGGCAGCAAGGACAGAAGGAACGAGACTCCCTTTTCTGCTGGTGGTGAGAGTGAAGCAGCTTGCAGAGCCTGACCCTTGCCAGCCTCCACATGGCCCTCTATTTACATAACCTGCCTATGTTCTCCATTCTTAAGCCCTTATGTCACCTCCCTCACATTGGACATTTAGCATATATTTGTTATTTTATTGAATATTTTATGCATATATGAATTCTTGACTCCAAATTAATTGTATATCCTAGGGAAACTATCTTATATTTAGGCCACCAAGCTTCTTCAGTAGTTTATAGTCACTAATACTTGCTTACATTATTATATTCAACTCCTTTATTACTCCTGACCCATTCTCAGGGAGAGGTAAGGATAGCTCAGGCAATGACTTGGCTGTAGCCATTTTATCCTGTGTTAACCTCTGTATTTGGGACCAACAGATGGGTAATTTGTGATCTTCTCCAGTCCAAGGTGGCTTCTAGGAAGGGCAAGAGGCAAATATTTGTCCCTTCCCCCATCTGGGTTGTACTAATGTGTTACTTTTGACATCTGGAGGCAAAAACAAAATATTTTCTGGGAAGAAACCCAGACTTCATCAGATTCTATTTTCATCCCCAAATCAGCAGTTTCTGTGTTTAATTAAGAAGAAAATAGAGACACTGCACAAAATGAGTTAAGACTGAGCTGACATATCCTAGTATTATATTAAGAAACATTCATGAAACCTTGGTCCAAAATGACAAAACTGCTCCTAGAATGTGAAATGAAACAAGCTGACTAATTCTTCATTTAGAGATATGAATTATTAATTGGTAACACATTAAAGCCAAACCGAATCCAGTTAAATCTCAGTATTGTAAGATTTTAACATAGCAGTTCAAATCATAAAGTCCTCTTTACATGTGCTCCACATGCCTTAATATGTACCCCTACAATTGCACTTGCACACTTTCTCATGAATACAAGGATATCTGAAAAACCTTACATTTGAAGTCAGGAGTCCTGGATAATAGTTCAGGCCATTCTACTTAACTAGTGAATGACTCCCTATGTGTCATTTAACTTCTTTCAGCTGTAAAACTTTATTCTAAGGGAAGATGAGTTGGACTGGATGAGTGCTAAAACTCCTCAAGCTGTATTATTCAATGCTATTGATGTCAGAGTAGCATCTTGAAATAGAAATTTCCTCCTCTTCCTTCCCTGAAATAAAAGATTCTCTACAACAAGCGTTCTGTTCTGATCTTATTCCCTTGACTTCCTATCACCCAAGCTCAACCTCTTTCTGAAAAGTTACTGGCTTGATAAATGAAAATAAAAAGCAAAGCCATTTATCCTGAAAATATCCAGCTGGTGTGAGATTTTGGCCTACAGTACATACTAATTAAATAGAGAAACATTTGAGTTAAAAAAAAAACTTAATTTACTAATTAAATGACAAGTACTCTTCTCAAATTGTCCCTTTGGCTTACTGTGCATTTCGAGAATTAATTAACAATACAATCAGGCTACAGTTGTGAAATGCCAATATGGATGTGATTTGAAGATGCAGCTTCTGTTTTCCATCATGACATCGAGGGTTGTTGTTGCTGCTTTTAAATGGGAGCTGAACCCTAATGAAGATACTGGGTCTTTCAATTTGTCTGTGTAAAATTAAAACAAGTTTGTGGAGTCTTGCAAGCTCTGCACACAACTCAATGGTACATTTAATGGTGCATTGCCTAGCCCCTGACACAGGCATGTGTCTTGATTAGATTTCTTTAATCGTTTACTAGAAATGAGGAACATAAAGTCAGTTTGGGTTTTGATGATGTCCATATGTTGAACACTTTTGAACTGGGTGATAATAATGCCTCTTGGGTGTGGAACCAGATCAACTGATAGACTGAGTTCAAAGTAGGTTAATACCCTGAAGTAATGAGAGAAAAAACTGAAATGTGCCTTCTTTTTTCTGCCTTGAAATTTAAGGTGGCCAAAAGAACAGTGTTAAAAAATATTGTAAATTCTGTGTCATTTGGGTCTCGTAACTTGCTTTTTCTTCATTCTTTCTTATTCTGCCATGCCCTCAACCCACTACCTCATCCTGTCCTGAAAGCCCAAACACCCGATTTGCATAAGCCATAGCTCTGTCTTGAGTGGTGACTGTAGGACAGTAAAGGGCTGCCAGGTGGACACCATTGACAATAGGGAGGTGGCAGGATTTAGCAGTAAGAAGAGAAAGAGCTGATGGCAAGATCTTCCCATTGGGTATGCTCTCATTCAACAGTGAAGTTCAAGCATCGAAGAGTGAAGCTTTTGATCCTAGGAGAGCACCTGACAAGTGTGCAGGGCTCTCTCCCTTCTTTATCAAAATTTGCTCTGAAAAATGTTTTAAAATAGGCCATTTACTCCTCACTGTGATTTTTTTTTTCAACGTTTATTTATTTTTGGAACAGAGAGAGACAGAGCATGAACGGGGGAGGGGCAGAGAGAGAGGGAGACACAGAATCGGAAACAGGCTCCAGGCTCTGAGCCATCAGCCCAGAGCCCGACGCGGGGCTCGAACTCACGGACCGCGAGATCGTGACCTGGCTGAAGTCGGACGCTTAACCGACTGCGCCACCCAGGCGCCCCTCCTCACTGTGATTTTTAATGTGAGTTATTTCCCCACATATTTGTACTTTTAGCTGAATATCTGACCTACAACAAATGAGTTTTTCCTCTTTGGGAGAGAAATCTGACTTCAGCTCAGTTGGCCCTTTGGAGAGGTAGAAAACATTCCTCCTGGAATCTCATTATCCTTTTGAAATATGTTTTTTTATTCCATCATGGAAGCCAGCCTCTGGCCATCAAGTAACATACATGATCCCTTCTATATATCAGACATCTTGTCCTCATGATGGCTGTAGACATCACTACTTTGACATCAACACCTTGGTTTTCTGGTCATTGTAGGAAAGATAATCGGTAAACATAAATGTCTTTCAAAAAATGATAGTGATTAAATTTCTATAACTTTATGAATAGGCACAATCTAAATTGTAAGGTACAGGGAATATTGCAAGAAATTATATTCTCTCACTTTCACTTTACTCTCCTGGTTTTTATAATATGCCTTGTTTATCTTATTCACTTTTGGTGGTTTTTCTGAACAATTTCATTTTATCTTGATACTTAGGGGAAAAAAGCCCTATGAGAATGAGGCATGACATGTATTTCAGAGTCTGTCCCTGTTATTATTCCTGCTTCAGATTCTGTCATGTCCTATTTTACATTTGTTTATTCATTCATCCATCTATTCAAAAACATTTACTATAATAATGATAATAACAGTTATAACAGGTACAATTTCTGAGTACCTAAATTGTACCACTGTGTTTGAAATTAAAGACACAAAGATGAATGATTCATAGTTTCTATCCTTATAAAACTTGAGGTATAATGTAGGGGACACCTGCATAGCACTCAAATGTATTTATGAAAGAGAGATAAGTAAGAAATTTAAGAACACTGAACAGAGGTATTAAGCGCAGCCCTAGGATCCAGTAAGTTTTTCTGGAGTGAGTGACACTATTCAGTACTCCCATAGTACCAGATTCAAGGTTTTGATATTTGATACTAACCAGTGATTAAAAAAACAGAACTGATTCTCATGGAACTTGCAGACTATTTGGGGAAAATGATTTGTAAGCAGGCAATTAACCTCAGTTCATAGATGTTCTATGTCTAGCCCATCAGACCATACATCAAGCCCAGGTGAAGTTCAAAACTGGCTTATCGAAGAAAAGACATCTAAGCTCAGGCCCCAGGAATCAGTAGGATTCTAGGTTGAGTTGGGAGAGAAGAACAGGAAAGATAAAAGTTCATTCCAATTCTCAGGAAGCAAATGTCAGGAGAGAATATGGCATTTTCAGGGAACTACAAAGTCACGTTAGAATTCTTCATGGCTTTGATTTGTATTTCCCTGATAAGGAGCGATGCTGAACATCTTTTCATGTGCCTGTTGGCCATCTGGATGTCTTCTTTAGAGAAGTGTCTATTCATGTTTTCTGCCCATTTCTTCACTGGGTTATTTGTTTTTCGGGTGTGGAGTTTGGTGAGCTCTTTATAGATTTTAGATACTAGCCCTTTGTCCGATATGTCATTTGCAAATATCTTTTCCCATTCCGTTGGTTGCCTTTTAGTTTTGTTGGTTGTTTCTTTTGCTGTGCAGAAGCTTTTTATCTTCATAAGGTCCCAGTAATTCACTTTTGCTTTTAATTCCCTTGCCTTTGGGGATGTGTCGAGTAAGAGATTGCTACGGCTGAGGTCAGAGAGGTCTTTTCCTGCTTTCTCCTCTAAGGTTTTGATGGTTTCCTGTCTCACATTTAGGTCCTTTATCCATTTTGAGTTTATTTTTGTAAATGGTGTAAGAAAGTGGTCTAGTTTCAACCTTCTGCATGTTGCTGTCCAGTTCTCCCAGCACCATTTGTTAAAGAGGCTGTCTTTTTTCCATTGGATGTTCTTTCCTGCTTTGTCAAAGATGAGTTGGCCATACGTTTGTGGGTCTAGTTCTGGGGTTTCTATTCTATTCCATTGGTCTGTGTGTCTGTTTTTGTGCCAATACCATGCTGTCTTGATGATGACAGCTTTGTAGTAGAGGCTAAAGTCTGGGATTGTGATGCCTCCTGCTTTGGTCTTCTTCTTCAAAATTCCTTTGGCTATTCGGGGCCTTTTGTGGTTCCAGATGAATTTTAGGATTGCTTGTTCTAGTTTCGAGAAGAATGCTGGTGCAATTTTGATTGGGATTGCATTGAATGTGTAGATAGCTTTGGGTAGTATTGACATTTTGACAATATTTATTTTTCCAATCCATGAGCAGGGAATGTCTTTTCATTTCTTTAAATCTTCTTCAATTACCTTCATAAGCTTTCTATAGTTTTCAGCATACAGATCCTTTACATCTTTGGTTAGATTTATTCCTAGGTATTTTATGCTTCTTGGTGCAATTGTGAATGGGATCAGTTTCTTTATTTGTCTTTCTGTTGCTTCATTGTTAGTGTATAAGAATGCAACTGATTTCTGTGGAGGTTCCTCAGAAAATTAAAAATTGACCTACCCTATGACCCAGCAATAGCACTGCTAGGAATTTATCCAAGGGATACAGGAGTACTGATGCATAGGGGCACTTGTACCCCAATGTTCGTAGCAGCACTCTCAACAATAGCCAAATTATGGAAAGAGCCTAAATGTCCATCAACTGATGAATGGATAAAGAAATTGTGGTATATATACACAATGGAATACTACGTGGCAATGAGAAAAAATGAAATATGGCCTTTTGTAGCAACGTGGATGGAACTGGAGAGTGTAATGCTAAGTGAAATAAGGCATACAGAGAAAGACAGATACCATATGGTTTCACTCTTATGTGGATCCTGAGAAACTTAACAGGAACCCATGGGGGAGGGGAAGGAAAAAAAAAAAAAGAGGTTAGAGTGGGAGAGAGCCAAAGCATAAGAAACTGTTAAAAACTGAGAACAAACTGAGGGTTGATGGGGGGTGGGAGGGAGGGGAGGGTGGGTGATGGGTATTGAGGAGGGCACCTTTTGGGATGAGCACTGGGTGTTGTATGGAAACCAATTTGTCAATAAATTTCATATATATAAAAAATAATAATAATAAAAATAAAAAAAAAAGAATTCTTCATGGCTGAAATCTGAAACGTATGGCAAATAATGGTCTGCATTGGTAAACTGGAATGAAGGCTGGGCATATTCCAAAATGACTTCTCTATTATTTCATGTTGTTTGGACTGCATTGTGAGGGCAAAGACAAAAACTACAAAAGGTTTTTTAAGCGATGAGTAATACAATCAGTATTTACAAAATTACTTTGCCCTGTTATGGCTATACATGAGCTAGAATCTAGACCCTTGTGGCTCACTGCCACAGCTTTGCTTTTCAGTTGTGGATTCTTTGTGCCACTTCCACAGAAGGGCTTCTTTGTGGAAAAGATATTATTATGAAGGATATTATTATTATTATTGTTATTAATATTATCTTTGCCCCTCCTCTGCTCATTCATATTCTCTCTCTGTCTCTCTCTCTCTGTCTCTCTCAAAATAAATAAATAAAACTTATTATTATTTTTTTTTTTACAAAGAATGGGTATTAGATAGATGGAGAAGCCCTATGAAGATATAGGTTAAAGTAACATAATTACCATGTCCCCAAACACACAAACAAGTTGAACAATCTGGGAGATTACTGTAGGAAGGATACAGCAATGATGCTCTATATTAACCATGTTTCTAACTTCTGTAAACTTGATACTGTAACATCTTCCCTGCATGCTTGTACTGGACACAACTTGTTCTATACAACATAATAGTATGTCTGAGTCCACTTTGCTTTGGCCTATTGCTTTTCTCACCATCTCCACTTCTCAGGGGGAGTCCTCTTGAGGTGGACTTTTAAATATAAACCATCCAATATAGAGTCTATACCCCCACCTACTCCTTTACGGGATTCCCATATTTTGGAGTACTATATACTTGTCCTAATTACCCCAAGTCCAAATGGCAAACAACTAGGGAAAGCCCTATGCCCCGGAACCCGCTGAAAGTATTCAATGTAGCCAATCCAGATTGGCTCTACTTAGCCAGTCCTTCTCATGGAAACCACAATAAAATAGTTTGCCCACAGTTCACCTCTTTCCCTCTGCTTCATGATCAACTCCAGTGACTCCTCCTGTGCCCCCTTCCCCAACACCAACAACAACTTCTAGCGTGACATGTACTCTCTCTTGGGATCTGTGAGTATAATCAACTATTTTTTCAACAGCAGTTGTATCCTGGTCTATTGGCCTTACTATACCTAGATGATAATAATAAAAGCAATTAAAACATGCCCTCATGATAAAACTGTTCAATGTGTTTAGGGGTGTTTGTCAAAGTACTGTGGAATCTCCTTTGATCATGTCTCTAATCCTCTAAGTGAAGTGGTTCAGCTGTGACTCCTCCTAATTTTGCAAAGGAAGAAATGCACAAAACCATCAATTTGTCCAGAGTCACGTGGCTATTAGACGGCAGAGCCAGAACTGGAAACCAGATGCCCTGATCTCATACAAGGCTCTGGGTATTGTGCCAGGCCTGGCTGTCTCCTGAGGAGAAGAACAAACAGGAATTTTTGTACTATCAGCCCTTGAAAATGGAAGCAAATTGGAGTGTGGGCCATCTGAAATACTGGCATGTCTAATTAATCAAAATATCATCTATATGTAATAAAACAAATTAATCAGATAACAAATGTTTCCAAGTAAATGTTTTTTCAAGACTCTATTAGTATTCACGTGAAAATGATTCATGTGTAATTAATATCACAAAAGCATATAAACTTATGATAAAAAATCCTTTAAAATGCTTGTTTTCTGTTCTCTTGTTCTCTTTAATTCTTCCAGTGCAATCGTATTAATTTCATTCATTTCGTGAGTAAAAACCTGCATTGTTATACAACATGAAGGTTTCAAAATCATAGGAATGAATTTGTCACACATTCTAAATTGAGGAAGAATTGTACAGGACTTTAGATTTAAGCAAATATAATTTCCTCTTACTTTTTCATAAAAAGGGAAGCCCAACTTTACTGAAATCCCACTGTACAGTTGGTGATATATTTAAATCTATAAGGTGTGGTAGTTTGAATCTTTGTCCATATGTCTTCATGCTCTCCCTTTGTTAGAATTACACGTCTTTGTTCTCTGTCATGAGACTGCATGATGCAACCTACTGGAGTGAACAAAGTGAATTCCCTGCTTCATCCATGTTAAGCTTGACCATGTCAAGCTGAAGCATCAGACTGACTATTCTGGGCCAAAATGTCTGTAGGTATCACATGTTTCTCTTCTCCCTCTTGCACTTCACCATTTTCCAAGAATACCACCAAGAGTAGCCACTGGCCTAAGAAAAATGATGAGAAGATCTGAGAAGAGAGCTGAACCCAATCTTTAGTCTGGAGACAAGCCAAGCAGGGCTCCAGGCAACTGCAGACTTGAGAATGAGAAAAATATATATATTTGCTGCAAGCCACTGAGTTTGGGGGTACTTTCTTCTAAGCCATTATTGCAACATTAGCTGACTTATACACTGGACCCACAATTTTCTGCCTTAAAGTCCAAGGTTATTTTCACTGAACATATGGTCATGTTTGTGAATTTGGCTTAATCATGTAAGTTTTCTAAAAGACATATAAAGTTCCTCAGAAACATGTGATCCTGTTTATTTTACCTCAGGGTTCTTGATGTACTATCTAGACAAACAAAACCTTCCAAGTGTAAAGTATACTGAGAATAACCCTGAGTCCTCTGTTGAGCTAAAAATGAATACTTTTGGTATTCATTTAGTCAAGAACAGTCTATTTATGGGCTGAGTAGATCACTTATATAGTTTGAATTACTTGAGGTCCAAGTCAGGCACCAACCCCCCTCCCCCCGCCAAATGTTCTTCAAATACCTTTTTTTTTCTATTTTGGTAACCCGATTATAACCCTAACCCTTAGTATACTTGAGGAGTCAGTCCCCTTAGAAGGAGATAGTACTGGGGTGCCTGGGTGTCTCAGTTGGTTGACAGTCCGACTTCAGCCTAGATCATGATCTCATTTGAGCCCCGCATTGGGCCCCGTATCGGGCTCTGTGCTGACAGCTCGGAGCCTGGAGCCTGTTTCGGATTCTGTGTGTCTCCCTCTCTCTCTGCCCCAACCCATTCATGCTCTGTCTCTCTCTCTCTCTCAAAAATAAATAAAACATTAAAAAAAATTTAAAAGAGATAGTACTTATAAAAATATCCCTGCTAAATGTACAAAATACTCCAATGTACACATTTTGACAGATTTGTTAAGTACCTTAAGTACCTCATTATTAAATAGAGTTATAGGTTTCACAAAGTGATTCCACATCTAATATCTCAGTGGAGTTCATCAGGATGGGTAAGGTACCATTTTGAAGGCAGAAAACTGAGTCCTGGATTAATTTACTCAGGTCATGCAGCTAGGAAATTGCCTGATTCAAATTCATGTTCTCAAATACTTAATCAAAGTTGAGATATTAAGCAAGGAGGCCATGTGGGATGAATATGGGATGGAACAAGTGGTGACAAATCTTGGCGGTGTTAGGGAGTACTGTGATTATGTAAAGAAGGCAGTCTCAAATTGTCCAGTGCAAGCTGACTCCTTTGCATTCCTGACACTTGGCGTTCTTTTCTCTGTGTCAGTCAGGGTCAAGTAAGAGAAAGAATCTACCCAGGTAGTTAAATATAAGAAATTAATGTGGCAGATTAGCTACAAGGATAATAGCTGCAAGAGTAAGTAGAAGATGACAGACCCAGAGATTAACAAGAGGAAGATACCACTGCTACCAATAGACCTGATGGGGCAATGGAAGGAGGAAACTGGAGCCACCTCCAAGAAGTTGATGCTATAAGGCACTGCCATTAGAGTTAGAGTCACAAAGAAGATACAGCAACTCCCTGAGAGGCCATCAGAAGGCAAAAAGAGAGAAGAAACACCTTTGTTTCCCCCTTTTCCTACTCTACAATCTCCCACTGGTGTTACCTAGGGCCAAAGCAACCTGAAGCAAGTTGGCATGGGTGGTTAGGAAACAGAATTCACAAGCAGGGTCTGTACAGAGTGGGAGAAATTTAGGAATCCGAGATCTGAGAGCATGTCGACAAAGGTATAGACCCCTTCTAGACTACATACACCTCAGAGAAACAAGTTTTCCTGGTATTTCTTAAGTAATCAATGCTTCATTTTAATGGGAGTCACGTTAGGTGGCCTGAGAAAGTGGCAGGAGTGACTGCTGAAGGTGGGCAGTGGAGTGAGAAGACACTGAAACAAAATGTACAGCCTTTTCCAAGACAGACTTTGAGTCCTAGGCATTTGCTGCTGCTATTATTTAATTTGGCAAGTCCTGTACTTACATCGTGTAATTGGTTCAAGAGTGTTTATCTCTTGAAAATTTTAATAACCTCTCTCTCTATCCCACCTGCCCCCCTTACAAAAAGCAGTCAAATAAGGTGTGTGCACATGTGTGTGTGTGTGTGTGTGTGTGTGTGTGTATACACACTCATTAGAATCAGTGGCCCATGCAATCATGGCAGGGGGCTTGGCCCAAGTCCCTCCTCGGCTGTGTCTGATCAATGAAGGAGACATGAGGTCCCTGCACTGATCCTGCGTGTTTGGCAGCTTCTCCCAAGCTGGAATCCAGTGTACAAAGAACACACTAGCCAGGGGCACAGGGATGGAATGGAAAAGTACTCCTGAAAATGTGTCTAATTTCTTTCAGATGTTTCCCATCAACTTGGTTGTTGGCATGCTTTCCTATTTTCCATTTAGTACCTTCTATAGTCACATCTCCAAATATGAGATGACTGAAAATAAAGTTTTTAAAAGTGAATGTCACCCGTCCATATTCATACATATGTACATAGAATACAACTTAAAATTAAGTTCATGAAATTCAATAGTATATAAAATACACATATATGCTTTAAAGAAAAAATAATAATTACTTTTTCATAGTCAACTTTGATTTTTCTGTCTCATCTGTTGGTGCCTACAGAAGAAAACAATGATAAATCATTTATAAAAATGGCCTAATCCTTTCTACTGGGAAATACAGCCAGATAGACTTTCTCATAAATTGTTTAGAATAATGTGAATCTCCAGTGATTTTTCTCTGATATGTGTGTTTAGAAGAAGACTATAGCAACCACAAGTTTTGAGAGATTATTTTATTGGGTGATGGTGGATAGGAATTGCCAGGGGAGAGAGGAAGGGTATGCTGGGGAAATCTGTGCATTTTAACAAACAATGATTTAAGCTACTTCCTCATATCCTTACTAAAGAAAACAGACACTGTCACTTGAAAAAAACAAAAACAAAACCTAGATCAGAGGCTAGAAAACACAAACAGAAATATTGATGGCTGTAAGTAAGTAGGAAAGAAAGCAAATAAATAAATCCTGCTCCCTCTCCCTGGGCTTTCCCTAAGCGTTTCTCTTGTGGGGGACTCAGGTCCTATTAATGCTGGATCTCCAAACCAAATATTCCGAAACACTCCCTTGCTCATCAGCTGAAAAAGAAACAACTTTCCAGCCCTGGCCTGGTGATGAGCCTCCTCTTGGAAAAGATTTACCCAGAATTCATTATTTAAACATGAGTTGTTTTTTCCTTCTAACTAAATCAATCGTTCAAATTAAAAATGCAAGGGCAATGCTTAACTTACCTAACAGAAACAACCATCCTAAAGGATATAAAATATGCTTTAAAAAAATACAGAGGACATGCCAGTTCAGTACCATATGTTTCAATTGGGGGCCTAAGGGTCTTTTTGGTACCTTACTTTTATTATCACACCAGGCCATTTGCAGACATTTTCATCATTACATTAAAGTTGCTCCTTACGCATTTTTGTTGGATAATGAGATTTAACCCATTATATGGTATCATCCACATTTTTAAAAAAATTTCATGAAAAACATTACATGTCATTAAATAGTCTTCTACAAACTCACACTGTAAACTGAATTATTCTGTTACAGTAATATATCTCATTTGATTTAACCAATAACCTAAGGTTGAACATTTAAATTATTATCACTTTTTCTTCATTAAAAACAATGCTGTGATGATATAAACATCCTAGTAAGAAAAATCTCAAAATATTATTATGACTAGTTTCTTCAGAAATGTTCCTACAAGTACAATTACTGGGTCAAAGTACGCATATAAATTTTTCAATACACATTTACGGCTAACATTTAGAAAAGCTGCATGAATTTTTATTCCTATTAATGGTAAGAAAATGCTCATTTATTTACTGTATCTTTGCCAATGGTGAGCACTGTCACTTATAATCTCAACTGTAGTTTTAACATGCATTTTGATTTCTACTGAAATATAAGTTTTAATTTATTTAATCATCAGCCTTATGTACTGATTGGTGTGTTCTTATCCATGGTCTTCAACAGTAATACCAACATGTATTAATTAATATATGCATCAGACTCTGTGCTAAGCATTTAGGATGTACACATTTACACAGTGTATTAGAAGATGTGAATGCCTAGAATGCTACACAGAATTTATCTAGGGTGACAGAGAAGGGCCCACTGATGAAGAGTGATTGATTTACACTTTTGTTTCATTGTTACCTTTGATTAAGTACTATTTATCTATTAAGAATATTATTATTTCCTTAGGGACATACATAGAAAGTACTCTTAATTTGCCATTATTTGTATTTTAATTTTGCTTTTAGTTTTTCTCTTGCCAGATTTAGCAATTAATTTATTCATAATTTTGTTGTTGGTCAGACTCAGAAAGATCTTTACAACTAAATAGCAGAAATCCTTACCAACATTTTCTCCAATCATGTTTATGGTTTTCATATTCAAGTCTTCATGTAGATTGCATTTTATATTTTAAGATAATACTATAATGCTTTCTAGAAGGGGCTTTTGTTTTAGAATTTATTTTTTAACCACAAATGCTGACAGTTGACCTAGTATTTAATTTTTAATGATCCATTATTTTTCTGAATAAGGGAAATATGCTATACTAAATTATTACTGTGTTTCTGCACTTTTAAAATATTCTTTCTCATTTATATGTGCCAGTTCCCATCAGTTTTAATTATCATAGCTTTGTATTTTCTTATAACACTTCATAAGACAAGATCCTCCTCAATGAATTTATGTTTCAAAAACTGGTTTCTTATACTCTTTGTAGGTTATTTTGATTTGAGTTGCTTAAATATGCTATACAACTGGGGAATAACAGACATATTTCCAATATGTTCCACCACAGTTAGACATTCTGGTGTCCAACTCCTTAGCCAGCTCAGGATTATTATATTCCCCTTTTTCTTCCTATCATTCCACTACCAATTCTTGTTCATATTATCTGGGGTTTAAGAGCTAAGTTAAAAATATTAAACTATTATATAGCAGTTATTTGAATTCTAGAATAAGTTTTGGCATATTCACTGAATTCAGGGCTACTATTTACCATCAATTCTGCATTTGATAGATGATACTCCTTTCATGAGTTCTTTGTTTTTCTTCATTGCACAGAGTGCTAAAGTATACTTTCTCATGACTGTCATGACTCTTTTCATTAGGGAGCATGTATATGACATCTTTTATAATTTTGAATGCTTAAGAACATCTTGTTTTTCTCATACTTGAACAACACTGCCGACTACGGAGTGTTTTGATCGTAATCACTTCCTTTCAAAACCTGTGACCATATATTACTTATCTTTTGATAGTCAGTGTACAAGAAAATATCTGAATCCAGCTTTTGTTAATGGTCATTATTGATGATGATGATGATGATGACGACGACAATGATTATCATTTGCTGTAAGTATTTCACTCCTGGTTTTATATAATTTTCTCTTCATTTTAAAATTAAAAAAATTAAGCTTGCATTCTGGTATTTCTCTCTTATTTAATATTTCTTGGTGCATAGTCATTTGCAGACTCAGACAGGCATTTCTTCCACCTAAAAAGCCTTGCTTGTTCAAGTCTTTCATCATTGCTTCAACTTTGTCTGTTTAAGTATGCCATTCTGAGGTTCTTCTAAGTTACAGGAGATCCTGCATCTACCCTTCATGTATCTCATTTTCTCTCTAATCATATTCATGGGCTTCTTATGACAGAACTGTAAGTTGTTCTTCATTACCTGCCCTTCATTGATTCTTAATTTGGAAAATAAGATTTTATTTTTTTGCAGTCTTTCATGATTTCAGATTGTCCCTCCTTTATGATTGCTTATTCTTTCTTACTTTCTTTACCCTCTTGAATTAATTTTATAAACATATAAAATATTCTATAATTTAATTCTGGTTTCTTTAGAAAATACTTGTCAGAGTGATGATTTTCCAAATCTTTATAGGAGTTTTTCCTTAGATTATATTTTTTCATAGGCATTTTTATTTTTCTGTTTTTCTGGGAGGAGTTATTGTTCCAACAAAGTCCCACCACTACGCCGGCCAACTCTTCGGTGCACCCATATGCTCAATAGAGTGGATTCCTAAGAGACATGCATTCCAGCCCTAGTTTCTTAGCCAATGCAGACATCAGCTCATGGCAGAAGAGGCCTTGCCTTGCTTATCTGATTTTCTGTCATCCCTTTGATGAGTATTCCTTCCAAAAAAAAGCACTTCCCCAAAGGTAAAACTTTCTGTTCATTGCAAGCATCATTTCAAAGGAAGTCTAATTTCCTAGCTAGTTTTCTGATTGGGATAATCCTCTTGTCTGCTTCCCCAAGCACTTTACTGGCATCATTTCGTTTAACTCCAAATTAGGGGTGTCAGTGAAGTTTGACATACTTTCCCCTAATTACTTCCTAAGTACAATGCTCTCTAATAGAGGAGAAATAGGAGTTTCTTTGGCACTTTATTAGGAAGAAAGTCCTTAACAATTTTTCCACCTGAATGACATTACCTTCCAGGGCTCATATAGTACCCCATGACATTTTCTTCATATTTCTGGTTCCTTCCATAAAATTTATAAAAAACAATGATTTAGTTGCCTTTGTTAATGTTACTTAGATATAGAGAAGTCTACAATCAATTAAGAGTTAGAAAACTGCATTTCTTAAAAAGGAAACAAACATCAAACTTTTCAATAATTCCAACAGGAAGATGCCCTGGCATATCCTGAATTTATGAGAGTTGACAAAATCCTTTTAATTCATTATTCTTAGCAATGCTAATAAAGAGTAATCATTGCATAGATGAAAGAATAATATATTAAATCAGCCCATATTTATTAAATAGGTATGATGTACCTTACTCATGGCAATTTGTAAGAGGAATCCAAATATATATAATACAAAGTTGTAAGCCTTGCCTGAAATTCATTAATTATCTAGCTATAAGAAAGAAATATTTTAATAAAATAATTTATGGATAACATTATATTATCAGATGTTAAAATTATGTAGATTCACAAAATGTGTAAGTTAGAGAATGAATATAAAAAGTAGTGAAATAATTGGGGAAAGTGGGACTAAGCAATATGTTGAAGGACTAGTAAGATGCAGATAGGTTAGAATAGAAGGAAAATCCCACTTGGTGGAAAGTATAATTATAATAATAATTAATGTAACCACAACCACCACAACTTACTATTTCCCAAACACTGTACTGGCCTCATTTCATTTAATCTTCTCAACCTTCCTTCCCGCTAACAACAGCCCCAATTCACAGTGAAGAAAGTGAGGCTTAGTGAATGATGCAGTCTGGCTTTGTATGCAGACTGGCTAGCTTCCAAAGAGTAAAATTTTAACTACTAAGTCTTACTCCACAGGACCAAAGAGTCATTGTTGAGAGTGACTATAGTATGTGCAGGGAATAGTGATGGATTCAGTATAAAGATGAAAACAGTAAGTACCCATGGGAGGATCTTTTGGAACACTACTGCATCAACAGCATTTGGACTTAAGAAAATCTGAATGTCATTCACATCCATAGGAGGCAGTCTGAGTGGGTAGTTTACCAAGTGGTTTTAATTATTAATAAACCATTTCCCTTTATATCTTACCTCTCAAAAGATTTTCATTGCCTTTCTTGTATGGGGCAAACACAGCAGAGACCTGAAAAACATAAAGAAGCTGCCCTCAATGTTGTTTTCCTCTGTAGTGACATTGTGACAAAAAGGTGTCCTGAGTGACCTTCAGGGTCACAACATCAGCTTAGATTTGGGAAACTGGAAAGAATGAGTTGTGATTGAGAAAATCCTGCATACATTTGAGTTGAACTTTTTTAGCATTTAGTGCCTTTACAGGAGATCAAAGGGAATTGGGAAGGATTTATTTTTATGGCTATTACTCTTAGTGGCTTAGAGTTAGTTTAACATTTTTAATTGAATTTTTGAATGCTACATGAAAGGACTGAGCCATACATCTCTTCTCAAGAAGGCAATGGATTCCACCAATTCTACATAGGTGTGTTGGTATTTCATGAGTAATCTCTAATTCCCTTAAGAAATGGCATGAGTTAATACTTTTTTCAAATGGGTCTGATGACTCTTGCATGATCTTTCTGCGCCTTCTCTCCTCCACTCTTAGCTTTAATCTAACTGGTTTTAGTTTTTCCCTGAATTATCCCACTATGTGTTTACAGCTTATCAATCCACTACTGCAACCTCAGTGTGTCCATTTGTGTGCTTATCTTGAAGAGGGATAAATCTCCATAATTTTGAAAGAAGTTTTTGTGAGAGATGTTCCTGAAAGCATATATACATGTTTCTTTCATACATAAAGATAGAACATCTGCTGGAAGTTGCTATAAATATTAAATATTTACTAAAACATAGCAGTGCTGTATTTTTCCCTCTAGTCCCCTTCTCTGTTCCCTTTCTTAAATATCCCCATGCAAGTTTCCCAAGTTTAGTGCTTATTCAACTTATCTATATAGAATGCTAGGCTAAGGTACCCAGATGATTATGAAGATACGTTTTACTAGGTATCAATGTAAGACTGGTAAGATTCATTCTCACTTCCTTCCAGTGTCTTTTAAGACTATTTCTGATATTGACATCCCAGATGAATTCCTATGTGCTTTGATTGCTTGGTAATTCTTTTCTATGGTTACCCTAATATTTGTCTTACTTTGATCCTTTAATTTAGGAATTAAAAAGGCACATTTCTTCCTCCCGTTAGCTTCTTACTATGCTGCAATGACCTCTAGTTCTTTCCCATGCTGGATCTCTCTCTCTCTGAGTACTGAAAACTGTCTTCTTTGCTCTTACTCATTTCTTTCCACTTGGCTTTCACCTGAAGCACATGTCCTGTTTTGAAGGCTGACTGGTGAAAAGTTAGCTTCAAAAATCTCTACTTAGTTTTGTTGAAGGCCATGTGGCTTTCAGAGAAGGTGATATTTTCCTGGCACCTTGCCCATATCCTATCATTCCTCTCTGGTATTCAAGAGTAGATGATGTTCTCTTTCCATTTTCAAAGCTCTGATCCTATAGACTCATTAACACTCAAATGCTTGTTTCCAGTCTTAAGACTGATTTTGGCTTTCAGTTGTCATGGAACAGAGGTAACTACGCTATGACCAATCATTCTTGGGAAGATTCATCATGATGCCTAATAGTCAAGTTCTCTCTAGCAACCCATTGAGTGCCGGATTTTATGATACTGATTTTCCCAAAACCCTAACAATACAGGTAAAGAATAAAAAATAATATAAATTTAAAATAACAAGAAACACTTTCAGCTAATAGGAGAGCATGGCTGTTCTCTTAAGCTTTCCTAAAAGTCTATCAATGTAACTTTCATCAAATAAACTTTTCTACTTACCCTAGTTTATTTCACTTTTTTTTTTTCTAAGCCCTTACAACACTTGTTTTATCACCCTTACGGTACTTTTTATATATTCTTTATATTATATTGCCTTTACTTCTGTCATAGTTTTTTTTTTGTCTAGGGCAAAACCTTCTCCTTGAGGGCACAGGCTATATCTTACACTCTTCCATCCTCTGAAGCTGCTTACATTTCCTTTCCCTAGGCTGAAACTCATATACCTTGATAACACTCAGGGGGTTCCTCAAATCTTTCCTCACTTGGGTCAAGTCAATTGTTATTTTTCTATCTTCATATGAGTGAATTTCCTAGAACTTCCAGAGAAAACCACTTATCCATTCTGATAGACCTGCTTTTTTATTTATTTGTTCCAATATCATGTAGTCCTTCATAAGTGCTATACAAAACACTGGCTCACAACTGAACTCACAACCTTTTCTTTGTAAGTAGTTCCAAGCCTTTCCACTCCCTTCTAGATTCTTCTGTTAATAAATCTCTCACTTTCAGTCACCTGGACTTCAATATCCCAGGAAATAGGAGCTATTAGGAGTAAGTCATTTACATCTCCTCCACTATCTCAAATACATATTTTAATCAATTTTTCTTGTCTGAATCAAAAAGGTTTCTCTACTATTTTGTTTTTCATAAAGAATATCTCTACTTGGGGCGCCTGGGTGGCTCAGTCGGTTGAGCATCTGACTTCGGCTCAGGTCATGATCTCGCAGTTCGTGGTTTCGAGCCCCGCATCAGGCTCTGTGCTGACCTCTTGCTCAGAGCCTGCAGCCTGCTTCAGATTCTGTGTCTCCTTCTCTCTCTGCCCTTCCCCTGCTCACGCTTTGTCTCACTCTGTTTCTCAAAAATAAATAAATGTAAAAAAAAATTAAAAAAAAAAAGAATATCTCTACTTGTGCCTTTGATCATATTTTTTAAATTTTCTTTGGGACATTTCCTATCAAATACCTTATCTTACACATTAATTTCTCTTCCTCCATGGATGTCATTTCTTTTGCTTGAGAGTGCATTTAAGACATCTACATTCTTTTTTTTTAATATTAGAAAAAAATTGTCTTTAATATTTATTTATTTGGGTGGGGAGGGAGCAGAGAGAGGGAGACAGAGAATCTGAAGCAGGCTTCAGGCTCTGAGCTGTCGGCACAGAGCCCAACATGGGGCCTGAACTCAGGAGCCATTAGATCATGACCTGAGCCAGAGTCAGATGCTTAACTGACTTGAGCCACCCAGGTGCTCAGAAGACGTTGACATTCTAACAAAACTATCTTCTCCATCCTACTCTCTACTTAACCTACAGTCCATTTACCTTAAATAACAAACTATTATAATTTCACTTTATCTCTTGCTTACCTCAAAGACTATACATTAAACTTCTATCCTAAGAATGCAAATGGAACTATCTAGCCAAGGGTCACCAAAGACGAGCTACCTGTCAAATCCTGTGTCTTTCTTTTCAGGGCTCCTCTTTCTGGACTTGTGGGTTAGAATGTGATCCTCTTCTCCTTCCACATTTTGGAACTCTTCTTTCCATGAGGCTTTATGAAATTACCCACCCATTGGCTCTTTCTACCTTTTTGAATCCTTCCTCTCTTTTGCTCTTTTATTAATTATTGTATAAGTGTTAATTCTTTCTAGGATTCCACATTTAGCCTTTTTCAATATTAACAATAATAGGAATTTTTTAGTTCTATTCTATACTAGTGCCTGTGCTATGGTTTATGGGTTATCTCACAGGTAGTCAGGATTATTCCATCAGAGAAGTGGATAATTCTCTCATGCTCATTTATGAAAGCGAAGCCTGAAATTTAGAAGGTATGTAACTTGCCCACACAGCTAATAAGTAGCAGAGGCAGTATTAGTGTCTAAGCATGCTGATTCTACAGGATGGTCAAAAGTTTTTTCAAGAGCATTTTTATCCATACCAATGATTCTAAGTATTGTCTTTATGTTTCTGATTCCAAAATACATTATCTCCAATCCTGACCTGTCTATACCCTCGACATGTGTTTCTACATGCATTTTAAATCTTGAGTCCCACCCAACTTTATCTTTGGCCACACAGGGCTCTTCCCAAATCATGATGGTAATCTGATGATCATGACTCCATGCCTTGCTTCTGCCTTAATCTCTGCCATACAAAGTCCTAATCTGTATATGTTGCCCACAAGGTACACTCTTAAATGAGTCCTCATTCTTTAAGATCTAACTCAAATATGTTCTCTTATTTCTAGCTTCCCCTGACTTCCACATACAAAATTCATTTCTCCCACATCTGCATGCTATAAAAAATTTACTGAAAATATCCCCATTGTATTACTTAACACTTAGCATTGTAGTTCATTTGATATATATATTTTTTCCAAATAAATAGATGGTAAATATATTAATTTATGAATGCCTACTCTGTAGGATAAAAATCAATATGCCTTGGACATAGAATGGCCTTGGTAATCATTCCTTGAATGTGCAAAATAAATGAATATGTCTCCAAAACTACATTTTAAAAATAACACTTTTAGAATTGACGTGTGATCCTTATTCATTTCTTGTTGGTATCTATAGCTAATCAAGGCCTTTAGGATATATTGCTATGATCTCTGAACTCCACCCCACATAATTTCTGCCATGTCAGAAATAATTGATGGAGGTAAGCACAAACATTACCTAATTAACAAGGTAGATATTAAATAAGTGCATTACATAAATTATTGTCAATAAATAATCTGAACTACTTTAGCTGGATCTGTATCTCTTCCATAATGTATCTCTTTATATCTTGCATCTGATTACTTCTATTTGTCTGTAAGATGCTTGAAGACAGGGTTCCCTTTCTTACCTCTTTGGTATCCCTTGTACCTGGAAGTTTTTCTCACAGTAGGCACACAGTGAGGATAATAATACACATATGGCTAGTAATAAATTCTCCTTAAATAATTAATCTCAAAAAATATAATTGAATAGCTAAGGCTTATTAAGTGAAGCTAATAAGCATCAATTAACTGTTAACACTATCCCCAGCCACATGCATAGGCTTTGTGAGTTTTAAGGAAGAAAAACACTTGATTGCTCCCCTTATAGCTTTTATAAAGTAGTTGGAGAGATAGATTTTTATAAATGAAACTGGAGGACTCTGTAATCAGATGAGTGATTTTTTCCAATTACATCATCACCATTTATATGATGGAAGAAGATTCTTTCTTTACTTCTTAATTGTGTCCAATGACTCTGAACTTTAACAGCTGGAAGTGAACAGATTGACTGACAATAGTCAGTGGAAATTCATGCCTGGGAATGAGTTCAAAGCACTGTGATTACCAAGAGTGGGATTGTCAAAATCAAGTTTAGTCCATGGGGAGAAAGCTCTCATTATGAAGACCATCTAGACAGGAGATGGAGATGAATCAATGCAATTGGAGATTCAAGCTGTGAAACTGGAGGCTATTTGGGTGAGGTTTGATGCTGAGGTCACTACTGCATTTAATGGCTTTGTACTGCGGACAGTAACCACCAGGCAAGAGTTGGGAACAATTTGTCCCACTCTAGGAAGAATGCCAGTCGAAAGTGTGTATGTGTCCAGAATCTATCCTCTGACCTCCTCCCTGATGTTTACACCATTTAGCTCTTGACCCTGGCAATTTTCTTAAGTGAGCTTTGTTTAAACCAAAAATACAGAAAATACTTATTGACCTTTGAGATACTGGTTAGATAATTTATTTATTTAAAAAATAAAATTGTATGAGTATGCAACCATTTATTTTAAATGAAATCTGGTACAGCCCTATATAACTTATTTAAATTATCTAGGAAAATATAGAAAAGTTGAAACTCAAAAATGAGTAAAGGTGCTCCTTAAACACTAAACACAGATATTTTTCAAATCTAGGAAATATTAACTATTATGAACCTGATGGATATGAATTATCAGAAACAAATAATGTTTTTCCCTGTGAAAAGAGTGTCATCCCTTTCAGGAGGAAGAATGCTGTTCTTTGTTTCATATCTGGCTCTCAGATACGGCTTAGAGATATGGTCTGTGCAAACTAGAAAACTGAATAAGCCCCCTTTCTCTACCTCTATAAGTAGAGTGCTGCCTTTTAAACATTACCAGGAACCTCACTTACACCAAATAAAAATATATTCAATGTTTAGTTAACTTAGCACCTCAAGAGTCCAGTTGATTTAAGAAAATATATATATGTTACTACTAGCCTATAGATACATTTGTTCACATTGGAAAAAGGTATTATCCTTTTAAGACATTTTATTTCCATGGTTTGGAAAGCTATTGTAATAACCTAATTTCATTAGGGCAGAGCATTTTACTATCATTTATTATTAAATTTTCTTAATAATAAACAATGTGATGATGTCTATGTTGCATGAATGCTGCCTAGATGTTTGCAAAGCAAAGTCTACATAGCTTTTCTTGACAGAAATGCCTGACATTTCCAACTCAAACCTCTTAAGTAGTTTTAACTCATTAAAACATAAAAATAGCCAAGGATGTCTTAATTTGTGAGTTCCTGGCAAGATTATTATATCACTGAAGTTATCTATGATTATCTCCCCCCCTCTTCCTTCTTTCTCTGATGTGGGTTGCTATGACATTACTAGTAACATCAAAAATTTTAATGCAGGGGCGCCTGGGTGGCGCAGTCGGTTAAGCGTCCGACTTCAGCCAGGTCACGATCTCGCGGTCTGTGAGTTCGAGCCCCGCGTCAGGCTCTGGGCTGATGGCTCAGAGCCTGGAGCCTGTTTCCGATTCTGTGTCTCCCTCTCTCTCTGCCCCTCCCCCGTTCATGCTCTGTCTCTCTCTGTCCCAAAAATAGATAAACGTTGAAAAAAAAAATTTTTTAATGCAATGCAGCAAATAATTTTCCTATGAAAATTACATTTTATAAAACTATTGAATATCAACAATTTCATATGCTTGAATCTAATACAATGCTCATATATTAAAAATATTTTAAATGTTTATTCATTTTTGAAAGACAGAGACAGAGCACAAGCAACAGTGGGGCAGACAGAAAGGGGGACACCAAGAATCTGAAGCAGGCTCCAGGCTCTGAGCTGTCAGCACAGAGCCTGACTCAGGGCTCATGCTCATGAACTGCAAGATCATGACTTGAGCCGAAGTCAGATGCTTAACCAACTGAGCCACCCAGGCGCCCCATGCTCATACATTTTTTTAAATAGAAGGCCATTTAAAATATTTTTGGAATAATTTTGTTTTGTTTGAATGCTTTCAGATCACTCAATAGATGGTACATTTAAAATTATACATGTGGGTGAACAAAGTTTTCAGGGAAGATGGAGTAGATGTGTTTTTCCCATTAAAATAAACATAAGAGGACTCTGAAAGGTAGAAAGAGAAAGACTAGATAGTGACCTTGGGATACAAGGATCAACATGGTGGTGAATTCCCCTGGTTTCTTTTTCCTTCATGCATTCCCGACTTGGAACTGAACCAGGCAACAACGTGGAAAAGGCAAAGTAAGCAGATTAAAACCAACAAGCAAACAATCAAACAAACAAGCAACTCTAGTAAATGTCTGCTCACTCTAGGCTAGGGATCAGCAAAGAGGCAGATAAAATATTTAGACAAAAATCACTCTATTCCAGTCAAACGCCACAGGAAAAATAAAAAACAAAAAAACAAAAAAACAAAATCAGTGGTCCCCACCCCTACTCACTCCTACAAAACACACATGGGGAACCTGGATCTGCACACTCACCAGGCTATAAGGAGTCACCCCAACCTCCACCTTATTGGGTGGTGTCAGAGAAGGCCAATAAAGGGTTAGGGAGGCCAAGGCATTCTTTCCCCATCAGGTGGTTATGACCTCCTTCCTCTGCCCCTGTGGTGCCAAGACCATGGAGAGGAAAGTAACAAAGCACTATGCCTCTTCCAAGCCAGAGAAGAACTTGGAAGAGGTATTCTACTGGGTATTCTCACCCCACAGTAACTAGAAGGCTCTCTCTCATCTTACCCTTACCTGGCAATAGTGAAGCAACACTTCCCCATTTCTTTCCGCACTACATAAGTTTCAGAGAAATCTTGCTCAAACAGAAGTTTAAATAGGATCCAGAGCCTCATAACACAGTACTCCCATGTACAGGTTTCCATTGAAAATCACTTGTCATACTGAGAACCAGAAAAATCTCAACATGAATGAAAAAAATCAACAGGCAACACTGAGATGACACAGATGTTAGAATTATCTGACAAAGACTAAAAAACCCACACACTAAAATTAAAAACATAAAAACATTTAAAAAATAGGAAGTCTCATGAAACAGAAAATATAACATAATAAAAAGTTTAGAATGCAAAAGCACAATAACTGAAATAGAAAACTCATTATATACTTTCAATAATAGAGTGGATGTGACAAAGGAAAGAATGCAGGAACTTGAAGATAAAACAATACAAATTAACCATTCTGAACAACAAAGAGAAAATAGAGTAAAAGAAAAAAAAATGAACACAGATTGGTAGGCCCTTAATAAAATTCCACTATTCATGTACTCAAGAGTCTCAGAAGAAGAGGGAAGGAGTGTAGGGCTAAAAAATTACTTGAAGAAATAAAAGCAGAAAACTTCGTAAATTTAGCAAAAACTGTAAACCTACAGGTTCAAGAAGCTGTGATCTCAAACAAGATAAACTCAAAGAAACCCATGTCAAGACACATACATAAGCTTCTGAAAACTAAAGACAAATTTAAAAAGCAGAGAGAGAGACAGAGAGGGAGACAGAGACAGAGAGACACCCAATGAGAGATAGAGAGACAGAGGCAGAGAGAGACAAAAGAGAGAAATAATAACTTCTATATAAAGGAAAAGCAAGTGGAATGATACAGGGTTTCTCATCAGAAACCAAAGAGGACAGAAAGAAGTGGCACAACATTTTTCAATGCTAAAATACACCCAGCACCTGCCAACCCTGAATTCCTAATCCAATGAAAACAATCCTTCGATAATAAAGCAGAAATACAGAAGGAAAAGAGAATCTGTCGTAAGCAGACCTATCATAAATAAATGGCTAAAGACAGTTCTTTAACCAGAAAGGAAATGATAAGAGAACAAATCTTAAAATGCCAAGAAGGAAAAATAAAAACAGAAATAAAAATTTAAGTAAATACAAGACATTATCCTTCTTTTCTTTGCTGCTGTCATTGCTACAGGCAGATGGGACCACCTAGCCGTACCCTTTGTGGATCAGTGGCGTGGAGGCTTGGAAAGTCTGGGGTTTTGTTGCTACTGCTGCCATTGCCACTGCCACCAGTAGTAGATCAGTTTGCCCAGCAGGCCAGGTGTGGAGCTGGGGCTGCATGGCAGGGTCTCTGCTGCTGCCAATGTGTAAGAATGCCTGCAGAGCCTCATCGGTGAAGCAGGAACCAGGACTCCACTCTAGGTCTCTTTTGGACACTGCCTTTCCCAGTTCTTTGGCTAGAGAGAGCAGGTTTTCCTTGGACATGTTTGTTGTTGTTTAAACCTGTTGTCAGTCACTGGGCTGCAGGCTTCATTGGTACTGGGTCAGGGGGTATATAGAAAGTAAAGAGAAAACTCAGGGACTTCATCATGTTGTTTCTCAAGTCTTCTTCTTTCTAGCTTTCCATCCTTTTGTCTATTGATAATTTCTAGGGCATTAGTATAATTAAAGTGGAACAGCAGAGAAAAGTGAATCTGTACTATCTTATCCCAGAAGTAGTCACTAATTGTGTTGAATTAATATTTTTTCCATGTTTTGTCTATAGGTTTCATTTCAGAAACCTCTTATTCATTTCAGAAACCTCGGACTCCCCACATTTGATTTGGTTCCCTCCTATGAGTTCCCATTGAATCCTATAGTCAAATAGTAGCCCATCTACTAGAGTGCCAAGAAAAGGAAATATAATATTGTGAGAATATAGTTCTATGACAGAATGGATCGTGTTTGGTTCAGTATGTAAACCCTGGCATGCCTCATAGTGGGGGCTCAAAAAATGTTATTGAGCAAATGAATGAATGTTTGAATGAATCTGTGAATGAATGAATGAAAAATTGTTAAACTGAAGTGTAAGCTCTTTGAGAAATTATTTCTCATTCATCTTTTTTTCATCACAACTACTGGGAAAATTATTTTTATCTGATAGTTTCTTAAATAGAGACTGTTATCAGAGCATGGCTGTACTTTCAAAAAGAGCATAATGTGGGTCACTTGGGTGGCTCAGTCAGTTGAGCCAACTTCAGCTCAGGTCATGATCTCACGGTTCGTGAGTTCAAGCCCCACAGCTCTGTGCTGACAGCTCAGGTCCTGGAGCCTGCTTCGGATTCTGTGTCTCCCTCTCTCTCTGCTCCTTCCCTACTCACACTCTGTCTCTCTCTCAAAAATAAATAAAGATTAAAAAAAATTGAAAAGAAAAAGAGCATAATCTATCTGGCAATTAATTAACTAGGCTCTTTCCAGCACCAATAGTACATATACGCAAAAAAATAAATAATTGAACAGTTTTAATTTTAAATTTAAGTAATAACTTAATTAATTACATAAAATTAATTTATGCCATATATAGTAATACATAATAATTATGTAATACATAATTAATTTAATTAATTGATGCAAAATTAATTTTACGTAATTTTAATTTTATGTAATTAAAATTTTAGTTTTGGGCACCTGTATCATTTGTGATTGAAAATTTATTTCTTAATTCAGATAATTTGTGGTCTTTTGGTCTGCAACCTAAAGTTTCATATTTCCAATACTTCATTACCTAGATGTTTACAGAAAAAAATATATGAAATTTGGGTTGGCCACATACATGGAAAGATAAAAATATATTTTGAGAAATGTTGGGTATTTATGACTTAGGAAATGACTTTCCTATTTATTCCATTTGTTCCTCTTTGTCTTTTTCTTCTCTTTTTCCTTCTCCTCTGCCTCTTCCTATCTCCACCCTCCTGTTTTCTTAATATTTTGCACTGTTCTATTCCAATCTAAATCTTTTGCTTAGCAAATATATTTTAGACACTTAAAATCAACATAGAAAGTTCAGCTTCTGTCATTATCTAGAACTCACTTGATTTTGAACTATATTCCCAATATCTTACTATTAACTATCCCATTGGCTGTACTTATCTGATTTGACCTGACCTTTTAAGCAGCCAATTCTTGGTCTCAAGTGTGAACAGCATTACTTAATCTGCTTATTCAGATAAGACATTATGGAAGATGCTGTGTCTTTGTATAAATACAGCTTCTTTGATATGACTTCATATACAGCGGATATTCCAGTCCTAAGGGATGAACCTAAAATATGGAAATATTTTGCTATAAGGTATTGGGCTAGTTTAACCAAAGGGAAAAGTAGAAAGTGGGTACTACAGAAAAACAAAACAAAACAAAACAAAACAAACAAAAACATTTAAAGAAGTGGTTCAGAATCTTTATCTGGCTCCTAAATCCTCATTTAGGAGACTTCCTAGATTGCAGAACTTATCTTCTCTCTCCCTCTCTACCTCTTCCCACCTCTCCTGCAGTCAGTTATATTCTCTCTTCTGCTGCTCCATTCAATTAATTCCCCTCACATAAGTAGCAAATTGAAAGATGAAAATCTCTTTTAAGACCAAGTTTTCAAAGTACACTGGTGTAATAATGAATCTCCATGAGTTTTCTGTATGTCATTCTGTTTAATAATAATGTCATTGATTAATATTGCCTACAATAGTAATGATAATTATAACTTATTTTATACTTCAGATAAATATGGTATCATCTCATTATAAGAGCATTGCCATTTCTGCAACAACATTGTTTCACTTTAGCCTACATTACTGATAATAATGATTCTCTGTCAAAAGTCATACCTATTTGTTACATTATATATAGAATAAAGCCTAAGAATTGTTCTATCTTGTCAAAAATAGGACAACTGAATCATATAGAAAGAATATTTTTAATTTGTTTATTCATTCATTCATTCATTCATTCATTCAGAGTGCACACACAGGGGATGCAGAGAGAGGGAGAGAGTGAATCCTAAGCAGGCCCTGCATTCTCAGTGCAGAGCCTGATGCAAAGTTCAATCTCAGTAACTATAAGATCAAGACCTGAGCTGAAATCAAGAGTCAAACACTTAACCAACTGAGCCACTCAGACATCACAATAATTTTTATAAAATGATCAGTATCTACCCTTTTATACAAGATGTTATTATATTTCAGCTTACTTGTTCATTAATGACAATAAGATTTATTATATATCCTAATAATGTCCCCTGCCCAATGTCATTTTACTGTATATTAAATCATGGCATTTTACCAATCACTAACTATGGCTTCATGAGGTAGGGAGAGTAAAGTATTATCTTAGCCCCGTGACTTTACAGCAAGGAAAACTAGATAATAGGGCAAATGGCAAGTCCTATGCTATTAAGTAGATTAAATTTTCCTTTAGATAAGTGGCCATTTTCTTAAGTTCAGGGGAACTCAAAAAGCACAATATAAGGATCTCAAATACTATGAGATTCCTCTTTTTCTTTTCTTTTTTTTTTTACTTCATTCTTTTAAATATTTACTATACGTTAAATCTCTTAAGACCCCCAAATCCAGGGAAAACCACTATTTAAATTTTCACAATAGCCTTCAAGTAGTTCCCTTCATTTATAGTGTATCGGATAAATACATGTAAAACTTGAGTATTAAAAATAGGATAAATGATAATTCATTTTGGATTGCCCTCTTTAACTATGTATTGTGAACATGAATTATATCTATTAAGTGATGCAGCCTTGAAATAAGACCCCAGTCATCAAAATGCTTATAATTGACTTTGAGGAATAAGACCAGCACAGATGCAAGAATACAATATTACTTCATGATAGCAAGACGTCATTCACTACTCAAGTCCCACACTGCACATCTGAGATGGCCCAGAGTAGAAACTTAAGAGATGTTATAAACAGATAAAAGAATGAGAGGATGGTTTAAATGTAGTAAAACACAAAAACTAAAGAGGATGGGTTTGTTTTGGGTGGTCAGAGAAGCTTCAATGAGGAGGTAACTTCAGAACTGAATGACAGAAGGATCCAGAAAAAAGAAAGGCAAAGTTCTCCAGAAGGGCAACAAGAGAAAAGGCATACAAAAGGGACAGCATGAGATCTGTCTGGAGTATCCTTGCAGACATGGACTTGGGGCATAATGTGTATATATCATAAGGCAATACTGGCTTGGATTCCATTGCAGGGCCTATGAAAGCTTGAATTAGAAGAGCATTTTATCTTTCAGAAATTTGAAAGCCAGTTTATATTTGTGATCAGCTTGCTGTGCATAAGAATTATATATGAATAAAATGTGGAATAAATTTGAGAAAGGGAAATGTGAAAACAGGAAGAGTACGATCGGAACAGTCTGAGCATGAAATAAAAGTGTCTGAAGCAGAAGGTAGCCATGACCAAGAGAACACAAGTAAATGAGTGTGGCTACACAGTGGGTACTGCACAAAAGTGGGGAGAGGTGTTATAGACTTTTGGCCCTGAAAAAGCAGGGAATGCAGGGGGTGCTTGACTGGCTCAGTTGGTGGAGCTTCATCTTGATCTTGGGGTCATGAGTTCGAGCCCACGTTTGGTGTAGAGATTGTTTAAATAAAAAAACTAAATAAAAAATCCCCAGAGAATGTATATAGAGAGGGCTGAACTGACATGTGTTGAGTCAAGCAATAGAAGCAGCAAGAACATGCTGGGGTAAAAGGAAGAACATGTTAGACCTGGATCCACTTTTGACTCACTGTGCTATATTGGGGAACTGGCTCAACATTTTGATGATCAGTGTTTATATTTATAATTATAATACTAAAACTATCCTACACATTTGTACAAAGATTGAATAAAATAAAGCTTATAAAAGATTAACACATAGTAATCATTCTATAAAGTCTGGCAACTTTGATCAGCACTTTATATATGGTAACTTGGCTAATTTATTTTTTAGTTTCTTTAAAAATTTTATTATGTAACATTTAGTACATAACAAATTATAAATGCTCTGTATATTTTATGAAGCATGATAATAAACTTGCAGTCATGAGCTGACCATCCATTTTAAAGACTATAACAGAACCAATGTCATTAAAACCCCATGTGTCACAGTCATGGTCACAGATGAAACCATTACATTGACTTCATTCATTCATTTAGTTAGTTATAATTATTTTTTATTTTTATTTTTAATGTTTATTTGTTTTTGAGAGAGAGAGAGAGTGAGTAGGGGAGGGCCACAGAGAGAAGGAGACAGAGGATCCAAAGCAGACTCCGCACTGTCAGCACAGAGCCTGATGTAGGGCTCAAACCCACAAACATGAGATCATGACCTGAGCCCAAAGTTGGACACTTAACTGACTGAGTCACCCAGGTACCCCACATTGACGTTTTAAATGATTATTTGAGTCCTAATTCACATACAATAAAGTGCAGGCACCTTAAGGGTATAGTTTCGTGAATTTTAAAAATATTTTTAATTATTTATAAAATGAAATTAAATGTATTTAAGTTATACAACATAATTTGATATATATATAGTAAAATTATTACTACTACAGTTGAGCTAATTAGCATGTCTTTTCCTATAGTTATTTTTGTGTATGTCATACAGTTATTGTTTTGTGTGTAATAAAATCTGAAATCTCTCTTAGCTTATGTCTAATATTCAATACAGTATTATTAACTGTAGTACTTGTGCTGTTCGTTAGATCTCTAGACTTATTTATCCCATATAACTTCAACTTTGTACCCTTGACCAGTATCTTTCCATTTGTTCTCCATCTCTCAGCCCCTGGTAACCACCATTCTACTGCTTCTGTGGTTTTTTACATTCTACCTATGAGATCATGCAGGTATTTTCCTTTCTGTGCCTTGCTTATTTCACTTAGTATATCTCCCAGCTTCATTCATGTTTGCATCAACATGAAGTTCCTTTTAAATGAAAGCCAATTTATAGACTCCTAGAATTGATTTAACATTTTTCTTTCTTTCTTTATTTTTTTTGGTTGCCAAAATCTCCCCAATTTTTTTATTCCAGTATTATTAATAGTGTTACAGTAGTTTCAAGTGTACAACAGAGTGATTTGACAATTCTATACATTACTCAGTGCTCACACCACAGTAAGTGTACTTTTTTTTTTGTTTGTTTTTGTTTTTTTTTAACGTTTATTTATTTATTTATTTATTTATTTATTTATTTATTTATTTATTTTTATATATATGCCCTTCACCTATTTCAGTCATCCCTCCACCCACCTCCCCTCTGGTAGCCCTCAGTCTATTCTTTAAGAGTCTTTTTGTTTATTTGACTCTTTTTGTTTGTTTCTTAAATTTCACATGAGTGGAATCATATGGTATTTATCTTTCTCTGATTGACTTAATTCACTTAACATTATACCTTCTAGATCCATCCTTGCTGCAAATGGCAAGAGTTCACTCTTTTGTATGGCTGAATAAAATATTCCATTGTGTATATGTATACTACCTCTTCTTTATCTATTCATTTACTGATGGTCACTTGGATTGCTTCCATAATTTGGCTATTGTAAATAATGCTAAAATAAACATGGGGGTGCATATATCTTTTCACATTAATGTTTTTATATTCTTTGGGTAAATGCCCAGTAGTAGAATTACTGGATGATACGGTGGTAACTCTCTTCTTAATTTTTTTGAGGAAACTCCATACTGTTTTCCACAGTGGCTGCACCAGTTTTCATTCCCACCAACAGTGCACAATGGTTCCTTTTCTCCACATCCTCACCAACACTTGTTGTTTCTTGCATTTTTTTAAATTTTAGCCATTCTGACAGGTGTGAGGTGGTTTTTTAATTTGCATTTCCCTGATAATGAGTGATGCTGTACATCTTTTAATCTGTCTGTTGGCCACCTGGATATCTTCTTTGGAGAAATGTCTGTTCATGTGTTCTGTCTATATTTTATTGGATCGAGTTGTATCAGTTCTTTATATATTTTGGATACTAAGCCTTAATCAGATATGATACATTCAAATATCTTCTCCCATTAAGTAGGTTGTCTTTGAGTTTTGTTGATTGCTTCCTTTGCTGTACAGAAGCTTTTAATTTTGATGTAGTCCCAATAGTTTATTTTTGCTTTTATTTCTCTTGCCTCAGGAGACACATCTAGCAAAATGTTGCTATGGCCATTGCCAGGGCTCTCTTCCTCTTTTTTTTTTTTTTTTTTATTCATTTTGAGAGAGAGAGCATGCACACAAATGGGGAGGGGGTAGAGAAAGAGAATCCCAAAACAGACTCTACACCACCAGTGCAGAGTCCCATGGGGGGCTTGAACCCATGAACTGTGAGATCATGACCTGAGAAAAAGTCGGATGCTTAACTGACTGAACCACCCAGGTGCCCCTGCTAGTGTCTCTTCTAAGATTTTTATGGTTTAGGGCCTCACTTTTAGGTCTTTGATCCATTTTGAGTTTGTTTCTGTGTATGATGTAAGGAAGGGATCCAGGTTCATTCTTTTGCACATAACTGTCCAGTTTTCCTATGTAGTTCCATGATATATATATATATATATATATATATATATATATATATATATAAAGTCTCAATACCAAATGTGACAAGTATGACTACTCCCCTAACAAAGATATGAAATAATTATATCATGCTAAAACATTTCCTTTTACCCCTTTACAGTTAATCCCAACTACTCCAGTTTGTCCCAGGCAAGCACTGATTTATTTTTCATACATTTATTTTGTCTACTTTAAAACTTTATGTAAATGGAATCACTTGTTGCACCTGGCTTCTTTCACTCAAACCAATATTTAGATTCAGCCATATTATGTGTAGCTACAGTTTGTTCATTTTTATTGCTAAGAAAGCTGCACCACATAGAATATACCACAACTCATGACATTTGGGTTGCCTTATGTTTTGGTTATTATAAATGAACCTGCTTTGAACATTCATGTATAAGATTTTTTGTGTGTATGTTATGGAAACATAACAGCTAAATACCTACGAGTGAAAGCTCTAGGATAGACAAATATTTAACTTTGTGTGAAAATGCCAAACTATTTTCTAAAGTTGTTAGTTTGTTTTTTAACATCTCACTCCTACCTGAAATATTATGGGTTCTGGGAACTCCATACCCTCACCAACATTGGGTATTATAAACCTTAATTTCAGACATTCTAATTGGTATAAAATAGGTATCTCATTCTGGGTTTAATTTTCATTTGCCCATGACCAGTCATGTTGAGCATCTTTTCATGTACTTATTGGCCAGAAGTACATCTTTTCTGAAGTGTCAGTTAAAGTCCTTTGTCCATTTATTTTTGTCAGGCTCTTTGTTTTTGTATAATCGAATTGTTAAGAGTTATTTATAAATTCTGAATGCAAGTTCTCTGTCAGTTATATGCATTGCAAATATTTTCTCCTGGGCTGTGATTAGCCTTTTCATTTTTGTAATGAAAAGAGCAAAGAGTTTTAATTCTGAAGAAGTGCAATTTATTAATTGTTTTCCTTTATAGTTTGTGCTGTGACCTCAGAAATCTTTGTTTACCCCCAGATTGTAATGATTTTCCCTGGTCTTCTGGTAGAAGTGTAATAGTTAAACCAGGCTTCTAGCGAGGTAGACATTACCCTCATTTCAAAATTATGGAAAAGACAGGCAGGGTAGTAAAAACCCACTCATATTAATGCCAGGACTGCCCAACTTCCTAATGAGTTATATATTTTTTAAGTGCTCAAATTACAGTTTATAGTAAGGGACAGTGGAAAAATGATAGGACCTAAAATTGAAATTCTTGAAATCTAACCTCAAACACTCTACATCTCAGCTGTGTGACCTTGTGTGGGTAACTTCATTCTTAACTGAGGAGTTAGAATGGAAAGCCTTCATGTTTCCTGCAGTTTGAATTTCATAAGTAAGCAAAATCCAGTTTCCTCTATTGCGGACTCTTAAGGGCCAAACACAGCTGCCTGTGGAAGCTTCTCTTGTATATTGTAAATGACGTGTAAACTCCTTCAGCCCAGCAAACAGAGGGATGCAGGCACTGCTGTGCCATTTCACCCCGGTGGGCTGGCCAAATTCCAATCCATGTAATTGCATTCCACAGCTCCTGCCTCCCCTGCTGGTTCAGTTGGGATGGGGTGAGCGGTTCCCAAACCCAGCCCTCACTGCCTTCTTCAACAGTTGGGATCTATTGCTCTGTGCTATGAAACAACCTTCAGGCCACCCCACTCCCAAAGTGGCTTCTGTGTGCAGTCCCAGCCTGTGGATTCCCAGGAGGGTGCCTTTAATGGGGGCAGCCCTGAAGTCAAAGTATATATGTCTCTGGTTACTCCCTCCATGCACTGAGAAGAATCCCAGGGTCTGGGAAACATAAGGAACAGTGATGTAAGTGAGGACATAATTTGGAAGGAAGAGTGCATTTTTTTTTAATTCTAAGGGAAATGGAAAAAACATGGTTCTAGGCAGAAAATAAATGCAACCTTGTGTTTACTTCCATGGGGCTGCTGCTCCAGAGGTAACCTTGCTAATTAGATTTTGTGTGTGTGTGTTTATGTGTGTGTGTGACTTTGTTATTAGATGTTTGTTAATGAGTTGCACCATCTCATCTTGCCTGCAGTCTCCCTGGGCTGCTCTGAAAGTCTGCGTAGAGAAAACAGAGTAAGGTGCCTGTGCGGGAGACACATGTTTGTCATGAATGCAAGCATACATGCTGTATATTGGACATTTCAAACACTCTGAAAGCCCAATGAGGCAGATAGGCTAGACATCTTTGACCTCTAGAAGAAACTTAGGATCCAACCTGGCTGAAGAGTAGGTGTGGTTATATAGTAAATAAACTGTTACCTGTGACTTAATCTTGCCTGAGGCTACTGCTATTGGAATAGTAATTCATTGATTTTTTTCCTAATCTTTTCCCATCCCAGAACTTAAAAAAAAAATCTTTCCCACGTCTTTATGCTTTATGAATAACCTTATTCAATCAATTCCAGAAGACCATGAAGTTTAAAGTTTAATTCTAAAAGCAATGCCTTTACTCTCCTTCCTTCTTACCTGCAGTATGGGAACCGCACTTCTCTGAGATACTCTCCAACTGTGTCAGTGTAAGTTTATAGTGTGCATTTTGTATATGTGCACATTCATGAGTGTGGTTGACTTCTGTGCACTGAAATTATAAGTACTGACTTGAGAAAGAAGTTGCTAGTTTACAAATTACTTCACTGACAAAATAAGAGAAAAAGAGTTCTCTTGTTTGAATGAAATATATTTGCCCTGAAGAAGAGCAGAAAATGCCACCCCAAAATATGCCTCTTTAGCATAAGAATTATTTTGAGCAGATCATTATTTTTTTAAGTTTACTTATTTGTTTTAAAAGAAAGAGAGAGAGTGAGCAGAGGAGGGGCAGAGAGAGTGGGAGAGAGAATCCCAAGCAGGCTCTGTGCTGTCAGCATGGAGCCTGATGCAGAGTTAGAACTCACAAACCGTGAGATCATGACCTGAGCTGAAATCAAGAGTCAGATGATGCTCAACCAACTGAGCCATCCAGGCGCCCCTATTTTGACCTGATTATTTCAAGAAGCTGAAGACAGGAGAAGTTCTGAAAATAGACTAGAAGTTACAGGTTTGTAAGAGAAATTTACATTTATAAAGGAAAGCTCCGTTTGTAAGTGCCTCCCTTTAAGCACCAGGATGAGGAGGATGACTCTAAATCATAATAAAATCTTATCAGTGGAAAAGCACAGACTTAAATCTGCATAACAATCTTTGCCTTTATTTAATTTGGTTTTCCTAGTAACCTCCCAGAATTCTGCCCCCCTCCACACACATCATTTTTCTTTTGTCTTTAGTTTAATATGGCATATAAGGTGGTAGGTGGGGCCATCTTAGGAAGTTTAATTCATTTTTTCTGGGTGTCCCTCAGGTATATGTGAGCTATACATACATGTTAATAAACGTTTGTTTGTTTGTTTGTTTTCTTGTTAATTTCTCTTTTTATTACAGGGGTCTCAGCAAGAACTCAGAAGGGTAGAGGGAAAATTATTTTTCCTCCCCTTATACCCTTCATACCATTACTAAATTTGGCAAAAGTTTCTAATTAAGAATTGCTCTTAAAATGAAGAGCAGAAACAGTTTATTATCTCCCAGAAATATCCCCCTTTCATCTTTTATAGTGCTGTCTTTGTTTATTTTGTCATCTGTTATATCTACTTACAAATTGCCTTTTCTTTTAACTGTACTTTTTTAAAGGTCCCTGCTGCCAGGAAGCAGAGACTGCCATGAAAATATTATGCCAATAGCTTTAATGCTTATTGAGCCATTACCTTTTTGCAGTAAAATCCATCTTGTCTTTCTATGACCCACAGATAAGCAGTCTGTAGAAAAAAAAAGAATAAAGATGATGATGGCATAATTCTAACTACTGCACTAACTTAATTTCTCTGGGCTAATCATGTAATTTTTCTGGCTCAATTTCTAAAATTTGAATATCTGTCTCACTGAAATCACAAGAATATAGAAAAAAATAAATACATTCATTCAAAAATATTTGTTGAGTTCCTGCTACAAAGAACAAACAGAAACAGTGTTTTTGTAACTTTGATGTGTAAGATGTATTTCCTGCTCTCAAATCTCATGTTCTAGAGAACACAAAATGTAGAATGAAATAATTGAATAAAATGTTTTTAAAGGCACAATGGGATCTCCATGGAAGTCTCCATGGAGAAAATGACATTGGAGATGAGCCTAGAACACAGTGGGGTGGACTGTATCATAACTGGAATAACTGGAGCAGAACTCTTTCAGAACTGCTCTAGAAATAATGGTTTGAAATAATGGTTTAAAAGAAATAATGGTTTGAAATGGAGAAGCAAACAGACTGAATCAAATGCAATATTTTGGAAAGTGCTTTGTATAACCAAACATGCAATGCTAATGAAAAATGATCACCACTATTACAGACCCAGTGGAGTCTATTTTGAGGACATTTTCATTTCAGTATTATAAATCTCCAGAGGAAAATACATGGACACTTAGCGTTCTGTTTTTGTTGTTACTGTTTCATTTGTTTGTAAGCACTGTGAAGCTGGGGACAGAAAGAGGTTGAGGGCAGAAGCCCCGAATAAGACTTCTAATCTTCCTCTCTAGCTTCAGCTTTGCTCAGAGGCTTTTTGCTCATCATCTTCTATGGACTATGCCTCAAAATAATAAACATAGGCACTTAAAACCATCTGAATTTTCTTGCTAAAAGAAATGTTGTATTAGGTTCCTAGGGCCACAGTAATAAATTACAACAAACTTGGTCATTTAAAACAACAGCAACATTTATCCTCTCACAGTTCTGGAGGCCAGAAGTCCAAAATGAAGAACTACACTCCCTCTGAAGTCTCTAGGAGAAAATCCAGCCTTGCCTCTTTCAGCATTTGGTATTTGGTGGCTCCAGATGTTTCTTGGCATCACTATTCTATTTGTTTGCTAAGGCTGCCATAACAAAGTACTGCAGACAGGGTGGCTTAAATAACGGAAATTTATTTCCTTATAGTTCTGGAGGCTAGAAATCTAAGATGAAGGTGTCAGCAGTTGGTTTCGTTTGGAGCCCTTTTTGGCTAGCAGATGGTGGTCTTTTCCCTCTGTCTTCACATGGTCTTCCCTCTATGTGTGCCTATATCCTAATCTCCTCTTTTTGTAAGGACGCCAGTCATTGGATTAGGGCTCACCATAATGATCTCATTTAACCTTAATTATCCCTTTAAAGGCCTTAACTCCAAATGCTGTCATATTCTGAATGCTGGACATTATGGTTTCAACATACCAATTTGGGGGGGGGGGTCACAATTTAGCCTATAGCAACTACAGTCTCTGCCTCCATCTTCATATGGCCATATCCTCTTTCTGTTTCTTCTCCTCTTCTATCTGTGTTAAATCTTCCTCTGTCTTTCATAAAGACACTTGTCATTGGGTTTAGGACACACCCGAATGATCCAGGATTATCTCCTCATCTCAAGGTCCCTAACTTAATTGCATCTGCCAAGGCCCATTTTCCAAATAAGATCACATTCACAGTTTCTGGGGAATATGGCACGGACATATCTTTAGGAGAGCTATCTCTATATGCATTGCAGTTGTGCACCACTAAAATATTGGTTACCCAGTCTTTCATTCTATTTTCTTTCTTGTTAGTAGTATAAACCATTTTATACTTAAATTTAAATAAAGATAACACTTTTTTGGGGGGGAGGGTAATATACCACTATACAGAGACAGTTACATAAAGCATAATCAGATGTATTTTGGCTTATGTGGTACTTTTTAACCTTATCTTTTAATACCAAAAGTTCAGATACCATGAACATTTCTGGTTCTTGGCTAAGATTTAACAAGTTTTTCTGTTCTATATTTTGAGAAAAGATAGCAAGATGTTTCTAAGCAGTAAGATTTGTAACTGCTAAAATACTATTACTTTGGTTCTAGTTCATTATTTAAAATCTTTTTTGTTTAACTATAGATACAGGTCATCTATAAATTCACTTATTTTGATTTAACTATTTATGCATTGGCAAAAAAGTAAATAAAAACCATGACTATAGTAATCTAAGATATATAGCTATATATCTTAGATATATAATTAAATCTATTATTAAATTAACAAATATTTATTGGACAAGAAACTATTATGTGCCCAGCTATTGGAAAAGTAATACTATCTACACAGTCTATGGATTCTTATTGTACTTAAAGGCAGTATCACATTGTTTTGTGCTAAGATTCACACAATCATGAATTAGTCTTACAGGACAGAAATTAACATGTTTTCCAGGCTAGTACGAGGGATATGTAGAAAGTAGTAAAATATTAGGGAACAGTTTGGAGAGATTAGAGAAAAGTGTTCTTGAGAGACTATGACATTCAGTAAGAAAAGAAAGCTAGGGCTATTTTAGAATGGTCCTGGTTTAGCATGCTTAAAAATTTGCATTTGTTCATACAGGCAAAAAGATACTATTGATAATGTGCCCAAAATAGGGGCAATATTGTATAATGCAACTCTAGAAATGCAAATATAAATTTGGCATACATCTGCAAAGCAAGAAGTAAAATTAATACCAATACCAGATTGTCTCAAAGTACGTAAAGGGAGACCAAAATATATGAAAGGTATACTTTGCAAAGATGCTAGCTCTTCCCTTATAATTTGATAAATTCAATGTAACCTCAATTGATATAATTTCTGTTTGTTGTTTTTTAACTATAGAAGCTACCTCTATGTTTCAAATGAAGTGGAAAATACTTTTTTTTAAAAAATATCTGTACTTTTGTATTAAAAGAAGGAAATGTATAAAACATTAAAATATATCATAAAACTGCTGTAATCAAAACAGTTTGTCCCTGGCATAAGAAAACTAACAGATCAATAGAAGAGAATAGCAGGAGGGGGTCTATAAATAGTCATGAGTATACATAAGATTTCACTATATGAAGTCATTATTATAAATAGCTTTACCCTTAACTTTTTTCATGAAAACTATTGATAAATCAAAGAAAAACAAAAGAATACAAAAAATATACTACAAATGAACAAACTTTTAAGTGTTTCAGGGGAAAAGATTTTTGATACAAGATTTAAAAAACATAAACAAACCATAAAAGTTTTTTAACAGATAAAATAATTTCTGAGCAAAGATAATCATTGACAAGTACAAATATCACCTGAGAAAATATCTTTGCAATCTCTGTAAATGACTTATATTAAATATCACTTAAAAATCAATATTTAAGGGGCACTGGGTGGCTCAGTCAGTTAAGTGTCTGACTTTGGCTCAGGTCATGATCTTAGAGCCTGTGAGTCCAAGCCCCACATCGGGCTCTATGCTGACATGACAGCTCAGAGCCTGGAGCTTGCTTTGGATTCTGTGTAACCCTCTCTCTCTGCCCTTCCCCTGCTCACCTTCAGTAGGTCTCTCTCTCTCTCAGAAAATAAGTAAACATTTAAAAAATCAGTATTTTAAAAGATCTATAATTACATACTTATTTACACGTATCTTAAACTCCTTACAAATAAAATTCTGAAATAAAGAAAATTTTGAGCAGGTATTTATGAAGGAAATATGAATAACTTTTAAGTATATAAAACGAATTGGTAGGAGTATGGAAAATATGCTCTCTCCTTCACATTTGGTGTGAAGTACAAATTGATGCAACATTATTATATGATAATTTGGAATGTCTATCAAAATGTGAAATGTGTGTTCTTGGTCCAAGCAATTCTATTTTTAGGAATTGAACTCATAAAGACACTGAAATAAACACATTAAGAATTTATGCATAAGAATATTTACTGCAGAAGTTTCTGTATAACTAAATTTGTAACATCCTAGATGTTCATAGGGAAATCATTCACCTTCCCATTCAATATATATTTATTTAGTACCTTCTTTTTTTTTTAAGTTTATTTATTTATTTTGAGAGACAGAGAGCAGGAAAAGGGCAGAAAGCAAGGGAGGGAGAGAGAAAGAATCCCAAACAGGCTACGCAGTGTCAGCACAGAGCCCAACGTGGGGCTCAAACTCACCAACAGTGAGTTCATGACCTAAGCCAAAATCAAGAGTTGGATGCTTAACTGACTGAGCCACCCAGGTGTGCCTAGAGTTTCTAGTTTAAGTTGGGCAACTGGTGGGGCAATCAATAGTTTTTTTGGTTTGTTTTAAAAGCATAAGAACAGCCTTGTTGAACAGATATTGAGACAATTTTGGATCTCTTCTATTTGATATACTTATAATTTGCTGAGGCAGAAATTTCTAAACAATAGGTGGAAAGGATAATAGAAAATTGAAGACTACCTCTTGTTGACATTGAATTCAGTGTTTATATAATTACCTATAGAAATGAGATAAAATAGTACACTTCTCCAAAGGTACATCTTTCCCAATCTTGTAATTATTGACATAATTGTGGATTTCATTTCACTATCTGCTACTTTTTCTATCTTCTTTTACTGTTGGGATACAATACAGAGAATTTTACTAGTTGGATAGTCCAAAGTATTTATAATTGGAAACCACTAATCAAGTCTCACCTTCTTGTTTATAATTATGAGGGAAATAAATCAGTTTTAAATAACTTGCCTTTTACTTATCTATCAAGGGATAGCATCTGTACTTATAGGGTAAGAGTGGTTCTACAGCCATTACTTGTGAGGCATTTTTTACTTTGATTTCAGGTATATGAGATTGATTTTAAAATGTACTTAATGAGGGGTGCCTGGGTGGCTCAGTCGGTTGAGCATCTGGCTTCAGCTCAGGTCATGATCTCAGTTTGTGGGTTCAAACCCCACATCGGGCTCTGTGCTGACAGCCTGGAGCCTGCTTCAAATTCTGTGTCTCCCTGTCCCTCTGTTCTTCCCCTGTTCATGCTCTCTCTCTCTCCTTCAAAAATAAATAAAAAAAAAAAAAATGAAGAAAAAAATTTTTTAAAGGTACTTAATGAAGAGGAGCCAAATCCACAATTGTCAGAAACTATGAGTTACCTGATGTGAACAAAATAACAAATTACTTAAGACAGTTCAATGACAAGAGTGTTAACTTTAAACAGAGCAAAGAGCAGTTTTATTTAAATAAAAAATGAGTTTATTCAAAAATAGAGGAATGCAATTCAGAAAGAGCAAGGTAGGGCAAACCACAGGCAAGTCCAAAGAGATGAAGGGAAGGTCGGCTTTTATCAGGTTTTAGGAGGAAATTAGGGAGGACTGTTCCTGAATAAAAGTTTATTGGAGAGTACAAGAGTTTGGGGTTGTTGCGGTTTCTCAAGTGCCTTGTTGCTGGGACATGGATAGATCTTACTTTTCTTCAAGGCATGAGACAAATTCTTATGTCAAAAGTATCCTTTCTCATCAAAAATAGCTCTTACCTTCCTCTTTCTGCAAGGAATGATACCTGGGTTAGAGCACCCCCTTCAGGACTTCCCAACTCTATTTTTTTTTTATTTATTTAATGTTTATTTTTGAGAGACAGAGAGAGACAGAGCATGTGTGGGGGAGGAGCAGAGAGAGAGGGAGACACAGAATCGGGACCAGGCTCCAGGCTCTGAGCCATCAGCCCAGAGCCCGACGCGGGGCTTGAACTCACGAACCGCGAGATCGTGACCTGGCTGAAGTCGGACGCTTAACCGACTGCGCCACCCAGGCGCCCCTTCCCAACTCTATTTTAAATGACATTTCCTTTATTTACTTTCACAGGAGGATGGCTCATTGATTTCACAATTCCCAAAATCCATTGAGTGTTGAACTGGTTTTTGAGAGGATGGAATTTATTGCTTGGGTCTCAAATTATGAACTTGATTTGGGTTGTTTTGGTTAGGGATGAGTATTCACAGGCATACATCAGGTTTGGGATGAGTGACTTTAAGCACATTTTTTTTTTAAACAAAATTTCAATTTGGCAAAACTCAAAACATTCTTTTTTGTCAACCATTTTCCCTTAATTATTAAACCCATGTGGCTGCTAATGGAACTTAATCCATGTGTTTTTCATTCACTTGCATCAATTCATCAAGCACTGTTTTGTAATAGCGTTTGACGTGAAAGAAGCATTCTGGGGCCTTTTTCTTAGAAACAGGAAGTGCTGTTCTGCCAAAAAGTAAATGAACTCTAACCCTCCAAAATTTAAATTCCATTTGAAATGCTGAAGATAAAAAAGAAGCACAGAATTTAAGTTGGCAAAACATGTTCCCCAATCCTTCATTGCTTCAGTTTTACTTGTGGAAAATTACCTGGTGAATGCTAGGTTGGGTTTGTTTTCCCTGATATCACATAGCTGATTATCAAAGCACATGGAAGGAGAGCATTTGTTTTGACTGAGGCTGATGTTTCCATACCCACAAATATTTGATAGGCTTTTGGTGAAATTCTCTTCATCCTCAGGAAGAGCTGCAAATACAGAAAGGAAAAACCCTGCTTCTGATCATACCTTACTCTATTGTACCCATCAGAGAATTTCTTTTCTCTTTTCTGGGTTAGGCAATCAGCTATAAGTGGTGAGGTTAATATGAACAATATTAGTGTAATTTGCTGTTATTCTCTGGGGCTGGAATCTGGGCATCTTTTTCTAATTTTTTGTGTGTATGTATGTATATATGTATTCATTCATTCCTCATTCATTCATTGATTCCCCAGAGTGATTATCATGTACAGCCAAGTTTAAAAATGGGTTTCCAGCTCCCTCAATGTAAAATCTCAACACTCATCCCAAATATCGATTCAGAATCTTCCGTTTAAAGAGATCCCTGGGTGATTCATGTCAACAACACATTTGAGAAGCACATTTTTAAAAGGCCAATTCCTGAGTCCACCATCAGAGATTCTGATTTAACTTGGCCTGAGCATTAGCATCTTTTTTTTTAAACTCCCCAGGGGTTTCTAATGTGCAGAAAAGTTTGAGAATGACTCCTCTAGGCTAGTTTATGGAATCTCAGGTTCGCTGAGTTTAAGAAAATCATTGTCAGGGTGATAACCTATTTTCTACCCAGTAGGGTAGAAAAAGATGACCAATGATCTTGTGGCATCTCTACCTATTTCTAGATGGAGTGGATCATCACCCAGGTTAAATGACTCCCTAGAAAGAATTTCCAAACTATCGCCTCTAAGAAAGTCTCACATCACTGGAAAAGCTGCCTTTAGTGTTTCATTGATTTTCTTTCTAGACTTTCTCTTTCAAAATGCAAATCCTCCCATGAAGGTAAATATCCTCATCACTGCAGTATAAATAAGGATGCTCAGTCACTCTCCTCTGATTCACTGGAGTAATTACTCTGAAACTGAAGGTTGTAGTGTTCAGTAAAACTGTGTTTGAATAAATCCCCAGGTTAGAGGAGAGAAAGAAATGGCAGCCACTCAGAGTGAGTAAAAGGGAACTGCAATGTCTGAAGCTGGGGTGGGGGACTCTGGCAGCCTTTCTTTGACAGATTAGCTGGGTAGGACTTTAAGGCAGTGGGAACAATTACAGTTGATTTGTAATGCCTATAGTGGCAGGAGGGAGCAAGGGGCTGACATGAGGAAATTTGGATTTTAGGATTAAGAAAATAATAATGAATTAGAAATGTGGCAGGTCTTTGGAATGGCGTCTGGGCTGCAGGATGGGTTTCATTACGTGAATAAATGAAATGGGTAATGATTTTTAAAAACCAAGACTCAAAAGAAACAGAAAGAGGATGGTGAAAAATAAGCAGTAAACAATCAAATTGAGAAAGCATGAATAGAGGACCAGAAGAAAACAATAGTAAAATCAAAGTTGATTCAAAAATCCTAAGTGTATTTATAAAAAGGTATCTCAAGAAAAATAATTGGGAGTTGTTTTGTTTTTTCTTTTTCTCCACATCACCCTCTACACCTGTGCAATCATCATGTCCCATTAAATTTATTCCCTACATGCTTTCAAATTAACTCACTGGAATATTCCATCACTACTGAAACCATCTTAAGTTTCCCTTTCAGGTTGGCCTCACACCCCATTCCCCACCTGGCAGGAAGACTAGCATATATGAAATTCACAACCACGTAACAGTCCTCAATAAAAGAGTGAATCCTCCACAGCCCTAAACACTTGGCTCCTATTTCTTCAGTTTTGTGTGTATTAACTCAACTGTGAAATAAATTAATTAATAATTCCGGCCATCATGTGAGATGTTTCCACAAACTCTCTTTTGTCACTCAGAGTAAGCCTGTGAAATGGGTGTTATTACTGATAAAGAAACTGAAAATTTGGAAAATTAAGTGACTTATTCACAGTGGATAATCAGGAATTTCTAATTTCATATTAAGCTGAAGTTTGCATATGCTAGTCAAGTTAGTATATTTATTAAGACTGCAAATGTATGAAGAATAGTAATTTGAAAGGATGCCAACCTTACTTGTTTAATGTTTAACTAATGTTATATGATTATGATTTATTCATTCAAAAATATTTATTGAACACTACTTGGTATGATTGGAGCTGTGATAGTTAGACTTCAGTATTGTAGCAACAGAAAATTTGAGATGTTTTATGTGTGAAATAGATAATAAGTAAATAGGTAAATAAATTTACCACTTCTGTTCCATGCATGCTGGACTAAATAATTAAGACTAATAGTTTCACAAAGCACAGCTATAAAAAAAACTGTACAAAATGTCAAAAAAGAATGCTTGTGAGCATTATTGAGCTAATATGATAGTAAAGGATTACCACATGAGGATTTGGGGGAAGAAAGATAAACAAGGAATTGATCCTAACATTTGTGGACATTTTTCCTTTAGCCAAAAAAGGGAAAAGCCAGGAAACTAAGAGTGTAGGATGTACTCTTAGCAGCCCCAATGAACTAAAAATGCAGGTGGCAGAGTGCAGGCCCCTCCAAAGGGGAGGCAGTAGTGGTAAGCCTCTAGGTTGTGAGTTTGATTGTGACAGATTGCACCACAGAAGAAAAGGTGCTCTAGAATTTAAAAAGACCCTCATAGGCATTTCAGTTCAATGCTGAATTATCTCATTCGTTCAAAGTAGATGGGGGTAATGCAGGAATTCTTGTACACCCTAGTGCATAAGTGCACATCTGGCACACACACACACACACACACGCACACACACACACACACAATTACAGGGGCATCTGGGTAGAAGAGTCTAACTTTGACTCAGGTTATGATCTCACAGTTCTGTGTTGCCAGCTGGAAACTTTGGATTCTGTGTCTCCCCCTCTCTCTCTGCCCCTCCCCTGCTCGCACTCTCTCTACCTCTCAAAAATAAACAAACATTAAAAAAAATTACACAACATTCTAGGCCTCAAATTCTTTCTTAAAACAAATCTGCAAATGGAGTATCAAGTGCACACTCCAAAATAACCAGGAACACTAAATGACAGGAAACATGAGTTTTGTATTGGGATGAGAGGAAGCAGTGGGCAGGAAAAAGAGCAGAAGCGACAGAAAGTAGAAAGAGACAGTGAAGGACTCCAAATATTGGAATTATCAGATTCAAATGTTAAAATACTATGCTTAATGTGTTCATATAAATAGGAGACAAAAGGGATATTATTGGCAGAAAACTGAAAATTCAAAAAATTAAATAAAAACTCAAAAGTTGAAAAATACAGCAACAAAAGTTTAGAATGCAGTGGTTGGGTTTATTGCAGATATGACACAACTGAAGGGAGTTAATAGTAAACTGGAAGAAAGGTCAAAATACAATAAGCATTATGAAGAACATGAATAAATAAATATATTGAATACACAGAAGATAAGAAGAGACATGATGAATACCAGTCAATACATTTATAAAATAAAGAGCAAACATGTAGAACATTTGAGCACAATGATTAGAAAACGTGACCTAACTGGCATATATTGGACATTGTAACTAACAACTCCAGAATGCATAACTGTCAAACATACATGAAAACATTTCCAAAAATTGAACCTTAGATTGTGCCATAAATGAGTCTCAACAAATGTCAGAGCATTAAAATCATATAAAGTGTGTAGTCTGACCACAGTGCAATTAAGCTAGAAATCAACAATGAAAAGTTAACTGGAAAATAATACTATGTTTGGAAATTAACAAGTAAACTTCTATAATAAACCACAGATCAAAAAATAAATCTGGGGCAACAGAAAAAGTTGAATAATATCACAGCATGGTAATGCAACTAAATCCACAATTAAAGGGAAACATGTAGAATCAAACAACACATTTTTAAAAATGGAACAAATTGAAAATCAATGAAGTTAGAAATAAAATTAATCCTAGTAAAATGTGAGGAAGAAAATGACAAATATGAAGGCAAATATTTAAGTGAAATTCATAAATACAAGTTTAAAATTATATCTTAAAATATTTAAGATATAATCTCAGACAATATTAATCATGACAAAATATCAACGTCAAGAATAAAAGAGTGTAATACCAATTGTACAATTAACAGCCAATAAAAGGATACTATAAAAAACTTGATGCAAAATAATTCAAAATGTTTGGTGATCAACTTTAAAATGATAAAATTTATAGAAAAATACTATTTCCAAAACACCTGCATAAAGAATGGAAAATTAGAAATTCACCACCAGTGAGTTCTGTCAAACATTTAGGAAAGAAGTAATGGTAATATTGCCCAAATTCTTCCATAAAATTTTAAAAACAAGGAAAGCATTTCAAATTCACTTTATGAAGCATTTTTATATATAAATTTGATAAACATATTAGCAAAGCAGAAAATTACAGCCAATCTAAATAAAATGTTACTAAACTACATCTTTATGTGTGTATACATATATGTATGTGATAACATTGTCATGACTAATTTAAAGTTAGTCCACACATTTGATTCAAAATGTTAATCATTTGTGTGGCCTATGTTAACATATAAACTGATAAAAATCATATAATCATCTCAATGATTAAAAAAAATTATAATTTTTATTCATTAGTTATAAGAAATACTCTTAGTATCTTAGGTTTAGAAGAAAACTACATTAATCTGACGAAACACCGCTGCAAAAAATCTACAACCATCATATGTAATGATCAATGCTGAGTGACAAGAATTATACTACTTTCCTTGTACTCAATATTGAACTGGAAATGCTAGCTAGAATAAATATATAAAAACAATAAATAAATTTGTAAGTATGGGAAAACAAAATAAAAATGTCATTATTTGCAGGTGATATAATCACACGTAAGGATCTACAGATAAATTATCAGAATTAACACATGAAGTTGTTGAATGGAGAAGAGCAAAGCTGTTAGCTACAGGTCAACATACTAAAAAAACAGTCATATTTTTACATTCAAACAACAAATAGTAAGAAAATATAATTTTTAAAATATTTCTAACTGGAAGAAAATCAAATGGCTTAGAAAAAATATTAATAGAAGATATGCAGATATCTAAACAGAATACTATAAAATAATATTGATACAAAAGAAACACCTTAATAAGTGGGGATACATCATATTCATGAAATGGAAGATGCCAATTGTCTCTAAACCAGTCTCGATTCAGTCTAAATCCTAGAAGGTTTCTCCATGCTTTTGGTATGTGTGTGTATGTGTGTTTGTGTGTGTGTGTGTGTGTGTGTGTGTGTGTGTGTGTGTAACTTGAACTAATTCTAAAATGTACATAACAATGCAAAGAACCTAGAGGGTTGAAAAATTTTGAAGAGAAACTGAGTGAGTTCATGTTATATCATATATTGATATTTACTACAAAGCTATAGTAATTAGATCAAGGTGTTACTAGGCTAAGAATAGACAGAAGGCCAATGAAAGAGTATCTACAAACAGACCAATGTGTATCTGGACATGACAGTCTTTACACTACAGAGCAGTGCAAAATGGACTCTCTTTTCAATAAATATGCTTGGACAATCAGCTATCCATATGAAAAATAATGAAAACTGACCTCTATGTCACAGTATCAACAAACACCAAAACTAGGGTTATTTTCAGTCTAAAGGAAAAGACAAAACAAACTTCTAGAAGATAATATTAAATATATATGTGTGTGTATATAGTCATTACTTTTATTACAGCAAAACATTTCTTATACAGGGCACAAATATAATCACAAAGGAAAAACTGATAAAATGGACTTTATTAGAATGAAGAAACTGATAAAATTGACTTTATTAGAATAGACTTTATTGATTTATTGATCAAAAGATCATTAAATGATGTAAAAGCCACAAAAATGGGAGAAAATATTAGTAATACTTAAACCTACAATTATGAGAATATTTCTTTAAGTGCATCAGAGTTTCTTAGATAAAAAGTAACTTCAGTGTGCCTTAAGAAAATTAGTAGCCTGAGCCCTGTGAGTGGGAATATGACATATAACAGGACTCTAGCCTAATAGAAGAAGAAGAAGAAGAAGAAGAAGAAGAAGAAGAAGAAGAAGAAGGAGGAGGAGGAGGAGGAGGGGGAGGAGGAGGAGGGGGAGGAGGAGGAGAAGAAAAATTTTGCTAAAGAGAAAAAAAAGAATTAGGAAACCAACAAATTTAGTATATGATCAATAGATAAATAAATTTCAGGCAAAGCAGATGATGAAAAAGAAAAAAGTGGGCAAAGAGCTACATTAGAGTTTAAGGACACAGGACTAGAGAGTTCCAGAGAAACGAGTATCTGGTGATGTCAGTAGTGGGCACTTGCTTGAAGCTGGAAGTGATGGGGTGTTTGGGACAAAGTCTTTCGACAAACCAGAGGCTGGAAATTAGAGAAGTCCACAGATGCCCATGGAAGCCAAAACTTAAGTAACAGGTGGTCCATCCTTAGCTGTTGTTCAGGACAGGGAGTAAAGAAAGATTCCTTTAGGTAGATGGTATTTCTATGGGACTTTCCCTAGATAGAATGTACCAGGACCTAACTCTTCCAGAGTAAGAAATGAACTAGGAGTCTGAATGCCACATGATTTATGTTATCAGTCATCACAGAATCAGACAATTGTATTTGGCTTTGTTATTCCTGTTGCCTATTTCTTTGTTTTCCCATAACATCTCAGCAAAGTTTTGTTTTCAATGCTTTTGCTTTAAAAAGGGGGGAGGGTGGAGGGAGATAGAGAAAGAAAAAAAAAAGAGAAAGAGGAAGAAAGGAAGAGGGAGGGAGAAAGAAAGGAATGAAGGAAAAGCGAAGGAGAAAGGGAGGAAGGTAGGAAGTAAAGAAGAAGTGTAGAAAGAAAAAAAGAAGGAAGGGAAAGGAAAGGGAAAGAAAGGAAAGGAAAGGAAAGGAAAGGAAAGGAAAGGAAAGGAAAGGAAAGGAAAGGAAAGGAAAGGAAAGGAAAGGAGGGAGGAAGGAAGAAAAGAAGAAAATTTTCTTCAATTGGCTAATGGTTGATCTGGGAAATTTGTGGACAAGAAGAAAAAAAATTCTGACTGCCTGTTATTACAGGAGTTGGGGTAAGCACAGCACTCTGGGGACATGGTGTGATCATGCCAGCTACAGGGTCAGGAGAAAGTGATAGAACTGAGTTTGTGGGTGGGATGAGTTCTCCACACCAAGGGCACCGCTGGGAATAATTGAGATAGCTGTTTTTGTCTCTTCATTATATTAAAAATATATACGAAAGATTACAAATCAGAATGTTAAAAAACTGCCCACATGTTTATTATTTCAGGCCCTGATTTACTTTTGATCCCTGGGCCTCTTCCATTATTGTCATGTTTACTGGCCTTGCAACATGAATTCTATACGTCACCTAAAGAAGTGCCCTGGGATGCTGGGAAGCACATCCATTGCATATCTAAGAGTTACACTCAAGATTTAATTAATGGTAAAGTCTTCACAGAAGACTGAACCGGGGGGGACAAAAGTGAGGGGAAGAGTATCCCAAGGCAGCTCTAGAAAACATCTTTCATTCTATTATGTCCATGGCTTGGTTTATCTTTATTCTGTACAATATGAACAGCAGGGTGGGGAATGAAGTTGACCAAGATTTCTCAGATATTTGAGTACAGACAAGTGTATAGTAGCTTACAGGAGAGTCTCTGAGGATGCCCTGGGGGACATAGATAATTACCTTATTAGCCTCAAAAGACTTTGTTAAGCTGAAAGGATGATTTGACTACAAAATTAAAGCATTTTAACTTCTAGTAATGGCTGAGTAAGTATACTGGCAAATCTCTCTAGAAAGCAACTATGAAACAGGGTAAAAATGGACAAAAAGACTATGCTGGTGCTCTAGAAAGTGATCAAAAACAGGTAATAAGATGACAAGCATTTATACTTGAAAAACTGCTGAACTTTGGGTATATAGAACTGGGAATCTGTCATTCTGGCCTGGGCAACTCCATCTCTGCAGCTTTGTTGATGCAGGGCAGGGCAGGCCATGAAGACTGGCAGCTTCTCTGTCACCATTAAAGTTGGCTCATTTGACATGTTACATGCTTGTAATCCTCCTTCCATAAATGCCACAGGGGATTATGGTCAGGAAGAACTGTATAAAGAGAAGTGTTAGTACCTTTGGCACCCAGCAAGCCTAATGAACCCTTGAGCCAAAAGTCTTTGTGAAGGATGATCTTGCTGACTAGATTCTCCAACAAAGGGAGGCAATCTCTACTCAGAGGCACCCCCTGAGCATTTGGCTTTGTAGCCTTCCTAATATGGCCTCTAGGGTACAACCTTTTTGAAAAGTGACTATTACTGTGCTCAGGTTCTTGTCAAAACTAAATGCCTGACCCATGGGAGGCTTGTGAGTATCTTGTGAGATCTTTCCATCGGGGGAGGACCAATTCAAACGCAACTAACAGGATGGGAAGGACCCCAAAAAATTAGCTTGTCAAATGGAAATGGAACATTCAAGAAAGCAAATGGCCTGATCTTAGTGACATTTCAGCTGTATGTAGAAAAGTGGAGGCTATTTCTTAGGAGAAAACTTTAAATCACCATTCGGCCACCTCAGGCAGATTTACTGGCTTATGAGGCCCTGCATTTACAGAGACTTCCCTAAATGCCTGGGCTTCTCTCCCTGATAGTTTTGCTTATTGAAATCCAATGGTGTCCACTGGGCTTCTGTGGCTGTTCAGCCCAACTCCAAGTAGGTGGAAACAAAAGCAGACATGGTTGGCCTACTTAATGGGCAGAACTCAAGACACTTCTCATGACTCTGGGCAACACTCTCCTTGGTGAACCTTGTTTAGTTTTACTGATTCTTAGGTGACTACCAATGGCCTCATGGTCTGGTCTTTCACTTGGATAACCACAGACTGGCAGATTAAAGACCTCTCTCTTTGGGGCCACAAAATATGAAAACAAATAGTGGTTGCCAATTGAACTATTTGGGTCACTCAAGTAAATACTTACAGTAAAGTCCTGTTTTCTGATGAGGCTAGCCAAAAATAAGATGCTGATTGAGACTCTCTACCACCCAGATTGGCATCATTGTTGCCTAGATTCATCATGGTACAACATATGGCAACACATCTGCCATCATAAACTGGAACACAGTAAAAGTCCTATGTTTCTACCAGCCCAGAAGAGACCGTCCACTGTATGCTAGTCTTGTGACTCTTGCAAACATCTGACACAGTTGTCTTGTGGTAGAGGGAGCCTTCTGCATTTACTCCTGGCAACTTAACTATATCAGACTTCTGACTGCTGCTGAGGTTTTCAATGATAGCTCAGTTCTGAGGACACTTTTTTTCTGGTTACTGTTTTGTTGTTTCAGCTTGAGTAGCCGAAACATCTGACGCCTTTAAGACTTTTGAAACTAGCATTTTAAGCTTTCCAAACCATTTGCAGTCTGACAGTGGGCTGATAATCATGGTATTTGATGTAAATTCCATACTCTCTGCCACCCAGAGGCATTTGGTATTATTGAGCATCGGAACAGCTTTCTAAAATATTGACACAAAAAATATTTTTGACTGTACCTCCTTTAGCTTCTCCTGGTCCACACACTTTAGTAAGTTTTCTGGTCACTGAGTATGGCTGTCCCTAAAAAGGAATTTTCTCTTTTCATCTAAGAATATAAGACTTATTTTGAAAATGTGATATTCTATCTACACCATTCTTGTCATGATGCCTCTTTCCTTTCCCTAACAGCAACCCTAGGCTGGACTGTTGGTTAATCCTCTGACTGGCAAACTGGCCCAAAGGGGCCCTAAGGTATCAAAAACTAATTTCAATTCAGCCACCTGGATTCTTTTCTTGGATCAGCATGGCTCTCGATTATATGAATAAGAACCACTATAGTAATGAGTATAGTAATAATCATAAAAAATGCCCACTTCCTCTTGCACCTGGCCCTTCTTGTTGAGAAGTCGAGATGTGAGAAGAGAATGAGTCAGAGCAGGGTGGGGGAGGGGGTGTCATGAAATTACAGCCACTGGAACATGATATAACAGTTTGTGGCAGTGGCAAGCAGCAACACAGAAACCTAGGGATGAAACAGATTAGATCTCAGGAGGAAGAGGTGAAGGAGGGCCATTAACAATCTTTTGTATTTCAGTATTGCCCTTAGAGCATTCCTTACAAGGAAAAACATCCCAGTGCCATTCTCTTAAACCATTGCAAGCAACTATTGAGTCCACTATACCCCATATGTTCAGTAGAGCTCTGAACGCAATCTGATTGTCATTCTCTTTAACTTTAATCAGTCATCTGTCAAAAATAGCTGAGGATGGCCCTGGATCCTGAACCTCCCATGTAGATCACCTACCAACACCTCAGGATATATCTTCTAACCCCATTCTCAGTCATTCCATGGGAGCAGACAAATGCCACTCAGCTGACAGCATAGATGAACAGAAAAGAATGGACTGACTGTCCTTAGGCAGCCCTCCAGAAACCAGAATTAGACTCAATTATTACAACTGAACTGGGATAACATAAGCCTACCAGCTGTCTGAAAACCCACTTTGGAGACACTGTCAATCTGCACCTCCCTCCCCTCAACTGATAAGTTCTCATTTGGGGTCTCCAACAATTGCAAAAAAACACTTCCCTTCTAGAGGCACCATGTGTGCTCCTGGTATGCTACTTCTTGTGTGGGACCACCTCCTTTTCCCAAATATGGTGATTTGCTCCTTAGGAGTGGTCAAAGAGAACTTCAAATGTTTAAACATCATCTTGCCCCCAGAAGGCATTCAGGTCTCACTGGCCAAGGCTGTTATAGATAGAATTTCCCTATGCTTTCTCATGGATGCTATGGTTGAATTGTGTTTCCAAAAAAGATACACTGAAATCCTAATCCCCCAGTACCTATAAATGTAACCTTATTTGGAAACAAAGTCTTTGCAGATGGATTAGAATGGGTCTCAAACCCAATGACTGGTGTACTTATAAGGAGATACAGAGGCAAAAAGAGAGACAGGTGAAGAAGGCTGAATGATGATGGAGATGGAGATTACAGTGGAATAATACCAAAAACTAGCAATAACCACCAGAAGACACAAGAGGTAGGGAAAGGTTCCTCCCCAGAATTTTCAGAGAAAGCATATATTCGTGGATACCTTGATTTTAGATTTTAACTTCTAGAACTGTGAGAATAAATTTCTGTTGTTTTAAGCCACCCACTTTATGGCAATTTTTTACAGCAGCCCTGGGAAACTAATACATGGACCAAGGTAGAGTCTGCACAATTGCTAATACATCTTGCTATGCCTGGATAAATGCCTCAGTCCAAGAGGAAAGGTCAGGTAGTTAACAACGATATTTATGGTGAGGGGGAAGTGAAGATATAAAAGTTAGAGCTAAGACTTATGAGTATATTTTGTCAATTTTACCTTTGAGATCACATTCTCCACTTATAGGTATTATTCTGATCTTTTAAGGCCAAGATGAATATACATCAAAAATTACATCAAAATTTCCTAATAATATCTAGCATTCACTTTTCTGCATTTTCTCAATATCACTCCTAGGACTTTGGTTTACCCATATCATCCTGCCTAAATTATTGCTGTTTGCATATCCAGTGATATTATCAAGGTCTTTGAGAATGGGACCTCTATTTTATTCATTTTAATGTCTTCTGGGACTAATATAAGGCCTAGCTTGCTGTATACATTGTCAGTAGCCAATTAAAGTTTAGTGAATTAATCAATCTGTATATTTACATCTGTGTATCCTTCATTATATTTCTCCAGTAGAGTTCTACCCAATTGCAATTAAAGTATGGAACTATGAAATGGATAGAGTGTGTGATGGTTGATTAATAGTAGATAAAATTTATCAGCTATGAATTCAGTCTGCCTAAACTTACTTATCTCAATGAAAAGGACAGGAAATTGTCTACTTAATCTCACTTTCCTCAGTAAGTACATTCCTGTTCTCTGGGTCCTCATTTCAATATTTTGTATTTAAAATCAGAAATCAATTTTTCCATAGATATTCCTGGATTATATTCTTACTCATTAATGAGGCAGTTTTATGCTACTGAGGCAAATAAACCTACTAATAGGGTTATGCTGTGGAGCTGAGTTAAGATCTGTGGAGAATTTCCAGCTGTTTATTTTTCCATCTCCTAGACAAATACAGGAATGGCTTTCCAAAGCGTATTAAGTTATAATTTCCATTTCTACATAGAAAATGGAACTACAATTTGGAAAAAGGACTCTGTGTTTGAGCCGGCAACTGGCTGCTATATAATTATCATTGCTCTTCTTTATTAACTGCCCGCCTTTGCCTTATGTGGTGCTTTGTTGATAGAAGTAACCCCAATCTTGTTGCCATGGTGACAGTAACAAGTAGCTGAGAGGATTTTGTTTGTGGTAAACAAATTCAGGCATATGCTTGAAGCCTGGTGGAGCAGCTTCCCAGCTTCCCTTATGCTGCTGTCCTTGCATAAAATCAAAGAACAGCAACTAAAAAACCCCACAGCCCAGATTTGAAATGGAAAAATGGGAACCAATCCTAAATAATCCTTTCTTATGTATGTGGGAATGTCTTGGTAGGTAGGTACACATTCATAAGACAGGGCCTTCTATGCTAGAAGGTCTCTGTGCAACAGCATCAAAAAAATGGCCCTGAGAGTGAGAGAAAGCCTCACACCCCTGGGGACACTTGGCAGCAATAGCACACTGTAGCAATGCATTAACAGAATAAGGAAAATTGTTTCTTTTTCTTCCCAAATCCTCTCTAAGGCAGCCTGCCATTTTACATGTTGGAAAGAGAATTCCTTCAAAACATTCTTTTGTAAACGCTGAAGTCAGACACCTTAAACCCCGTTTCTTCAATGTGGGGTTCTATGAAAGTAAACCATCATTGGAAGGAGAACAGGTGTAATGTAGATAGGTAGAATTTAGGTAGGATTCACTTCTCTGAACTGTGGAGGACATGCTGATGGGTGGTCTGATTTCAGGGACCCCAGATATTCCTCATTTCTCATTTCCTGTCTCTTCCACCTATCTCTTCAAATGTCCTCTCTGCGATCCAACAACTGAAGTCTACAATTACAACACCAACATCTTTCCTCTCACTCTACTACTTTAAAAAAACATTCCGATGGGTCACACAATAAACAAAATTCTAAAAGCTTGAAGATATTATCAGTTATTTATGGCCACTGGTGTGCACAAATTAGAGATTCTTTCTTGGTACAAAATAATAGACAAATAAAGTAGATTACTGAGCTGCACATGGTAAATCTTTCAGGAGAGAGCAGAAGGGTCACCAAAGCCTGAAATACCAAGAACTACTTTTTTGAACTTAGTAATGGTTCCTGAGAACTAGTAGAATCCTGATGTTCTTGCTCATTATTTTCAACACTAGTGAAAGAACTTTGCTGACCTCCCTCTCAGATTCCCTGATCCTCAAGTGCCTAGCTCTACTGAAAGGGGGACTTTAACACAGTAATATAGGAAGCCAGTTTTCAATCCCTCAAACACACTTAAACTTCCTGTTAATATTTTCTTCTGTTTTAACCTTTTATTTAGATATTTGTCTGATAGGCCAACACTAACAATATAGTGCCATAGGGTTTGATGTAGCTTATCAATTCATGTCCTCCAAAGAAGGGTCTGGGGATGGTAGGGTGAACAGAATAGACCAACATTAAAGTGATTTCTCTTTTAAGAACATTAATCAACACACCACTGGTTGGTATGGGGTATTTGTTATGATTTGTCTATGTAAGTTACTAAAACCAAAAAAAAAAAAAATATGCTACTATAAGAATCCTAAAATTAAACAGTAGTAATAATAATAAATAAAACACAGCCTACTTTTAGGGGCACCTGGGTGGCTCAGTTGGTTAAGCATCCAATTTTTCATTTCATCTCACGTCATGGACTTACAGTTCATGAGTTTGAGCCCTGCATTGGGGTCCATGCTGACAGCACAGAACCTGCTTGGGATTCTCTGTCTCCCTCTGTCTCTTTCACTGCCTCTCCCCCACATGCATACTCTCTTTCTCTCTCTCTCTCAAAAGTAAATAAATAAACTTAAAAAAATAGCATACCTTTACAACATAAAACAGAATTTTCTCTTTAATAAGATCTAAATATGTCAAAGGTAAACACTGAATAAGAAATATAACTGAGATTTTTTTATACTATTGCCTACTCTCAGATTTTGTATCTTTTTAGTCTTACAGCATATGTTTGTGTCTATTGATGTCCTAGTTCTATTTCTGAGAACCTCACCCATCACATTTACCTTATTAACCACCAGTCCCCAGGGTCCTCCTATTTCTCTGTAATTGCTCAAATACTGTTTTGACACACACACACACACACACACACATAAACACACACACTGGCCTTTTCTCCAGTTCTGCCATGCCCTAACTCTTGACAGAGGTTCTTCTTTCTTTTACTATAACATCTCATTCAGCCACTCACAATTATGGTTTCTCATTATCATACTGGTGAGTAGCTAAATGAGAATTTTGGCAAATGTCATCTCTTTTTTTTCTTCATGATTACCAACTAAAAGAATGGTTCTACTCCTCAGGCGTCTGAAGGAGAAGCTGGGTGTAGAAGGGCACACAGATCCAGGAGCCCCAATTTGAACTCATGTCTGTTTGGCTACAGAGTTTATATTTTAATTACAACAGGAAGAGGTTCTTTAGCAAAAATACTTTGTTTCTAAGCAGTGAAACTATTCTGTGTCATACTATAATATTGGATATATGATATTAATATATCAATCTTTGTTCAACAGTTATAACAAATGCACCACACTAAGGTAAGATGCTAGTAATTGGGAAGACTGGGGATAAGGGGGACATACAGAACTGTACTTTCTGATCAACTTTCTGTATATCTAAAACTTCTATAAAAATAAAGTCTATTAATTAAAACTAAAAAGGAGAGGTGGGAGAGAGAAAGAGAGAGAGAGAGAAGGTGTTAGCCCAAATGAAGTGGAAAATGGAAGAGTGTCAGCAGTTGAAGGTAAGGGGGTTGGGCCCCTCCAAGTCCCCCTAGTTATTCTTCTGCCTATTTCTAAGAGTGTTTGGATTGTTATGTCCACCCATATAAACCAGCCATCTGGGCTATGAAGTGAACTGTATTCAAGGAATCTTGTAAAGGTAAAGAAGATTGGACACTCCTACATCTCCCTCCCCACTCAAAACAAACCAATTTGCCTATGCTTCAGTTTCTATAAAATGCACAGATGTGCGAGAATTCAGCTGTCTCCCTGGGGAGCAGTAAAGGGTTGTTCTGAAGTGTTTCAAGACTGGAGCATCCCAGGGCCTGGCACAGGGCCTGGGACACAAGGGAGGAGATAAAGTACAAATGGAAAAGTAGTGTTATTGGGAAATTGTAGTTTAACACATGTGACAGGCACTCCCTCCCTGTCTCCTCAGATTTCTTCCATATTGCTTTCAGAATCCCTGTGTCAAGATGTCAGGGGCATACCTTCCCCTTCCTTTCTCTGCACCTCGACTCTCTCTTCCATCCTAGTGTAGGAGGAGGCAGATGAGGTGAAGATCATATGTACCTTCTTCAACAGAAACTGTGAATTCGTCTTCCAGCACTCTGTCAGTCCCAGTGCCAGCATCACCACCACCTCCAGAGTGTACATATCTTTTCGAACTCAGTGCAAATCCACCTCCTGAAACTCATTCTGATAGTCACCCTGATCCCTTCTCTCAACTTCTCACTGAACACTTTAGCTGGACATCTCAGAGTTTAGAACTTCACCACATGCTGCTGTTGTACTTGGAATTTACAATCTTGCCCAATTAAAAAAAAATCTACATATTTATATGTTTATACCTATCTAATCCTAAAGACAGCACTTTTCTTTTTACATCCACTGAATCTCCACTCTTATCCATCTTCAACTCTTGCCACTGTACATTGGTTGAAGGCAAAACAATTATGTGGGAGATTCAAAATAAAACTTAGAAGCCCTCTGCCTGCCTTACTTCCTTTCTGAATCAGGCCCTAAAACCTCCAAATTTACCATTACACTTCTTAGGCCTCATGTGTTGACTCTGAAATAACCCTTTTGAATATTTACTGGGATAATTTTGTTTCATTACTGAATGAACACAGACCCTATTATGCTATGCTTGAGATTTTAGGAAAGTAGAGTGAAGAACTGGAGAGGAAGAGCAAGACAGCACAGCTGTGGGACAGAGGGCATAGACCTGCACAATTAGATCAGTTTGCAACATCACCCACAGCACCACAGTGCTGGATCCTATGAGAGAACATGGTCTCGACAAAGAAAGAAGGATTTGGGGGTTCAACTACCTGCTCCAAGACTTCAAATCCCAATGACTAAGTTTCTTAACCTCCTTAAAACTCGATTTTCAGGGGCACCTGGGTGGCTCAGTCTGTTAAGCACCTGAATTTAGCTCAGGTCATGATCTCATGGCTTGAGAGTTTGAGACCCACGTTGGGCTCTATGCTGACAGTGCAGATCTGGAGCCTGCTTCGGATTCAGTCTCTCTTTCCCTCTCTGCCTCTCCCCTGTTCATGCTCTGCCTCTCTCTCTCAAAAATAAATAAACATCTAAAAAAAATTTTTTTAAAAAGCCCTCAATTTTCACATCTGGAAATGGGGTTTGTTTCTGTCTCACACATATCTGTGAAGGCCACAAAAGACAATACCCAAGAAAGTTGTTGCAAACTTCAAAATACAGACACGGATTTGTTAGCAATACACCATGGGCAGCATGACAGCATTTGCTACCTTGGGAAGATGGGAGGTAAGTTGGGGGATGTAGATTATAGAAAAGTAGGCAGGGGTTTTCAGTTACAAAGATTCTCTACTTCAGATCTTTGTCTGAGATTAAGCCTGTTGGAAGATACAGATTATTCAAAATGACTGAACCAAACTTTGTAATTGTACAGTTGAGGCTCTTTGTTTTCTAGATAATAAGATTAAGTAGCAGAAAGATTAAGTACAAGCCTGTTTCAGTGTATAAAAGACAGTCACACTCATATATCTGTGGCTGAAGCATGTGAAGATTTTCAAGTCATTGGGCCTTATCTTTTTTTTTTCTGTATTGGTTACTTTAGCCATAGCTTTTATTCTTGTCATAGAAAATTTAAAGGCCATCTGGCAAAGACCTGTCAATTTACCTCTTGGGTTTCCAATGCTGATTCAACACTTTTGCCTAATCTGAAGACTAAATAACACCAACAGCACATCTAGGTCACATCCATTTATGTTGCACTTTGCATTTATAAAGTTTTTTATAAAGTTTTTTTGCTTTCTCCCACCTAGGTACTACTGTGGCATTTTCTGTAAGAAAATGTGCTCTCCTCTAAAGATGGACCTTTTCCTACAAACTCTTCCAATCACCTTTGTTCCCAAAAACTTACTCTCATGAAATTCTTTACCAGTGACGGACTAATCCCAAGCCTTGGGTTTTGTTGTTGTGGTGTGGTTTTTTTTTTTTTTTTTTTTTTTTTTTTTTTGTGTGTGTGTGTGTGTGTGTGGTTTTGTGTGTGTGTGTGTTTTTTTTTTTTTTTTTTTTTTTGGTCACAGAACTGCTCAAGAACTGACCAATAGTCAATTACTCAGCATTTATTAAGGACTTACTATGTGTTACATAAAGATCCAAGAGGAAACTTAAGACTCTGCCCTATTCATGGAGGTAAGGTCTATACTTCAGAAAATGCCAGGACCTGGGGCAAGCTGAACCCCAGTAATGACACACTGAGTTCAGTGGAGGGCTAATGGACTGAATTTGGGAGTTCAGAAGGTGCACAGAGCTGATAATGTTGAAGATGTTCTGAGGAATGTCAAGGTTTAAATCAGCAGAGTGGAGGAGAGGACAGTATCATTGGTGGGAAACACAAGGGGACAGAGGACAGAGCTAGGCAAATCAGATTAACAAGATCTGTAAGAAGACTGTTCTGGCTGGAATAGAGAGTTGGTCTTGGGAGGTAATGAAAGATAAGGCAGAAGAATATTTTAGGATAGACTATGGACCACCATTCCTGCCAAGATGAGAAACCAGGACTTATGTTGTTAGCACTGATGTGTGAACAAGGGATAGGGTTTCAGAGACGGAACATAAAGTCAGAAACATTTGAGTCTGACTTTTGGCATATAAAGCCACCACCTGCAGGACCTGGGCAAGTTACTTGATTTCTCTGAGTCTTGATTTCCTCCAAAGTAAAACTGAATTAATAAAATCTCCTAAGTCTATTATGTAAGTTAAATAGTTCCTATAACAGAATAGGTGGCTGAAAACAATTTTTATTTGTTTATTTATTTTTTTTGGCTGTTGGGTTTTTAGTATTGGTTTTATTTTTGTTTGTTTTCAAATAGCAGTCATGTTGATGCATAATTACTTTTCTTCTTAGCTCTTAGTAATTACCTAAGTCAGAATACTCCTTAAAACAATATATCTTTTTCTACCTATTCTCATTGCTCTATTAGTTTTTGGAGCCAACATATTCTTCCTGATTATGGGATCACAGGCTTTGAATTTCCATTTATCTTTAGTCAGATCTTCTTCACATTTTGGGAGGTACCTCTGTCACTGCCCTTGTGGTGTTTTTAGAAACTAAAAGCCATAGAATAAAACTTTATAATGAATAAAGGAAAGAAACACACAAATAATTTTATTTTTATACTTAAAGAGAACAGAGAATTTGATGAGTAGATAAAATCAGCAACTTTAAAAGAGTTTCTTCCCCTTCAACAGAAATATTCCTCTCATTGACCTCCTATGGTGCCTGAAATTCTACCATATGCTCTTTTCCTTAAAGAGCCATGGACCCAGCAGGAACATATTGATACAATGATGGCTTCCACTGCATTATATTCCCTGGGAGGGGTAACGCATTAACCAGCCAGCACACCAAAAGGGTGCATGCATATCATCTAATCTCATATTGGTCACACTATCTACTATTCTCCTTTAATATCATGGAGATACTTCAAAAGTGGCAAGGATCAAAATAAGCATAATAGCAAATATCTGTAGTACTTTCTATATGTCAGGTAAATGAAATTCTCAAGCTAGTTTTTGGAAACGGTTACTATCATTACCCTCACTTTACAGTTGAAGAAACCAAGGAGGAGAGAGAGATGCTTAACTTCCAAAGAGTAAGTCACAGGGCTGGGATTTGAACTCAGGCCTTTCAGCTCCAAGGGTGATGCTTAACCACTGTACTACACTGTCTTGCTTTGTATAATGGTTGTTATTTCCTATTCCATGGTTAATAATGGGACTTTTTAGGGAGACATGAGGGAAATACAAGTAGGTCTGATGACAGAATTTTTTTGCATCTATAGTAAAAGGTTTTGGTTGTGTACATGTATGGCACCTCCACCTCCTCCCACTTTTGGGATGGGAGCTGCTATGCCCTGGCAGCTTCGCCTCTGAAGGGCTTTGTAAGGCTGTCAAGGCTATAGTCTCATCAGGGGAAATTAAAGAAGTTGGCTTCTTATGCATGGCATTGTTCCAAACTTTAAAAACTAAATGGCAAAGGGTATTTTCTTGAAGTTTTTACACTATACATCCGAGCTCTCTGCAGCCCTCTATAGCCTAAATCTTTGCCAGCAATGAAAAACATGCTCCCTGTGAAAGTAATTAAACAAGGAGACCATTAGACTGAGGTGTCTCCAATACCCTGGTAGCTTACATAAATAAACCAAAATATAAGCCAGACTCAATTCCTATAAATGCCTTAAAGTTAAGAAATCTAAATTAATGATAAACAGACAACTAGACTTTCCCAAATAAAGCAACAGCTTAAGCTATAGCCAATCAAATAACTTCTTTGTTTGGCTTCTACACCTGTTCGATAAAAGCCTTTTCTTTAGCTCCTGCAGGTGGAGCACTCCTAATCATATTTGGTTTGGCACTGCCTGACTGGAATAGATGTTTGCTTAAAAAACTCTCCAAAATTTTAATGTACCTCAGTTTACCTTTTAACAGTCACATTGTACTAAATCTTCTGGAAGCATAGTTTTTTTTTCAGTAGATATCTGGACAGAGGCTCCAATATAGAAGAAAATCAAGTGTCCCACATCACTCATGTTTACCCTGAGGAAATAGAATGCAAGATAGGAGAGCTTTGACAGGGGAAGAGGCTGAAAGACTGATGTCCAAAAGAACATGACAGCCCAGAATATTTATGGAATAGGGCACTTAACGCAGAAAGGGCTCCAAAGACAAATGGAGAGGCTCTAACATATGGAGGAACTGGGGAGTCTGGGTACATGCTATCTGAAAGCTTACAACCCCACGATTGTATGTCAATAATTGTTGATGGCTATATTTTCCAAAGATGACCACAATAATATCTCCCATTACGCACTTTATTCTGCAGTATGATACTGTTGCTCCTCCATCAAGAGACAGAGTTTACTTCTTCATCCCCTTGAATCTGGGTGAGGTGGGGCCAGTGACCGTTGTCCAATAGAATATTGTGGTAGCAACAGTGAGAACCTAGTGATCATGTTGAGGATCCCAATGTCATGTATAGGTACTCCTGTAGACATCTCTGGCTCCCAGCTAAAAGTCAGCAGCAAGTCCAGCCATGTAAGTGATAGATCTTGGTATTCTAGACCAGTCCATCCTTCTAATAACTCCAGCCCCAGCTATTGTGTGACTGCAACCACATATAAGGCCCTGAGCAAGAACTGTCCAGCTGAGCTCAGACAACCCACAGAACCAAAGAGATAATAAACAGTTATTCTAAGCTGCTAAATTTTGAGGTGGCTTGTTGCATAGAAATAAACCAAAACAATAATGCAACTGAAGGGGACATACCAATGCTACTCAAAGAGTTCTTACTATCTAAGAACTAAGCAGAGACTATTCTCGGGTATTGATACATCAGCATATGGCATTTATGGAGCCTGTACTAGTCATACTTCTCCCTTGATTGAGACTCTATGCCTTCACTCCAATGAAGACCACTTTCTCACTTAGCATAGGAAGAAATTATCTTCTTTATGAAATTTTTGTTCTTGTTCTTCTGAATCCATGTGTCACAGATTCATGCTGCATATCTTCAGTCTCTAGGTTCCACCGTAACTCCTGGGAGAAGTACTTCCTCCTTGAACCCACCAGAGTAGCAATGAAGGCCTATCAGGAGATGGGGAGTAACGGCCTGAAGAGCATTTGAAACTCAACCAAGAGGCCAAGAATTCCATTTTCCATATTTTATGCTTCATTTCATTTTTCATGAAGAAGATAAAAATAAATATAGCATTGACCAAAATAATAACTCCTGAGCCAGTAAATTATCTAGTGAGTTTCTCTATTTGCACCTTTATCTTCCAAATTCCTCTCAAGTCTTCTGCAGGTGTGCCATGAAAATTCAAACTAGGAGTTTCTGAAATGCAGGGCTAAGTACTATTGTATTTAGGCCATTGGTTATTATCCATGAAGTTATGCTTCTTCCACTCCCTACCTATTCTTCTATGGTTTTGATGTGGCTGCTCACAGCTTGCTATCTGTGTTCTCATTTCTCAGCCGCCTTCTAAGCATGTCTGATAATTTCACTTGTTTAGTTCAATTTGTATGTATTTGATCTTTTCCTTCTTTGATTAAATGCCAGTGGTAATTCGGTTAGTAGCACAAACACATTAGTGCTACAATAAGCTAAGGCCAAAAGCACAGGATATTTTCCCCAGCTTCTTAAACTGCCATTTCTAGATATTATTTTGGGCAAGATCTCACTGTAATTCTAAGATTGCTTTTCTTATTAAAGTATAAAAATGTGACCTATAAGGAGAGATAATAAATCCTTTCTGGAAGTCATCTATTAATGGAATTCAAAGTGTCCCTAGATATCATATCCTAAGGTGGCTAAGTAAATCACATCACTTAGATATGTAAGACACTTTAAAAATGATCTCCTTGAGGGGCACCTGAGTGGCACAGTTTGTTAAGTGTCAGACTCTTGATTTCAGGTCAGTTCATGAAATTGAGCCCTGCTTTGGGCTCTGTGCTGACCATATGGAGCCTGCTTGGGATTCTGTCTCTCCTCCTCTCTCTCTGCCCGTTGCCTGCTCATACTCTCAATCTCTCTTTCTCTCTCTCTCTCCCTCCCTCTCTCTCAAAATAAATAAACTTAAAAAAAAAATATCTACTTGAGTATACTCTGTTTTAAAAAGTACATGGTTGAGTGGTCCAGGGGACAGAGAGCCCTGAGAAGAGCTTTATTTAGGCATGGTGATTCAAAGCAGAGATGGGCTGTGACAGTCAAAAGACATGGAGGTGTGGCTACTGTGATAGACCAAGCCTAGAATGAATACAGTTCAGGAAGTCAGGCAGGGAACTGGCTGGTAATTTCCTAGCAGACAAGGCAGGCGTGGGGAGACTGAGTGGACTGGGGTTGGGTAGGTGGAACTTAACAGCTGTGTAATCAATAAATCCCTACTGCCTCTCTGCTGTGGTGAAGATGTGAACCTATGCTCAATGGCCCTGAAAGAGACTGTCCTTTTTATTAAAAGCTGATTTTTGAGGAAAGGATCCAAGTCTTCTCATACACAACATCATTCAGTGTCTGTTTCCACCAAGAAGAGCATCTGCTCCACGCAGCTGAGAGGGCTTGGAGGGTGTATTTCCGTCTTGACATAACTTGTCATATTTGATTTTTTAACCTCTTCATGTGACCTGCTTTTCTTCATAATAAGTTGCTTCAAAAACCAAATTAGGACATTAAAAGACATCTCATAAAATCCATACAGATCTTTAACTCCAAAGCTAAATCTAAAAATTAGATTGCCTGGGTGCCTGGGAGGCTCAGTCAGTTGAGCTTCCAATTTTGGCTCAGGTTATAATCTCACAGTTTGTGAGTTTGAGCCCTACATCGGGCTCACTGCTGTCAGTACAAAGACCACTTTATATCCTCTGTCCTCCTCTCTCTCTGCCCCCCCTCCACTCTCTCTCTCTCTCTAAATAAACATTTAAAAAATTATATTCTTAGTAAATTGCTTTTCCTATGGCATAATATAGTTTTATTTTGTTGCATCTGCATGTTTCTTTCATTTACCAATTTACTTATTCTTGTAATTTGCTCAGAAAATGATTATAAAATATCTAATATGTCCTATGCACTCTTTTATACTTTAGGACACTCAATTGAATAACACAAATTTCATCTATACTTATACACTGATCGGAGACAAAGAAATAGTAACAATAGAGGGTAAGGGCTGTGACGGAAGCACAATGCCCAATGTTATAGGAACACAAAGGAGGTGTACCTAACTCTTCCTGCAAGAGTCCTCCTTTCTAGGAGGATCCACTGAAAAAAAAATTTAAGGAATTTCCCAGGTTGAGAGACATGTTCCCCAAACGGGGTGCATTCTAGAAAAATAAATGGAAAAATAAATTGCACAGTGCATATGGGGTTTAGTATGGCAAGGGGCAAAGCCCCAAGGTGGAGTTCAAGCTCCATTTAGGCTGATCCCTGGTCTACCACTTGCTTGCTGTGCAAACTTAAATAAGCCTCTGATGTCTCTATGTATCACTTTCCTCATCTGGCAATAACATCTGGCAATAATAATGATATCTCCCTCATAAGGTTGTTTAGCAGATTAAAAAAGATAGTTCATGTCAAGTGCTCAGAAAAGTGCATGACTCCATAAATGCTAGCTATTTTTATGGCTGAAATTAAGGGTCTGATTGGTAAAGAGACAGGGAATGAAACTGAAAGTTAGGAAGAAATAGAACATAAACTTTTCAGACTGTGGTATGAAGTTTGGATTTTATTTGTATCCAAAAGCATGCCTTGGAAATGCTTTTAAGTAGGATGATGGCCTGATTAAATACCCATCTATAGAAAGGTTTCTTGATGGGGATAAATAGGTAGAAAGACCAATTATGAGAGCCCCGCAGTAATGCAAGTCAGATGAATACTTAAACTAGAGACAAGGAAAGTGAAAGAGGAGTGTGAATAGATATAAAAGATTATAAAGATGACCTAGATCATCTAGGGACTATAGTTTGCATAATAAATAGCCTAAAATAAGTGGTATTCTTTTGTTTGCAGAACTATGTGGATGGTAATGACATTCATCAAAAAAGAAAATTCAGGAAAAGACCAACTTGAAAACAATATGATTAGTTGGTTTTCAGACATGATGGGCCTGAGGTACTTATGGGCTATCAAGGCGGACAGCTATAAACAGATGTCAGGGGTTGAATATTTATTCAACAGAATTAGTAATCCTGAGCTCAAGTATAGTTAAGCTATAGAAAATATGAAATAATAAAACTAGAATTTACTGAGTACTTATTATAAGCTAGGACATAAAGTAATCTCTTTGCATGGATAATCCTACATTTCACACACAAGCCAAGACAAGTGCTATATGTTTTCCATTCAACAACACATAAGGGACGTGTCTTTAAAAGTACAAGTAACTTGCAAAGTCACACACCTAACAAGTGGGGAATAGAAATGCATCAATTACTATTAGATTCTTGTGACAGATTCCTCAACATACTACTGGGTTAAATAAAGAGAATGTATTTCCTTTTCCTTTCAAATAAATATAGAGGGACTGAGTTTCCTTCTAATTTATTTCCCTGTAATACTTAGCATTTGGCTCCCTTATCAAATCCATCATGTCTGTATTCTAACCAGCAGAAAAGATGAAAGAAGGAACTAATGTATGCCACCCTGCTTTAAAGACACTCTCCACAAGTTGGACACAACACTTCTGCTTCCAACCCATTGGCAGTACTTCAGTCACATGACACGCCTAGGTGCATGGAAAGCAGAGAAATGCATCATATATATATATATATATATATATATATATATATATATATATTTTTTTTTTTTTCCTTGAGAAGCTATTGCCCACATAAAAATTGGAGTTTCCAATGGTGAGTAAGTATTAGAGGATAGATACTGAAATAAAACTGACAGTCTCTACTACAGGGATCAACTACAACAAAATGCAAAGTTTAGAAAACCTAACTGAAGGTATCAGTTGTATTTCTGGGGTAGCTCAGCATTAAATGGAAGCTGGAGAAAACGAGTCCAAGAAGCATGCTGACTAGGATAGGTCTGAGATCTACCATCATTATCATCATGAATCCATTGATTGGATGGGTATCGAGGCATAATGGTAGTAGAACACACTGGAATAATAATATTCCTGGTAAGAATTTGGTGCACATCATGCAAACAATTCTTCTGAAGAGAAGTATGGAGAAATCTGGAGAGGAATTAGAACTAGGAATAAGTTAAAACATCAATTCAGTTTAACTCCCATTTTAAGGACAGACTACTCATAAGCCAGGCATAATGAAAAGGTGATCATTTCCTTATCAAATGTTTATTCAAATCATAAAAAGTTTTTTTTAATATTTATTTTTTGAGAGAATGCAAGTGGGGGAGGGGCAGAGAGAGGGGGACAGAGGATCTGAAGTGGGCTCTGTGCTGACAGGCTTACAGCAGGGAGCTTGATGTGGGGCTGGAACTCAACGAACTGCCAGATCATGACCTGAGCTGCAGTCGGGATGTCAACGAACTGAGCCACCCAGGTGCCCCATAAAAAGGTTTACCTCAGGGTTTCTGTAAATAGTGAACTTCCCTAGTGCACATAAAAAGAACCCAGTTTAAAGATACTGAATTCACAGGCAATTTTCAGAAACATTTATGGGGCATGTAAGATGTACCTAAATCTTGGGCATAGAAAGAAATGAGATTAAGTGCAAAAAGAATCACTGCAGGTGAATATTTAGATTTGAAGAGGTGGAACAAGTGTTTCTAAAGGAGCTCCCTTGGGGAGACAGGTTTTCTTGGAAGGCACTTACCTTAAATAGTGTCTCAATAGAATACCTAAACAGAATCCTCAAATATATTGACTTCTGTGTCCTGAATGTTCTTGGTTCTATGTTGAAACTACTTTTCAAGTGTCTCCACATAATTTTGGAAAAGAAAAAAAGTTTGGGAATGATGAAGATGTCTTAGCAATTGCCTCACATATCTAATATGGAAGAGGGCAATAGAGAGACTATCTAGGTCATACTGTTTATCAGGTATACATACCATTCATCCAGAAAGATTTACAAATTCAAATACAATCAGGGATTCAATAATAGTTATTGAATCCTTGGAATGCATACACCCACCTGGCCCTTATAAGTCAAACACAGTGCAGCATCCCTCTGGTGCCTTTTCCCCAAAGATGACCTGCTCTCATCCTTGGTCTGATTCTATGATTAGAATTTTTGCTGAAATCTAGGAACATCTGTTTACTACAGAATTCTCGCCCAATCCCTCAATCCTGTCCTTCATATCTATCCTTTTTGGTTTGGTGAAGCCTGAAATTTCACCATTAGAAAGATATTGTTTTAGCTTAAACTCAATAGGACATTTTTACCTTTGTTATACAAAGGTTTCTCTTAAGAGAACACAGAAATCTTGCCCTGTATTTACATCTCAAGTATCAAAGGAAGAGCTAAAGTACTTGAAACTGATGGATAAAGAATACAGAAATTCAAATTGCAAGTATATATCTACTTCCTTGTTTTCATACTGTAACTGGTATTCAGAGAACAACCCCCAAATAGTTTAAGAGCCTCTTCAACAGAGGAGGCAATTTCTTAGCAGGTACATGAAATGTTTGGTTAAATAGTCCTTTTCATTTTTTCATCTCTGGTAATAATGGAAGTTGTAAATATTTGGCTTCAGTCAGATTGTCCTCACTGGTTCTGAATAAGGCTGGTACTTTTTTGCCTCTTTGTCTTTACTAATGCTATTTCCTACCTGGATGGCCCTCGATATTTCTTTCTTTCATGTTTCAACTATGCTTTTATTAAAGTAAACTACACATAATTTCGTAAGTATACGGCTCCATAAATTTTCACTAAAGGATCACACCTATGTAACCACTTCCAAGATTAAAAAAGTAGATCATTAAAGTACTCTAGAAACTTCTCTGGTGTTCTTATATGGAATACAAAAAGAACTTTTCCTTTACCCTCTTAGTTTATATTATTGGAGACTGCAAATTAAATTTACAAAAGAAAGATTGACCATTTGCCCTCCTGTGTGTTCTAAACAACACCCAAGGCTATTGCCAAATGAATCTGGGGCCATTCACCGTAGTTCCCAAATGGTGAGAAACTGGCTAATTGATTATATATCCCCCTCCCTCCACGTGAGGGTTCTAAACATGCCGTGGTTTGTGAGGACACTGCATCTGGCTTAACACAGGCTTTTCCTTGTTGCCACATAAACCAGGCCACCACCATTTAGACGATTAGAGAAAGTTAGTACCATGTAGACATACCTTAGTTGAATAGTCATCAGGGTCACATTTTAAGGGTCATGATGTGTAAGGCGGGGCAAAAGAACACAGCCTTGAATGAAGGTCCGCCCCCCCCCCCCCCTTTAACCTATAGGCAACAGAGTTGGTTGAAAGGAAGGAAGGAATATTACAGCAGTGTATTAAATTACTACAGGCAAAACCATTTTGGCCAGGTGGACTAAGGTACCGTCTCAGGATTTAACACATTCGAATGATCATGAATATGTATGCAACCTTAGCTTAAAACTTCCCGTTTTGTTGTTCAAGGAGACACTGCTTTGGGAAATACACACAGCGTTCTCTTGTTGCAAACAAAACCCTTCCTTTTCCTATTTTTGGCTTGGTTATGTCTTTTGACTCCACACCCAGCAAGAGGCAAATCCAGTTTCAGGTTAGCACTAACCCCTGGTTAGCACTCACGCACTCCTATGTTTGCAACAGAAAAACCACTCTAAACAAACCCATTGTACCTGGGATATGGGATGGATATCACTGTAACTGTACGGTCTTTCTGTCCACGTTAAGGGGGCAGACTGGTTTGACACTGACTGGTCACACCACTTAGGCATTTACTGGGTAGGCCCCAAATAGGACCAGGTGGTTGTGTGTCACAAACATTTGACTGTGGCTTCCACCTGGGTGGCTTGACCACTGCACCCTGATTTTTTGTGGGCACAGGAGAGAATTGGCCCACAGTAAGGAAAGTTGCCAACCTCCCTCTCCTCAAAGCTAGCGGGTAGCTCTGTTTTCCACTGTGATCATTTGGCCGCCATCTTTGTTCTATCAGCCCGGAGGCTGTCACAGTACACTTCAAAGGCCTTACTAAGTTAACCCCCACAAGCCTTCAATGACAGCTGACAAAGCCTGTCCTCATCAAATCCTGGGATGTCGCTAACAGAGAAAGCTGTCATCCGAAATGGGATGGCCTTGGACTCTATCACTGCCTCACAAGGAGGCACCTGTGCCACTGGCGGCAGGATACTGTGTTCACACTCCAGCAGTCGGCTAACGTACCTCATAAAATCCCATGAGGATTCAGGTGACCACCCTGAGTAATCCTACCCCAGCCCAGGGGGCTTAATGAATCAGTGGTTTTAATCATGAGGCTCTTGGTGAAGAAAACTGTTACTTACTTTGGGAATCATTCTCTGGATCCCGTTTTCTCCTGCGTGAGCCTCGATTGCTCCCCTGGCGGACGCCTCAGGTGCAGCTGTGTAGCAGCCGAAGGAACCACCTCCACCCGAGGGGAACCTTGCTCAGCCCCGGGCATGAGGAGCAGGGCGTGATTGGACTACGAGAGGGTCACGGGGGCTGGAGAGCTGGAGGAGGTCCCGGAGGGGACGCGACTGGTTGACCCGGGATCTGGACCCTTGCAAGCAGAGGCTCCTCACCTCCTCACCCTCTCCCGGAGGTCGGAATGTACGTTCTGCCCGCCGGCCCTCCGCGGAGCCATTTCCAGCACGCAGAGTGCGAGCGCGTGGTGCTCAGATCCTCTGGACGCATGCGCGCAGTTACCCAGTCCTGCCTCGTGTGAGCGCCCAGACCCTGCGGTGAGGAGGTGCGTGTCCTGCGGTGCCTGGAAGAGCGAGTCTTCTGGGTGAGTACCGGGCTCCAGAAACCCGCCACCTGCTCCTGGTCTGCGGGCTCGTCCTCTCTCTAAGCCCTCCTTGCCCTCAAGGTATGGGGCCAGAACCAGTAGTAAGAGGGTCGGTCCACTAGGGGTGGTTACTTGTGAGAAGGCGGGTGGGAACTGTGTGGTAAATAAGGGTTGATTGCTAAGGTAATGCAGATAAGAGTTGTTTTCCTTTCCCTGATAGGGGAGAAGAAATACCTTTATAAATGCAAATTTCTGTAACCTGTACAAAGGTTTTTAAGCATAAAGGAGGGCAGAGCGTTCTTCCTGTGTCTGCTGTTTCTCAGTTGCCTTTAGCTCAAAATAAGGCTTCTGTCAAAATGGCACATTCTGACCCCCTTCATGCTCTTCCAATTACTAGCAACCCCTTTCCCTGCCTCCTTCCAAGGATAATCACTAGCCTGACTTTCATCGTCATTGTTTCATTTCAGCTGGTTTTGAAATGTATATAAATATAAGCATACAATCCGTGTGCTTTTGTGCTTCGGTTTTTCTCTCAGTATTATATTTTATTATGTTTATGATAATCCATGTTAATGGGTGTAGTTGTAGACCACCCATTCTCATGGCTTCATACCGTCTGTTTTGTAAGGGTACCACGACTATTTCTCAGGTCTAACGCTTAATAGGTATTAGGTAGTTTCCTGTATTGAAATAGTATACATGGTGCTGTTATGAAAATTATTGCATTTGTCATTTGATAAATATGTATGTATTTGTTAGGTATATACTCAGGAGTGAGGAATTGTTGAATTATGAGTCTAAACAAGTTCAGTAAATATTGACAGGTAGATGCAGTACATGAGTTCTGAATGTTCCATATACTTACAAATACTTGATATTTTCTTTTCTATTTTTTAATGTTTATTTATTTTGAGAGAGAGAGCGCACCGTGCGTGCACTGGAGGGGCAGAGAGAGAGGGAGAGAGAAAATCCCACACAGGCCCCACACTGCCAGCATGGAGCTTGAGGCAGGGCTTGATCTCAGGCACCATGAGATCATGCATGATCTGACCTGAAATTGAGCGTCAGACATTTAGTGAACCGAGCCACCCAGGCCCCCCAAACACTTGGCATTTTATTAATTTTTAAAATTTTATCCATTCTGGTAAGTATAGAGTGGTATTGGCAGTGTACCTTGATTTGAATTTCTTTTATCAGTAAGGATGATAAGGGTCCTTTCATGGGTTTATTTACTATTTGGATATCCTCTTGTAAAATTCAACACTTTTGCTCATTTTACCAATAGGCTGTCTGTTACTGGTTTTGAGAGTTCTTTATATATTATGAATATGATTCCTTTATGTATATATGCATTCCAAATGCCTTCTCTTACTTTGCACATTGAATTTTTACACTATAAATGGCATATGTTAATTTAAAAAAAAAGTTTAATTTTAGGGGCGCCTGGGTGGCTCAGTTGGTCGAGCGTCCGACTTTGTCTCAGGTCATGATCTCACAGTTTGTGAGTTCGAGCCCCGCATCAGGCTCTGTGCTGACAGCTTGCTCAGAGCCTGGAGCCTGCTTCAGATTCTGTGTCTCCTTCTTTCGCTACTCCTCCCCCATTCACGCTCTGTCTCTCTCTCTCTCAAAAATAAATTAAAAAGTTAAAAAAAATTTTTTTAAGTTTAATTTTTAAGTAGTTAAATTTATGAATTTTTTTCCTTTATGTCTACTGTGTTTTTTGTATGGTTTAATAATCTGCTACAGCCCTAGGCCATGAATTTTTTCTTTGTTTACTGCTCTTTAGAAGTTTTTACTTTTTTTTTTAATAGCAGCTTTACTCAAAATTCACATACCATGCAATCCACCCATTTAATGGTGTAATGGTATGATTAAGTTTTTGTTTTCGTTTTTGTTTTTAATTTAAAGGTTCATTTACATTTACTGTTTTTTAGTATATTAAGAGATATAGGCAACCATCACCACGGTCCATTTTAGAACATTTTTACCACATCAAAAAGGAATCCCCTTCACTTGAGCTATTGCTCTTCTAACTCCTAATATCCCCAAGCCCTAAGTAACTACTAATTTACTTTCTGACTTTATAGATATGCCCTTTATGGACATTTAATAAAAATGGGATGAAATAATATACGTAATTTGTTATTGGCTTGTTTAGCATAAAGTCTTTAAGGTTCATTATCATACTTTTTATGACAGAATAATGTTTGATTATATAGATATATATTTTTTGTTTATCCATTCAGTCATTTGGTGGACATTTAGAAGTTTTTACTTTTTCATTTTACCTTTTATTTTTATATTTACCACTCATCTATAATAGAATTAGGTGGTAATATAAAACATAAATTCAATATTCATTTTTTTCTTGTGGATACCGAATTGACAGGGTACTATTCATTGAAAAGGCCATTTCCCTCAGTAAATAAAGGTGTTTGTTATTTTTCCTTCTTAAGATTGCATAGACTTCTTTGTCCTTTACACCTCCATATGAGTATTTTGGGTCAGCTTGTCAATTTTGTTAAACAGGTGATGTGGATTAAGGAGTGCACTTGTGATGAGCACTGGGTATTGTATGGTAAGTGTTGAATCCCTATATTGTACACCCAAAACTGATATTACACTGTATGTTAACTAACTGGAATTTAAATAAAAACTAAAAAAAAAAAAAGGCTACAAGTTTGATTAGAATTGCAATATATAGATTACTTTGTGAAAAAATGTCTTTATATTTTTGAGTCTTCCATTACAGAGTCTTTGCAATGTATATCTTTTCATTTGTTTAGACTTTCTTAATATTTTTCAATAATTTTAAAATTTTTTAAAAATGTTTACTTATTTTTGAGAGAGAGAGGGAGAGAGGGTGTGAGTGGGGGAGGGGCAGAGAGAGAGGGAGAATCCTAAACAAGCTCTAGGCTCTGAGCTGTCAGCACAGAGCCCAACACAGGGCTTGAGCTCACAGACCTGAACTGAAGTAGGACGCTTAACCAACTATGCCACCCAGGCGCCCCTTAATATTTTTCAATAGTGATTTATTTATAGATTTTTTTGGAGAAATCTTGCAACTATTTCAGAGTTATTTGATGTTCTTTGAAGGTAGTGTAAATAATTCTTTTTGCCTTTTTTTTTTTCTTTTTTGGGTACATCTGAATTTGCCAGGAATGGTGACCTACTCAATTTTAAAATTTCTGCAGCTAGTACAAGTCCTGGCACATAATATGTGCTAATTCAATATTTGTGAAATGAATGAATAGATTAATGAGGACTACTACCAGGCTTCTAACTACCAGGAAACCTTGCACTCTTACCCAAGCCCAATCTGCCCTGCCATCCTCCTTTAAACTCCTCCTAAATATTTATTGTAGCTATTATAAGTTGTCCTACCTTTGGCATATTCTCCATTTCCAAATATTTAGCTTTGTACCAAATCAAGTATGGTTTTCTTTAGTGTAAGTAGTATTCATCATAAATCCCATGTAGCCTAATTCCCTATTTAGAATAATTTCAATATAGGTTTAAAGAAGGTAAAAGATGGGGTACCTGGGTGGCTCAGTTGGTTAAACGTCTGACTTCAGCTCAGGTCATGATCTCATAGTTCATGGGTTGGAGCCGGCTCTATATTGACAGCCCAGAGTTTGGAGCCTGCTTCAGATTCTGTTTACCTCTTTCAGTCTGCCCCATCCCTGTTTGTTCTCTCTCACTTTCAAGAATAAATAAATAAGCATTAAAAAAAAAAAGAAGACAAAAGTAAAAGAGAAGCTGAAAATAAGAGAGACTTAGTGATCTGTGATATTCAAATGGTGTTTTTTCTGTGAATGTCTATCCTCTTCTCCTTGTTGTCACTATTCTGTAGTTCCAGTTCTGCCAGGAACTAGGCCTCCCAGATGAACAATGCTCTTGAGGAGCCTAATCCCTCTGACAGGGCCCTGTGATTCAAATAAGTCCCATTGTCTTATTTCCAACATGTCTTGCTGAGGGGCAGCAAGCTGTAATATAGAATCAACTTTAGTGGTGAGCAGACCTCCTTCCAATGTTTTGGGCAAGTTACTTATCACTTGAAGGCTCAGTTTCCTACTCTGGAAAATGTAAAGCACTTACAAAATGCACTGAATTAATTTAAGTGCCTTCACGATACTCATAAAAATATGACAAAAGATTTTCAAACTAAGGTACTTTTGGCTGATACTAGCCTCCTTTTTAAATTTTAATTACGTATAACTAACATACAGTGTTATATTAGTTTCAGTTGTACAATATACTGACTCAACAATTGTATACATTACTCAGTGTTCATCGTGATAAATTTACTCTTAATCTTTTTCACCTATTTCATCCATTACCCCCACCTACCTCCTCTCTGGTAACCATCAGTTTGTTCTCTGTAATTAAGAGTCTGTTTTTTGGTTTAACTCTTATTCTTTTTTCATTTGTTTTGTTTCTTAAATCTACATATGAGTGAAATCATATGGTATTTTTCTTTTTCTGACGTATTTCACTTAGCATTATATTCTCTAGATCCAAACATGTTGTTGGAAATGGCAAGATTTCATTCTTTTTTATGGCTGAAAAATATATATCACACTTTCTTTATCCATTCATCTATGGATAAACACTTGGGCTGCTTCCATATTTTGGCTATTGTAAATAATGCTGAAATAAACATAATGCTGCGTGTATCTTTTCATGTTATTGCTTTTGTATCCTTTGGGTAAATACCCAATAGTGGAATTACTGGATCATATGGCAATTCTACTTTTTGAGGGACCTCTGTAATTTTTTCCTCAGTGGCTGCACTAATTTACATTCCCATCAACAGTGCACATCCTTTTTCTCTACATCCTCACCAACACTTGTTGTTTCCTGTGTTTTTTATTTTAGCCATTCTGACAGGTTTGAGGTGATAGCTCATTGTGGTTTTGATTTGCATTTCTCTGATGATTAGTGATGCTAAGCATATTTTCATAGGTCAGTTGCCCATCTGTATGTCTTCTTTGGAAAAATGTCTATGTCTTCTGCCCATTGATATTAGCTTTCTTAATTAGCATTAGACACTTGCTGGCATCAGAGTAGTACCCTGCAGAAGTATTAAATCATAAAAACTTGCATTTCATGGGTAACCTCTTCTTCTTTCTGTGACTAACACCTTTCCTACACATTTTTCCACTGCCCCCATAAGATTGTATACAATCTGATAATAACTGATAATATTCTAAAAGATACTTATTTCTACTTACCAGAGTTTGCTTATGCTCTCTACTTGGATAGATTTCCAGATTTCGTTAATAAAAATATAGAACACACAGTCAAATTTGAGTTTTGGATAAATATTTAATAATATTTTTGTATAAGTACATCCCAATATGCATTCTACTAAAAATATTGTATCATACCAAATTTACTTACACTAAAATGTTATGTCTCATTCAATATTTGAAACATACTCATACTAAAAATTTATTCTTTGTTTATTTGATATGCAAATTTAACTGGGCTTCCTGTCTTTTATTGGCAACCCTAACTGATCTTTTGAAAAATCTGTTTGGAGAATTGCGTGGCTTTCTTTGAGAGATTATCTGTAGAGAGAGATTTCAGAGGGGTTAACAGGGATCTTGGAAACAATTATAAGAAAAATACTACCTCCCAAGTGTGTGACCAAACTCCATCTGAACTTACATACTTTGCTTTGCTTCTGGCTCCTATGATGACCCTTCTCCTTATATAACCCATCTTCTTCCCTGCAGGGCACTTGATATCTTACCTTCTCTTACTTAAGGATTTGCTCTTAAATTTATCCTTTATCCTGATTGTTTTTCTACTCTAGTAGATAAATAGTGGATAGTGGATTATTTCCACTCTCAAAAGAATATTCTTCACTCCATTTCTTCCTTCATCTACCACCTTAATTACAAAAAAAAAATTATCAAAGAAAGACTATGTATAGTAGTAATCTCTTTTTACTCATCTTCTCTTTCTTCAACCTACTTCAGAAAGAATTATCCCTTCTATTTTGCTGGATCTCCTTTGCCAACTGGCATGAAATCAAACTTTGTCAATAGAGGGTGTGGCAGGGACAGGGCAAGAAGTAACAGCTTCTTCCCTTGGTTCCAATGTACTTTGTTCCTGTGTAGTGTACTAAAACCAAGATAGCTTAAGCAAACCTTAAGTTGATTTGTAAAAAGTATACATCTGAAATAGCATAATGTGTTTGAAAAAGAAAAAAAATCGCAGAAGCAAATGCTAAAAAAAGAAAAACAAATTACTGCAATACCATAATCTAAGAGATAACTTTAATTATTTGGGTTACACAGCCTTACAAAAATCTTGAAACATAAATAATATGATATTAAAATATAGGAAGAGGAGCCAAGATGGCAGAACAGCATGAAAGTTTTCTGTGTGTCTCACATCCATGAAGTACAGCCAGACCAACACTAAACCATCCTGCACACCTAGAAATCTGATTCGAGGATTAACACAACAATCTGCACAACCTGAACCACAGAACTCAGCAGGTGCGCAGCACAGAGAGGTGAACTTGGGGAGAGAGAAGCCACGGAGGACAGGGAACCACTTTTGCATTCCAAGAGAGGATGGAGACCGGGGGGGGGGGGGGGTAGGGGGAAGATGGGAAAAGCACCCCTCCCCAAAAGCAGCTGGAGAGAAAGTGTAAAATTGGGAACAGCTGCAGGGACTGAACTAAAAAGGGTGAAAGGAGAGGTTTAAATCCCATTAAAACTGTAAACAGGGGGAGTGCAGAATTTGAAACTCCACACCACAGTACCTGGTGGTGCTCTGGTGGGAAGGGCAAATCCCCAGGAGCAGAGTAGGGTCTGGGAGCTTCTCAGGCCAAACAGGGAGAAGTCGTTCCACTGCCGGAAGGACATTTGGTAGAGGCTGTGAGGCCACCTGGTCCAAGCAGACCCCAGAGAATGGCCACATTCGCTGGTGCTGGAAAAAGATCGTTAAGGATGAAGCCTGATGCCAGATGTGTGTTGTGATTTTCCATAATCCCTGAAACACTGCTGCTACACTATCTTGTGAACTTTTCCTGGGGCGGGCTGTCACCTGGCTGCAGTCTTGGCATCAGCAGCAGCAGGTCCCATGAACATTCCTGGGTGTGGCCAGCATTCGGCCATTGCTCAGTAAGATGCTCTGCAGAGGGGCAGAACGGGTCAAAGCTGCCGGGGAAAACAGCTGCATCTGAGACAAAACTCAGGAGAGAGGTACTACCTGGGACCTGGTCACGGATGGTGTAAAAGCGGGGAGTGGACGAAAGCTGATGACAGAGGACAGGTGTGTGATTGCTGATCGGGGTGAACAGAGTTCTGATACTAGAGACTGGGTAGATGGGTGACTCCATTTTCACCGCTTCCATGCATGCGCATACACACCTACAAGTGCCACAACAATCCAACCCAGTAGGCTAAAAGTGCCATCTAGTGGAGAACAGAACATTTACACTAAGCCCCGCCCAACTGAGCCAACCTCCACCTTCAGGAACAGAAGTTTCAATGCCTGCTTAGTTTATGGACTATAAAGTGCTTCAAAGTCTAACTTCTAAAGAAAAATGAAGTAATTTCAGTCATATTTCAGTCTGTTAGCAAGTCCATCTATTCAATTTTCCTTTTATTTTTCTTTTTTTCCTCTTTTTCATTTATTTTCTTTTTCTTGAATACAGAAAGAGAAAAAAATCATTTTTGTTTTCAATTTTTTTTCAAAAAACTTTTTCTTTAATTTTTTTTACTATATTGTTACTTTTGTGTAAATATTTTCAAATTCTATTTTACTTCCATCATTTTATTTTAGTCTGCTTCAATGTATTCACTTTCAAATTTTCAAATGATTGCCCTTTGTTCTTTCTTTTCTTTTTTGTTTATTTTTCTTGAATACAGAAAGAGAAAAAATCATTTTTATTTTAATTTTTATTAAAAATATTTTTCTTTAATTTTTTCTACTATGTTTTTTACTTTTGTGTAATTTTTTTCAAATTCTGTTTTACTTACATCATTTCATTTTAGTCTACTTCAGTGTATTCACTTTTTCAAATTTTCAAACAATTTGCTCTTTTTTTCTTTTTTTCCCTCTTTTTTTCTCTAATCTATCAAGCCACTTTCAACACCCAGACCAAAAAACACCTAGGATCTAGCATCGTTTATTTGATTTTGTGTGTGTGTATGTTTTTAATTTTTTAATTTTAATATTTTTTTAATTTTATTTTTTTAAGTTTAATTTTTTCTACCTCATTAATTCCTTTTCTCCATTCAAAATGACGAAACAAAGGAATTCACCCCCAAAAAAAGAGCAGGAAGAAATGACAGCCAGGGACTTAACCAACATAGTTACAAGCAAGATGTCTGAACCAGAATTTAGAATCATGATAATAAGAATACTAACTGGAGTCGAAAATAGATTAGACTCCCTTTCTATGGAGATAAGTAAAAACTAGTCAGGATGAAATAAAAAATGCTATAACTGAGCTGCAATCATGAATGGATGCTGCAGTGGCAAGGGTGGATGAGGCAGAACAGAGAATCAACGATACAAAGGAAAACCTTATGGAGAATAATGAAGCAGAAAAAAAGAGGGAGATTAAGGCAAAAGAGGACAATTTAAGAATTAGAGAAATCAGTGACTCATTAAAAAGTAACAACATCAGAATCATAGGGGTCCCAGAAGAGGAAGAGAGAGAAATAGGGGTAGAAGGGTTATGTGAGCAAATCATAGTGGAAAACTTTCCGAACCTGGGGAAAGACACAGACATCAAAATCCAGGAAGCACAGAGGACTCCCATTAGATTCAACAAAAACCAGCCATCAACAAGGCATATCATAGTCAAATTCACAAAATACTCAGGCAAGGAGAGAATAATGAAAGGAGAAAGGGAAAAAAAGTCCTTAACCTACAAGGGAAAGTAGATGAGGTTTGCAGCAGACCTGTCCACAGAAACTTGGCAGGCCAGAAAGGAGTGGCAGGATATATTCAATGTGCTGAATCAGAAAAATATGCAGCAAGAATTCTTTATCCAGCAAGGCTGTCATTCAAAACAGAAGGAGAGATAAAAAGTTTCCCAAACAAAAATTAAAGGAGTTTGCGACCACTAAACCAGCCCTGCAAGAATTTTTTTTTAAATTTTTTAATGTTTCATTATTTTTGAGAGAGACAGAGTGAGAATGGGGGAGATGCAGAGAGATGGAGACACAGACTCCAAGGCAGGTTCCAGGCTCTGAGCTGTCAGCACAGAGCCTGACGGGGGGCCTGAACTCACAGACCACGAGATCATGACCTGAGCTGAAGTCAGACGTTTAACTGACTGAGCCATCCAGGTGCTCTGCCCTGCAAGAAATTTTAAGGGGGACTCTCTGAGGGGAGAAAAGATGAAAATATAAATCAATGAATGAATAAAGAAATAAATACCAAAAGCAACAAAGATTAGAAAGGACCAGAGAACACCACCAGAAAGTCCAACTCTACAAGCAACATAATGGCAATAAATTCATATCTTTCAGTACTCACTCGAAATGTCAATGGGCTCAGTCCTCCAATCAAAAGACATATGGTAACAGAATGGACAAGAAAACAAGATCCATCTAGATGCTGTTTACAAGAGACCCACTTTAGACCTAAAGACCTTCAGATTGAAAGTAAGGGGATAGAGAACCATCTATCATGCTAATGGTCAACAAAAGAAACTGGAGTAGCCATAATTATATCAGACGATCTAGACTTTAAAATAAAGATTGTATCAAGAAATGAAGAAGGTCATTATATCATAATTAAGGGGTCTATCCACCAATAAGACCTAAGAATTGTAAACATTTATGCACCAAATGTGAAAGCACCCAAATCTATAAATCAGTTAATCACAAACATAAAGAAACTCATTGATAGTAATACCATAATAGTAGGAGACTCCAACATCCCACTCACCGCAATGAACAGATCATCTAATCAAAAAATCAACAAGGAAATAATGGCTTTGAATGACACACTGGGCCAGATGGACTTAACAGATATATTCAGAACATTTCATCCTAAAGCAGCAAAATATAAATCCTTCTTCAGTGCACATGGAATGTTCTCCAGAATAGACTACATACTTGGACATAAATCAGCCCTCAGCAAGTACAAAAAGATTGAGATCATACCGTGCATATTTTCAGACTACAATGCTATGAAACTCGAAATCAACCACAAGAAAAAATTTGGAAAAGGAACAAATACTTGGAGACTGAAGAACATCCTACTAAAGAATGAATGGGCTAACCAAGAAGTTAAAGAGGAAATTAAAAAGTATATGGAAGCCAATGAAAATGATAGCACCACAACCCACAACCTCTGGGACACAGCAAAGGTGGTCATAAGAGGAAAGTATATAGTAATCCAGGCCTCCCTAAAAAGGGAAGAAAGATCCCAGATACACAACCTAACCTTACGCCTTAAGGAACTGGAAAAAGAACAGCAAATAAAACCCCGAACCAGCAGAAGACAGGAAATAATAAAGATTAGAGCAGAAATTAATGCTACTGAAACCAAAAAAACAGAAAAGATCAATGAAACCAGAAGCTGGTTCTTTGAAAAAATTAAGAAAATTCATAAACCACTAGCCAGATGGATCAAAAAGAAAAAGGAAAGGACCCAAATAAATAAAATCAAGAATGAAACAGGAGAGATCACAACCAACACAGCAGAAATAAAAACAATAATAAGAGAATATTATGAGCAATTATATGCCAATAAAATGGGCGATCTGGAAGAAATGGACAAATTCCTAGAAACATATACACTACCAAAACTGAAACAGGAAGAAATAAAAAATTTGAACAGACCCATAACAAGTAAGGAAATCAAATTAGTAATCAAAAATCTGCCAAAAAAACAAGAGTCTGGGGCCAGATGGCTTTCCAGGGGAATTCTACCAAACATTTAAGGAAGAATTAACACCTATTCCCTTGAAACTGTTCCAAAAAATAGAAATGGAAGGGAAACTCCCAAACTCTTTATATGAAGCCAGGATTACCCTGATTCCAAAACCAGACAGAGACCCCACTAAAAAGGAGAACTATAGACCAATTTCCCTGATGAACATGGATGCAAAAATCCTCAACAAGATATTAGCTAACCGGATCCAACAATACATTAAAACCATTATTCACCACGACCAAGTAGGATTCATACTTGGGATGCAGGGCTGGTTCAATATCCGCAAAACCATTAACGTAATTCATCACATCAATAGAAGAAAGGATAAGAACCATATATGATCCTTTCAATAGATGTAGAGAAAGAATTTGCAAAATGCAGCATCCTTTCTTGATAAAAACGCTCAGGAGAGTAGGGATAGAAGGGTCATACCTCGAGATCATAAAAGCCATATATGAAGGACCCAATGCTAATATCATCCTCAATGGGGACAAACAGAGCTTTCCCCCTAAGGTCAGGAACAAGGCAGAGATATTCACTCTCACCAGTTATTCAACACAGTATTGGAAGTCTTAGCCTCTGCAATCAACAACACAAAGAAAGAAAAGGCATCCAATTTGGCAGGAGGAAGTCAAACTTTCACTCTTCACAGGAGACATGATACTCTATATGGAAAACCCAAAAGATTCTACCAAAAAACTGCTAGAATTGATTCAGGAATTCACCAAAGTTGCAGGATATAAAGTCAACACACATAAATTGGTTGCATTCCTATACACCAGCAATGAAGCGACAGGAAGAGAAATCAAGGTATCGATCCCATTTACAATTGCACTAAAAACCATAAAATACCTAGGAATAAATCTAACCAAAGAGGTGAAAAATCTATACACTGAAAACTATAGAAAGCTTATGAAATAAATTGAAGAAGACACAAAAAAAATGGAAGATTCCATGCTCCTGGATAGGAAGAACAAATATTGTTAAAATGCCAATACTACCCAAAGCAATCTACATATTCAATACATTCCCTATCGAAATAACACTAGCATTCCTCACAGAGCTAGGACAAATAATCCTAAAATTTGTATGTAACCAGAAAAGACTCCGAATAACCAAAGCAATCTTGAAAAAGAAAACCAAAGCAGGAGGCATCACAATCCCAGACTTCAAGCTATACTACAAAGCTGTAATCATTAAGACAGTATGGTGCTGGCACAAGAACAGACACTCAGATCAATGGAACAGAATAGAAAACCCAGAAATGGACCCACAAATGTATGGCCAACTAATCTTTGATAAAGCAGGAAAGAATATCCAGTGGAATAAAGACAGTCTCTTCAGCAAGTGGTGCTGGGAAAACTGGATAGTGACATGCAGAAAAATGAACCTGGACCACTTTCTTACACCATTACAAAAATAAACTCAAAATGGATGAAAGAACTAAGTGTAAGACAGGAAGCCATCAAAATCCTCGAGGAGAAAGCAGGCAAAAACCTCTTTGATCTTGGCCGCAGCAACTTCTTACTCAACACGTCTCCCGAGGCAAGGGAAACAAAAGCAAAAATGAACTCCTGGGACCTCATCAAAATCAAAAGCTTCTGCACAGCGAAGGAAACAATCAGCAAAACTAAAAGTCAACCGACAGAATGGGAGAAGATATTTGCAAATGACATATCAGACAAAGGGTTAGTATCCAAAATTTACAAAGAATTCATCAAACTCAGCACCCAAAAAACAAATAATCCAGTGAAGAAATGAGCAAAATACATGAATAGACACTTCTTCAAAGAAGACATCCAGATGGCCAACCGACACGTGAAAAAATGCTCAACAACACTCATCATCAGGGAAATACAAATTAAAACCACAATGAGATATTACCTTAAACCTGTCAGAATAGCTAACCTTAACAACTCAGGTGACAACAAATGTTGGCAAGGATGCGGAGAAAGAGGATCTCTTTTGCATTGTTGGTGGGAATGCAAGCTGGTGCAGCCACTCTGGAAAACAGTATGGAGGTTCCTCAAAAAACTAAAAATAGAACTACCCTACAACCCTGCAATTGCACTACTAGGCATTTATCCAAGGGATACAGGTGTGCTGTTTTGAAGGGACACATGCACCCCACTGTTTATAGCAGCACTATCAACAATAGCCAAAGTATGGAAAGAGCCCAAATGTCCATCCATGGATGAATGGGTAAAAAAGAGGTGGTACACCTCCCCCGTTCATGCTCTGTCTCTCTCTGTCCCAAAAAAATAAATAAACGTTGAAAAAAAAAATTTAAAAAAAAAAGAGGTGGTACATATATACAATGGTGTATTACTCAGCAGTCAGAAATAATGAAGTCTTGCCATTTGCAACTATGTTGATGGAACTGGAGGGTATTATGCTAAGTGAAATTAGAGAAAGACAAATATCATATGACTTTACTCATATAACGACTTTAAGAGAGAAAACAGATGAACATAAGGGAAGGGAAACAAAAATAATATAAAAACAGGGAGGGGGAGAAAACATAAGAGACTCTTAAATATGGAGAACAAACAGAGGGTTACTGGAGGGGGTGTTGGAGGGGGGTGGGATAAATGGGTAAGGGGGATTAAGGAATCTACTCCTGAAATCATATTTGCACTATATGCTAATTAACTTGGATGTAATTTAAAAAAAAATTAATAAAAAATATAGGATATCTTTTATGGTATTTTGTAACATGATGACTTTTTTATTGTCTTTTGAAATATTCTCTTTAATTAATATAACTATACAGTAGCATGTTATTGATATCATTGCCTGCTTAGTCTCTCAATAGCTGAATTGCCATAATTTATTTGGGTATTTCATTTCAACTGCCTCCTTCAATGACTATACAATATCATTTAAATATTGGTTTTAAGAAAGCGACTATATATATATATATGTGTTTAAAGAACATCAGTTTTAGGCCCACTCTTCACAGTTTTGTTTCTTTTATAGAGTTTTATTTCTTTGTAAAAATGGATGCCAGTAGGTTAGATAATTAACCTGCTAATTGGTTAGCAAAAACTACCTGTTTATATAACTTTGCTAGTTCTGTGACTTTTATGAGTGATTCCAAAGATGGAAATATTGAATAATATGGTGGGTTGACTCACTAGATATTCTTTTTTTTTTTTTTTTACTCACTAGATTTTCTAGATGCTTCTCCTTTCTTCATTCACACCATAGAATTCACTTCACAGCTAGCTTGTCTAATTTTGTATGAGATAGTCACTGAATGGGTCCATCTTTTAACAATAGTTGATTATATAATACCATGTTTTTGTAAGTGTCTCCTGTAATGGAGTAGTTACATAGAATTCAAAGATGACATAGGGCAGAGTTTGGTAAACTACAGCCCACAGGTGGCTTGCTTTTGTAAATAAACTTTGATTGGTTCACAGCCAGAGGTATTAGTTTACCTTGTCTGTGACAATTCTCACACTACAATGGCAGTGTTGAGTAGGTTCCACAGAGAGTCTCTGGCCCACAAAGTCTAAAATACTATCTAGACCTTGCAAAAGAAGTGATCCTCTAGTCTAGGGTGATAAGTTGATGATTCCCACAAAGCCTGCTGAAAATTTGTTGATCTGAATCAACCAATAAAAATGCATTTATTATTACCTCCTCTGATTTTGGCATTCTTGGAGATACATACAATTGAAGGATAATACATATGACCTGATTTTATAAGATGTTTATAATAAAGTCAGGGAGATAAAATATCCACACAAATAGAATGACACAGGAATATATAATTGAGTACTTAGCATAGGTAATACATTTTTAAAACTCATGTAATTTACATATGGCACTGAATCTTTCTCACAATTCCTAGAAAATACCTCCTTGATGCATATTGGCCAACTGATTGAGGCCATCTACAAGTATTTTAGGTTGCTCCCTCAGTTCCACTTCCTCTGAGCTAAGATGTCTTCTCATTTCTGATTTGGGAAGAAGTCCATAAACTAGTTCCCTTAAACTACTAAGTTCTTGATAAATGACACACACAAAAATTTTGTCAATAACCAGGATGTTCCTACAGAGCAATGAATTTTGCTGGCTCTGAACAATGGATAAATGATTCATCTAGTCTGTTTAAATGACCTGTTTGCTGTTATCTGCACACAGTAATTTACTGGAGGAAATTGGATTTTGTTGGCCTATACTTCCTGCTTTGTTCACTTTGTGCTTTTTCCCTCATCTATTCTGACTGGTAAATGAGTCAATCTTACTTCAACATGATGCTTTTAAAGTCTAATACTTTGTGAGGAACTTTTTTTTTTTAATGATACTCATGAAATTAAAATGAATAACTTTCTGTTGAGAATATTCTCATAAGACTATGAAAATTAAGATAGATAAAATGTTTCTAGAAATATTCTACAATTCAGAAGAGTTGAACTTATATAATAGCACTTCTAATTGATTTAATTTCATCTTAGAACACTCAATACAGTGAAAAGCATAGATGTGAATACTGGAAGTATTTGTTTCAGGTGAATAAGCCTCTCTAGCCATGAAAGGCCAGAACAGATATTTATGTTAACTTTCTGCCTATTGGCATCACTAAATATTTGAACAAAAGTGGCCCCCAGCCAATAAAAAGTGACTCCCCAAATCAAACTCTGACACTGAACTTAACAACTCAATCACTTGACCAGTAGGTGTCTGCTGAACATGTGCTTAATGCACAGCATTAACCTATGTACTCTAAAATTCCAGGAACCATAATAATTTTGATTTTTTTTAAAAAATTACAATTTATTTTGGAAAACAATATATGTAGATGGAAAAAAAGGAAAACATTGAAGAACATTGGGATCTCTCAAGGACCGTCCAACACTAAATACATGTCCAAAGCTAAATACATTATTTTTAAATAAAGTTCTTGATAAATACAAAGAGAATAAATAAAAAGAGAATACAAGAGAATAAATAAAATAAAATAAATACAAAGAGAATTTATAAAATGGATTTTGAGATCATTTAAGAAACCCTCCATGAGCTTATATATTTTCAGCTTATCCTTTCAGAATGGAAAGACTTTGAGAAGGACAATGTTGAGGTAGGCATTCCAGGAAAAACATGACCAAAGGCATAGAAAGAGAAATGGATAAGCATATGGGAAAAAGCTGCTTGTATGTTAATCAATAGGAAAATTGAGGCCAGATTTTTGTGGATACTCAAATACCAAGAAAAAAATTGGATAGACTTAATGAGCAACAATTAGCTTTTGTAAATTCTTAAAGAGGTTGACTAGCAATAATGTGAGTATTTTGTTTACAATAAGAATTATCCCAAGGAATCAGGGCTTATAATAGGATTTTAAATCCTGGGCCAGGATTTATTTTAATAATTGACTAGGATGAGCAAGGAGTTTTCTTTGTCAATTGTAATGTGGTGGTAACTTATTGATTATCTTAGTAACTAGCTTTGACTGTCTTCAACTTAGAACTGTGAAAATTATATTCATTAAACTTGACTAGAAAAACCTTTTGTGAACCCCCCCTAACCCATTTTTAAACTTAAATCCAAAATTGATCTTTTGGATTGTACTAAGTCAGCCTAACTTCTGAATTTCTCACAATTCCATCCTCTTCTCTGTGCATTAGCAGCTCAATGGGGAGTTCATAGTGATAGTTATCTTGTTCATATACAAGGGCACATGTACCAGTTTGATTGCCATACTTTGACTTAAATGAAATGGTTTTTGTTGTTTTACTTTTAAAAGCAATTATCCCTAAATTCCCTTCAAACATTTTTGGTTTGAAATTGTTACCATAAGACCACTGATTCTACTTCCAGCAAAAAACAAAGAAACAAAAAACCCCAGAAAACTAAGTTGATTAGACTAAGTTGATTTGATGTAAAAATGCTGAAAGTAATATAAAATCTATCCAGATATGATTTGCAGCAAAGATAAGTAATAGACAGTTAATCTGAAGCAGGTTAGTGAAGTTTTTAGGAGGAAGATGCTTAGGAGCTCAATGAAGTTAAAAAGGACACGTGTCAACAAAGTTTCTTTTATGACATGCCACTTCAAAGGTCGTTTTAGGAGAACCAGTAGGAATTAAAGGTAGTCCAGATATAAAAATTAAAGACCCCTAGGAGCAGCAGGTTAGGAGCAGAATTCCAGCTTACAGAATCAAGAGAACTTTAGACAGAAGTATAGTTTAGCATCTTCAATAACTCAGTAAACCCCACATCAATGCCCTCTCCTCACTTTAATCAAAAAATGTGTCTCTTATTCCAGAAAACTGAACTTATCAGGTGTAATCTGCCTCACCTTCTCAGTAACTTCCAACCTACAACCTCAAAACCATCTACATTCTCCTTCTCTTTCTCTCACTTTCACACACATGAATTCTTTCTTTCACTATGAGAAATTTAGGTGCAACTTTTATTCATAGACAACTTTTCCATCTTCATTCTTAAAGCAGTTCCTCTTGCATTTTCTTTTTTCTTAAAGTTTATTTATTTTTATTTTGAGAGAGTGAGAGAAAGCATGCAAGTGCAAGAGCAGAGAGAGGAGAGAGAATCGCAAGCATCCTCCCTGCTGTCAGCGCAGAGCCCGATGCAGGGCTTGATCTCACAAACCATGAGATCGTGACCTGAGCTGAAATCAAGAGTCAGATGCTTAACCAACTGAGGCACCTAGGTGCCCCTGAATCTTTTAGTACCTTATTCTATCCCTACTCCCATTTAATTGGTGCTCTTATAGTTTAAACTCCAATCCTGAAAATAGTTTCCCAGGATGAGTACCCTAACACCCCCTTCCTGTCTCTCTGCTTTACTTTGCAGCTCTGCTTTCTGAAAGATTAACTATCATTGTCTGTTTCTAATTCTTCAGATGCTACTTTCTCCTTACCTCCTGAAACTTATAATCTGATTTCAGTCTCCACTACTCTAGAGAAACTAAGTTCACCGAAACTATAAATAGCTTCCTAATTGTGCAGTTACTCTTATTTACTTGCAACCTGGTGCATATGCCATTTTTGGTTATTTTATTCTGAAGTTTGCCTCTTAAATTCAGTGACTCCTCACTTCCCTCATACTTCTTTTCTCTGAGAGTTCAGAATTGGTATCCTTTATGAAATCTTCCATTAGGCAGTTTATTTGTGCCTTGAGCTCTTCTCTATAAGCTCTCTTTAAAAAAACATTGCCATACTTGTATTTTGTAGAACTTAATAGCAAAACAACAACAAAAACCCAAACAATCTGATTAAAAAAAATGTGCTGAAGATTTGAGTAGATGTTTTTCAATAGAAAACATACAGATGGCCAACAAGTACTTGAGTACAACAAATACTCAACATCATTAATCATCAAGAAAATGCAAATCAAAAGTATTGGATATTTACAAATTATATAAGGACTTTATATCTACTTGTAAAATAAGTCAATTAGGTCAATTCCTGTCAGATTTTATTGTGCATATGAATCACTGGGGAATCTTGGTAAAATGCAGATTTTGATTCAGTAGATCTGGGAGTGAGACCTAAGACTCTCCATTTCTTAGGCAATCCTTTTGCAATAGGTTCACAATCATACTAAGTAGCAAGCTATTAGAAGTCCTATGTGAAGCCTGATCAGACCCAAAAGGTATATAAATACCAGCACCTGGGTATAAAGAAGTTTCTTGAGGAGGCCTGGGAGGGTGGGTGTGATTAATTTTCAGGTTCCTAAAAACATGAAGACAGTTAAAAAAATGACAAATCTGAGAATAAATTTTGTTTATTTTTTTTCAGGAGTAGACCAGAAGAATACCATCCTTAGACCTGGGAAGTAGGGACTCCTGCCCTGGGGGCTGTATTTCAGAGGCCTCCAATCTGGCCCTTCTCTGGCCACAACTCTTCCCATGAAACAAGAAAACCTCAGCATCAAGGAGATGCGTCTCCCCTCTTCTAGACCATGGGCCTGCTTCTCTTCTCATACCCTGGGCCCACCTTAGGACCTACATGAGCAGCATTCTCAGAATATCCTCTCAAGGTAAACCATGCCCCCATGCAAAACAGCAAAAAGTAAGTTGCTTAGCAGTTGTTGGGGTGGGGAGGGATTGATGAAGAGGAGAAGAGTGTTCCTAGCATCCACATGGCTTGAGACTCCTTGCAGTGTGGGACAAAAGTGTTGAGTGGGCAAAGAGTGGGTTACAGTCTTCCACTTATACTTTTGCCCTGGGCCCCACAAATATTGAAGATATACCTGAATCTGTGTGAGAACTGTCAGTGTTTCTGATTGCTTTGTTTCTGTTTGATATCTGTGGGACTACTGTTGAGACAACTGGAACCCAGACCAGCCTCCATGTTTGGTTTCAAGTATCCCTTGTCCTCAAATGTCTCCTCTATTATAGCTGAAATACCTTAGTATAAATCAGTTTTTATATATTCAAGCAGGGAAAGAATTATGGTAGAGAGGGTCAGAGGGCTCTGAAAGTGGAGGGTAGACCTATAAAGATCTTGGGAACACAAGGAGAATAAAGGCAAGAGACTTCTCTTCTTTGGTTTGAATGCCGAATGTCAAGTGCAGAGCCTGGCACTCAGTTCATGATCAATAAACATTACTGATCTGAAGAATGAATGCACTGATGAAAGGACTTTCCTTTCATCTTCTCACCCTCTTTGTCCCACTTCAAACTAGAGCTCAACTTTGACAGTACCAGCTGATTGGAAGCTCCTTTATAAGTATGCGGTCAGGCTGGTTCTGGCTCGGAAGGAAGCACTAGGATCCCCTAATCTCAATCACAGTAAAGTGAGAGAAAACTCTCAAGTGTTTCTAAGACCATGAAACTTAAAATAAGGTAACAGATTCTAGTCCTGCCTTTGCCACAAATACGTTAGTCTTTGAAAGTAATTAGGTTTCACTTTCACCAAATTTTACCAGATTATTTCACCAAATTTACCGGATCATGTTACTATGATTGCCAAAGAATACAGCTTACAATATCAGGGACTTGATTTCAAATCCTAATTATCCCTTTCAACAGTTTTTCAATCATAATTAAGGCAAATTACCCCTTCATATTTTCATTTCCCCTTTAGCAACACAGGAATTACAATAAAGCCTGCTTTTTTTTTTTTTTTTTTTTTTGGTACTTTAAGGCTGTTGTGAGGAAAGAAGGAGAAAGAAAAAGAGAATTGTAGAAAGACAGAGAAACAGAAACAGAGACTATATAAGTATGCTTTGGAACATGCAAGTCCGTGTACAAATGATAGCCATCAGTATTGTTACCCATTTTCTAACTTGTAGCCTGAGGAAAAGTGATCATTTTAATGAATATTCTTTCCTCTGATTTCTCTTATGACGAGTGTCCAGAAGGACAAATGATTGGTTGAGGTTGAAAGTGGTTTTGGAAGAAAGCAAAGATGGCTATTTTACAGGGACTGATTCTATTACAATCTGACTGTATTTACTGAATAGACTGGGGGTTACATGGATCAAGTTACGCTAATCTTTTAGAAATCAGCATTTTACTTTAAGCTATGTAGCTTCTTTCATAGCTTTGTCCTACCTAAGGAATGGTGCCTTGCTGAAACTAGGGTTTGCATAATAATGACAGCCAGATTTAAGCACTTCATGATTTTGAGTAAAACATTTAATAAATTTGATCAGCAACAATGCCATATGAAACTAACAAATGCCAAAACTATGAAGAGGTACAAACTTTTAACTAGAAAGCCTGCTATTGATTCTGCTTTCCTGATGCAACTACAAATATTTAATTATCTACAGTCTTGAACAGCATTTGGGATAGAAATTTGGATGGTTGTGTGATGTGTTTCCAACAGTCATATCCAGAAATAAGTATCCGGGTGAGTTAAATTAATGTCTTTGTGTGCATACATACACGCACACACAGAGATGCAAATACACACATGGCTGTGTCTATAAATAGACAGCAAGCTCACATATATTTATACTTAAATATTTACATATACCTTAGGCAATTACGTCTTCCTATCATTGGATTTTTTTCTCCTTGAAAACCCTACTCTCCAACAAGATTTGGGTTTCTACAGTGGCGCAATTACAAAGGCTGAAAGAGCATCTAAAATCTAACCTCTCATTCCCTGTCCTCAGCATACCAACTTAGTTAGGGAACATATCAACAGCAGTGACTCAGGATCCAAAGGAAGACCCCAAGGTTGTTATCATTCCTTTACATTTCACATGCTAATTATGCTCTTTCTGTGGTTGGATGATTTGGGAACTCAGATTTAGGGGTGAACATTATTATGACTGCATTAAGGCTTGGCTCCCACATTTCATTGTCTTTTTACTTTAATGATCATTTAAAAGACATTTGTAGAGTTTGACAAAGCATTGATGACTCTCAATAAGAATAATGTGCACATTCGAATGGAGCCTGGCTTCCCAATAAATCTGAATACAGGCTGTTAGGATGCATCTGAGTATTTTCTCCAGATTTGCTGCAGAACACTGCCATCAAGTGTGAAGCTGGAGAGGTAGTTTCCAGAGGTATTTTCAGTGTAGATGTGGTAGCACAGAAGACTCCCTGAAAACTGACCCCAAGATTTTTTTTTTTTAATTTTGTGACAAGTCCTCAGCAGATGTCAGATACCTTTTAAAACTTTTCAGAGGATCTCACATCTACAGCTCTTAACCTTTATAGCAAAGAAGAAATATGTCACATTAATGGCAGTAAAGACTTGTAGGCTATGACT